>NC_132937.1:100642031-101242031 GCF_034638445.1 Ciconia boyciana | reverse complement strand
TATTGCAGTTTGGAAATATAAAATATGTAAAATGCTATGAACTAATACGTGTTTTGCTTGACGTACCCAGCTGACACATACTTGAGAACTCTCCCCTCACTTTTTCTTCTACCTTGGTTGCTACAAAGAAAATAACTGGAGACTGAGAAAGTTTATTAAGAGGGGAATGAGTGTGGATGGAGTCAGAGAGAAGGGGAAAGAGATGGATGTCAGTGAAAGAGCTCTTCATGCAAGGAATCCAGAACAAATGTTTGTATTAATAATTAAGCTTCTCAGAAATTATGACATCAAAATTATTGCACATCTCTGTGCATCTCTAGTGGTTTGCTTTCTTTTCAAATAATTGTAGATCAAATGAAGCAATTCCAAGATTGAAAGTACAATGGAGGAGTAGTAGAAAGCTGTGACAGATGTTTAGTTATAGTTCTAAGCATAAATGAATTAAGAACATGCTTTTACCTTATTTTTGCTTCCAGAAACGTGTACATTCCCCAATTACAGTGATGAAAAATTCTGTTTCCCCATATTTATTAGGTATTTACTGCTTTTTACACTGTGCTTATTCCTGCAGTATTCCTCCTATGTCCTGTACAGCAGCAAATCCCATTTAATTACTGTGATTTCCAGTTAATAGTATTTGAAGGTTCTATTTTTTCAAACCGCTAGGCTGAAATTGGTCTAAGTGTGTTATTTATTGTGTATGTGTGGTGCATCCAAAGGAGAGTCGTGATTTACATTAGGAACTGGATGGGGCTGCTACCTTAGTAGCATCACTGCTTAGCCGTACTACCTCTGTAGGTAAAAGAAGAAAAGATTTTGTGTCCAGGTGGTCTGCTTTGCAGCAGTGGTAACTACCTACAGGGAAGACCTTAATGGATTGGTTGGTTTACTTTTTTCCCTATAACTAAAGCCATAGGGATAGGAGGATAGTTTCTCTGATTTGCTCTGTTTTCCTTTCTGAAATCTTTTTCTCAACAGCCTGAAAACCAGACGATCCCCAGGGGAAAGTTAGTTTTTTAACTTTTTTAAAAAATTGAAACTAGAATTTAAATTGCACAGTGATGAGCATCTGAACTGTGCAAAAGCTTTTATGGGACAGTCACTCTTGTTTTTCAGAATGGGCTTACAATGGCTTTCTGTTCTGTTTGAAAAGTTAAACTGTGAGTGAATAGCAGTGGTGGAAAAATGAATGCATTTAATCGTTCTGTAGTTAAACAGTTCTAATTAAACCAGTTAATTACCTTGTGTAATAAATGTACTTGCCTAACTCACCATTTTTCTAAAATGTAATTTCTTTCTTCTCGTATGAAATATAAAAACATCGCTACCTGAAGCGACAGGTGAAAATGGTGTTTTTCAGTATCATTCATCTATGTTACATTGTTTTTTTCATAGCCTGTATTCTCTCTTTTTAGTGTAGGATTTTAAAATTTGCCTTTAGGATTTCAGTGTCTGGTGACCATATGATATAGGTAGATCTTCAACCGAGGGTTTTTTAGACATGCGGGTAGGTTGACTTTGTTCACGCTGCGTCAAGTGCAAAAATATTGTAGAGGAATACAGAGACTTTTGCCTCATCCTTTCTGTCTCATTAGCAGCAGTTACGGGGGAGCAGTCTCAAGCTTATTACTTGGTCTCATGGTTACGTTCACCTCTGTGTTTGCTGTTGAATTTTGTTCGGTTAGCAGTTTATCACATTATATTAAATAGGATTTCATTAAGGAAAAAAGTCTGTTCAACAAGTGGCCTAATAATGTTGAAAAGCCTGTTATGAAGCCTCAGGAACCAATTAAGCCAACATATACAGTTCATTGAGAGGGCATGTTCTTTATATGCAAGAAAACTTTGATTATTATTCCGGCCAAATTTGCTTTTACTGTATTTCCACTCTATTACACTGCTCTAGTTCCTTCCGAAAAGCAGTTCAACACTCCTTTGAACAAACATTTTGAATATTTCTCCACAAAATATTTTTTAATCTTCTTTATGTCTGCTTACGAGATCTAATCTGTGGCCTAAACTTGCAAAGCCAAATCCATTTTAGGAGATGTCTGCACAGAAAGGGAAGTGTTAGACCCTGGTGTGTTAGCCTGGAAGTGTTAGCGCTGGAGTTGGACCTGCAGGACTGGAGGAGTGCTTTCTTCACAGGGTCAGGTAGCAGCAGCTGCGATGATGGATAGTTCCTCTCCTGGAATTTGGCAGCATCTTTAGGTGTCAGGCCGATGTTTCCTAGGAAAAGAGAGGCTGCCACCCCGTGCGAAGAGTCCTTGTTGCCTTTACACAGGCAACGGTGATGCTTCAGCAAAAGGGCAGTGTCTCACGATTTGGGTTTTTTTGAGAGAAGGTTTTAAGCTCATGAGTCAAGGCTCATGATGATGTTTTTAACTGGTATAGATAAGACAAATGTTTGTGCAATTAGGCCTTAGTGTGTCAGTTCAATTGAATGGTTTGGTAAGTAGGAAACCGATGAAAAGTCTGAGACTTGAACAAGAAGAATCCATGATGGATATCAGGTTCTTGCAGGTTCAGTCTGAGGGGTCTTTGATTTTTTCTGGCTTTGTGTCATGAACTTCTAATCACTGTTAACAATAAGATCCCAAGTAAACTGAATTTATTTTTCTCTTTAAAAGAGAAAAAAATATGTGACTTGAATAGTTGATGCTGGTTAAAATTACATATTCATATATTATTACATAATATATTTAAATAATGTATTAACATATGCTTGATGTGTTATTAATAGTGTCATATTGATATGAATGCACAATTACTATACTAAAATTATATAATACGTGTGAAAATTATTGTTATTATAATATATATTAAAACTGGGACCCTGTGACAGAGAGCAGTGCTGGAGGTGGCTTGGTGCAGTTCAGCAGAACTAAGAGAGGACCAAGTTTTGGTCTCTGTTCTGCTCCTCCTTTTTCCCTCCCATTAGGTGAAGGTATTACTGAGTGATTGCATGGCTGACTAGATTAAATTTTTAATCTTGTCTTTCTTCATACATATACTTTTAAAAATGTGATGGTCTCTCTTCAAGTAATGGAAAAGGTGAAGGGCATGGAGCTTTTAACTTAGTGGACCTAATGAGTTCTCAGCTTTAAAGTAGAGATGTGTCGAAGCAAGCTTCTTAGTGCTTCTCAGCATTCATAGCACAGAGATACAAACCCTGAGTTTTTGCAATATATTTTAAGCAGAACTAACATTTGACCCACCCTTCTACTAATTTACACATAAAAATGAATTAATATGAAATTATTTGACATCTGGATCCTAAACTATTCATTGGGTATGCATGTGACAACAGTGTTTTACATCGATTTCAAATTTCAAAAGAGTTTTTGAGATTTGTGAAGCCTGCAGAATAAAAGTTATCTGTGCTTCATGGCAACCGTGAGGAAAATCAGTGGGAGGATTACAGCTTGTGGGGGAGTTATGGCTTGTTTACTGCTGTTGATTTGTTGGTGTCCCTGTTGAAAGTATTCTTCAGATTTCACAGAATTAATTCAAATGTGTGATCTTTGCCTTAAAAAGCATCACCTCTACTTGAATAACGAAGGAACAAGTTAATTGTGCTAGACTAAATATTTTTACACCACTGAAGTTCTGCCCCAGTAATTTCGGAAGGGAATGACCGTAACCCTGTGACGTGTGAGATCACAGTTTTCCACTGCTATAGTTTTTTGAAAGGGGTAGATTATTTTAGGTAAAGAGTACTGACATCTTGTGGCTGCAGGAAATAGTGCAAAGGGCTCTGGTCATACCAGCCTTTATATTTAGAAAAGCATGTTGCAGTTTTAACAAAAGCTAATGACTGCATTTCCCAGTGGATGTAAACACAAACCTCTAGAATATGCCGGTCTCGTGAAAAGTGTTAAAAGCGACAAAAAAGTCAGTCTTATAATTTTGCTATTGCTCACAAAGATGCAATTATTATTTGTTCTAGAATTATCGTTAATTTTAAGATAGTTTTGGATCAATTAGACTCAAATATTATTAAGGCTCAGAAATAGCTGAGAGAGAAATAGAAATATGAATCCCGTCCAATATATTTAATTAAAATTAATTTCACTTACATAACAATGAAGTCTTACCAACTGGCATTTTAGGGAAGGTATTAGTTTGAAGTTTCTATCCAGCTTTTTTCTTTCGTTTAAAGACTTAACTGTATTTTTTGTAATCAAAATATGCAGGAAAAGATGAGTAGTCGTTCTTCAGTCCACCACGGAGGCAGTCCACCACTGTTGCAGACACAACTTCAGTGTCTCGTAGCTGTGCCCCAGAGTTCATCAGCTGCAAAATGATTGCCTTTCTCAGCTGGATCAGTTCCCAAATCTGTTTGCTGGCTCATTCCTGAAACGTTGGTGCGGGCGCAGGGCAGCGACAAGCACTGCAGTTGCTCCTTCCAGCAGCAGCGACGGCTCGTTCCAGCTTCAACATTCATCAAGGGGCAGCCTCGTGCTGCTCAGCCTCTGGTCTCCGTGGTGAGACTGCTGGACACAAGTGGAAGAGGCATTTGACCACTTCTGTCCCTCTCCTTCCCCCAGGTTCACTCTCTTTCCCACATGTCAGCTCAAGTCAATGCACTGGCAGTTGAGGTCAGATTGTGGGAAATAACACTGTGGCGTGGTAACGGCGACGTAGCAAATCACAGTGTGAAACCTTGTGGCTGGGGAAAGTGATTTTATTTTAAAGCAAAACTGATTTTGGTCATTTGCTTTCACACCCGCATGCTCACATTCACAAGCACGGATCTGTTGTCTGGGTCTTGCATGGTGGAGAGCAGAAGGACACCAGCCGACAGGTCCTCCTCACGTCTTTGGAGCTCCTGCTAGTGGGGTGGTCACGTCTGTGCTGGTTTTGGATGTGCCATTTTGTACCTTCTGGTAGCTGGCAGTGATTTATCTCTCAGTCTTGTCACGCCTCTGCACCATCAGGTTTTTGCTTGCTGTCCTTTGTCTCCGTGCATGGGCGTCTTGAGAAGAGGACACAGATGTGCTCCTGGATGGCTGCTGATCTCTGTGCCCCCAGGACGTGCCACCCCAAGAGCCCTCCTTCCACCAGTTGTTCCTTCTGATACTTCCACACCCACATTCCATCCATTCTCCATTCATGCCATGTTTCAATTCCCTTCAGGGTTGTCTTTCTGGTTATAGTTAATTGTTATTTAGTTGTATCAGGGGGCTTAGACCTGTGCTCTCCTGCGGGTTGGTGACTGCTGCAGGAAGCATATGAACTTTGTGAACTGGCTTCAGAGTTGATTTGCTCATCGTGAGTATTGTAGGAAGTGTGTCTTCGTGCAAGAGGGAAGCCTGGACACAATAAAGTCAATGAAGAGTTACACTAGTGGTGTCAATGGATCCTGTGCCTTTTCAAAGGCATAAGATAATTAGATTAATATCTTACAGAAATAATTTTAACTTTATAATCTAATTTTTGTGATTGCATTAAGATAAAATCCCAGTCCTAATAAGGACATTATTCTGTTAACTGAAAACTACACTGCAATAGCCAGTATTTCATGTATGACTTTGAGTATGGATTGAAAACAACAGAAGGTGATGCATGCACCCGTTTGATGTTAATACAGTGAATTACCTGAGTAATGACACTGCGGAAAATAATAAATTGTGATAATAAAAAATCCTTTCCTCAGCTCCTGTTTTTAATTTGACTATCAGCAGAAATTACATTTAGTTCTGTTTAAGGTAATTTAGCCTCCATTCCATTAATGTATTAGAAGGACACAATTAACAGTATATATGTGTCTTTAACAGGAACCAGTGATCCGTACGTCAAGTTCAAACTTGGAGGAAAAGAAGTATTTAGAAGTAAAACAATACACAAGAACCTCAATCCTGTGTGGGAAGAAAAAGCTTGCATTCCTATAGATAACCCAAGAGAACCGTTGTATATAAAGGTGAGACACTATCTTACTTATATCTGTCAAATTACAACAGAATAGTTATTGAAAGAATTTATATTTCTATTTTTTGTATGCTGAAAAACTTATTGTGCAATAGTGCATTACTAAAGACTATTTAGAGGTAAAAAATTGTAAATTACATCTGTATAATGATGATATCAAAATTTAAAAAAAAAAAGGTAATTACAGGCATTTTTATTTATTTCAGGCCATAATTGTTTTATACTTCTTTAGTGTGATCTTAGGAGAAGGACAGAGAAAGTAAACTGTGTTTCATGATGATGGCATCCCTTTTGTTTATGGAAATATCATTGCATAATTCTGATATGAAGCATAATCTATGCCATTAAAAGCAATTCTTTGCTGAGGTTAATTTGAGAATTTATCAAGATGTGTGCCCAATTCTCCTAGGTTTTGTTTTTTTCCTATTTGTACCTGAACACAGCGAGTTTCCTTATATGTTTTGTAATGCTTTATGCTCTTTTTTTTTTTTTTTTTTACATTGTAACTCCACTTAGTATATCACGGGTGAGGATGATTTTGTCACAATAGAGGGATCACTTATTCCAAAATAACAGATAGCTTGAGTTTAAATCAAAGAGAGGCCAGCAATGCCCAGAGTAATTAGCAGCGGTGCCACTAGTACTTCTTAGCTATCCATGTTGGAATGGAAACTAGAAAAGCTGTGATCATTGTTTTATAGGCACAGAATGGAAAAGTGCTTTTCTGGCCCCAGAAGTTTATGGTGATCTATATCCAAAAGTGATTCTTAACTGTATAAAACAAAGTGGATAAAAATTAAGTTCTAAAAATTTTATTGGAAAAAATTTACCCTTAGGGTTCTAAGTAGAACACACATAGGTCAAAAATGCTTTGAGAAAGATTGGAAACTTAAGTTTTACCTAAGTAATCCTTTTAATTGGTCTGAAATTATATAACGCTTCAGATCAGTATCAGTTTTAATCTCAAATACATGACAAAAATTTTAACTGAAATATGGAATTGTAGATTTTTTTAGTACATGAATGCCACTTAAACAGCCTTTGCGTATCGACCTGTACGAAGTTTCATGTATTCTGCTCAGATAAAGTACATCATTATTAGAAAAGTGTAAAGTTAATTATAATTCTCAACTGGCATTTTCCTGCCCTTATTAAGCTTAGTGTCTCATAAGGAATGAACACATGCCCAGCACTGAGAAAGAGAGAAGCAGATTCAAAGAAGGACACTTACAACATAGCTACCTGTTTTGATTTATTTATGCCAAATATCAACCCTGCAGTAGGATCACAAGGGAATAGGTCTGTATTTTTTTTTTCCCTAGGAAGAGTGTGTCAAGTGGTATAATGTCTATCCATGTTTGTACTCCGAACACACTGTGTGAAATACTTCAGTTTTTACAGCTTGATCACATATCCTAAGACATGATTTAATTGTAGTATCGTAGAATCATAGAATAGTTTGGGTTGGAAGGGACCTTTAAAGGTCACCTAGTCCAACCCCCCTGCAACAAGCTGGGACATCTTTCACTAGAGCAGGTTGCTCAGAGCCCCGTCCAACCTGACCTTGAATGTGTCCAGGGATGGGGCATCTCCCACCTCTCTGGGCAACCTGGGCCAGTGTCTCACCACCCTCAGCACCAACAGTTTCTTCTTTATATCTAGTCTGAATCTCCCCTCTTTCAGCTTAAAACCATTACCCTTTGTCCTGTTGCTACAGGCCCTGCTAAAAACTCTGTCCCCGTCTTTCTTATAGGCCCCCTTTAAGTACTGGAAGGCTGCTGTAAGGTCTCCCCAGAGCATTCTCCTCTCCAGGTTGAACAACCCCAACTCTCTCAGCCTGTCCTCACAGCAGAGGTGCTCCAGCCCTCAGATCATTTTTGTGGCCCTCCTCTGGACCGGCTCCAACAGGTCCATGTCCTTCCTGTGCTGAGGACCCCAGATCTGGACGCAGAACTGCAGGGGGGAGCAGAGGGGCAGAAAGCCCTCCCTCGACCTGCTGGCCACGCTGCTTTGGATGCAGCCCAGGATACGGTTGGCCTTCTGGGCTGCGAGCGCACATTGCTGGCTCATGTCCAGCTTTTCATCCACCAGGATCCCCAAGTCCTTCTCGGCAGGGCTGCTCTCCATCCCTTCGTCCCCCAGCCTATATTGATACTGGGGGTTGCCCCGACCCAGGTGCAGGACCTTGCACTTGGCCTTGTTGAACCTCATGAGGTTCACATGGGCCCACTTCTCCAGCTTGTCCAGGTCTCTCTGGATGGCATCCTGTCCCTCAGGTGCGTCAACCGCACCACTCAGTAAGTAGGCTCAAAATATTTATTTGACGTTTTTGTCTTGATAATTTTAGGGGGAGAAAACAATTCTATTTTGCAACATGAGCTGAGATTTCATAAGTTGTTTTCCTTCCCCATTAGAATGAATATTAGAAAGAGAAAATATGAAGGTACCAACTAAGGTAGATCAATGCATATGAGAGAGTTGTGCTCAAATACTTGCATTCAACCCTTTGAGTCACGCAGCAATACTGTAGCCATTGGGCTATGGGATTTCTGTTACTATTGTCTTAATCCTGTCCATATTAAAGTATTTTTAGAAGATGAACAGCTTTAACTGCCTCCTGGAGAATAGTTTCTGTAATACAATAGTTGAAGTATTTATATCAAAATTGAAGACGTTGAACCTAGGCCTGTCACATCTCTGTTAAATGTTTTAATTACTAGCTGTTCACAAGTTTCACTCTTACTTAGAGCTGAAGGTATATTCTGGTCCTCAGAAATTCTCCTGACAATGTTTGCCAAGAAAATTCAACTTAACTAGAAAGTTTGATTTTGATAATTGACATTTTCCCGTTTTTGTAATTTTGTGTCACAACTTTTCTTTGTTGCCATCTACCTTTTTTGTTCATTTCCCCCAAAAGCCATCCCCAGTTTCTTTGTTATTCTTCCTTCTGACTTGGGAAGGCGTAATCCATCTCAAATCATTGATGCTACTCCACGTACTGGCCACAGATTCCTGTCTCGATGTCAGTGAATTTGTCCAGATGCTTTTTCTTCAGGTATCAAGTTAGCAGACAGGGTCTTCATAGTAGAGTAATAAATGTCACTATTTCCTTACACATATCCATTAAGTTTTCTTCTCAGATTATAGTATTTCTAAACCCTAGAAACTTACACAACCTTCAAAACCTACAATTTTATAATTCCTAATACTGATGAAAGTGCTGTCATAACCCACTTCTCACAATCATATCCCACCCTCCTGCCTGTATTTTGCAAAATTGATAAAGGTATGAATTAATGTATAGCAAATCAGTGATTCTGCTTAACTTTAGTTATTCTTGTGGTCTTTCTTCTTTTAGTGCCTATGCTTATAAAAATGCTTCCTTTTTATAAAGTTGATGTTGTTCACATATGCAGCCTAGTAGTAGTATACCCCCATGCCTCTATATGATGCGTTCTGACTTTTACATAAGCAGTTTCAAACCTGATTTTGTGGCCAGAAAGTTGCAGGTTACTTTCTGGTAGTCCTGGTTTGACATGTGAGAAACATGTGGCTTAACTCTGGAAAAGGAGTTTCCAGAACCATTCATAAAGCAAGAAAATATTTAAAAAAAAAGATTTCCAATACTGAAAAATGCATTTATCTCCTGTGCATCTTAGGTCTTTGACTATGACTTTGGACTTCAAGATGACTTTATTGGTTCAGCATTTTTGGATCTCACTTCATTGGAATTAAACAGGTATGGCACAAACAAGACTACAGAGCCATTCTTTATGGTTGTCTGCTGATATCATGTTTGTGGAATTTTAAATAGAACATTATGCTGGAAAATAATTATATAAACCTACACCACATAAAACTAGCCGAGGAAAAACACGCTTAGGGAATTACTGTAATATGAATGTTAATAATATATTAACTGATCATGCACAACATTTTTTACAGTGTCTATGGAGAGGTTAGTTTTATAACCGCTTTGATCTTGTTTTTATATTATCTTCATTCACAGCATTAACACCTACTGTTTAACTTTTTTTTTTTCTGTTTTTTAATCCATTAATGCTACAGTTCAGATTTGACTAGTTCAGTACGTAAAAGTACTTAACAAGGAGTAACAGTATTTAGGATTTATTTATGAGTGTTTAGACTGCAATACTTAAAAGCAGAAATAGGGTAAATTTGTGACACCATTTTCAAGTAGTTTCATATAAATGCAGATGCCTTTAATTCTCATGATTCAGAAATTTCAGTATCTGAGAGCCTGAAACAAAAATAAATGCATATATTTTGGCTCCTAGGCAAACAGATGTTACCCTGAGTCTGAAGGATCCTCATTACCCTGACCATGATCTGGGAAGTATATTGTTATCAGTTCTGTTGGCTCCTAGAGAAGAACAGCGAGAAGTGGTAATTTTAAATATTTTAATATGTGTCATCACTCTTGCGTTTTTTCTGTGGTTGGATGACTTAAAGTACAAGAGTAAACCACATGTTCTGAGATTAATTTGATTTTTCCAATTCTTAAAATAACGCTGGACAGTGTTTCTGGTACAGTATAGCATACTTCATCTGAATCGGATCCTCCCTGAGATAGTTCTGAGGGATCCAGATGGAACATAAATGTTCAGCAGTTTCAGATAAAGTCAGTTGCAGGTGAATGGTGCTGATTAATATGGAAAAATATCAGTAAACCACTGGTGAAGAATTTTGGACCTAGTGCTGCTATCTCTAGATAAGAACATTTGAATCCTATTCCACACTGAAAATAAAGAAACTTGAAGAAAGGTAGTATTTCTGCTTTTTGGCATCTAGTGATGAAGTATTATTTGATGTTTTTCAGTTTCATGAGCAGATTTCAATTACAAAATTGTGTGGTTTTCTAGGTTTATTGTAATTCCTTAATCAGTCTTAGTTTTCTGAGCTGCTTAGTTGTAAGTGAAAACAGTTTCCAGTTTTATAGATCCTGTTATTGTGACAAATTCTGTCTCTAGTTGGATGTATTTTATGAGCTTTTTGTCAGGTGACTTATGACTTGAGCAGTAGTACTACAACTATGGCAGAAATAAGAGAGATTATGTCTTGCTCAGAGGTTGAAAAGTAATGTGGATTCCTTTGGCTTCACAGAGGCCAAGAAAAAGGATTAATCTGATGAAATTTTCCATGGTTATGGTCAACTATATGGTTTTTGTAAGAGCATATATGTTTCTGTATGCTGCAGTGTGACACATCATCCTGTTGCATACCCTAGGAATATTGGCAAGTTGTAATATTGTTCTTTTTCCACTTTTCTCCTAGCTATTATTAAATAGCCTAGTAAGTCAGTTATTGGAACTAGGTGTTTGGTATGAGAGAGATGTAGAATTCTGAAAATAGGTTTCTCATCTGTTAATTTTCTTCATGACGTTCTGTTAGAACTTAACACAAATAATGGAAAACGGTAGTAATGTGCAGGAAGTTTATTTAAACAGTGTATTTTTCTTTCTTCTAGCAATATGTTTCTCCAGACAACTCAGTATACTATCTTGCAAATTTGCACCACAAAAGCGTTTATCACATAAATTGAAAAATGTATATCATTCCAGTGTTTTTTTTGTGTTTGTTTGGGTAAGACCAGCATTTCTGAGTCAGCTGGTAATAGCCCTGTTTTTCCAAGTGGCTTTGGCATTATCCTGCCATAACCCAAAATCATGCAGCACAGAAATACGATATTGTTATGTGGGAAACCATTATGTGGACAACACGTTAGTTTCCTTTTTTCATCATACAGATAGGACAGCTACTGTGCCACTCAGTGTTATCGGCTATTACACAAAGAGCGCTCAAGAAAATCGCAGGTGAGAAAGTGAAATTAAGACACTACAGTGTAACATGTCTTTCATACGGGTGTTCACTCGGTGAATTCCCAACTGAACGTCAAAAGTAATGGGAGCGCCAAAGACTTGCTCGGTAGCAACTTTTTTCATATCCAACTGACTGGTTGTAATAGGAGGAAGAATTGGTTTTGTCCTATTATGCATTTCATTATTAGCTTTCTATTTAGCAAGCTAATCCTTTTAGTTTAGGTCAAGTGACCAATTTTTCTTCCCATTCAAACTGTTATATGGGGCTCCATTCTGATGCCCAAGATTGCCCAAGAAATGCCCAAGATTCAGATTAAGATTCTGATTCCTAAGCTGAAGCTTTATATTTGTTATTAGAAACCAGTCTTCCCAAGATACGGACCTCAGAGTGGTTCTAATAAAGTTGCAGTAAAATGAGAACATTTGTATCAGAATGCAGGGAAGATGACCTACAAAATTAATATTGAATTGCTGTATATGAATGTGTTAGGGGTTTAATAATTCAAGGTGCAATTATCTTTTATTCAGTTACCACATGTAATTACTTATTTATCAGATTTTATTTACTCTCTAAGGAGTAGATTTATTACAAAATGTATCACTCCAATTAAACTGTCATCCTTGGTAATTTTTAAAAGGTCTTGTAATAATGAGGATAATTTTTATTGAATTTAGTATGGTTGAGGTCAATAAATCTTCAAATGTTATGTTAGAGGATCAAGGCTAATTCTTGTCCACTCTGGAAATGTGCACCATATAAAGTAGTAATTAAAGCAACTCCTACACTCCCAATCTGTGCAGTGTGCTGTTTGAATGATTACTTCTTCCATTCTACATGGATATCTCTATGTAGGTAATAATTCAAATAGTAGAGTTGAAATATTTAGATAAAAACCTGTGAGCGCCTTTAAATATGCTTTAATGACTGCTGCATAGAAGACATAGAAACTGTCTCTGCACATCACATGCATTTTTTTCCTAAGCCATTGCAAATTTTCTTAAATCCTATTGGTGTGATATCCCTATATGGCCTGCATTTCAAAAATATATTTTCTTCTGAATAAGTTTTAATTTGTTCAGGTGATAACTCTAAATTGCTTGCACATGTTATCACACATAAATGGTATAAAATGGTTAAATCATCAAGCTGAAGAATTCAGAAATTAACTGCTAGTACTTAAATTTCAGGTACTTTAATTCCATATACTTAAAATGAGACTGTTTATGAAGGCCATTGGGGAAATAAAAAAAGGAATAGCTTCAACGAAAGAAGTATTAGCTTTCCCATTTAGCCATAGGAGCAGCATCGTGTCTGATCCCGTATTTTGGGCAGCTCTACAGTCATAATCCAAACCCATCCCTGTTGAAGAAGACTTGCCGTTTGTGATGTGTCGTTTGGTAAATTTTTGATGAAGATTAGACTTTCCAAGGAGATCCCTTCACAGGATCTGGAACTGGAGCCACTGAGAGTGTTTTGGAGGTCATGCACTGATGTACAGATAAAGGGTAAAGGGAAAGTCTTTTGACAATGCATTTGTGTAGCTAGAGGACAGGTCTTGTAGCAAAGCATTTTATTGGCATATCAAAGTAATGTAGCTGTATATTACAGGAAGATGCATCCTGTCACACTGCGTAAGAAATATTGACACCGCTGGAGGACAAAATTCTCTAGCTGGAAGTTTGAAGTTACATGTACAAAACTGGGGGCCTTGCATATTGCCACCTGCCTGTGAGAGAGGTATTATTACAAATGATTTAAAAAGTTAGCAATCCATTTGAAAGAGTAATAGTTTATTTTGTTTTGGGTGGAACTATCTTTTGTGAAGCCTTGAGGTGTGCAAAGAGATGAGAGAGATTTGGTACACACAGGAGCATCCTTTTCCTTATCTTTCTGAAAAATCTTATGAAATGCAGATTTTCAGTGTGCTGACTGATGAGATGTTCTCTAGAATTTATAGCTGGAAGGTCTTGTTTCGTAAGATCAAAACAGATTACATCTTTGGATTGAGATATCAGTTAAGAATATGAACATATGCATGTGTTTGTGTAACTGTATGGAAAATTATATTACAGACTGGGGGGGGTGGGGAGAATTTATCTTTGAGTCCTGGTGGATTGTGAAAAACAGTGCTTAAGTAGTTTACAATTTGTGTGTTTCCAGCAGAATAATATCGGACATGGTTTCAATTAAAGGAAATTCAGTATACTAGTTTCATAAATAAGAACACACTATTCAATTTTTGTAGTACATTTTCTTGGAAGAAAATGCAGAAGTGGCCGGCAGCTATTGATCATTAACGTATGAGTGTGGGCATGTGAACAAATCAAAATTTCTAGGAAATCTTGTATGTAAGTATATTTGCCTTTTGCAACCTAGTGCTTGTTCTAAAGGCATAAAAATGTGAGCTTTTAAAGTAATAATCTTGTAATACCTCATTCAAACTATGTACATGAATAGAAGTCCTGTTCTTTTGAGTTTTGATAAATGAAGGCAGTCTCATTTGTTCAGATCTTCGAACAATCATAAATTATGAATCAAAATTGATGATTTAATTATTCTTATGCAACTGTAAAAATAAGAATGTCTTTAGCATTCATGAAAAGTATATTTTTCCAGCCTAACACAATTAAGTTGCAGTAGCACTAGCTCCAATAATTCATTTGCATTTGCTCTGTGCTGTTAATACTTGTCCTTTAGATTAATGCAGCATTTTAAATTGTTTTTCTTTGAGAGGACAGATAGCTTAGATAGCTAGTGTAAATAAAGAAGATTTGAAATAAAAAAGTATGGAAAAAGTATGTATATATAAAAATGTTAAAACCTGTGAGATCTAAAAAAATCTATTATTTTAACTCCTCTTTTAAAAAATAATGTGTTTATGATGTACTTTCTGTATTTTTCATTAATTTCTCCTTTTGATGACCAGTATAAAAGAAGTCAGAACTAGCAGTGACTTGATTTTTTTTAGACCTGCTCCAGTGATGTTTGTTTTGTTTCTTTAATTCAGACAGTATTCTATTAATATTTCCCTTTGGATACATGTTGTGCTGCGCATGCCTGTGTGACATTTGTAGTTGCATACATGCCAATTAAAAACGTGTACGTGATGTCTGCAGATTCTGTGTTCGGTGTTGTAATCATCGGTGCTGCAATGCATGTGAGTTTTTCTGGCTCTTTCTCCAGCAGAGTTCAGTGCACAGATTTCATCACTGGAGAACTTGCAGAGTGACTGTGAGTTCGTCAGAGCTGCATGTCTGCCGTGTCTTCTCTACAACAGTTGTTTCTAACCTTGGTCTTACAGGCAACTCTCAGCTACAGGAAATTAGAAAGCTGGTAGCTTGATGAGAACTGTTGCCTTGGGGCCAGCAGATTGGGGACTACTGTTCCGCCACTGCCAACGGCCTGAGTAGCATAGAAAATGGAAAAAAGGAAACATGAATGCTACTTGGATGTTGTTATTTAATGAGAATAATATTCACAGTATTGTTTTTTTCCTTAAATAATTTATCCCAAGTGATGCTTAATACTTTTTTGCTTCATATGAAGATATTAACACCATTAATATGCTGTCAATTTGCTTGCTGTCTTAAATCTTACAATGCAATATTATTTTTGTTTTATTTGCCTAAGGGATAACAGCTTAGGAAAAAACAAATGACAGAGATGGACTCAGGGCATGGAATATTTTCAGATGAAACAGTTCCATGTAGATCACGCATCATAATCTACACTATGCTATATATTTGTTTTATTGGCTTCTAAGGATGGTTATAATGGCTTCAGCTTATCCTGCTACAGCTGGTGATGATGCTGATGCACTCAACAAGTACGGCCATATGATTCTGTATCTACTACTCAAACAGAACTCCTTGGAACTGAAATAATATCTGATCCGTAGTTAATTCAGCTTGTCAGGCCGTATTCTCCTCCTTGCTCACAGCATGGCCCAAAGCTCTGTGAAGCTGAGTTTGTGCTCTGACTTGTAGCTGTGCAGGATTCAGCAGCGACGAGGAAGGGAGGAGCTGTGGTATGTTGCAGGAACTTGGAGGTCTTCTCCAGGGCCAGCTGCATGCCTTAAGCTGCTTAATTCTTATGTGCCTCTCCTATAAAAATAAGCTAAATGGCTTTCTCCAGATTTAGAAAACATTTAGTGTCTATGTCTATGTTCCAAAGCCACAGTGCTACAATTATCATTAACTTACCACAGAGGCTTTAGGCTTTAACTGTCCATAGCAACTTAAAATTTTTCCTCAGCAGCTAGTTGTTTTTCTTCTCCCAAAAAACTGTGTCTATTTGAAAAGTTTCTGGACATTTCAAAAATATAAACCCCACATATCTGCTCCCATTTTCATTTATTCCCCATGTGATAGTTCTATTTCTTAGCAAGGAAAATGTTTGCATTCAAAATTGATTTCCATTATCTGAAAAAGAAAGTGGTTTTGCAATAGTTAATTAAAAACAAAAGTTTGTTTTTCATGACATCAAGTTTCAGTAGAAATTAATGGCCTTTGGTTTATTCTCGCTCAGTGTCCACAACAGGCTGCTAAATGTTATTATATTGTACAAATTAATTTCTCTGTGTTTCCACAGAACTGCTGTAAGCAACAGTTGTGTTCACAGATAAATTGTCCACATCCATCTTGACCACTATGTCTCTTTTGTGTAATGATTAAGAATCTGTGTCTGTGGACCCTTTGCCTCCCAGCATGTCAGAGCATTGTTTCTAGCAGTGCCAGGGTTTTACAGATTATTTAGGTAGTGGGATAGGGCTACTGCATTTTGGGTGTTTTAAAGAGTCAAGGTATGAATTTTTTTCTATCCCATGTGCAAGGTTGTCAAACAAAAGAGCTATTTTTACTGCTGTGAAACTAATTAGCAGTGGTAACCTTAAGGATTTTGTAACAGATGCATGACATCCAAGGAGCCTTATGCAGGATTTGTCTACGTGGCTACACCTGTAAGCTAAGCAGTAGTGCTCCGAAAAATTGGAGTACATTAATATTAAAAAACCTGTCATTCAAGTATCAGTCAAAATTGAAGTCACTATCAGTAATGGCACATTAATTTTTTTCATTTGCTTATCCAATCCTTCCTCTCTTCCTTCCTTCCTTCCTTCCTTCCTTTCTTCCTTTCTCTCTTCCTTCCTTTCCACCTTCGTTTCTTTCTCTCTTCCTTTCTCTCTTCCTTTCTTCCTTCCTTTCTTCCTCCCTTCCTCCCTTCCTTTCTCTCTTCCTTCCTTTCTCTCTTCCTTCCTTTCTCTCTTCCTTCCTTTCTCTCTTCCTTCCTTCCCTCCTTCCCTCCTTCCCTCCTTCCCTCCTTCCCTCCTTCCCTCCTTCCTTCCCTCCTTCCTTCCCTCCTTCCTTCCCTCCTTCCTTCCCTCCTTCCTTCCCTCCTTCCTTCCCTCCTTCCTTCCTTCTTTCCTTCCTTCTTTCCTTCCTTCCTTCTTTCCTTCCTTCTTTCCTTCCTTCCTTCCTTCCTTCCTTCCTTCCTTCCTTCCTTCCTTCCTTCCTTCCTTCCTTCCTTCCTTCCCTCCTTCTTTCCTTCTTTCCTTCCTTCTTTCCTTCCTTCTTTCCTTCCTTCTTTCCTTCCTTCTTTCCTTCCTTCTTTCCTTCCTTCCTTCCTTCCTTCCTTCCTTCCTTCCTTCCTTCCTTCCTTCCTTCCTTCCTTCCTTCCTTCCTTCCTTCCTTCCCTCCTTCTTTCCTTCTTTCCTTCCCTCCTTCTTTCCTTCCTTCCTTCTTCCCTTCTTCCCTTCTTCCCTTCTTTCTTTCTTCGATTTCACATAATGCATTGTCTCTGGAAATGAGATGTTCATACCACCCAGAAAAGTATGCCTGGGTACAAACAGTGCTGCTAGTTGTCTGGATTTGTTTCAGTCTTGTGTAGTTGTTGCTGGAGTGTACGTGTTGCTGCTTCAGTTGTAGTGGTGGCTAAATGTGGATTGTCCCGTTGGAGACAGTTGGCCTCCTTTTCTGTATTGCAGAGAACAGGTAATTAAAATGCTCTATTTTATTTTCAGACAATGCTAATGAGGAAGAGTTGGAAAAGATCAAGTAAGGTAACTTCTGGCATGTGGTCTTCTGGCCTTTTTTTTTTTTAGAAGAACTGTGATGTTTTACCATACATGCCATCTAGGACTGGAAACTTGTGGCACAGGATTTATTCTCCTTCAAATTGTGTTTTAATGACATTGTTTTGTGTTTCATCAAATCAAAATCAAACAGTTGAGCTTTTAATGTAATCATTAAACCTCTCAACTTTGTTAGAGCATTATAGCCTATCTTGAAGTCATCTAGTAACTTCATCTAAGTGGCAACCATGTCCTGATTCTTCTTCTAAAACCTTTGTTTTCTCATATATAAACAATTTCCTTAAAGCTTACTTATTAACAAGGAATTCATGCCAAAGGGTAACTTTCATTTTCCTATGACTTACTACTCTTACTGGTTAGAGTTTTTGTGTGTGGAAGTTTTCAGAGTGGTGCTTCTCAAAGAGAAATTTCCCTGATGGCTTGACGTGCACAGATGGCAATCACAGCCAGGCTTTCCAAGAGCAGAGCGCTTAAGGAATCATTCTCTGTCTCCACTCTATACAGCTCTTTATATGCCCCTTCAGGCAAATTCAGTGTCTGGCTTTTCTCCTCTTAGGAGTCGTGTGAGTGATAGAAAAGGAGCCGTGTATGCTCTTTTCCACTAGGGAAAGTCCGGGAGTTTTACTGTAGTAGAATACAATTCATTTTTACCTTTTTCCTGTATGTGTCTCCAAAAAGATAAAGCAAAAGTGTATAGTTTCTCAGCAGTTTTCTGGCCACTCTTAGCTAATGCTGCCATGCCGCTTTCGAGTTTTAAGCCTTATTATTTGCTTAATTAAAAATAGCATTAAAATTTCTCGAAGTCTTGAGCTGGTTTGGTAGAACTGGGTTTTTTTGAGATATTATCATGTAAAGGTGTTAAAATGAGAAAAATTAAATAGTTATATGGGGTGATTTCACTTATTTTGTAAAGCTATTTACTTTTCTAGCATATTGATGCACAAACTTAAATAGAAGTTTATGAATAAAGTGTTGTATATAATGCTCGCTGACAAATATTTGCACTTTTTTTTTAACCTTTAAAAAAAAAAAGAGCAGGATTCATAATTTTTGGGTTATGCATGGGGTTTTCACACAGTTTGCTTCTGTGATACAGGACAGTACTCAATTTCTGTTGCCTTTTTGAAGTCTGTGAAGCAAAGATACTTGGTGAAGTGAGGATGTGTAGTATTTTGATTCTCATATGGTTCATCTAGCTTTTCCTGAAATATCTAAGGTGCTCAGACTTCTGAAGAGTTAATGAAGAGCTGTGAGGGTGGTGAAGCACACAGCTCTTGTGCATCATGCAAGTGATGCATTAATTCCTGATGTGCTGAATGTGTTGGATGACAATTTGTAAAACTAGTTTATTAAGACCTTTCCCGTACTTCAAATTTCAAATTGACACAACTGTGAGCTTTGATAATCCTGAATGAATGGCACAACATGCTGTTGGGAATTCTTCAGAGCTGTTCAAGTGAATTATTTATCCATGTTCTCCTTTGTTACATACATTTGATAACATTTCAGTAGTTGCCATTTTATCAAAGGGACATATAAAAATATTTGGCAGATAGCAAATGTATGAATTTAAATATTGCATATTTCTATATTTATCTCAGCTGAAGTAATAATTTTACCTAGAGATGTCATGCATGTACAACATCTTACGTGCACTGTTGTGTGTGTGATTTATATACAGAAGTATCTCAATTAAACCACAGGAGCTCATTTGCCTTGTGAGGCTATTCCAGAGTTCCAAATCTTTGGTCCCCTGTCAGGAAAACAAACTAAAAAATCTTTTATTTACAAAGAATTCCTTCAAAAAAATTGCTGTTCTCTGGGGTGCAGGATGATCAATATTAAATAAGACATCATTTGCAGCTTGAAAAACATGTCTAGAAATAGGTGTTTAATGCTATTAGGTAATAGAGAAAGTGCCCTAATTGAGATCCTTCTTCTTCAGGAAGTGTTTGTCTTACACTCCTGAGAGCTGAGAAAAAACAGAATATTAAAATTTTTTTAGAGGTATCATTATAAAATTTCCTAAACCTACTTTTTTAGCTCTCTAGAGTCTTTAAAATGGCACTTCTAGTAAATTAATTTGATTTTACAGATTATGACAGTATATTTTACTTTTTAAAATTTAGGTACTTGAAGCCTACCTTTTCTGTAACATACATAACTTTAAGTTAAAGCTTAGCAGTTATAAAAAAGTTATAAAGTTACAGCAGTGCAGGCCATGATGGCATTGCTCATGTTTGTGAACTGCATTGATTGCACATAGCTCCTTGGGCCTGTGTAGTGGCTGTGAAACGAACGGTAACTAATCTTCTCTATTACAGTATGGCAGTATTCATGTACTTTCAAACAATTACTTTGGCCAAATTCTGAGCTTCTACTTCAAATACTGCTCCCCTATGTACCCTGAAGATGAAGTTAAGGTCTCATGAAAACCTCAGGTCAATGCAGCTGTGCATTTTATCTGTTTTTTTGTGTAAACCAGTGTTTTCAAACACACTAGTGCTGTAAACATTTTTTAGTGGTGTTGCAAAAATGCAACATCACTTTTGTTGTTGGTTTTTTTTTTCTTCTGTTACTGTTGTTTGGGTTTTTTTTTTCACTTTTCTCTATCATGTTTGCTTTATTCCAGACATAATCTTGATCAAAATTCATGGGAGCTAGATCACCCCCTGTGCTGTCTAGGTCAGAGGAAATACTCATCATTCACTGAATCTAGCAAAAATGAAATTCAAACAATTTTGAAGTCAGAGCATTTATAAGTTCTGTGAAAAGGAAAGTCAAACTTCCTGTCTTCAGTGAAAGGAGACTCCTGGGGGGCTATTTAAAAAAAACCAAAACAAAGCTGTTTATTTAAAAACAAACTTCTGCTGGGAAGTTACAATTTGCATTCAGCTTTGACTTGATTGTTTTATTTCATCCACCACAAGCTTGATGTTGCATTAAAGCAAACTGGTGGCCAGGGATTACGACTTCGCAGGTGAGCTGTTTGCTGCATGGTCTAGGAGAGCTGCATGGTTTAGAGTTCAGTTTGTTGGATATTCTGTGGGTTAGCAGACAAGTGCTACAGGAAGAAGACAGTGCTTGTAGGATCTGAATAATCAGTCATTCATTTAAACCAAGTACAGGATTTTTTAGCTTCGTTTTTCTTTTCGAAAAGCTATTAGAAAAATGTTGACCTGTGCAAAATGGCTTCCCTCTCTGTGTATGGATCTGACCTGTTCTGCTTCTGTGGTTCTCCACGTCCACCGCAGTTTTCCCCTAGGGCAGGTTTTCCTTTTTGCATTAATTCTTCTGCTGAAGACTTTCCTGATGGCTCTCCTTCTTTTGGGTTCAAGGAAAGAAACTTCCTGCTTCTCTCTTGCTTTCTAAACTGTCTGGACACCAGATCTAATTTGGAAAAACAGTTGTTGTGTTCTAGGTACAAAAGGAGCACAGAAAAGCCCAAGCTTGCAAGAGAGGTAATTTGTTACTAATAGTCGACACTGCTTCTGACAGTGAAATGAGTAGTGCTAATTGCTAAGTGATTTCCGTTACAGAATCCTTGAGGTGCAAGCTTTCTGTGTGATGAGAAATAAAGCATTGCTATTTCCAGCACGAGCCAGTGCAAGCAAATTGGGAAGAGCTGTTTTCTCCATTTTCCTCTGGTTATGAAAACAAGAAAAAAATCAATTCTGACTTCTTATTTACTAATTCTCCACAGCACAGAGGCTTAATCAATAGCTGAGGAAAGGGTATGGGAAGAGAGCCTGTTAAAATGTTGGCAGCATAAAACTGAGTTAGAAATGCGCGTATTGCTCTCTTTCTCCTCATCATTTTTGTCGTGTTTGGTGCAGTGCTGTCAAAAATAATAGTTAAAAAAAGCTTAAAATTTTCTTAATGATTATTAAGCCTAAAGCTGATGACAGAGGAAAGAAGAGACTGTTTAAATGCACTATTTTTTCTCATGTAAAAAGTGATGTTCTTTTTAATGAAGTACTTCCTCCTCATTCTTCTCTTAGCTTCTAATGATGAAATTTCATTACTTTTACTGTGCCTTTACTGCCAACATTTTTAAAAGATAAAATCTTACTGCTTCTAGCACTTCTTAATGTGAAGTGGTGTTCAACTTTAAAATCAAAAGCATAAATACTAAACTTGGGGTCAATGAAGCTGTCATTATAATTCATCACTGATTTGTATGTATATGTCGTGGTTTAGCCCCAGCCGGCAGCTAAGCCCCACGCAGCCGCTCGCTCACTCCCCCCTGGTGAGATGGGGGAGAGAATTGGAAGAGCAAAAGTAAGGTAACTCGTGGGTTGAGATAAGAACAATTTAATAATTGGAACATAATAATAACAATAATAAAAATTGTAATGAGAAGGAAAACAACAAGAGAGCGAGAAAGGAACAAAACCCAGGAGAAAAACAAGTGATGCAACCGCCCACCCCCCGCCGACCGATGCCCAGCCCAGCCCTGAGCACTGACTGCTACCCCCAGCCAGCTCCCCCCAGTTTCTATACTGAGCATGACGCTGTATGGTATGGAGTAGCCCTTTGGCTACTTTGGATCAACTCTCTTGGCTGTGCCCCCTCCCAGCTTCTCGTGCACCTGGCAGAGCATGGGAAGCTGAAAAGCCCTTGACCGGTGTAAACACCACTTAGCAACAGCCAAAACATCAGCGTGTTATCAATATTATTCTCATACTAAAATCCAAAACACAGCACTATACCAGCTACTAGGAAGAAAACTAGCTATCCCAGCCAAAACCAGGACAGTATATAGGGCATACATATAGACTTACATATTTTCCAGCCAAAATCAAAACTTTCCCTTTATGATAGCTGGAAATGGGAAAGGGGAAGAGCCTGCATGCTGCTTTTTTTCTTTTTTTTTTTTTTTAAAGTGTTTTTGTTGCAAAATCTCAGGTATTTTGTGGTTGTAGCCTCCTTCTAGTAAGCCTTGTCTTTGCAGATGGTACTCCCCAAGAAGAGTTAATGTCACAGTTTTTAGATAAGCACAGCTTGTATTTTTTTTTGAGTGGTCAAGTAATTCTACCTGCATTTGACGGTTAATTGTTTGCATTAACTTCAGCAGAAGCCTTTCTTTGGATGCTCTCTCTCAAAGAGCATTTCATTTTATTTAGAGCAGGCAGACTTTTCTGTGAAGAATCTGAAGATACCAGTAAATATTTTATGAAAAATCACCCATTCCCTCTGTTGCTGTAAAATTTGCTGTATGATTACAGGAGGTTGATTCAGAAAAGGGTAAGGGATAGTGGATTCAGGTGGTGCTGTTTGCTTACAGCGTAATGCACGCAGAGCTTGCTTTGCAAGTTTTATCCTTGCTGTGCTGAGTGGGAGAGATGGAGGCAAAAAAATATGAGACGAAGAACTTGGGAAGATAACGGGAATGTCTCTGGAAGACAAGGCCGATGGCAAGGCAGATATTGTTGGTGGACAGACCGAACCTCACTTCCCAGGGCTTCAAGTGTCTGGGATAATTAAAAGTCTACCTGTGTGCCGGGTAGGTGCGAAAAAGACAGAAAATAGGAATAACAGCCTGAAAAGTTGTCTTCCTACCCTGAAGTGGGAACAGTGACAGCTAAACTGTGTTTGACAGGTGTTTGTTTAATCTGTCCTTAAAAATTTGCAGTGATGGATATTCTACAACCTCCCTAGAGAGTTGGTTCCAGTGCTTAACTATCATTTCCATTAAAGGCTGTTCTTTTCCCTAGTGTCTAACAGTATCTCCCATGGTGCAAATTAAGCTCATCTCTTCCCACAGCACAGATGGGTATGTTTTATCACAGTGATTTGGGCACAATTTATATACACATTTTAGTGTGAGTCTGAAAAAAATGATCCTTTGAAATACATATATGTATATATATATATATATACTTTATTCGGAGGAAAGTTTTGGGGTGCTCAGATACTAATGATGAGGAACATGTAAGAGGAAACAAAACAGTGGTATTTGGAATGAAGTTTTACTGTGAGCAGCAAATAGGTCAGAATGAATAGTGAGAAGATGGGAGAAATTAACAAGCCTGGTGGGTTGACCCCAGCCAGCACAAAGCCTTGATGCCATGGGAGAACTGATCAGCAATAGCCAAAATGTTGCTGTGTTATCGACACCGCTTAGCCACAAATGCAAAGAACAGCACTGTGCCGGCTGCTGTGAGGAAGGTGACCTCCATCCCAGTCAGGCCCAGTACAAGGTCAGGTGAAGCTATGTGATCAGACTGGTTTGCTAACAACCATTGCTAGGTGTTCACTCACTGCTAGTGTGTGAGGAAGCCTCTTTGTAAGGACAGGGACTGCACTAACAACTGCAGATACTTTATATGTTTCCCCGCTTCTGCTGTAACATACAGGGACTTCACACAATGTGGATTTACAGGCCATTCCCAGAGAAATGTGACAGATAAATGTATTTTGCTTTCATCTGAGAACCTTCATAAGCTTCATTGTGTTTGTGGTCCTGTAGGACAACAAAGTACACTAAGATGTTAGTACTGAGGTCTGATACCTGCTGAGAACTTCTGGTAGTTTATATAGGGCACGTAGGGTGTGCTACACAAGTAAGCAAAATATCAATTTTTACTCAATAATTGAGAGGAAGGTGCAGCACCTGAGTCTTCTTTTCCTAAGCTTTCAGGATGGAAGACATTTGGAAATTAAGGTTGGTTTGTTCAATTGTCAACATATCTTCTCTTTCTGCTTACTTACTTTAGAAGACGGGAGTATGGGAGTGACCAAGCTCTGTCTCAGTATTAATTTAGATCTTCCAAACTGGAGAAAGTGTTGGTGTAATTTTTGCCTCATTGGCAGCAGTTGTCCTCTGTGGTTGTGAACTTGGTGGGAACCCTGGTATCTCCTGTGTTCGCTAGACGGTGTACTGATGAGTTAGTGGTCCTATAGATACTCATAGGCAGGATAGGTAACCAAAAGCCATAATACTGTCTGACCAGGTTGTTTCTATTCCTTGTTTTTGCTCAAAGTTCTGATGAAATTGGCATGTTCTCACATAGAGGTTTGATCTTCTCTGAACAGTGTTTCCTGATGGTAGTTGTTTATCCTGAAAATTTTTTATTGGCTCACCTAGAGGGTGAATGAGGTGCTATCCCATATAAATAGTTTATTTCAACAGATCCTACAGTCATGGAGATCTAATTAATATACTCACTGCCTCTATTCACAATTTGTATATGAAGAAAGAAGATTAGCTCATGTTTTCCTGTGTAACCATAACTATTTAAGCAAAGGTATTTTAAGAAACGCAGTACCTTTTAGCCAAAGCATACTGAGAGAGAGCTCTGTCAGAAATGTTGTTCATTTAGTTCAAAATAATTTTCATCTGAATAAGGGTCTACTCTTGCCCTTTTTACCTCTGTGGGGGAATTGCCTTTAAATTGAGTTCAAGCATGACCAGACCTCACATTAAACTTCCTACATTAATGGCACAGTAAGAAAACACCAGAAAAAAACCTTTTGAGTGCTTTAATTTAAGGATAAACAGAGGAACAAGTGGTTTGGCATCTTTAGCCAAACGTAGTAGGGGAAAAGGTATTTAATAATTGTCTGCTATGCCCTATCAAGTCACAGTATTCCAGTAAAATCTGGAGGAAAAGATAAGATGTCACCTTCTCTTCTCTTATACCTTCTCTTCTGTTTCATATTATCAATGGTAAGTTTAGAACTGGGAATACTAGAATGCACTAAAAAGTAATAATACTCTTAATTTATACTATTAATATGTGGTGAGCTGTTTCAGTGTGACTTTGATCAATTGGAAGCAAAGGTCCATTCTTCCCAGAAATGAAGATAAATTAGTCTGGTTGCAACAGGTTATGTATAAACTAAGAGTAAAAATACGTTATCATCCCAAAGTCATAACTGAGAAGCTACTTCTCATTAATTACAACTGGTGATAAAAGAGTGTATTTACTGCCTAAAGCAAGTGAATTAAAGTGATTTTTAATTTCATTTAGATAACTTTTTTGCTTTAATTCAGCTTTAGAAATTTTTGCATATACTTTTAAAAGGCAAAATACAATTTATGAATATTTTAAACAAATATGAATTGCAAAATGCAAGGCTTTCAGCTCCTAACTCCTGACTATTTTTTAAATTTATTTTAGAAGCTTTTCTAAAAATATGTATGTACCAGTTGCACAAACTAAAGTGCCAAAAGCTATGGCCTTATTAACTGGTGCTTTTATGCCCAACTCAAAGTATTTAGTTTATGTGACTCCTGATTTGCCTTTTCCTAATATCAGAAGCCTTATGAAGCATTTTTTGCTGTTTTAAAATTGAAACAAATGCTTTTCCACTGGAATGAGATGCCTCCTGAGTAGGGAATAAAATTGGAAATAGCAAATAATGGTCTAAGGATTGCAAAGACAAGCAGAAGAGTAGAGTTGCATGATATTTCTTAAGTGAAGGAATTTGCAATCAGTTCAATCTTTCAACTAGAATCTTTCAACCAAAACTCTGTGGAATTGTCAGAATAGAAGGTAGAATTATTGGGTTTGGGTTTTTAAGAAGAATCTTTTAAGATTGAGAAAAGACTTGCTTTTTATAAGCCATGGGGTTCTAGATGTCAGTTTATCAGCTGTAAATAGTGCTTGATGGAAAACTACTAAATAATGGAATAGAAGTAAAAAACGTCAGAACAGATACACCTGTCTGTTAGACATCTGGTTATAAAAATTATGCAAATATTTGGTGAGACTTATATTTGCATTACTTGTATGTGAGTGATAACAGCTGATACAGTTAACTCTCAAAACAGCAGAGCAGTGTGTTTTGGTGTGGGTTTTCTGCCCGCAATTCTGAAAGCACAGGGAGTTTCCATCAAGTGTTGGTGGCCACTGTTGTTCTGTGTGTCACATTCACGTCATTGTTAGGACCGTGGTGACATTGGTCATCCCGGGCAGTAACAGGATCATCAGGAGACCCGTTGACTTTCACATATTGCAACCACAGTTTCCAAGAGGTTCCAAGGGGTTTCTGGGGGGAAGGCAAGGGTGAAGGTTAGGATGGTACTGACAGAGCCTCTCTGACAGCTCCTGCCGGCACACCGTTGTCTTGTATAAATATTTCCACCCTTTTCCAGAAAATGCAAGTCACAGTGAGTGCTTGATAGAGTCATAGCCTTTGTCATATTACACCTGAGCTGGCTCCAGCAAGTGCACTTAAGTAGAATGCACAATTGTTGGATTTAGCAAACCACAAAAATGCGTGAAATGCTGCAAAAGCATCAGCTCTTGTTACAAATATTGTAGTGTCACCACAAGATTGCTACTACAGTGACAATATTGACTTGTTAGAGCAAACGTCCTAAACCAGATTTAACATGGCCGTCATATTGAAAACTACAGAAAACTATTGACTACAGAAATCTAGATTAGCTTTACCTAGAATTAAAATACCCTAAAATGTAAAATACAGTTGATAATAAGTTAAGGTAAATGTTCTTTCATGTTGAAGTAATTATCAATAGTAGTCCATTTATAAAACTTGCTTAGTCACATGTTAAAAAGGAACCATCATGATCCCATTGAAGGCATTTTTGTAGCTCAGTGTCTACATGTTGATGACTTCTGCAAGGTGTTATACTTTGTGTAGTTTCTAACAGGGGAAGAGCACTGTGAATGCATATAACAGTCCCTTGTATATCCCTTTTTGTAGATGACTGTTCCTTGATTTTTTCATGTGGACAAGGTATGTAGAAGTAGAAGCTGTATCTATTGACATTCTCAATCTTTATTGTAAATCTTTTATCCAAGCCATGCAGGCATCCTAGAAATTTGGGCAAAATAATTCTGTTTACTTGAGTTTGCAGCAGTGATTTAAAATGCTGGCTTTGACTCACTCTGCTGTATTTGTATGTCTGCGCTCTGTTCAGCATTGACAAAGAGTGTCATTCTTCCCTACATTCTTTCATTATTTTCTTGATTGGTATTTTATTTAAAGCTTCCAAATCAAAGTAATTCTTTGGGTAGAGATGGCTTTGCAGGACACACGGCTGTATTATTTATTTGCTTTTTAAAACTTTTTTTTAAAAAACCAGCTTTGTGTTAAGCACACTGTTCAACCTCTGTCTATCGTTGAATTTTTCTTGAACAATAGATTTTGTGTTCAAGGATGCTGAGAAGGAGGAGTGTGTCCTAGTGGTGTATGTAACAAGGAGGAGATTTACTAAAAGCAGAGCCTGTTCGCACGGGCATAAGCACATACAAGTGAGAGAGGCGGTACTTTGCAGGGTGTGAGGACTGATCAGTGAAAAAGTGAGGTCAGGCTGGGAGGGGACAGACTGTGGGGTTTCTCCAACTCATTATGGGCTACAGTTTCAAAGGTCACATAGATACCCAAAGATAAATACTTACAGGATTTTCAAAAGTACTTACTAAGGCTTGTCTTCTTTTGAAGAAAGTGTCAATAAAGTTGTGGCAATTAATATACTCATTAAGACCATGGTCTTGATGAACTTGGGAACAATGCCCAGGTTCTGGCTAAGCCTAGTTGGTTTGCCACCCCGTAATGTTAACCAGTAATATGTGGCCATATACAGAATATTAAGCCATGCTGTAAGATCATCTTTCAGCTCTGCCATTGTATTTGGCTAACTATATTAATCATATCTAACAGAGGATACAGTTCTGTTTCTGTGTCAGATTTTCTGCTGTTGGCACGCCTAGCCCTTCCGTTACCCCACATTTAGACAGAATAGGTGGAACACAAATAACAGCTGATTTTATCAAGTAAGAAGATGTTGGGTTTGCTTACTGTTTAGTAGAAGCATTAAAGCAGTGTATGGATATGAAAAGATGCGAGGATTTCTTTTGCAGGCAGCTTTCACATGAAAGACTCTTTTTCAGAAGTCTAATTTTAATTTCCTTTTGGGACAAGAGAGAGAGAAAGCTTCAGAGTATGCAGGCTGCAACTTCTTTTTTTCTTTTTTCTCAATTTTTTTCCTTTTGTTTTTGGTTTAGAACATGGCAGGTGGGAATCTCCATGCCTGCTTGTAAATGCGCAAGAATATGAATAATAATCCCATGTTAATGGTGGCTAGTTGTGGCCTGAGATCTTGACCTTGCTTCTTTCCAAACTGTGGCATTATACAGGCAGTATGGCCAGTTTCAGATGGAATATTGTGAAATATATAACTTTCCACCTATTCCCAGAGAAATTAAACACTGCGCAGTTTCTTCATGTTTTTGGCTGTCTGTGGCAGAGAGTGAAGCCGGAATGCAGAATGCATTACCTGCTTTCTGAGAGAAATAAGTTATCTAAGAATTAGTGTTGAGAAACATTCCTTCACAGGAGAAACTTGGAAAGATCCGTGCTCATTTCTTTGTTTTACTCTCACAGTTTTCCTTCTGACTTTGTAACTAGCTCACTGTGGGCTGGATTACAGAAGGTTGCTTAGATACCTAAAAGTGTACCTAGAAATGATGTACCTGTCTCACACTGTGAAATTAACTTCATAAGGGAAGAACTCTAAAATGTGAAATCAGTCTTATTTTCGCATTTTTAATCTATTAGCTTTTTGTCAAATTTGACTTGAAATCTAAACATTCGTATTTATTTATTTTACTTCCTACAAGAAAGGCTATATGAAATTAGAGATTATGTCTGTGTCTGTAATTTCTGAGGATAAGGATGACTTTGGCTGGAAGGAAAGCATGTTTTAGATGTCTGTTCAGGTGCTGTTCAATCTTGCTTGCAAACAAGAAAAATACCAGTTGGAAGTTATTCTTGCTGGAGAAGACCACATAGCCCACACCGTTCATGTCCAGGAAATCTCAATAGCTTTAGCTCCAGGTAGCTGTGCCTGCCTCTTTCAGTATGTCTCCCTTTTGCTGTTCCGTGGGTCTGCGTGTTACTGGTAAAGAGAGGGAGAAAAGAGCACTGTCATGGTCCAAATTCCCTACCTTGAGGAAGAAACAGCCTCAACCAGCCCACACCACTTTAATTTTAGCAGCCGGCTGCTTTTCCTCCAGTGGATTGAGATGTAGACTCTGCAGCTTCACTGTCGGTCAACGTGCCACTGGGCTCTGCAAGGCGCTTTGCCTGTCGTAGACTGTGAGGCCTGGCTCTGACCCGAAAGGGCTTTCCCCAGCAAAATGTTCTTGTTCTCGGGGTTTCTGCCTGACTCTTGTAAACTCCTGTCTGACCCATCTGTCATTTTACGCTCTGTGCGTGGTCGTTTAGATCTTGCCTTGTCACCCCCTATGTAAATTACCTCCGTTGATGAAACTCCTTACTGGTCATAAAAAATCAGCGTGTTTTATGTGGTGGCAGCTGCTCTAATGCATTTATTATTTTGAGAGCCATTGAAAATACAGAATTTAGATCAAGTATACTCTCTAAATGATTCACTGTCTCATTTGTGATTAGTGAAGTAGAGAGCTATGTAGTTGTGCTTAAGCTTTATAAAAGAGTTGTAAATACAAACTCATGCTTATTTTCCGTGATAGTATCCTGGAAATCATTTGGATTCCCACTCAACTCTTAAAAAAACCCCAACAACTCTGTATTCTTTGCCAAAATAAGTCTCAACTAACCACTGCTTCTATCCCAGTATGAAATATCTTTCTAAACGTGCTTTATCTCTTCTTCTTTCTGTATCAGCTTATGTTCACAGCAGAGTCAGTTTTGGTTATTTACTATTCAGTCTTTCTTTTGTTCTAAACCTGCTAAGAAACTGGAACAAGAAAAAAAAAGTCTACCACTTCTTCACAAGACAAGTCTTTGGCAGTGTTGACTGTATAGCCCCGAAGAAGGAGTATTTGTACTGAGAAAAAATTTATGAAGTTTAATAGTGTTCCCATGTTGTAAATGAAATCTCTTCTGGCAACTGAGTTTCCCACTTGTGCTCTAATTTTTGTAGAGTTTCTGCTTTCTGGTGTCCCACTGCTGCTTCATGTCACAGGTTAAGTTAAAGGTTATTCCACTTCTCAGCTGAAGTCCACAGTTGCTTGTTTGCCTTTAGAGAAACAGTAAATTTGTGAGAAGTGTCTCCGCAGTCAAATCCTTCACTTCAGGAACAGAAATATTTAGTAAATATAATGAAATATTTTTGGAGTAACCATACTGCTTGGAATGAATAGCCATTAGAAAATATAAACACATGCCAATATGATGTCTGAAATACTGCTAAAAGCATGTTACCCAGATTTGCTCCAACCCCAGTGGCCCCAGTGCTCATGTATAACACTCCTCTCTGGAGTCTGGTGAGTGCAGATTATAATCCAATGATTCCACTCCAGTATACTTCCTATAATCGTCTCTGGGTAATACAGTAAAATTCCTGCCCTGGGCACTTGCATAGCTGTAACCGTCCAGCTGTGTTTACCCTCTGAAAGACTCAAACCAAAATTTGCACTGAAAACCTCTAACAGAGATTCTGGAGGTGCGCAAGTGAAGAAGCCAGCCACGCAATACTCCATGTATGGAGGGCTGCTGAGCCCATAAAGCCTTTGTGCCCAAACTACAATGCACAAAAGAAAATGCATGTATTTGATATATGTACAGCTGAGTATACATGCGGACTTGCTTTTTTGATTCCTAGAAAGCATAATTTGTGAGTTTAAATATTGTTTAGGTATCTAGTGTTCTGATTTTAGATAAGGTAACCTCAAACAGATACAATTTCAGAATAAAAAGGAGAGGCTTTGGCAACCTTGCTCCTCAGGTGCACCCGAGACATGTTTGCCTACCTCAGGTGTGCAAAGGTGATTTCCCAGTTCTGGAGCCACCTGGCCATACCTTGTGCCCCCTATAGCTCAGAGCAAGCTGGAGCTGATCTGAAGTTACTCAAATTTATACCCCTCTCCTGCCCCCAGGGGTTCATTGATGAATGCTGCGGCCACCAGGTTTGTGTGGGTGCGTGTGAATTTTCTTTTAACCCTGAAGTCAGCGGCTGAGGGCTCACAGTCCACAAATTTCCACACAGTTCCAACCAGAGGCTCTGCAATGTCTTGCTTTGAAACTCTTGAACTAATGTGTTGGTATTTAATTCAGTTTTCCTTGCTGTTTCTGAGAATACCACACCACTTTAGAGGCTGAGATAGTTCTCATGTGCATGGGAGTTTACTGACTTATTTTTCCTTGATCCATGCTTCTCATGATTGGTTTATATTATTTTAATGGAGGTTTCATTTTCTTGCTGTTTTTTATGTTTATTTCAGTGTTTGTTCGAGTTCATTCAATCATATGCTACTAATACAAGAGACTTTGTAATACTTATTTGTAATGTTGTTAGTTTTATCAGCAGAGGGAGAAGTGAAGCAGGAAAAAACACTTCTTTTTGTTCTGAACATTTCCTTAAGTAGCATTTGTTCTGCTTGCTTCTGCAAAGGCAGCATATGATATTACCTGCGTATTTGTCACTGTTTTGCTTCTCTCTAAGCTATTCCTTGTAATATAGTTTACATATCTACTGTCAAATAACTTCAAAATAGCTTTAGAGGGTTGTTTTACATTCATAGTTATATAAAATTGATCATTAAAATCCAGGAGAAATTTTTGGAATTGTTTTAACTAAATCTATGTTTTTATTTCCCTAAAGTTTCAGACCCAGAGCTTACGTCTCTCAGACCTGCACAGAAAATCTCAGCTATGGAGAGGGATAGTTAGTGTTACCTTAATAGAAGGTCGTGAACTTAAGGCGATGGATGCAAATGGACTAAGTGATCCTTATGTGAAATTCCGGTTGGGGCATCAGAAGTACAAGAGTAAGGTAATTTTAGCTGTGACCTAAAATGCTCATTGGCTGTGTTTGAAATGTTTTGTTCCTGTTTGTGGTTTTTTGGTTTGCAAGACTATTTAAATAGTGATGGAGATTTATTGTTGTATTAATTAGCTGTCAGAGCACCTGGAGCTTTGTTTAGATGTTTCCTTTTATTTCGTTATAAACAAAAAAGGTACTAGATGGGGAAAAATGTAGCACTGAAAAATGCAGACTAGTGGGGAGGCACACCTGATTTTCCATACAGATTGTGTTGGCTTTTATTTCCCGTTACGGGTCATTCATGGCAGGGGAGAGATGTGGAGTGATTCTGACAAGTAGGTACCACCTTTGTGCCTTTCTGGCTTGATGCCGGTAGCCTCTTGGATCGTTTGCATGGTCTTATCCTCAAACCGTGTCATGCCTATATTCTCACTTTCCTCATTGCGTCCTTAGAGCAAGTTTCATTTAAGTTTTGTGTATGCATGAGCTTAACAGACAGAGAAGATTGATCAGGGAGAAAAGGATTGTGGAGACTTGCTTGGCTTTCTTGCTATTATTTTTTATTTCCCTGATCCCTATTTGTTTGAAAATCGCTGTTTGTGGAAGACGCTGGGACCGCCAATGGCACACATGACCTTCCTCTCTCAGTGGCCGTGACAGCCCATGTGTTTTTCACGGCCAGATGAAGGGCAAAGAGAGGAGGAAGCCAGGAGCGTTTAGGTGCCACGCTTGCAGACCTCTGAGCCCGCCTTAGGGCCTCTTAATCTGAAATTTGAAGAAACCAAATTTCATGCTTTTGTGACTTAAAAATTTTCGTAGCATTTCTGCTTTTAATCCTCTCTGATTTTTCCATGTGTTCAAGCCAGTGGAACTGGTGGATGTAGAAACTAGTGATTGCTTCACAGGGAAGGTACTAGGCAGTTTCCATTCTTGCTCAGGACAGTTGTGACTACTGCTTTTGCTTTGTGGTAGAAAGACCTGCAAGCTTTCTCTTCTGCAGAGCGTGGTCAGAAGTACATGGACTGAAGTCCCTTGAAGTTACTTCTTTTGTCAGAAGTAACTGGACTGAAAATGATTGAGAAAGCTACTTTCATCTGAGTTGCAAAGGAAAGGAAGTAAAATGCAGTTTTGGAAAAACAAAAAAAATTATTATTCCATAAAAAGTAAACTGTAGTATCATCTTTCTCCCAGTATTAACTGCAGCTGAGGAAAGAGGACATAATAAAATTGTTTCTGTTTAAATACTTACAAGTCACCATCTACTTGTCATTGCAGGTGCTTTGTTTTCCTTTAGGCTCAGACATATAACTTTGCGGCTAACTGCCACTCAAGACAGGGCATAATTATTCTGCAGAAAAATGGATCCATTCCCAGGGTAAATCCTTTGTTCAGGAGGCTTTTGAAGGTGACAGGTTGCAGGATTTTGGAGTTTGCTGTTGTTTCAGGGAGGCATGAGAGAACTGGCCAGTAGTCTTCTCTAATTAGTATTTTTTAATTCTCACTGCTTAAGATACTCATACTGCAACTAGAAAAAACTTCCCAAACAGACCCCAAAAATCAAATTTACAATTCAAGAAAGTATATGCCTGCACAATGCAATAGGACTTTCTTTTTGCTCTCCTTTCAGATCGTGCCAAAAACTTTGAATCCTCAGTGGAGGGAGCAGTTTGACTTTCATCTCTATGAAGAACGAGGTGGAATTATTGATATTACCGTGTGGGACAAAGATGCTGGCAAAAAAGATGATTTTATTGGCAGGTTTGTGCAATTACAGCCTTCTTGTTCCCTGGGGATGAGAGCAGATGATTAAAATGAGCCTTGCCGTTGAAACTATTTCTTATGACCATTTGTTCTTGCCTTTTTTTTTTTTTTAAAGGTGGGGGAGGATTTTTTACAGAGTATCAGGAGAGTTTCCTGCATCAATGTAATGCTTTACTTTGGTGGTGTAAAATAATTTTTATTGACCAGCAGGTGGCAGCTTTTACCAATTGATAGAGACAGGTTTTCCAAAATAGAACCCCCACACGTACAGCAATAATCAAGATGCAGGAGGTTCCATACGGCAACGTCGGGCTTGGAGGACAGATAACTCTCGTGACTTGTAATAGGCACATAAGACCAAAATTCTGTACTTTTTTTTTAATCTGTTTGGTAAATGAAATGAGAGTCTTGAAGGACTGCGCACAGCTTTTGGAGCAAAGAAATAAGGTCATTCACCTAATTTGTTTTCAGGAAAAGTGAATCTTTGGGATCTGTCTTCGAGTTCAAGAAATGGTATAAATTTGTGTGGTTACACTCCATTTTACTGCGTAGGAAGAAGAACAATACTAATGTTTTTTAGCAATGGCATTAACTGTTAGCTAATAGGAGAAAAAACTGTCTTGTGCTTATAGGTACTGTACAAAGTCTGTATTTTGAAAAGCTTAGATATTGTACTGTATTTTGAAAGCTCAGATATTTGTTTACATCACACTTTAATTTATATCCACACATTCATAATAATAGTAATTATTATTAATCCTATATATTTTGATTGTTTGTTAGAATATTGGTTGTAGGTGCTTTAACTAGGACATTGATACTGTTAACTAGTAGAATTACTTTTTTTGGTAGTTAAAATCAGGAATGGAAATCTCACAGACTGAGCCATGTACTTCTGATGTCAGTGTGGTTATGTTTCTACTAACCTTTTCCTCCCTCTGGTTCCATTTAGGGTAATGGCTTTCTTTATCGAAGTAGATCAGATAGTAGATCATATAGGACAATATTCTGTGTTTATTTCCTACCATGAATTGTGGGAACTCAGAATACGTACAGAGTCTGTGGCAAGCAAACAGCTTTAATATCGGACAAAACCGCTTTTCAAAAGTCTACAGAGTAGGATTTTATTTTATATGATGAAACCCTATGGATAGGGTGATATGTTTATATTTGAAGTTCACATTGTATTTTTTCCCTTGCTTGATTTTAGTCGGCACGTATGGTAAACATAACTATTTTTCTGAAGTAACGCAATCATTTAGTTCTATGTCAACACGTGATATACCTTGGGAAATTATTCCTATTTCCTGCTTAACTTTAACCTTGTTATACAAAAGATGGTGAGATTCAGAGTTTTCACATGTGATTTTTCAGAACACTGTCATCAAAGCAACACTTAGACTGTTACTGTTACCAGTAATTATGAAGTCTTTTTAAGGGCATTGCATAAAATAAGACACCATTTTTGCTCCAAGGCACTTGAAACCTAAATAAGAATGTGACAGAGAAATTAGAGAATGAAAATGTATAACTTCAAACACATGAGCTGCTTAAGTAGCTTTTCACATACCTAAAAAAGTTGTACATCTTAAGTGTGCATCTATTTCTTCTTAGTAACTACATGCTATTATGCAAGTAACAAATGATCTCTACATTTTATTTAGGCCAAAAAAATTCAATAGCATGAGAAATCTTGTCTCTAAGAAGACTACTTAAAGCCTTCAGCATATTTCAGTGGGAGAATGTTGTTTTGTTTTCTGTCATTTTCATAAATAGATGTAATTTGTATATATACCAAAAAAGATGCTCCTTGGACAAAGCTAATCTGTAATGCTTCTGCAGTATATAACTGGTTTTAACAAAATCAACGGTATTTTTCCTGAAATCTTGCTGTTCTTGATTTTTGTGACCTCTCTGCTGTCGGTGTATGTGTAATCCCTCTTCAGTTTGTCCTTTCAAACACTCTTATTTCACCTTCTGTTGGTACCTTATCTGTGGATAATGCAACCTGCAAACAAATTGCTCTCCATGAAGATTTCCGTGAAAAACTTTGTCATTTGTCAAGCTCAATATGAATACAAAAACAGGTCTTAGTATTCCCCCTCCCTGATACTCTTTTCCAGTCACTGTGGATAAAAATCACCGACACCTGGCAGCTCCACTTTACACGGACCTCTCTTCCCCAGTTTCTCCTTTCGAGACTGCTTCTAAAAGCTGTAAATACTTTGGTACAGAGTATTTGGTACAGACTTGCTCTGTGTGTGTGTGCGTTATGATAAATGTATATTAATTTTGTAAAGCACGACCTAGTCGTGGTCCAGGACTAAGGCTCTGTGACTCTCAAGGCACATGTAATAAACTGTTTTGATCCAGGTTCCAGGAAAAGGGATAATGAGGCTGTGGGAGGGAAACAAAAGACTTCCTGGTAGTGTTCTAGCATTGCTCAGTGATGGAGAGTAATCCCTCTCATCTTATTGTGATCTTCCCACTTTCTTGAATAATGCTCAAGCAGCAGCTGTTTTATTATATAGGATTATTTTTAATAAATGCAAATGAAAACAATTATTTCTTGAAGATGTCCTGCCTGGGCGAAGTATGGTTAGGGAGAAGCCACACTTGATCAAAGAGACCCTACTCACTGAGAGAAACAGCAGACCAAATTAAGAAAACAGAATAAAAGTTTGTTTAAGGAGCAGTTTTCATCTCTCATCCACAGTGTTGGTTTTTTTGTGTCCTCCATATCCATCTGCTTGCAGAGCACACATCAAGGTCAGCAGAATTTCCCCTGCAAAATAGGCGTTATTGAGCTGCTTTGCCAGGGGATCTCTTTGAAGAGTGCCATCCCTAAAACTGGTTCAGCATTTCCAAAGTGAGCTGGCTGTGGGATAAGAGGGTCACGGGGTGGAAGGCTGAAGGGACAAACTCCAGGTCCCTCCTGGCAAACAGCATGGGAAGCCCCCTTGAGCTGAAGTATTTTTTCTGTGCTAAACTCTGTAACTTGCAGATTTTATTCCAAAGCAGAATGTCGTAACTTCTCCTGGGGTGATACTCTGTCTCAGCTCCAATTCAGTGAAATAAAAGAAGTTGGAAATCAGGAACATAGACTTCTGTGGGCCCTGTGTATATCGTCATACTCATTAGGCTGGAGCATGTTAAGGGCCAGCATGAAGCTGGGAATGTGACAAGGTGAAGATGGCATGCATGCTTAGACTGCGAGGGCTTGGGCTTGTGATCCTTTTTTGAGGGCAGGAAGGTGAAGGAAAGATGTTTGAGAAGGCTGAAGACGTGGAAGTGAGATTCTGGCTTTGGGGCAGCGTGGCAGGAGGAGGATGGAATGGAGGGGGTGGCTTGTAAGAGGGAGGAAGGTATTAAGAGGGTGAGAGTGACAGCATGGCATCCTAATTCAGAGAAGGAGAAAGATATGTCTGTCACAGAACTAGAGTAAAGGTCCGGGTTCAGCTTGGTACCCAGGCATGTTCAGGATGGTGGTTCCTGAAATTAAATGCTGACTGATTGATTTCCATTCTTAACTTTAAGCATTATGTGTTTGTAAAAGTCATTTGAGTCTCAGTGGTGTGCATTCTCCATGACAGTTTAGAGGGTGTAGCACCTTGTGAACCTCCGTCTTAGAATACCATAAAAACATGAAATCCTAGAACTATTTCAGTGTTTCTTTTGGGATTTCAAAAGCCTGGAAAAAGACCTCATACAAAAGCTTTGAGGAAAGTGTATTTCGAATCATATGCTGATTTGTATGAGGAAACACTGGGCTTGACCAGAACTCAGTTTAATCATGCAGAAGATTAAATTCTGGCATTCTGAATATCATTTTAAAAAAAAAAATATTCCAGGATCAAAGACATGAGGTCTAGAAGTTCTTTTTTTGGAAAGCACCAGCAGCTAAAGCCACAGGGGCAGCCTTCTTGTGTTCAAATAAGCAGTGGACTGGCATGAGCAGTATTAGTCCTTGCTTCACCTGATAAATAGAAATACATATGTATGTGTGTATATTGTTCAGTTTGAGTACATTTAATATTCACATGTTTTTGCTATGAGTAAATAATTTCTCTTCCGTATTGAGTCAATATACTCCTGTGATTAAAAACATATACTGCAGTAAGTTTATGTAGGTAATACTGAGATCAAAATGAAGGTGAAATGATTTTAATCTTCATGTAATTATTTAAGTTTCTTATCATCTGCGTTTTTGAAGGCGATCCTGACTGTCACCTTTACAATAATCAGCTAATAAATCCTCATGATTGTTACACCTTTATGCATAGCACTAATCTGAACAAATTGGCTGCTGACAGCTGCAATAAATTGCCAAGAATGAGTGCTGTCAGAGAACAAGTTGTTTCTGTGAACATACAGGATAAGTAAATCCCATGTCATGCAGTTTTATTCAGTTGAAGTTATTTGCAATCCAGTACGGCAGGATTTATAGCATTATTTATTGGTATGAAAAATGCATGTTTATCTTTAGAGTGACATTGACTTTTACTCATATTTTGTGCCAGGAAATTACTGTTGACTTAATCTATATCTATTTTCATCAGTATTTATAGATGCTAATATCTTTTTTCCCATCTGATGCAAATTAAGAACAAAAGACCTTGTGTGTAGTGTATTCATTAAAGCTATGCATTAATTTTTATCTGTAGAAAACTGAAACGTCCCATAATCTCTCTGAATATTGTCATGAAAATTCAGATCAATTTTGTGTGTGTGTGTGCACGGGTACATACCAGATAATGGATGTTATGAAATACAAAAGTTAAAATATTGAAAATTAACTATTTTGATTTTCAACACCTAATCTGCTATGTCTTGTCTGTTTAGTTTTTTCATAGTAATGAAGCCATAGAGGGTTTTTTGGGTGCACATAAATACAAGCGATATGCGACCTATGCTGTTGTATTATAAATCTGAAAGCACAGGGATACACTACTCAAAGTTCTAAACTGAAGTGGGATTTTTATATAAAATATTGATTTTTTTTTTTTGCACAATTTATGTAGTTTCACTCTGTAAGACTGAATGTTATCAGAGAGAACTGAGTGGTGCTGTAAAGCTGTGTACGGGTACTTCAACAGGCATATAAATTTGAGTGAAGGATACTAAATGTGCCACTGCTAACGTTTCTTCCCAGATTTTTTCTAGAGATGTCGTGGAGACTGTGATTTATATTAAAATACTGGCAATTTTCTTTTTAAAATATTGTTGCCCAAGAAAGAGGTTTTGAATAGTAGGTGTGAAAGTCTGTGTTAATGTTGAAATTAATGAAGCTTGAAGTTTTCTCAATTTTGCAAAACTTTATAGAGACAAAATGGGTTCCTCTGGAATTGTAAATAGGACTTTATTACGCTGGTCTTTCAAATATTTTTTTCACATGGTGGTTTGAAAATTTCTGCATGTTGCAGTAACTTTGGAAGGATATATTATTTTCAAAGTTTAAACATAACGGTCAACATGCTATTGTAATTTGAGTTTTGAACTGTGTGCACATATGAATTACACAGAAATTCTGTGCAAACACAGACAAGCACACAACCGACAGCCTGTGTGTGTAACAGTTTGTTGATTATACATGATGACTAAAGGTAAATTATTGCAGATGCATTTCTCTATGTAAAGCGAAGGTTTTGCCCGAAGCATTAAAATATAAAAATGCTACTGGCAGGCCTGCCCTTGACAAATCCTGAGATGTGCTGAGCTGTCTCCATTTCTGATTGTTGTCAAAGGGAGTTAGATGTAAATACTGTATCTCAAAATTTGGCCTTCAGGTATTCCACACCTTACTTACTACTATCTCTGCACATTTTAACTTCTTCTATTAATGCAGAGGCACTGCTGTTCTGCTGGAAACCCAAAAAAGGTTCAGTTTTGGCTCACAACTCTTCAGTAACTTTCTCTTACCAGATATTTTATTATTTACAACTCTTACTGACAGTTGTTATTGTCACATACTGTTGCAAAACTGATAGTATACCCCAGTGTATTCTGAAATACAGAACGCTGCACATAAGCTGGATTATGTTTACGGATCCTTCTTCTGACCCTCTGTCTCCCACATATGGAAATGTACTCCGCTACATGAAGTAAGAGTGGCAAAATAAGAGGAAGGGAGAAGGAAAAGTGGAATGGCTGCCTAGATATGAGGAGCATGACAGTGAGTGTAAAAAGTGGTTAAGGGTGTAGACAGGGGTTTGTGAGGATTTCTGGAGGGCACAGATTGGAGCTGTGTGAAAGCTCTTGCAAAGTTGCTTGGACCAGCTAGTGAGGGGGGAACCATGTAGCGAGACACAGTGTTCCTCAAAGCAATAGACTGATCCAGCAGAGGAAAGTGTTAATTTTGCTGCAAAGAAATTGCACTGGTGACAGCACTAAGAGTGCGTGTCTGTAGTGTATGGCTCTGCCGCAGGGACAGCGTAGGAAATATCACATCATAAGACAATTGCAAGTACTTTCTCCTGTCTACGCAATTTCAAAAGTAAATCTGTAGTTTTATTGTGAAGAGCGACGCTTAGGAAAATGTTGATCAGTCATTTCAAAATCCATCAACAGGACTTTGTGGCATGGACCGTATTTCTTTTAGCAAGCAATAAATGCTTGTCTGTATTCAGGTATTGCTCAGTGACAGGTGAGATTGTCCTGCGTTTCATGCGGCTCTCGTATTTCCAGTCATATTCGAGACTGACTTACCCCAAAGCGCAGGGCTCTTTCCTGCTTTCCACGTGTTGCTGGGTGGCACCTGGCAGCACCGTCTCCCAGGTCCTGCCGAGCTCTGCAGCGAGGCAGCGCTCTCCCAGCTTCCCGGGGATCCTCTCCAGCTTCCCGAGCTCACCACCGCACTCCCCCTCAGTCAGGGTCCTACTTATCGAGTTCCAGTCTCCGACTCCTTTGGGAGCTTTCCTGGTTTTCAGTCTGTCACCTCTATCCACCACCCATCACAAGCTTTGTGTGGCATCTGTCATTTTATTTCTTTCTCATTATCTTTACACTTAAAAATGCTGTGCTCTGGTTCTTCCAAGAACTTCACGTTACTGCAGTCCTGTCTTTTTGAGCCATGTCATTTTCTGACGGTGCTTTGCAGAATTTCCCCTCTCCGTTTGTTTCTTGGTTTTATTGGAACATTGTACTCTGCTGATAAAGGATACGGAGTCTCACAAATTGTAGCAGTTCATGCCTCGCTGCTTCTGATGTGTGTCCAGCTCAGTTCTAATTGCAGAATCGCACAGTTTCCTCTCCTTGGCATCCTTTGGAGCAGCATAGACCTGGATCACAGTGGAGTTAAAAGGCTGTCTTCCTGAACAAGTCATGACGATAATTAAGTTGCCTGGGTTGTAGCCAAGTGGTGCTTTTCTGTCCCTATCACTTAGGATTGTGCCAATTCCTCTTTTATGCTTTATTTTGTCATGTGAGAAAATGATCTCGCTATCTGCTGTCTCTCCCTTGCCTGGCCACCTGGCTTTTAAGAGGCCTTCTATGTCATGTCGCTACCTTTGTAATTCATTCATTAGCAAGGATATTTCACCAGGGTGCCAATGCGGTCTTACATTCCAGGTTCTGTTAGAACTAGAGAGGGGAGGTGATTTTTACCTCTTAGACATGCTGATAATAAAATACTACATATAGTTCTGGCTTCCACACTTTAAAAAGGATGCAGGAGAATTTCACTGGATCAGAAAAGTTACAAAAAGTCATTTGAGGGCTGTAGGAGATGTGTTCCAGGGAAATGTATAGGGAGCTGAAGGTGTTTAGCATATCAAAAGGAAGATCAAGAAGAGATATGATTATGGTATATGAGTACCTTCACTAGAAGAAAATACGGGGCACTAAAGGCTTTTTCAACCGAGTAAAGAAAGGCATAAAAAGAACCAAAGGCCAGATATATTCAAATTAAAAATAAATCAGAAATTTATTTCTAACAGTTTGGGCAATGAACACACTGAACACAGTTTCAGAGAAGTGGTGGATTCCCCTTGAATCTTCAAATCTTCCTCCGTGGGAGCTGTACCCTGTTTCTGCAGCGACTTATCCGTGATACTTCGGCAGATGAGCTTGAGGCACTTGCGTGGTTTTTCTCCCTTCTGATCTCTCAAGGCCTGAAAATCCAGGTCCACCCGGTGCCTGATAATGTTCACGTGCAGAGCTGATGTGGGGGGACGTGCCTCCATGCCTCCTCCCGAGGGGTCATCCAGCCAGGAGGATCGTTCCCATGCCCCTGCCCGCCACTTCTAATGCTGACACAGCTGTGCTCTGAAGGGACCATACAGCGTGGAGCAGGGGCGTCATGCAAAATACTCAAACTGCCCTAAAAACTAAAATTCCCTGAAATGTGATTTATAGCCATGCTTGAGAATCTGTCTGTGAAGTTAATGGCTAGTTTTGCCATAATTCCTCAGGCTGACCTGTTTGCAGGTGGAGAACTTCTTGTAGCAGCAGCAGCATGTAAATAGTAATTCCATAAGAAACTGAATTGTCCAAAATTACTATTATCTCCCGCTTTCAATGTGACAGCCGCTGGCCATATGCAACTTATGGCCTTCTCAAAATGGCTGTAATTTTTCATGATCCTCAATCTGAGAATGCAAGACAAAAATTTCTACCACCACAATGCCCATTCGGCACCACTTTCTGGTAACATTCAAGTTCACCTTCATCCTCAAAGCATCTTTGTTCTCCATGGAAACAGTAGTACGTGACAAATGTCTTTTAAGAGAACATCTTAACTGATGTATAAGTCATCATTGCCAAAGCTTTAAAGCTTGGAATACTTGTGTATACTCTCAGTAAAATGTAAAGGGGCATTGTCAACTTGAACTTTCCAAAGCTATTTACCTTTAGAAGTATTTTTTAACTTCAGTGCTTGTAAGGAAATCTAATCCAAAAAGGAGTTTTGTGGGTTTCCTACTGATGTCTGTAAAGGTTGTTCTAGGACAGGTTAGTGCTGAAGTAATGCCTTAGTAAAACCAGGCTTCCTTCACTGTCTTGGTCCCGTGCAAAGACCTGGTGAGGGCAAAGTAGATCTAACAAAAAACGGTTTAATTTTTTTTGCAGGAAAATTTGGTGTGAGAGCAAACAAAGTTGGGGATTTTTTTCATGAAAAACTCAGCTATTAATGGAAAAAAATTGCAATTTTTTCTTATAGTGTCTGTAAATTGGGATGTCTCGCCTTTCGACTGAAGTGCATGTGCCTTCGGTCGATGCGCTCGCCTCATGCTGAATGCTCCCCAGGCCTTGGCATTTTCGAGTTAGACGCATACGAGCTGCATCCCCTGTGAGGGCAGAGGATGGGACCTGGCGCAGAATGAGAAATGTGCTTTCACCTGACCGTGTACGCACGGAGACGCTCTTAATCTAGATTTTCATAAAGCGCAATGGTGACGCTCCTTAATGGAATAACCTTAGTTTTTTATCAGATTATCTGAGGGCCCTTCAGAGGATATTTTTCCTGTAAAATGGTTAAGGCTTTCACTGGAAAAAGCTTCCAGATCAGTCCCTACTCTTTGTGTGATTTTAGGAAATAACAGGCTGGTGATGGGCTGTTCATGGAGATCTATCAAGCAGACAATAGAGACATATTTCTCAGGTAATCTGTTCTAGATGTGGTGCTATTAGGAACATTTTATAGCTGTAGGAAAGGTGCATGGGTAAGATCGAATTGTCAGTTGCTTCTTTTAGCCTAAATAAAAAATAGCATGGATGACTAGTGTTGCAAAAGTGCAGTTTCTTCAAGAATTGGAGAACTTGGAGCTTGTAGCTCTGGTGTAAACCCTGTAATTTTACAGTCATTGCAGTTTTCTGATGCATGTAGGGGTTTTTTGTTCCAGTGGGGGTAGCGTTTGTTGCCTATTTTTGAGTGAGGGGTGGATTATTTCTGCATTACTTGTACTAGAATGACTTTGTGATTCTTTTACCAGCTTTAAGAGAGTTTAGACTGGTTCTTTCAATGATTATTGATTAAAGTCGCAATATTGTTGCAGAGGCATATTTTTGAGGGGTATCTGTTTTGAAATAAACTAGCAAAGAATATTTAACACCAGGGGCATCTTAACCTACTCCAGCTTTGAATGCTTGATTACAATACTTGTTATTTAAAGGAGGGCTTTATACTCCTCACTAAATAAAAAATTGACAGCCTGTGTACATGTACGAAACTTGTATTGATCATCAGCCTGCACTGACAGCCACAGCTTTAGTCTTTCCTTACTGTTGTTAATTTCATTTCTCACTCCTTATCATCCAAAGTGTTCAAAATAAAAGGTAAACATTAAGCTCAGAATGCTGTGTCAGTTAGAAATTTTTTTTCATTGTAAAATAATTGAACCTTGTTACTGTATGAGCTTTGCAGTAGTTTAATTCTGACAGCTGCACAACAGACAGTAAATGTTTAAAAAAAATTAAAAGGAAATTGTCCTGTAGCAAATCTAATCTGCCTGTGATAGCATAGCGCCCATTTTATGAGGCCGCATTTATTCTCATAATTGGCTATTTCCTGTTCTTAAATGCCTATTTATTCATGTCTGCCACCTTTTTCTCAGTTTATTGGCCCTGCGGTCACCACATTATCTTTCTCTTCAAAATCAATTGACATTTTATGAAAAGAGTTTGCTAGATGTTTAGTTTAGTGAGAGTGGCATATAGAACATGTGCTTGTCACATTAAATAATCACTGTTAAAAGTAGAGTATTCAGTGGCTTAATGATATATAGAATATACTCATTTACTTTATTTCAGTATTGTTATTGTTTTTATTTAGAGTAATTAATTGGCAAAACATTACTGGGGGATGCTATAAGTAGAAGTATTCCAAATAGTGCTTTTTCACAGAAATTCCTGTGCAGTGCAAGCTGACATTACATTTGACGTTGAATTTCTAGACATGCTCACAGTTGCAATCTAGGAAAGCTGAAACTTGTGAATTATAGAAATTAAAATGTTAAAACTTCTAAGCTGTGCACAGACTAATTACTAACCCTAAGGTATTCTTGTTTTAATTAAAAGCTTATGGGCAGCTCTTTGTTAGCAGTGATACTGTTTTTCCTTCCGTGCTCTACCTTTTATTTTTGAAGATGTTGCAAAGCTATTTCTGCTGGCTGGCACGTATGGAGCCATTCTTCATTAGTTCAGTGTATGGTACAGCCAGGGTTATTCAGAAAGGGATCAAGCAGGGTGGATTGGCTTCAGCCACTCTGCGCAGTTATAAGCAGTCCCTGCTCATTACAACGTGAGACATCTTATTATATAGGGGGTTGTGGCATCAAATTTTATCCTGGATGCCTGCGTGAAGCTTTGACCCTGAGCCACGCACAGCTTGCTGCAAGAGAGCTGAGCCTTTTGGGTGGTGCTCAAGTCATGTTTTTCTACGCTCAGTCGTGTTAACTCCATCACAATTAACTCCACACAGATTTTTTTTTTTCAAGGGAGGATTTTTACTGTTGTTAGATGAATGGTATCAAAAACGTTCACATCAAAACTTACATTTTGTTTATACAAGAGGCGTAATTAAAAAGTACAATTTGCATCTGAAGCTGGATTTTTAAAATTCTCTTTGACTGCGTTGGAGTAAGGTATATTAGCTGACCTTGTTTCTAGTGTCTGTACATTCTTTTTAATATTTATTGTTCACATGCATAACAGGTTGTAGCTTAAAAAAAATTTAAAAAGCCAAGCAAGTGGCATGGGTTGAAGGTAAAGAGAAATCCTTCCAGAAGCTGGGAAGGAATTTCTACTGATTTGGGTTTTTTTGTCCAGCTGAATTCAAGTAAGCCAATATGCTCTTGTTTGATGTGAAGAAAACTACATGCTGATGGAGCATGTTTGTTTCTAGATGCCAGGTTGACCTGTCAACCCTGAGTAAAGAACAAACCCACAAGTTGGAGAAGCCGCTGGAGGAGGGAGAGGGATGCCTGGTGTTGCTGGTCACTCTCACAGCCTCAGCTGCGGTCACTATCTCTGACCTCTCCGTCAACTCCCTGGAGGACCAGAAGGAGCGAGAGGAGATACTGAAGAGATATGTATGGAGTTCTTTTTTGCCGTTTGTTTGCAAAATGTTTGCTTATATAAATAATAAGTATCGGGGGGGGAAATCTAAATATATCCCTTATAACCTTATCACACTCAGCCAATGACAATAATTTAAAATAGTTACTAATATTGTCACAGCTGGTACAGGTAACATCAAGAAGGCTACAAATCCTCTTTATACAATAAGGTATTTTTTTGCATAGTAATTCAGCTATTTGATATGACCATGTGACATAAAGAAGTTAATTTTACTGCCTTGCAGATGATTTTTACCAAGCACAAAATAACTAAGGGGTCACTCAGTGACTGTACAGTTTCTGTACAGTGAATGTTTATGCCAAATGGTTTGAGGTACCAATAGTTTTCAGCTTTTTTTTGAGCATCTAATGAAGGCCAAGAAAACTTATTTTCTGTCTGCATGTTAGAGGCTGGAGCAGTATTTTGAATCATCAAAATAATTGTTTTAAACAATATTTCCATTTCAAAATATTCTGAAGCAAATTATTTTCATTTCCCAGCATCCTCACATTACACAGAATCTGTGTAGTTTTGTCAAAGCAACAGAGAGGGGAGCTCTTACTCCAGCATTTGCTAATACCTAAATCACTAAAAGTAACTGTCTCACTACACACGGAGAAAGAAAAAAAAAAAAAAAAGCTATTTCCACTTAAAATTACAAAGCTTTTATTGTACAATGCTGCCAGGTGTTTAGAAAGGCTTCTCTAGACACTCAGCCATTAAACCAAGCTCTGACTAACAAAGAGTCGCTTAATTTTTTTTTAGATTTTAAAATATTCCTATTCCATGACTGACATCCTTTCAATAACTGAATTTAATAAAGATGTACCTTATCAGGCTGTGCAGATAACATGAAGTGCTAGTACTAATGCTGTACAATATTCTTCAAACAGATTAGCAGGATGTGCGCTTCAGCAAATTTATTCTGGCTATCTCCACTGAATCAGCTGTCTGCTAATGCTTGTACAACTCATACACCAATAGTGTTATCATAAACACAGTTTAATAGAGGTGACTTAGTGAGGCTAAACATAATATTCCTAAACCAACTGAGAGCTAAGGTATTGTGCACCATCTCTGAAAAATAATTACAATTAAGAGAGTTATTACACATTTTGGAATCCACCAAGACAGTCTGTGGTTGTTAGAAAAGATCTTTATAAATATAATAAATCTCTGATGGATACGTTTTTGAGGTGACATACTTCTTGCTACCAAGTGCAACAATACCGTATTTCTGTGGATTATTGTGTGTGATGATACAGCAGTCAAGTGATACTGATGGTTTTGATAATTTAGTAGGAGTATAGAAATATGTTACGACTGTATTATTAATCGGTTTTCCTAAACTCTCAATTTTTTGTCCCCAGTGTAAAGCATAATTATGTGGTGTAAGATTGATCTATTTATTTCTGTTTCTTACATATTCATGGGTATGTGTCTTTTCTTATATTTCCATTACTGTGTGCACTTTAAAACATTTATATTTTTGGAAGATGTTCATGTTGCAGAGGCATGAATTTCTCATTATGTGTTTCTGAAAATTGTAGCATCGATATGCCTTTTTGATAAATTTTACTGTTTTTATTAAAATGACCAGTGGACAGCAGAAGAAAGAAATGACAATCATTAACGAAATTCAGATAGTTTATTTTCACTGATGTTTGATTTGTCTTTGGTATTCATATCTCTACTTCAGAACCGATACAAAGAAAGAGCATGTCATTAGCAAGATGTACTGTTCCCCAATGAGTGGGTGTATTTTGGGGTTTATTTCTCATCTTAAAAAATCTAGCTTCCATTTGAGAAATGTATTTTGCACCCTTTCTGCAGCCAAAAACAGTTAATGAGCTGACCTTGCCATCAGATCAAATAGCCTTGGAAAATGACTCTATTACTGTCATTTAACCATTTGTAGCTGAACATCAGAGCCTTACAAATTAAACAGGCATTACTGTTTGAACCATTATTTTACCACAATTGTCTGAAAAGATTAATTCCTTTTGGGGTGAGGAGGGGGGCACATTAATGGGTACAGACCAAGAGAGATTGTATGACCTTTTCAGAACGGGTGTGCTGAACCCGCGGTCCCCCTTGTCACAGTTTAAAAACCAGAGGAGCTAGTTTAGAGAAGAAGTTGTTAGCATTCCATTTTTATTATGACATTTCACAGTCATCCGATTTAATGTCCCTTGACCAGATTGTCCACCGTGAGACGATGGGCTTGAAATGTTATTTAGAGCATTGATAAAAGGTGAGCAGTTCTAAGATGACAGCGAGTCATAAGGCTGGTGGTGTGACATTAATTTTCTCCATAACAGAGATGGAATAAGACGTCATGGTGACAAGCTGTCAATCAGTACTGGCCCCTCAGTGTATCTCAATGCCATAGGATGGGGTATTGCTTCTCCCATAATAGAGCTGAACTGAGATGCTCTCCCTGACAGCTGCTGCAGCCATACAGAAAATATATTATACAGCCTTTCATTAAAAAAATAAAGAGGACTCATATCCAGAGCATTTCAATCTTTTCCCATCTATTGAGGGCTGAAAAGATTCACAGCAAATCATGGATTCCTCTGCTATGGAAATTTCAGGCTTCAGGAACCATGCAGGTTTTGAGGCCTTCAACAATAATCATAAATAAGAAGACAGAATATCATCTGATAAATCATTACTTAAAGTTATGTATTTAAAGTAATGTATTAAAGTCATTTGCTTCTCCCAGAGTCTCTGCCGTGGCATTGTATACATTTTCAGCAGTCTCTGCAGTCACGACGTGCAATAAAGGAATCTAAGCCAGCTGACTTGCTGGAACTAAAAGTTCAAAAATAATTATTCTGCAGGATGCTAACAAAGGTAGCAAAGTGAAATACAGCGCTGGTGCCTTTTTGTAGAACGAGCTTACCAGGATGAAATTTGGAAAAAGGGAACTGTACGGCATTGCAGGAAGGGGGGCAGTCACTTGGCTTGCTCTCTGTTTGGTTTTTGCTTTGTTTTCTTTCTGCAGCTTGGTGTTTGTTTCGGTCATTGGGAAACTTGGGTGAAATGTGGAAACATTTTTGTAAATCCTTTCACTTTCATCACAGTGTTAGAGCAGAATTATCTCTGTTGTGGTACCAGTTCTGATAAGAAGCTTCCAAACCTTGATCGTTACGGTAATAAATGAGGGATGGTGCCAACATGCTTTTGAATTATAACAGTGCTATCTGTAATGCCGTCTCTGCTACCCTCAGCTGGTAAGCAGGGGGTTGAGTGTGCACTGATTAAAAGTTGACCATCAGTATTTTTAAGCTGTATTTCTGGTGATTAACATATTAAAAATGACAAAAATTTATTAACCATTATCCTGTGATAACATGCATGCATGTATTAGTATGTGTGTAGCGTGTGGGGTACTACACTTAACTGGATTCCTGGGTTCAGTATACCAAGGTCAAACCTTCACTGTAAACAGCAAATGGTCAGTTGGGGCTCGTGAAATTAATATTAAAGTGTGATTTAACTGTTAGAATTGTCTTATTAATAAAAAGATAGGGATGCATATTATATGTCTAACATTATAATGGATAGGTTATCTATGCATAAACATAGTGTAGTTTTTGCAGGCTGACATTTAATATTTCATTTAAGCAGCACCTGTGGTTTTCAGATCAGTGATGTTATTTATTCTGGTTTTCCATAATAGTCAATTTCGCCTTCATAATAAATTAAAGAAATGTTGACTTGGTGTTTTACCTGATGTTTGCATTTTCTAGAAGTCTGGACATTATCATAATGACTGGAAAAGGTTTCACCTGTGCTGCATTAAAATTTTAAAAGAGGCCACAGGCATTAAATGCATTAGTCCAGATTTTAAAATACTTCAAAATAAAGGTACATGCTAGTATTTTTGAATAAAACTTGAAAAAACAACTGAAAATTAGGCCACCTATACATATGATTTAAAATTAATTTGAAAATCTGATTTTAGTCTCCTCTTTTGGAGTTCCTCACCTAGCTTATCTAAAAACTGAATGATAATGCCGGGTTTGTTATTAATTGATTGCAGATTCAAAATTGCATTTGATGTTCTATCATTTGAAATCCTGCAACTTTTAAATTATATTAGAAGTTAGAGCGTGAGCATTTTAGCATATCACACCTAACTGGTGCAATACTCCTAGTTTGATACTTTTAGTTATTTGAAAAAAGTGCAGCAACAGAACACATTTTCCAAGCAGCTTTCTAAAACTGTGTTGGATGAATAAATGCAAGTGTTAGTCTACTCTTTAATTTTTTCTTCCTCTTTTTAATATATGTAGATATTGCAGCAATTTATGATTAAACAATTATTTATAGTAAGAGCTTTCTGCCATGGAATTGGAACCATCTTTTAATTCTTTTTTTAAAATCTTTTTTGCACGTGATTATTATGAAAATTACTAAGTTGTTATAATTCTCTTTGATTGTTTTTGCTCATGTTATTTGCAAGCTATATAGATGCATATATGCTGTATGCAAGCTTGCATATAATGGTCAATGACAGCAAAAACAATATTGGCCCTAAGTCACTGCTCAAAATATTATTGGAGCCATCAAAGGGAAAATGTGAACATGTGAACATAGATCTCACAGAAGTATTCAGGGAGAAGAAGTGTTTTATTGTTGGTATTAATTTTGTTGATACACTGCTATCATTTAAAATTTTGGTGGACAGTTGTTCATGTACTATTAAGGGATTAATTCAGTAAAATTAGTGTTATATTTAATAATTCATGTTCTAATTTTTTCTTTGCATTTTTCATTGGTAAGTTAAAGTTGCAAAATGCTGAAAGAAACACTGAGAACTGTACATCCTTCAGAAAATAATATTTAAAAGTATGAGTACATTAGAATTACACTAACTTACATCTGGGCTAGGGAGGAGACTATTAATATTGCTTTCGGTTTGTCTTTTTTGCAATCCAGAATTATTTTTCTTTTTATTATTTTTTAGAGTCCAATGACGATGTTCCATAACATGAAGGATGTGGGATTTCTTCAGGTGAAGGTCATCAGGGCAGAAGCATTGATGGCAGCTGATGTCACAGGCAAGGATTCATTTAGTTTCTGTGACAGTAAATACCGTAGTAAGACTGGGCCTTTTTAGAAGTGGAAAAAAAAATGTTTAAAACAGAAGTTTATCTATATTGTCTGTTTGCGCAGTCTCACCTTCTGCTCATTAAAGAAAAAATCCGGAGACAAACAAAACTTTTGTAAGCAAAACTTTTGTAAGCAAGGCAGCAAGTCGTGCTAATGCTAGCAGAGCCCTATTTAGGTTATTTCTCAGAAGGGTGAAGTATACTTTTTTCTCCATCAGAGGTCCTGGAAAAAATACATAGAAAAGATTTCTTTTTCTAGTAGATAAAACTAAAAAAGTTATCCAAATTAAAGCTGAATTTCAGAGGACAAGGCAAATGAAAGGTGCTAGAGTTAGATACTACTTTAAAGTTGTTGCCAAAATAACCACTTGATATCTGCCAGATATTTAGCAAGGCTGTTGGTTTCAGACATTTCAAATAAATGAAGTTTCCTCTAACTACTGCTTATCTGTTTAAGAAGGGAAATAAGAAAATCTTTTTTAATTTTCTATTTTATGTGATTAAGCTGAATGGATAATTTAACCTTTTGCTTTTCAAAATAAAGAAAAAGTATTTCAGCCATACTGACCATATTTCTCCAGAAAGGTCCAAGTTATCTCCTCTAAGTACAATCACCTTCACACTGCACAAGTTGAATGGAGCAAAATGAGCTGCTTCTGTGTCAGAAAATAGCTATCTCTGCTTTAAAAAAAAAAAAAAGAAAAAAAAAAGGAAAAAAGGAAACTATACTAATCTAGCTGGTTTAACTGCAATTTGGACATAAATGTTCTGTTACAGGAGCAGATGTAGATGTATAGCAACATACTCACTTTTTAATAGTTTTTTTGTAAATTAGCATGAGTACCAGTATTTTTTTTTTTCTCAGACAAGGTAACAGAGCAAACATTTTATTGCTGGAACTGATCATCCAGTTTGTGGCATGCAAAATAACAGATTCTATTTTCGGGGAGGTTGGAGAAGTGCTTCTAAAGATTCCTCACTCTGCTTTGACCTTATAATCCAATGTGGTCTGAACAGAGGGAGAGATTAAGTTATTCAGGGGCAAATGGGATAATTCAGTCCCTGACCTCGTTCAGTCTTCGTCTTTTTCCAGATCAACATGTCATTTGTGCTGGTTGAACAAATTTTTTTGAAATACATTTGGTTCAATTAAAGATGTACAGAGCTACCAAAAATTTTTAGACATTGCATTTAGAACGACAGCCAGGAAGATGGAGAAGAACAGGCAATACCTTCCCGTGTCCCGCATGATTTGTTAATTAGCAAGAAAAAACATTTATACAGCAGCTATGTTTTGTAAGATGGCAGTGCATTCCAGACATTATAGAAATCATTGTATATTTTGGACAAAAATACATGGTATTTTGAAAAGAGGACAAAGGGGTTTTATTAACTCCTGTAGTAATTTATAGCTATTTTTAGTAACTTGTGGGTATGTACAGATCATTCATTTCAGATTAAACTTTGAATAGTAATATTTAGAAATAACTCAAAGTAGTTATTTGGTGATTGTCAATAAATCATGTTTGCAAAAATTGTATAAAACTTGACCCTCCACCTTTATTGAACTGAGCAATACTTATTAGTCAGTGTGGAGAGTGCTGTCATCAGTGGTATAACTTACACGACTAAGGATTGCTTGTGTGAGTAAAAGCGAAGGACTAGTTTGCTCTTCTTACTATATTGTTTTTTCAGAGTTAATCTTTTGCCCTCCCCTGAGTCTGAAAAGCAGCTGAAACACCTGTATAGTACCTTTGTGATTTGCTCTCTTTCCTGTCTGCTGAACATATCCCATTTCACTTTCAGGAATCTTTTCATGTGAAGTAATAAATCAAAATTTATTAGTTTGGGCTGAATGGATTTTAAAAATCCTTAATATTCCATCATTAAGCATAAGCACAGACGGAAAAAGATTTCTGTAATCTTTTAAGTAGTCATCAATCTTACTACAGTTGCAAGGATTTTTTTTTTTCCTTTCAAAATGTGAAATTTTTCTTTTGTTACCATACATTCATTGAGCAGCATTGTATAATACTGTATTAACTCTGTGTGAATAAAGAGCAATTGAGACTCCCGTTGAATGAATGAGTAAAAAGCACAAATTACTTTTTAATGAAACCCTCAATTCTTCTCCTTTCCACAGAAAGCCCATAGCCTTGTTCAGCTGAATGCTACTACAGTAGGTCACTTCAGTTAAGCCCCTAATAAACTGTTGATAGTCGAGGGCAGTTTTTTCTCCAGTCTCAATAGCCCAGTGTTGGACAGTGCACTTCAAACCGTTAAGGTTAGTACAGATTTTTTTTCAAAAAGAGGGAGATTAAGGGTGCTGGTTCAGGCCTCAGTTTACAACCCCCCTGCATACACATGCGTTGAACAAGATGCCGGGGTGGGCTGAAATTTCGGTGAAGTTGTGGGCAGGGGAGCAAGTGGGCACTACCAGTTTGAAAATGAGGTGCTGCTCGAATGTGCCATAACTGGGTTTTAAAAATACCCCAGAAAAGAGCAAAGCGAGGCTTCTCCTTGCTCAGCCTGCTTGCAGGGACGTCTAGGAAAGGGAGGACCGCTGAGGGGCTGAGAGATTCCCCGCTGGTGCTTGAAAGCTCACCTTGATTTTGGGGAGAGCTGAAGAATAGGGTGCCGTCCAGGACCGGGGCCTTTGAGAGAATTGCTGGGTCTATGAGGGTGTTTCCCCCAGAAAAACAGCATCTTTCCATGGTCAAAACACAATTTTAGGGCTTCCACCAATGCAACATTATGTTCTGTTTGAAATTGTGGTCACAGCAAATACCCCTTCCTGGAAAACAAGTATTTTTTAATATGTTTTTTTAAACTATAACAAATGGAAAGGCGTTGAGCGTTGTGTTTACTTTTTCCTTCTCCTCCTGAGAAGAAAGTTTCATTTAAATCTTCCGCTGTGTTTTAGCTATTCAGTGCGAGGCTGTTTTCTCCCTAAATCCTCAGCTAAAAGAAGTTATATTTTCCCCTTTCCCCACATCTTTGCTCGCTTGTGGTTCCTCTGGAAGACAGGCAGACCTTCTCGAGGGTTCCAGGCTTGCAGAGCCCTGGCGTAGCAGCGTGTGTGCCGACAGTGACGTCCTTTTACATGAAGGAATACCCTGGTGGTGCGTAAAACATGAAGTGTCATGGACTCATCGTGCCAGTTGGCCTCTGAAATTAATACATCTTCCGTTCACCTAACCCCTATGAGTTTTGGAAAGCAACAGGCCCTTCAGCATGACATAGTGCCAGTTTAGGCAATAGTCAGGTAAGCATATTCCTTCTTAAATTTAGGTATAGGTGGATCGTGGTAGAAGGCTGCTGGCTTTGCAGGCAGTGCTTGCGTCTCCTTTACTGGGGCAGATGCATTCCTCCTTTTCCTCGTGCCACAAAATAACATTCAAAACCTCTGCCTTATTATTGACGAGAAGCAAGCAGGGTGGGAAAAGATGTGCCACAGGTTTGATGAACTTCAGCGAAAGTCCTATTATTTTAAGGAATAATAGTTAGCAACTCGGATTCATTAGCAGAGCAAAATCCAAGCTCCGTGTGACGGCCTGCCTAGAAAACAGTTTGTTTTGCTGTCTTTGGGCTTTAATTAAGACGTGTTCAATTCTAGCCCCCTGGCTCCCCTCTCCCCTGCCCCCACCCTGCTCGCTGTGTCACAGACCGGCGATCAGACGCTTTCAGATGGTCCAGCCCATGACTTTGACCTTCTGCGTGGTCCGGCGTTCCCTGGGGAACCGTTCAGCTCATGAGGTCTGATTTCACACTTCCAGGATGCCTCGGCTCTCTTAACAATGACAGGGAGACAAAGCCCTTTAGAGCGGGCCGCATGGGGACTTGTTTAAATTGGAAACTAGAGAGGAGTCAAGGAACAAGGTTACAGGCTACAGAATAGTGCTTTTAATAAAGAGCTCACAGCTCTGGTTCAGCTCAAAGAGGGCTACCTCTGTACAATTAATTGAGACATTTATCTGGAGCATCTTAGGCCTCTACTTTCTCACAGAATTATGTGATAAATATCAGCTAAGAGGCAAATGAGATGTGCATGAAATGAATTTTTAACACTTTGATTACTGTGTCTCCAGTCTTCATTAGAAGTAAATTTATTTGTATTTCTGACCTCATTATTAATCAATTGTCTGCAGTTTTTTTGGGTACCATGATTTCAGAACCTGGTATGTCAGACAGATTTTACTAAAGAGCTCGGTGATATTTAGGTTTACAGTCAAAAGCTTTTCAGGCTTCTCCTCCTCTGAAGAACAGAAACTAAGCATAGAAAATGAGGCATAATTTTTTTTTCTTCTTTTTCAGTTTTATGTCTGGAATTCAGCTTCTCATCTAAGAAAATTCCATGCTAAAATTTTGATTAAAGTACTTGAAAGTGGGATAAAGATACCAAGATGGCTAAATGTGCAGAATGTAAATGAGTTTTCTAAAATCTGCTCTACTAAAATGTCCTAATACCACATGTGCAAAAATAGTCTTTGAAATTGTTCTTCAAATGCTAGGAAATGTCAGGGTGATGTACACAAATGTTAAATTCACAAAGGTATGGAAGCCCATGCATGTAAAATTGAAGGAATAAATTCAGGGGCTCTTTGGAAATATGGTTCCAAAAGTAATTTGCTCTGTCAATTAGTGCAACCAGATTTCAATATACACTTGAATTATCTTCACAGAGTACGGAAATCTACTACATGGGCAGTATTCTGTGGTAGATAAAATCTCACCTGGTCCTATCCTATAGGTCGCCTGAAGACATCAATCCAATCTCATGTACTGCAAAACTACTTTTTTTTTTTAAGAAAGTAGCAGTTTTAGGATAGTAGTGGCAAAATTAGGATTTAAAAGACGTTTTTGGTTAACCATAGCATTTAGAACTAAATGTACAGTGAAAGGATGGCTTGTGATTATTAACATTGGGTTTTTTTGTGTCAATATTCTGTGGAAATGAGAGTAACACGATTGTGGCACTACACTGAATCGACTGGTAAGGTATCTCACGCATTCATGGTATCAGTCCATTGCAACATGTTTGCAGCAGCACTGTTAAAGAGGAATTATCATTTCAATTTTAAAGATGGAAAACTAAGAAAGGTTAACTGACTCAGCTAAGGCCGACAGAGCAAGTCCTTGTCAAAGCTGGCATTTGGCCCGGGTCCTGTACTTAATCCATTAGATAAGGCAGCTTCTCATGCTTTTGAGCCATTCCTCCTCCTGGCCAAAGGTCAGGCTGACTGCTCTGTTGCAAGCAGCTGGCTGGCAGGGAGCTTGGAACAACATTAGTGACATTAGCGTCTGCATGAGTGGCACTGCCCCCCAGAGTCATGAACTGGCTGTCTTGTCTTCCCAAAAAATAAAGGCCTTTTTTGGCTGTGGGGACTTAGATCTGTAATGGACAGGCATGGCCAGCAGTAGGGGAGAACTATAATAGCCTATGAAATATTCAAACAATATCTCAGCTTTCATAACCACGTTAAACTTGGTTGAACTTTGTGAAGTTGTGGTTTGTGAACTTGACTTTTAAAAGTAGAAATGGAATTGAAATCTCCTATTAAATTTTTAAACAATCCAAAACATTTTTTAGTAGTCCGTGATTCTAGTTCAGTTTGGATAATGTAATTTGAACAATGCAAAAATTCATGTAATACTTAGTTCAGAATAAAGTTAGCTATTTGCTTAAAATGCGTTCACGTTCTAGCCAATGCTGGTGTTGACTTTCTATCAGTTTATATAACTTTACAGACTGATCAGTGGCAGGTAAATGTTATATGTCAATCTATATTTAGCCTGCCACATGGTTCCTTTTGTTGAGAAAACTGTTGAAGAAGCAAAACTAGGAAATTATTTGTGTCTCTGGACATATACAGAAGCAATGCATGCTTTCTGTAGCCATGGTAGAAGTATCTCCACAGGGCTCACGGGGAGCTAGCCCCATGCTATCTGATGTCCCTTCTGAGTTAATCCCTATGAAGTGCAACAAGTGTTTCAGGGGACAGGTGGGTCTGCCATATGCTTCATGGCTTGCATCTACTCTGAAAAGCAATTGCGTCAATGGTAGTTCCTTGTAAGAGTCCATGACAGCTCTGATTAAGAAAGAAAGAGTAATTCTGCAACAACTGATGGTCTTTCTGATTTTTTATTTTCTTCCCTTCAAGCTGGATTTTCAAAGATAGAAAACAGAAAAGCATGATGTTTATGACTGTACACAGGTGTTTCTTTCCTGTCTAAAACAGGGAGTTGTCTTACTGCATAAAATATGGATGTTTCCATATGTTTGTTTGCTACAGTCTCCTTTTTTACAATATTAAGCGAATAATATGCAGATGACATGCAGTTTTCTGGAGACAAATGCATGTATTTAATAGAGTTTTATAATAAAAGGATATCACAGTTTAACTTGTACAAAACACGGCAAGCAAGAAATGTAGATTTAAGCTTTGATAGCTTTTCATCAATAAAAACTCCTATTTGTGTACAAGTGGAGCTAGAAAGTGAGTACAAATGTGCAATTATGTTGAACTGAAGTCCCTGTTTGGAAGAATTGCAGTGCTCCACAATGAATTTTTGCTGGGAAAACAATCTACCAAGAATCAAAAATTCTTATCGGACAACTTCCCCCTCAGGGACCATTGAGGGACATACCTGTTTAACTTGCCCAGAAATATGAATTATACTGTATTGCAGTTTGACAGCTGTAATATTCAGGTAAAGTTCATATTTATACAAACAGAAGATACTTGCATCTGAATTGGTCAGGTCATTCAATCTCTTGTGAAAAAGAAATACTTTCGGAGTTGAATTTGAGATGAAGCCCAACGTTTTATAGTTTCAGCTACCCACTAGACTGGACAGAGTCCAGCTCACCTCCAGCCTGGAAGATGGGCTGCAGTGGCATGTGTCTGAGACTGGTCCACCAGCCCGAGAACATCAGTTCACAAGGGTTCACAAGCTGCCTAACATCTCTGGTGCTTGCTGATGAGTTCCAGCATAGTGAGCCAGCTGATCTACAAATGTGGAAGTCCTGTGATCTTCGAACTGATGGAAAGGGCCTTTCCCAAACTTTTCCAAGTGAAAAACACAGGAAAACTGTTAGGCAACGTGGTGCTGTAGCTACTTGAGAAGAAAATTCAGAAGCTAAAATTGTGGGGAGGTTGAGGTTTTGTTGGTTTGATTTTCTAAATATTTTGAGAAGCAATGAAAAATTGTCACTATTTATTTCTCTTTTCTATGATGAAAAAGTGTGTTTTATATACTTGCAGGAGAAAAAAGTTGTTCCAGTGGCCAACCTTCTGAGCTCCAGATAATGAATCTGAGCTCCAAACTGACTTCATTTCTTTTGTGAAGGACTTTGGGGGCTGTGGGGGACTTTGAGTTTTGAAGTAAATAATAAATAAGACCGCTCTAGTTCCTGGTTAGCCTCTCTTGCAGCTTAACCACTGTGTAGAGTTTGGCCGGTTTGAATTGATGAGTGTACAGTTCATCCTGGAGCATGTGATAGTTCTGAGAAGTAAGGTGACAAGCAAAAGACTAACGTAATGTGTGTACAGTGTGCAACGTGAGGGACACAGTGCTGACTGAAGTAAAATACCTTACTTAGATCTAAGTGAAGTAATCTCAGTTTGTGCTCTGGTCTCGCCAACTGTCTAAAGATTAAATGCGATGCAGCATAGCATAAACAACGATCTCTGTGAAACTAGACACAATGTGTGGAATGGTGAATAAAATGGGAAGCTTCAAAAGAAAAGTAGTTCTTTAATTTTTTCTCAGTGGGAGCTTACATTACAAAGTAGAATTCCTTCCAGGGGACATTCTCAGATAGACCAGGTCTGTAATTGATCAGGGAAAAAGGGGGAAAAAAAGGTGAGGGAGATCCGTCAAAAGAGAAGCTGCTTTCCCTCCCAGATTATTATGCGTATTATGTAAATTAGCAATTTATTTCTGTCATTTCAGGAGCCCTTAGCACTGTGTAAGTAGAGTCCAAAAAGCATGAGACGTTACAGCAACAGAATGGATTAATGAGATTTGTTTTACGTCTTATTGAGGTTCAGTGCAGGTCTGATTTCAGTCAGCGGCAAGGTGTACTTCACTGGCTTTACTGCCTACTTGTCTCATGAATTCCTTCAAACAGTGCTAGGTGTAATAGTGATTAGTCCCACTGAGGTCATGGGATTACTCAAAATCGTAAGTGCTGGTTTTGGTGTTTCTGGGAGCATACTCTTAATGTGTAAGTGCCTTAAGCAGGTGGTGGGTCCCCTTATTCTTTGCACAGCACTGAGCACACATTTAGGGCTGTATTCAGAAGACGTTTGTGGATGTCCTCCTGATCAATAGAGTGAAATACCTCTAAAGTCACTGGAACAGTAGCTGGAGGCCTACGAAACGCATGGAGCAAGGAGCTAGTTTGAAGATCCTCAGTAGACACAGGGATTTGGGTAGAATTTCTTGACATATGACAGGTGATATATGGTGATATATGACGATTGTGATTTAGTCTGTGGTGAAAGGCATACTTGTGGTGACAACATAATTTAGAATGATGTAATTGAGCTTAGGCAGCACAAGTCTAGTTGAAGGTTTTTAAGTGTACTTTTAGAACTGGTAGATGGACAACACGTACTTTTCTAAACATGTGTGGTTCTTTTTTATAAAAACAAGGAAAACCATTTATCTATCTCTTGTTTGAAATTGCTAGTTGCATTAACTAGACAGAAGTTGAGGCTGCCTTGATTAGAGTGTGTGTTGTGCTTAAGGTACGGGGTTTGAATAATAGAGTGATGAATATATGTTGTAAGTTCCTGGATTTCATTGGTCCTCCTAGAAACCAAGGAGACCTAAGGACAATGTCTTTTAATGTTTTAGTGCTCTCTTGAGGCTTTCCTTGGGAATGATCCCATTATTTTGAACACTCTTGCAATGCAGCAGGTTGCCATGGCTGTCAGTGAGAGTTAAGATCACAGTTATTCTTTCTAATAATGAGAACTTGAAAGATGACAGATGGATATGAGTTTCACCAAGTACTTGTGCATTGCTCTGGCTTTGTCTTTCTGGATCATGTTCGCTTATTTGGGTTGGTATCCAAACAACGTTTGCACGTACCATATGTTTAGCACATCAGTGAAGAGTGTTGCCTTTCAGATACCCAGCTTGGTTATGAGTGTTTTAGCATACGGAAGAAGTGCCCATAGGCGATGGTGAAGGGCTTTGCATATGGGAACTTCATAGCCTCCTCATATGGTAAAAACAGTATTCCTTAGTAGAGATGTTCATAGCCAGGAAACTTCTACTTGTCAACCATTATATTTGGGCCCTCCCTTGTACCATTTCACAATACTTCCTTTTCTCAAATTTGGTCTTGAACTGTTTTCAAGTTATGGGGGGAGGAGACATGAAATGTTGAGTGGGAGAGGGGGATTCTTTTATTTCTGAAAACCATTTGTCTTTGGTTTGATCAAGGACCTCTGTGATTGATGTTGCATATTATTTAGCTTTCTTAAGTGGATTGATATCCATATAAATCTATAAGGCGAGTCATTGAAAAAGTGCATGTCAACAGATGCAGAAAATAAATGAACGTAGTAAATACCTTCTTTGTTTACAGAAGATGGCCTTTAGACACTGCAGTGCATTTTCCTGTGTCTGTATACGATTAAGAAGCACAAATCACATTGTACCATCATATCCAAATATGATTGATGATACTTTAAAAAAGGAGATAAAGTAATATCACCTAACTCACCTGCTGTGTCAGTTCTGCCTTGTTATTTTAACTATCTTCTGGGTGTTTCTTTTTCAAATACTGAAACCTACAGAACTTAAATAAATATGATTTTTTTAAGTTTCCTACCAACTTTTAGGCTTGTGAAGTAGGAGAACATTGAGATGTGTGATATATCCAGCTCTGCTGACTAATGAATTAATCATTTTTCAAGTTCAATGGGAAAGATTCAGCGGTGTATTGTTTTCTAGAGAAGGTAAACATCAACTCTAACTGTAATTCACAATGTGTTTAAAACAATTATTCTTTATCATTAAAGTTAATAATATGCACATTAACCTCTGATGTAGTCTGAATCAATACTGCAGTTTGGGAGATGTGACCCCTGGACAGCTTTGTCTAAATATTGATTTCATTGTCATTTGTATAAGGTATGAAACAAATTACATGCCTCCCTAATATCATTAATGTAGCCCCATTGAGCTACTCAATTTATGGCTTCTTATAATGCATGACCAAGCATTATGGAGTTATTGAAGGCACTGTGAAATACAATTGCTTAGTGTGCTAGATTTGATTGTGGAAGGCCAATGCCAACACTCAATAACTTTCAAACACTTTGCTGTCCAAAGAAAGTCCAGACACAAGAACGAGCCACTCTGTAGTATGCACTTGTTAATTTCCATCAAAGTTCCCTTGGGTTCTGGGAGCAGCAATTTATTGTACAGCTTTCTACTTATATATTTGTAGCCTTACAGGAAAATAATGCTTGTATTCTGTGCCAAAGGCAAATGTTGTTCTCTTCAGTTACTGGAGGAAATCAAAATAGGTAGGAGGGATAGCATCTCCCTGTCTTGGCCAGCATTTATAGTGGTTGTCATTACTGTCATAATTTGAAATATGAGTTAACTAATTTACTCCACACTGTGATTTCTTCCCTTTATTGCCTCTTTATTGCAACTGTCTTCTCACCATGCCCCTCATGTTTTCGTTACTGCTCCTTCCATCATGGCTGTTCCTCAGATCTTCCTTGCAACACCTTCTTACCCTTCCAGGAAATTTCAGGGTTGCCCCGAAACCCTGGAGATATCAGTCTTCCCTTTTCTTCCTCCCTCTTTGGAGAGCTCCTTTTTTACGCAAGCAAACTGTTGTTAAGCACAAGATTCAGGTGTCTACTTTCCTCCTTCTCCTTTCCAAATACAAATCTTGGCCTCGTGGGTGTCTAAGAAAAAGCTTACTATAAGTTTCATGTCTTCCCCCTAAACTTTCAGTTGTGATTATTTTTCTTGCTCCTTGCTTGGTATCTAAGCATGGCTCACCTGCAGTCATTGGTTATAAGCTGCTTATTTCACATTCAGGGGCACCCATATACACACACACTTCCTTTCCTAATTCTTTTTCTTTAGCTTAAAAAAAAAAAAAAATCAACTTCCACATCCAGTCTAGGATACCGCTTCCATTATCTACATATTACATTTTCAAAGCAGCATCTTCATACTTTCTCCTGTGGTGGCTTTCATGCTGAGGGACCTTCTTCTAAATATATGCAAAGCTACTTCATTGTGCTTTAATGTATACAAAAATCTCAACCACATTTGAGCTTCTGCTGTGCTGAGACTACAGCCCATCATTCCAGCTGATATCGTCTCATTGTTTAATTGTACTTGCCCATTTTCTCTGGTGTTAGGCTTTTATCTGAGGCTGTCTTGAAGGCTTTTTGATTTTGGGGAGAGGATTTGTACAGCGTGAAACATGTAAGGCATAGTAATCTTTGGATAAGTATCATAGGTGCTATGTTATTACAAATAATATGGAATAATACATTTCCTACATATCAAAATGCTCTAATTATGTTATCATTACAGTCAATGTAGGATTGGCACCATTAAAGTAAAGTTCTCTTAGCTGTCTCAGAAGGGTGCTTGGCACCTTTTAGGAACATGCTGTTTTTTCATCAGAAAAGTCTGTATGGTGATTTTTTTTCTTTTCCTTTTTTTTTTTTAAGACAAAAAAGATGTTCTTTTAGTGAAGAATGTTAATAGATTATGGAGCTGAACAGCCTGTTATGATCATCTTGAATATAATGCAGACCATAGGACTTCCCTGAATTAATTCCTGAGAGAATTACAATGCAGCTTAGGAAAAGGAAAAAAACACCCAAAACTAATTTTTATTTAAACCTTGCTCATGGTGGGTTTTCTTAGTTCATAAATTTTGTTCCAAATTTTCTCTTATAGGTAAAAGTGACCCATTTTGTGTAGTTGAATTGAACAATGACAGACTGCTGACACATACTGTCTACAAGAACCTCAACCCAGAATGGAACAAAATCTTCACATTGTAGGTGTTTGGATTTTGTGAGTGTTTGGGAGGGGTTGGGGTTTGTTTTTTATTGGGGGGCGGGGGGGGGTGTTTTGAAGGGGATGTACGTGTGAATCAAGGATACCTACTGCTGATTCTGAACAAGGATAGTGTTGACATACTGATATTTCTAAACCAAACAGCTGAATACATTTTTGAGGGATAAAAACATGAAAAAAATTAGAGAAGAGGTACCATTTTGAAGGTAAAAAAGCAAGGTCTGTTTCTTGGAAACCAGGCACGAGTAATGCTAAGCACTTGAGACTCCTGCTAGCTTCGGTGAGAGTTTGACAGTGTGATGGATTTGGCCCTGAAGTTTTGGGTAGGAAAGAAGATACTGTGATTATGACCTTCATTAAAATGTGGTTCTTAACTTTAATAAACATTAAATAACTATATAAAGGAAGGACATTTAAATGCATTCATACTTCTCTGAATTATGATCAGATGCTCTCCACTTGTTCTTTCCATTTACCAACTGCACTTCTCACAATACCATCTAGTAATCATACTAGCACAATGCTGATATTGGGTAAAATGCAGTCTTAAACATTTAGTTTATTGCGAAGTGATGCAGTTGGGGTTTTTTATCCTTCTGTTATTTTGAAGACAGTAAAAGGCTCTGACAAAATAGAAAAAAATCTTCCACAAACAAAATGTTCCTGTTATTTCTGTTGCTCAGTTGCCTTCTTTTTCTCCCTGCTTCTCTCTATCTGACTGCAGTGTGACACCAATGAGTAGAAAACTGATCAGTTGCAGGTTTCTCTGCTGCTGAAATCAGCTAACAATCCACTGCAAAAACAGTAGAAGCTTTAGCTTTGTGTATACATGCTTTACTTTATCATAAATGAAAATACTATGTTTTGCCCTTGATCTCAAAACACAGTCTGATTTTAATTTTTTTTCCTCTAAATTTGTCATTCATATATTTGGCATCCATAGCTTTTCTTGTCCTGGAGTGAGCTCTCAGGAATGAACTCAGAACAAAAGGAAAAAATCTCACAACAGTTGTACTTTTCCCTAGCTTATTAACGTAGCTCTCATTTATGTATCTGCAAAACCAGGCTAAATTCTTCATTAATTTATTTTTAATTATCTACTAATGGAGCCAATAACTAATCATCCTCTACTACTCGACAGTGTTCTCTGCATAGGAAATTGCCTGGTTTTGTAGAGGACAAAAGACTAATCAGGAATCAAACAGAAAAACTCGGAGGCCTTCAAGGAGAGTTTTTGCCTCTCTTCTATGTATATTTGCATTGATTATTTTATTTATCCTCCGATTTGTTAATTAATTTTGGGTTAGCAATCCAGTTTAATCTGGAGGTGTATATTTTACTGAAGTTAAACTGCTTTGCTTGAATTTGTATTTCTTGGATCAGCCATTTGATCAAAGATGAGTTCTCTCAAACAATTCTGTTTTTTTCTGTGAATAAGGAATGTGAATTTTTCACTTGAGAGTTTACAATATATAGTGACATTTGTTGTGCATGCTGATGGAGTGTTTAATAGCTCACAGGCAAAAAAGAGTAGTAGCTGAAAAATGCATCATTTTGTAATGCTTGTTCCTAATTTGTTGTAATGACTGTTGTATATTTGTAATTAAGCAAGGATTTTAGAATTGAAGAGCTTGCTCTCAGTGCAAGGATATGCTCATGTAGCTCGTAATTATTTTCATTTACAAACCTACAGATTTCACAGTATTTTCAGTAAGAATTGCTGCAAGGATAGCAGTGTGTAAGGGATAGCCCTTAAAGGCTCTCAGTCCTGCTGCTTGCGGCTGTAAATCCCCCCGTGCTGCTCCGTGCTGGCTCTCCTTGCAGCTCATGTGGTGCAAACGCCAGGTAGGAGATTTAAAGCAACATCCTTTGGGAAACTTCTGCTGGGAAAGCCTCGCAGGGAGAGAGAGCGATCGCTGCAGCCCTTAGAAAGCGTTTGGGTTATACAGAGGAATGCCTCATTTACTTAAGTTCTGCTCTCTGCCATGGCTTGGAAAAATAGACGGGTATCTGGTTTTGCTAACCTTTCACGGTTTTGTCCTTGGTATCTGCTGGTGTAGGTAACTTCTCTCTTCTGTGTGTGCTTCTCCCTTTGTAGCAATATTAAAGACATCCACTCAGTGCTTGAAGTGACAGTTTATGACGAAGACCGCGATCGGAGTGCTGACTTTCTAGGCAAAGTTGCTATACCGTTGCTGTCTGTAAGTTTCATTCACCTGACATACCACTCTGTATTTTTCGTGCTGAAGGGGGGAAAAAAAAAAAAAAAAAAAGATTTGCAGCTCTGTGTCTGTCATTTCTCAACCAAGGTCTGTAATAAGAACACTAAAATTTTAACATACTCAATTCACGGCCATGTTGAATCCCATGATAGTTAATTTTTCCTGACAGACTCGGTCCTGGTAATGAACAGGTACTTGTCAGACTTGCCACAGTTGTTTTGGGTTCTCTGTCAGTTTCAGCAGCTGGGGGTCAGGGGTCACCGGGGGGGGGTATTCAGTGGAGACCGCGAGACAGACGGCTGTCATGTCCTTTTCCTGCAGATTCAAAATGGTGAACAGAAAGCCTACGTCTTGAAAAACAAGCAGCTGACAGGGCCAACAAAGGGGGTCATCTATCTTGAAATAGATGTGATTTTTAATGCTGTAAGTCTTAACTTTGGCTTTTTTGTACTGCTAAAGAGTTCGGTTTCATGAAAGCTTTTGTTCCTGATTTGTAGAGAATTTCTGTCATTCCTTATTTTCTCTAAACCTTGATGTATACTACAGAATACTCTTCTGCCACTGCCTGGCACACCCACTCTTTTTGTTGCTGCTGCCGCTGCTATTGCTGCTAATGTAAGGAGCAGCAACTCATGCCTCTGTGTACGTTTATGTGTCGCGGGCTTGGCAGCCGTGACTTTGAAACTTCGTAATTTTTGCAAATTGAAGCATGTGTTATTAGTAACGAGCAAGTAAGCTTGAAATACTGACACACATTTTAATGCATAGGTGAAAGCCAGCATACGAACCTTAATGCCCAAAGAACAGAAGTACATTGAAGAGGAAAACAGACTGTCTAAACAGGTAAAGAGTAAGGAAACACTAATCCTTTCCGAAAGCCTTAATATCAAGTGTGCACATCCAAATATCTGGTATCATACTGCTGAGGGTAAAGAATAACATTTTCATTACCTGTTTACAAAAGAATATGATAGGTCGGAAAAGGCAGAAACAAAATACATGGGTTTATTGTGTCTCCTCTATAAATTGCAGCTTAATTTCCATGAAATACGTGAATAAGAACACAGTTGAAACCATCAGGTTCCACACATATCAGATTATAGCACAGGTGCATGTAAACTAAGTCTTGCATAAATTTTTGCTGTTAACCTTGATCCAAAAGATCTCAGTTTGTTGCAGAGTAGAGAGTCTTTCGGCATTCTTTTAGCCAAATTTTAAATAAGTTAGGTGGGTGAGGTTTGAATCAAAGGTGAAAGCAGACTAAAACTCTGTATTACTTTTGAGAGTCCTATGTGTAGGAAATGTCTGGACCCTTTTTCTCTTTTTTTCTGGGTATTTTTGCCACTCACAGTTTTAATGTTTTGGTAAAAAAATATTTAAACACACATCTTTTTCTCCACTTGAACTACTTTTGATTCAGTTTTTCATGTTCCACAAATAATCTGTTTTATATAGAGAGAACTGGGCTTTTGGTTGGACTGTGGGAACAAGGTATTTGTTGTTTGCAGTGAAAAGGCAAAGGTCTCAAAACTGTTTTTATTTTGCTGAAAGCTTATAGACCTGAGCATGATTTAAATTACCTGCTGGATGAATTTTATATCAGTTGTATGATGTATTTCATTAAACAAGATTTCAAGAGGCGAAATATTTCTTTCTTTACTGTTGTGAGTAATGCAGTTACTAAAGCTGCATTTTGCACTGCTATGCCAGCAAAGAAGCAGCAAGGCCTTTTTTTCAAGATTCATTCTTCTCCCCACTTTTATAACAGAAAATGGCATTGTGCTTTTTGCAGATGGCAGGATGAGTAAACTTTAAATACCCACTTCAGGTTGTTTTCTTTTAAATTAGCTTGCATGAGATACCCCACCACAATACCACTTAGGGCAGGGAAAAAAAAGGACTCTTTATGTATGACTGATGCGGTCGCATTTTAAAACATCCACATTTTCTGAGACTGAATGTCTCTCACCTAGCTAGCATTTTCTATGCTACTCAATACACAAATTAAATCATTCACTGGTTTGTTCACTTTTTTTTGGTCAAGTGTATTGCCATTTTAGAGGATTTAAGGGTTCTCCTGAATCAAAACCCAGCACTGTTACATCTCATCTCTACATAGATTGAATGTATGCAGTTAAAGTTACTTTGATAAATACTTAAAAACATGTGGTCAACATACATCACAGCAGACAAATTTGTTACAAATGAAGAAAAAATTGGATGTAAAGGGTGTAGGTGATCTTAATTAGATTAGAGCAGTAATTTTGCATGGTCTCAGATTAGTGTCCTACAGCATCTATTAAGAAAGGCCAAAATTTGGTAAGTAGTCAAGAATGGGGAAAGTCTTGCCTACTTAATAAAACTTTGAAATCTTAATAACAAAATCATTTGTGAAATTTTGCAAGTGGCTTTTCAAAATTGAACAACAATTTGTGTACCATTTAGAATTAAATTCGACAAATATCAGTTGACACAACTAACAAATTCTCTTTCTTCCAAGTCTCTCAAATTTTAAACTATCTTCCTCAGTTTGTGAGCTAGAGAGCTTAACATGTTATTTTCTCAATCTTCACTGAAATTAAGAATGACAATATTGTAAGTGTGAGCCTCTTCTGAAGCTTTTGGGGTTTTGAAACATTTTCATTCTTTCATCTTTTTAACAGCTACTGTTAAGAAACTTTATCCGGATGAAGCGTTGTGTCATGGTGCTCATAAATGCCGCCTACTACATTAGCAGTTGCTTTGACTGGGATTCTCCCCCAAGAAGTCTCGCTGCTTTTTTGGTATGATCTCCTTTAAATTACTGTTATATCACCCTGGAGTATTTGTGTTCTAGACTGAGAGACAATACAGTACTGATGTGGGGTGTTCTGATTTTTTTTTTATTTAAAACTTTGCATTATGAAGATACTGCAAATCATGTTCATTCACTTCTTTTTTAAAAAGTAATTAAGTTTAAAATGTCACACAAACAAGAGAGAAAGTTTGGGGTTTTTTTTAATTTATAATTTTACAATAACATAAGCAACTGATACAACTCAAAATACAGTCAGTGAACCATGGATCTATTTTGAGCTTCTCACACGTTACTTCTGTTAAATTTTGTTTGGCCCCCTTGTATATTACATATTTACTCTAAAACTTGTTTTGAATATTTCATGAATGCTTTTACATCTCCGGAATATAAAATGAGGGTTATTTTGTCCTGCACATATCAATATGTGTTATGCCTGTAACTTTTTTGGAACTACAAAGCTCTGGACCCAGAGAGTTGCTTCCTTACTAAGATTTAGTGTTCTTGGTTAAAAAAAATACCAAACCAAAACAAAAGACAACAAAACCAACTTTAAAATCATTAATGCAAACAAACTAGTACCTTTTAGATATCAAGCTCTGGTCATAGTTCAGTTTTTAGTTAATTCATTTTTAGTGATTTAAATGAAACTGCTATTTGTCCATAAACATTAGCTTCATTATTATTAACCTTTATTTTCTTGTTAAATTTTGAAAATTCCAAGCATAATTGTAGATTACATTGTGTTTCCCAGATGAATATCTTTCTATTTTCAAAATCATATGAACTACAAATGAGACCAGAGTCCCTGTTTGTTTTTTACCTGAGAGAGTCCCACCAAGAGTAAAGATGTGTGCATGGACACACTTTCTGGAACATCTAAATTTATTAAGCTGGCTGCAATACTGAAGTTATGAGCCTCTCCACCATGAATATGAACAGGGAATTTTTTCACTTTCTTTGAATAATTATAGAGGGAGTCTGCTGACAGTACTCCTAGCTTGGGTGCCTAAAGCTCAGGTGCCTCAAATTTGGAGACATCAAACCAGGCACTGGAGCTGGCTGCACTGGCACGGTAAAATGGGGTACGTTGGTGTGTCACTACATCATGCTGTTTTGCAGGAAGTTTCTTCTAGCAGGGCTCAATTTGTACTAAGTGACTTGTTAAACCCCCCTGTAGCCTGTCAAAGGATGGCAGCAAGCTGTCGGTCCTTGGTTGCAATATTTATCAAGAGTACAGGAGATACATGTGTTGTTCACACTCTCAGGGTTTTTATACTTTAACTGGCATCTGTAGTATCTACACTATGTGCAAAAATCTAAATATACTTGGTACTGTTTAATTTATAAAGATGATCTGTTATTATTTCAGTTTAAAATGATCAAAATTTTGTAGGAAAATGAGTGTTTCTATGTAAAACTCAAATGTTCATGTTGCTATTACTGCTCCAGTTAGTAAATACTCATCTGTCCAAGTCTGATTTTAATACGTATGTGAAAAACCCACCTGTCATTGGTGGAAGAAAGGAAGTGGAAAATCATCCTATTCTTTGGGGCAAATGAAATTATTTCTTTCTCGTAGTGTGCTGCTGTGGCCATGGAAGAAGTTGTGTTGCTTTGAAGTTGTAGTTGTTTCCAATCACAGAAGAAATTCACTGTCATAATAAGTAGTTGGAAATACATAAAACACAGAATTTGAGTGGGGAGGTTTGTAGTGAGTATAAGTCATTATTGTAGTTATAGTGTATTGCAGTAGAAACGTGTTCCTGATTTTATTTACATATATATTCATATATATATTTATATCTATAGCTCAAAAGCCTGCTTTCGTAGTTTCCTTTTAGTATTTGTTTTGCTATATGGTGGTTGTGGTAGTTATGGACACATTACGTCTGCATCAGTGCTGTGACTTCACAGATGTGTTCCTGCTCTGCACCCAAAGTACATCCTGTGCTTTTCAACCTGATGTTATTCTGTCCAAGGATCAAATCATCCCTCTGTTGGGCAAAACATTGATAAGTGTTTGTTAGCCAAGTCAAATCTACATGAATTTCTATCACGATCATAAGCTTTGGATTTAGATGGTTTCTGGAGTTTCATAGCTATCATAGGCCCTTGAAAATTTTTGAGAGTGGTCCACTTGCACGTGTAATGCTGAATTATGCTTGCACTAAGGTTACACTGGAATTTAATAGATTCTGTAAAAAACCTGTACTTATATATGTCATTTTCCTCTCTTCACTATTATACGAATCGTATCTCCTCTTGAAGTTGTCTCCCAGAGATTGGAGAATGTCACAGTGAAATGTCAGTGCCAGAAAGGAGATGAGAAATAGGCTGTTCTGGAGGTTTCCAGCTCTGTAGGCAGACTAATAAATAATGTACAAGAAGTAAACCTTTAAACTAACCATTTCTTCCCTCCTGTTGGATTTGAAGACATACCTTGATGGGTGTATGATCGCAATACAGATTTACAGCCATTTCACGTAAGTTACATATGTGAGGGTTGATTTTTCAGATCTCCCATTGCCCCAGGTTCTTGGTGTTACAATTACAGGTACCCTTTTCTTGTACCTGACCCCATGTCTTTACTTTCTGATGGGGCCACTGTTACAGAAGACCACAGGTGAAGAAATTCGGACAGACCAACTCAGTTCTTAGAAATGTAGTAAGTTACTTGTAATTAAGGAGAGATCTGGAAAGGAGGACTACTCTTGGAAACCCACAGAAAGCCTTGATTAATATGGTGACTCTATAATAAACTACAGTTATCTGCTTTATGCTCTTCACACACTGGTGTTCCCTGCAGCTCTTTTTAAAGTCATTCTTCTTGGAGAGTCACAATGTTAGTCGTCGAGACTAAAAGTGTTCATTGAAGGGGCTTGCTGTTTATTTGTACTCCAGAACTTAGCTGTCTCAAACCTTTACATTCTTTGGGACATATTAGGAAAGGAAATGCTTTATTAAATGGTTCTTTCTGAAATCTGTCCAAAGGCACCAGCTCAATGACTGGTGTTGCCCATGCTGTACGTAGAAGTACAGAAACCTAGAAGTTAAGTTTTCAATGTTCTAGATTATGTATTTCCTCAACTAAACAATATTTTACCTGTTTCTGTTGAACTTCATAAGCTCATTGCCTTCACTGAGGATTTTGCCTGAATGACTTAAGATTTTGACTCCATTTTTTTTTTCTGCCTCAGTAATTCACAGCCGAATAATAATTGCTACCCAAACATAATTTTTTATATTTTTGTGCTAATATAACTGTGACATATTATTAGCTGTTATTTTTCAGATATTCAAAGGTATTTGTAAAGAGCTCATGAAACATAGGTTGATCTGGCTAGAATATGACTTTGGATTTGAACCTTCAGAAGATTTGATATTCTCTCCTCCTTTTTCATATTTATTTCCAGTTAAATAAAGGACTTGTGTAGCAACAATGTTAAATTAATGTTTCCGCTCCAGAACAGCTTTATTATATCGCGTATATCCCTGTTATGTCTAGAGGCAGATCAAAAATGTGTCACATGTTTGTGTTTATGCTCCCGAAGCACCTAAATGCAATGGAAAAGAATAGAACATGTAGAGAGAGCCTTTGCTGTAGATTCACATGATTTTCTGTGTTTAAAACAGACCTTTGGATTATTTAGCAGTTAATTTTTCAATATTTTTTAATTCGGTAATTAATATAGTATGTTTCAGGTAGAAGAACTTTATTAGAGAATGCAAAAGTGGATGGTTTTTCTTTAATCTACTGTGGGCACTGAAATGTCTACTAAATTGGGCCTAATTTCCATCAGCTTCTTGACTAGACATTTGTGTTCTTGCAGATGTCAGTGGGTGCAACGTAGGGGGAAAAAAAAGTGTACACTCTTTTTTTCCAGTACTGTCATTTCTCACTGTAATGAGCACAAAAATAATTGGACAACTGAGCTATCAGTAAAAGGACACACTTCAACATGAGTCAATGAATTATTTTACGGGACAAACTTTAATCTTTAAATGTGATTGTAGATAATTTGTGCTACCATCTGTCCATTTGGAATTCTTTTAGCCTTTTCAGTCGTTATACAGTAAGTGCTGCTGTGTTTAACATTAACATTTGATATTTTACACATTTAATTTCTGTACTGCTGCGTGGTCCTTGGGGAGCTTTGCTCTAGTGCTACATGAGAGAGACAAAGTATTGATCAGTTAACATTTCAGCTACATTTATGTATGTCGCAAAATTAATGAAAATGCCAGACAAAAATGTCAGAGTGCACAAAAAGGTAGAATTTAAATTTGGTAGTTTAATGAAAAGTTTAAGATGTGCATTATCAAAAATGTCCCCTTGCCTTTAAAGTACAATTCATAACTGAGTAACTAAAGGGAACCACATATTTTACTTAGAGGAACATTGAACATGAAATATGAGGGAATAGATAATCTTCAAAGTGTTTGGTATCCCAAAATGGCCTCAGTAAAGCACTTTAATTGCCTGCTTGAACATTTAACTTACTCATAAGATAAACTTGTTTCCTTTCTCATTTGGAAGCAGAGTACCCTCACCTGATCACACGCATACTTTTCACTATGTCCTCAAATTAAAGCTTTCTGTGAACATGTTCTCCCATTCCTGTTCTTATCGCTCTGAATCTTTCTATGCGTGTGTATGTATGCATGCACATAGAAAATACTTTTCTTTCTTAGGCTTTGAAATATTGATAAAATGACTTGCCCTGCATCCAAGTCATTTGTCAGGTCTAACTCACCTTCGCTTTGTCTTCTAACGTTACACAATTCATGTGTGAACATGACATAACAGTGTCCCTAGCCTTTGATTAAGTGTTAGTTCTCTTGCACATACACCATTTAGTTGCGGCGGTGTCATGCTAATTAATTGAAACCGAGAAGGAAACAGGAGAATAAAGAGCTGGTTCCTAGCCGGAAATGAGACAGTAAAGTAATTTTGTCAACTTTCTTAGCTTTTCCCTATTAAAAAGGGAAATGATCCTTACTGTGTATTTCAGAAGCAACTTCCACTGAAAGCTGAAGGACAGAGATTATGTTTTGGGAGAGACTTGATATGGTACCATCAGGAGCAGGAATGCACTTGTGTTAGTTATTAAATATTTTCCTTTTTTTCCACACTGTAATTGTAGGAGAATCAGAATGTTGCAGTTATATTTAAGAACTCATAGATTTTGCCATTTTTGATACCATAATTGAGGATATAGCATATAAACACCTTCAAATTACATTTTACTAAACCTGGGTGAAGTGGACCATCAGATTGTCTTTGCCACCTGTTGTCTAGAATTTGAAATCGGACGAAATGCTGGAAAGGTAGTTGCAAAAACTTCTTACATCCTAAAAAAGCCTTTCCAAAAATTCCTGTTGCTGTCAAAACTGCCTGTTCTCAAAAGAGAGATTTCCAGAGGTAAAGTGACATGGCAGTGGCAAGGCGCGGTACAAGATTCATTTCTGATGCAGGTTGCACACATGTGCAAGTCTTTCAGCCTTTTGTCAGCTGTATCTTCACCAGCAGGAAAGAGAATGAAGTAGGCCAGGCTGCTGCACTTTGGGGGTTTTTTTTCAGAAGTAAAGCAGACAAAAAGAAAAGTGATCTAAATCCTCTTTCCTCTTTCCTAATTTTCTATAGACCAGCAGAACTAAGTGAGACTGCTGCAAAAATACAGTGGGATTTGAGCTTTCTGCAACACTCGGCTATACTGTGTGCCAGGTTTTAGAAAGTTGGATAAGAAAGAAACAGATATATAGTGGATCCTGATATATATGACCATTGAGATCCATTGACGATTCATACATAAAGAACATACCAGCACCAGCAGTGATTAAAAAAACCCTCTGTACTTGACTGTAGCAATTGAGGAATGATGCTGGTGTCAAAATACTTGGTGTTATCAATCCACATCTTGTGTTTGATGCATTGTGTGTTTGCAAATCTGATACAAGGAAGGACTGGGCAATATTTATATGCTTAAAAATGTCTTTTAGTATTTTATTTTGTTTTTAAAAAATAACTTTCAATTTACTTCCTTCATAGAGTGAATACATACTTGCTAAACCAGTTTAGCAGTGTGATTCATTGCCTAAGTGCAGACTGGGTGCCCTTTTAGGTGATCTAGAGCATCCTGTGTGCTGCCCGGCTGCTGTTCCAGGAGCGTGTGTGTCTGTCGTAGGTTCTGTGTCACTTCTGCCATCACCATCCAGGTGACTGGGGTACCCACCCCAGGGTGTCTAAAGTGGCACCAGCTCTACCTTTAGGCACTTTAATTGCTCCCTTAGGTGTTTATTTTACCTGCATATCTATTATAGGTACTTACCTAGATTCCAAGTTCTTCATAATCTTAAAGTGTTCAATCTCAAAACCACCAATGCAGTGTGAGGAAATACTTTCCTTATTTTACATTACCAATTGAGGTAAAGAGGCTTCATGATTTCTCAAATAGCAAATACACAGCAGAATAGAGCACTGATATCCTAAGTCCTGGACTTTTCCCTTCGCTACCAGACCATTCTTCCCACCTATTTTCCTTTCCTCCCTACTTAAAAACTGACAACTTTGCACTGAAAGTATTTGATTATCAAAGCTTTTAGAATGCTATTATAGCTTGATACACCAAAAGGTCTGATGCACCGAAATGTAGTTCATAAAAAATTATAGAAATTAACAAAAACTATTAGTTACTGTCCAGTATTTAGTGTTAACCAAAATGTTCTAAAAACGAGCTTAGATTTCCTCTTAAGGCAGTGATGTGGCTAGAAACCTAGGCAGCCAAATTGTGTGAGTTGTAAACTCAGTGTGGAGTATGTTTCCCATAATGCAGGTCACGTACAACGCCATCCCCAGCTGCCTGATGTGCTGTGGCCCCTCCTGCTTGGTGTTACTAGAAGAGTTGCAGGATGGTTGCTTTTGACCCAGCATGGCTATGTGTCCAGAGAGGGGTTGCATTGCATCATGTATTCTTACTTGCACTTTCCTCTTGAGTGCACAAAACTCTCCTGAATAAAAAACTTTGCACTTGAAAGACTTCAGATAGCACTGATATTAAATTTGGATAATTATTTAGTAACGCTGTTCTAAGGAGAAAGTAGTTGTGTACCTTGTCATCATTGGGTTCCCTGGGTCGCTGTTTCATGGTCATTGCAGGAAATCTTGGCCACTTAAACTTTCATTATTTAAATAGTGCACATGCGTGGATTGTAAAATATCTTACTTTTTCATCATCTTTTAGTTATGAGTCATATGAGAACCAACACATTATAAAATCATGTTACAAAGAGTGTTTTACTTCCTTTTTACTTTAGCGGCAGTAGGTATTATAATGGTTTGCCTTGAAGTGGAAGGACTGTGGGCCACACTGATTTTACTGGACCATTCAATAGTTAAAATAATGTAACGTAATATTTTGCAAAAAGTTTCGGTGTAGTCAAGAAAGAAGCAATAGCCGGGTATGTTGTATGCTAGTGAGAAATGCCCAAGTAAGGAAAACCAAATTAGAGAAGCAATGTTTCAAAGCTTTTGAGAAGATGATGTGCGAAAGGATTAGAAAGGGAGCCTGTTCAGAAATGAAGCTACCAATTTCTTCCTGATGCTCCTTAAGGGATCTTTAGTGTGCTTATACCTATAGACTAGTTGCTTGTTTAGTAGGTGTGTAGCTGGTAGTGATACTATAAGCATCTGTGCCTGGGTGGAAGAATTAAAAAAAAAAACAAGTAATTTTCAATATGTTGGATTTTACTGGAGTGAAAATACTTAGGGTAACTCCGTGATGTTTCAAATATGCATCATGAAAATATTTGTCCTGCTTATATTGTTTAACATGCAATTTTATAATTTCAGTTTTGATTGCAGAACATGAAATCCAGACCGTTAATATAAAAAAGAACATATTTTGTTTCTACTAGTGCCGCACATGCTATATGACTAACAGTAATTGGGTTTATCGCTGTGGTAAATAAAGCCTCAAAAGGAAAACACGCCTAAGTAACCATTGCAAAAGTTACACGGGAAGTTTTGTTCCTTTTTCCTAAAAGGGAACTGTCTGCCACACACAGCTTTATCATACATTTTTGGCAAAAGAGAGATCCTGCATGCTTCCCATTCCAAAAATGGCTGGTTTGGACCAGACAGAGTTCGAAAGCTTCCTTCCCACTTGGAAGTAACTGGCTGGTGATGATGCTGCTTGCGATGATGATATCCAAAACTAGCAGAACTGGCAGGGAGTACGAATGATTAGTCTGTTCCCCTCGGGACAGTAGGAAATTGAAGTGAAAAATGCCTGTGTCATTCTGCTGTCACCTTTCTTGTGGTCCCTCTGCGCTCCTCCTCAGTGTGAGGTGGACTTACCATGCAAGAAGCTTTATCTTCACCTGAACTCCATTAAGATTTATGTAGGAAAGTCCTATGAAGGAACTGGGCAGTTACGACTGAACTAGGAAGGCTGCTTATTTTTGCAGTTAGGGAAACTTCCCTGTGACAGGGTGTGAAAAAGCAGGAGCACTAGAAGTTGTCCTTTGCTTGGGATAATGTGTCTCTGTGTACTGAGTAGACCGTCTTTATTTCAAGTGGACAAACTGCTGAAGTGTGATGTTACAGAAGAATACTTAAGTTTACAAATGGTGGATTTTTTTGTTTTTCCTCTGAATTAGGCATGACTTATATAGCACATTTTTAATATAATCTTTATTGTATAGTTTAGTTGGGATAAACATTGTTTCCACTCAGGATGTTTTCCATACCTGAAGAACTAGGATTAAATCCATTATTTTAGAAAAATGAAGCTTCCCTGAACTACCTTTCCACGTGCTTTTCCCACTTCCCTCCTGGGTGTTGGCCCAAGGCAGCGGCTGCAGATCCCAGTGACAAGGCTGCATCGAGCAGATTACCATCTAGGCAGAATGCTTGCTTAAATTTCTCAATTAAAGGCCAAACTGATGGTCGCTATGTTGTGAAGAAAATGCTCGTGTAGCCTTAGCCATGTTATTGGTAAAGGTAGGGTGTTTGCAATGGCCTATCTTGCACCGTAACTTTTTGTAGTGGTATAAAGAGGAGCAAAAACTGTCTTGAAGATCCTTTTAGTTAAGTATTAATGCAAGAAACAATGTTGTCTAGATAGTTTTTTAATCATGAAACACTCAGATTATGGGCGGAATGTTAAATTTTTACCAAGTGTCATGCTTAAGTGATTTGGCTTCTGCAGGAAAGGAGAATTTCACTTGACCTTGAAATAAAAAGCCTGTAAACCTCATAGCCACTTGTTTGATATAAAAAGTTTTGGTTTTTTTAAGTTTATGTAATTTTCAAAAGAAAAATAATAACTGTTTATATCCCAAAATCTGTCTATAACTTTGGAATAAACAAGGAGACATAATTTAAAAGCATAATTTATTTTGGTTTCACTGGTAGATTTTATTTATTCCAGAATAAGTATTAACACTTTTCCAGTAGAGGTAACTAACGTTGTGACCAGAATTGTTACTGAAGAGAAAAAAAATATAATGACTGTAAGCCAAATGGCTGCAGCTGATGCTGAATAGACTTGCAACTGCATGGCAGATCTTTGGAGTTTGTACATTTCCATGAATAACACCAGCACAATTACTGTAGCGCTGAAGTTACAAGATACCAACTGCTTTCCAGAGACAGAAGTACACTAAGAAGAACCCACTGACTTGCAAAAGCAAGAAATTGGCATAATTTAGTCTTGTTTATTTGAGATTGACCACTGCTCTCACAGCTATTGCTAGGACTGCAAAGTTATCTGTTAAAACCGGTATTATGCAATTGGAACTTCTTGGGCAATTAGCGTGCAGCACCAGCTGAATAGGAAACGTGATTTTCTCTCTGCAGCCATATAGTAGCTGTGATTAGATGTGCCTGTATTCCAGTTCTAATTGACTGCCCTCTGTAAGTAGACACTGCTCATTAATGAACAGAGACAGACACTCCCTAACCCCATTAAAAAAATAAAAAGGTAGCAAAGAAATGTGCTCAAAAATGAATAAAATTAATTCTGCTTTGATATACTGAATACATATTTTGCATCCGTTGCTACAGGAAGTGGCACTGTATACTTGGAAAAGCTATGATTAGAAAGAAAATCAAGCCTATATTAATGTGTATCTGTGATTCTCTGCACTCAGTACGTCTCCTCTAAATCATAACTTGAGGGGCAAACATGTTAAGCTGAAGGTAAATCTCTACTTTAATAGTAGCCCTGTCAGGACTAATGCATGAGTTTTTGCTATTTCCTTATATTTCTCCTCAGCCTTTAAGTATATGAATGCATGGTCTCTGTTTAGCTTGAGATGATCCTTTCTGGACTATTCTCATCTTAATAAAGTCAGCTTGTGTGATATTTCTGTTCTCGCTCTGTCTCTCCTGAGGTCTGTCTCTTTCTGGTGCTCATTTATAAGGGAGAGGGAAAATCTCTTCCTTATCTCAGACCAGAAGGCACAGGTGTACATATTTGAAACCCTATTTTCCAATGACAAATTCTTGAATTTCCAGCAAAAGTGTATTTTTAAGAATTAAAATCAGCTGATTCCATTGAAGATGAGTGATCAGTACTGTAAGGGATACTGTTAATGATTATTTAAGACTGTTTCCCTTAATAAAGAAAGAATGAGTATTTTCTGCTTGGTATACAGTATTCTTGCTGCTTTCCCTTAAAGAACCTCTGTACCAGCAGATACTGTATACCTTTAACATGACTGAAAAATTTAAAAGTAGGTATTTTTAATATTAGCTGCCATCCTAATTATTACTTGCTTAAAGCAGCACTGTTAGCAGAGGGATTATGAGTTAATAAAAATGTCATAGTATTAGTATATAAAACACAATATAATTTTCCCAAGATAATGATTAACAGCATAAGACCACATTAACAACACTTAATGCTTATTCCCTAAATGTGCTTGATTTTCATCTTTTAGGAATAGTACCACAGTATTGTGGCAAGAAAACATGGAAACATTTTGGAGTGATTTATTTTAAAGAAGAGGTGACTAATGAAATCTCTTGTTTGAGCTTTGTTTCTGTGTTATGTCACTATCTTCATAGCATTACAGCTTCACATCAATCTGTATAGTTTTTAATACTGGATATTAATATTCCCTAGTGCAACTCCAGTGAAACACATTAAAAAGTTATTTATTCATCACAGTCTATTAGCTAGAGCACTTGGAAAATAACTGTAGTACACTGGTAGGTCATTATTATGTCAGTATTCCTTCCACATACAAGAATCGCTTTGGGTGTAGGTTGGGTCTTTTTAACTTTTTAAGACATTTTTGCTTTGTTCCAAGGCTGCTTCAGGTTTTTATGAGCTACCTTGATTCCATCAGTAAGAACACGATACGTCTCTATAAATTCTTGATTCGCTCGAGCATACTTCTTTGCTTATCCGGAGTAGAGAACTCGGTCAGCCCGTCTCATGGGTGGTGGAGCACGCTGGAGTTACCTACCACAGCACGGGCTGTCCACCCGGGTCGAGCACCCTCCTGCCTCCCCACCTGAGCACCTGCAAACTGAGCCGTGTCCCATTCAGCGCCGCAAGAACGGCCCTATTGTCGCAGGAAGAAACGTTTGTTTCTGAGGGAAAATTATTCCAGTTCTACTTCTGAATGAAAGACAAGGCTGTTATTACTCAAGGGATATTAGGCCTCACTGCTTTTTCGAGAAAACAAATTTGCTGTAACTTTATCTGTAATTTAGTACTGCACGGGTGCAAATAGAGTCTACATTGTATGGAATAGGAGGCAGAAGTAAGGGTTTGTTAAAGCCATAAAAGGGTTGGGTAACCATTATATTTCCAAAAGCGGCCTTATCAGAGTCATAGGTTAAAAAGAAAAAAAAAAAATCATTACGGCCTTACCATTAACCATCTGTTTAGAATTTGCTTTAAAATTAGTACTGAAGAAGTAAGGTTTCTGTCTATATGGAGAATATGGCAAAATTACAAGTTTCCCGAAAGTGAATGTACCTATTTTGCCTTGACCAGCAGGCTAGCCAGTGAATGGTTACGGTAAACGCTACTCACATCTTTTTCTGCAAGTTTTTTTTTTTTTCCCTTTCTCACAGTAAATGTAGCAGACTCTTGCTGTGCTCAAATTCCACTTTCTTGAAGAATATGATGTCAAAATGCTTAAGTAAAATTTCCCTTTTGTTGGTTGATTCTTGATTGTCAGCATTTGATAGGAAGAAATAGTATTAATTGTTTAAAACTTTTGTCCTGTATGCATAGGAAAATTTAGCCCTTGCAAATGGTGCTGTTGAAGCTGGCCCAAATCGGTCGGGGGTTTTATTCCATCAAAGTTCATTTTTACGACCGTGTGCTTGTTCGCTGCCTTTACATTCTGATTAGGTAGCAAACGTGCAAACTGCTCTCTTCATATTCTTTCTCTTTTTTCTTTTCTTTTTTTGTTTTTTTTGATAGAAAAAAATCCAATCCGGTTGTAGGAGTTTGATCTTGCTGATTAGCAAAGGTAAAGTTAAGAACTTAATGTGGTTTCTAATCATCTGGCAGCTGTCATTAGTGAGTGACAATGTAGTTAATCCCCCCTGACACACAACCCTGCTCCTCCATTCCCCCAAAAGCGGAGGCAGCCACCTCCAGGCACACTCCCAGCTGAAGCTGTGAGCAGGGAGTGCATATCTGACCCCGGGATCTGAACCTGGGAATCTCTGGTTAGTATGCTTCATTGCCTCTGGATCACTGCACTCACCCTTCTGCTCCTTTACTCACAATGTCTAATACGCCTAATTTAAATTAAATTATTTTAATTAAATCATTCAACTGTTTCTCAGAGTGCAAGATAGTTAAGAACTGTAGCTGGCAGTGTTTTAAATCAGGTGTCTCGGCTCGATCGGACCAAAGTTAGCCAAAGATGTCTGTGGATTCTGGCGTAGGCAGAGCAAAAGGTATATGTGAAAAGACAGTCACAAATTAAACCGGAACTGGGAGTCATAGCAATTACTCTTACAAATACATACATCCGTAGCATTCCTGCTGGTTTGTTTCTCTCGACGTCGTGCCACAAGCACTGATTTCACAATTTGCAGAGAAGGCAAAAGGCTGAGGAGGGAGTTTGTGATTTCTGGATGGAAATAAAGCTTATCTGGGTTTATCTCCTGATTTGAGCAATGTGTAATGAATTCTCTGCTGCATCACCGGCCAGGGTTTTTTGTAGGTAACCCCTCAACAGCTGATGACACTGCACCATGGTACTCCGAGGCCGGGATTTATTTTATTTTCTGCAGAGGTCCACTGTTTCTCACATTTCTGCTATTAAAAACCGGAAACATTCCCCTCCCCCAAGTTATAGAGAGCAAAGTAAACCCAAAACCCTGAAGAATTCTAATGCAGGAGGAGTGCTTTAGAACAGGCTGTCTGTGCTCTAAAATGCGGTTATAGACTAATTAAATTCTGTTTGTCTGGCTGGCAATGACAAATATGGCACTTCTTTGAGACCACTTTAAGATCTGGATGGTAGAACCAACACCCCCACGCACCTCTAACGTACAGGACTATCTACTTTGCTCTATGATGGATCTAGTCTCTGCTGACTTTTGATTTTTAGAACTGATAGTTGAATATAAAATATAAATTGGTTAAAAAATGACAGATTATTTCTGGGGGCATTTTCAGTGTTCACCTTTATGATAGTTGCATTTTTTTAAGTTAATGCAGTTTAAAAATCATTTTAAGTTTCCCAACACGAAGGAAAGAAATGAGATATTGGATTCGCAAACAAAAGCTTTATTGGTTTATGACAAGTAATCCATCTTTTTGCATTACTGTAGCGTTCTACCCCAGATTATTTTTCATAATTGATAATTTGTGAGTCATATATTTGTTATCTATTCTTTTATGGGTTTCTAAATAGTGAATGATGTCAAAGGTCATCGAGCTTTCATAAAGGAAATGTTTTTTATTTTATTTTTTAAGTTTTGATTGGTGTTCTGAAGAACTTTGTGAACATTTCAGGGAAAAGTACAAAGAAAAAAAGTGATAGTGGTTTTCCTGGTAGGAACTTCATGCAACCTAATGTTACAGCAATTCAAGGAAGAAATGAATGCTAGGACACACATGAAGTACTAGAGTACTGAAAATCTTTAAATAGAATTATTTTACATTAGAAGTCAGTTATGATTTATTTAATACGTTTAAGCTTTAAAAGTTGGAAATGCATGTATTGCATATGCATGCAGCAAAATTAAGAATGATATTTGCATGCAACTGATTAATTTTGATTTTTTTCCTTATCAGAAATATTTTTATAATAATCAACAAGCCATTGTTTTCCTTCTACCATGAAACTAATCATGTGCCATCCCCACTTTTTGGAAGAATTTGATATTGGTTACGGATTAAGAAAATCTAACAAGGGAAAAAAAACAAATCTTTGCATCTAAAATATTAGAAGGCACCAAAATAAGGTTATATGTCGATACATTAGTTTGTCACAGGCAAGTAGTTAATAAAAAGATCTGAGCATATGATTTAAAATTTAGTTAGCCTAATGAGAAAGCTAGTAGGAACTCTTCCCTTTACTAATGTTTCTCTAGCAACCCATGAACATTACCACTAACTGTGCTCACAGAGCTTTCTGATGCAATTAAAAATTGGGAGAACTGAATAAAATATGAATATGTTCAATCAGTGGGAAAGGCAACTTAAAATAATTTACAGAGTACTATATAGGAGGCATAAAGTATTTTAAAATTAATTAAATATTAATTTCAGAGCAAATTTGTTATAAATATACTGTTACAGCTTGTGTGGTTCTCTCTTCAACATTCATTTAAATGTCCTCTGAACAATTTAATTATAGTGAGACATTTCTATTAAAAAAAATGATTCCGGATTATCTTCTTAATTAAAATAGAATTGAGCTCATTTAATTGTGATGTAATTATTTTATTATATGTAGAATGTCATTAAAATAATGTAAACAATTTTTTTCCCAGTTTCTAAAAATAAGAAAAAGAATAGCTGATATGTTTTTGTACTGTTCTTGAAATTTCATCTGAAAATCATGAATAATTGAATATTTTGCAAAATAATTTGAATCCCAAATCAGTAACAATATTAGTAGGATCAATATATTTTATCCTTAAGAGATATTTTAGTTGCCTAAGAATAAAGCGTAACTTATGTATCATTACTGAATACTTCTTATTTCACTCTGTAGCATACATCAATACTGTTGGTTCTTCTCTGAGATTTTTTTTTTTAACCAAACCTTATGTTGGGGTTTTTTTCTTTCTAATAATGTTTCTAGCCAAGCTGGAATTAGTTAGTAATGTATCCTAACTGTTTCAGAAAAGTGCTTTAATCTATATACTTTGTTCAGCTGGGACTGTAAAAGAAAGCATTTTGTCAGCTCATCAGATTATTAATTTTGAATATCATTATTATTTGATACAAATAAAAATGTATCTTGAAAATTATTCCCTTAAAGGTATTCAGGACTCGGACAAATGGACACAATAAAGACTCTTTTTAAAATTCCCCCTTTCATAGCATTGCAGTGATATTAAAATGTATCTAATTGTACTTTTGACAGGGTGATGTCCTTTTGTCACTACGGATATAAAAATACAGCCTTTAAACACAGAAGTGATGAATTCTGTATCTGGAAGGAAAAATATTCACAGTTATTTCTCTGTTATGTAATACAAAATACAAAATAATCTATATCTTTTTTCTCTGCTTTTATAGTACTTGTGAAACTGTTCCCCCCTCAAAAAAAAAAAAAAAAAAAAGAGAAAGAAAGGTGTCGGAATTTTTTTAAAAGCCAGAATGTACTACTTTCGAATTGCATGGCTTGCCTGAATCTTAGCCGATCACAAATGCAAGAGGACGCTGCTGCTGCTGCTGCTGCTGCTACTGTTACCATTATCTGCTGGTTGTGTACTGCAGTGGTGTCTGCAGGGTAATGGGCACACCGTAGGGACCCCTGTTCTGAAAAGTTAACAAACTGTGCCTACGCTGTTAAATTCATATCATTAAGTTCAATTCAAATCAGTAGGGCTGTCCCCAGGAGTAAATTTACACATATGCATAAGTATTTGCCATATCTGACCTGCTTGGGGAAGAGATGAATGTGTAAAGACATAGGGAAGAAAAAGTATGCGCTTAGATTAATGGAGCTTACCAAGCACCTCTTCATTACCTCAGAAATATTGGAAATACTGTTGTATTTAGGCTGTTGTAGGTAATTCTCAATACGGTTGCACTGTGTTGAATGAAGCATTGATTATACAAGAGATACAGGGTAGAAATATATTTAGTATGGTAACAAATGCTTCCTGTCTAGCAACTTAATGTATTTACAAGACCAAGCACTAATTGTGATCTTTCAATAGTTATGGCCAAAATTACTTGTCAACAAAAATATGTCTGAAGTGTGTGTGTCAGAAGAGTGTAGAGGTTATTTGATTTTTGTTGATTAAAAAAGAAAGTTAGCCTATTTTTCAGGATATTGGAAATGCTTTAAATATAGAAAAACAGAAAAATGTGAGCACCATTGTAAGATTTAGTATTAAAATGAGTTAACCGAAAATCTTTGGGATTATGGATTTAAAAAAATTTCAGTAAAACATATGTTCTTAAGCCTGAAATTAAGAAGGATTTAGTTTAGTGATAATGCTAGTTCTGTGCTATTTCCTCATAAAAATGGGATCTTATTTCCTAATCTTCCCTGGATGTCATTCTCCACTCAAGCCTGTAGGTAGCACCCTTGCATCACACAAAAAATCACTGCCTTTTCTGAGACACAATTACTATTTAGGTCGGGAAGTCTTTACTTGTGCAGACCTCTAAATGTAGCTAGTACTATTTGCATAATTTCCAGACTTTGATGACAATCTGTGATCTTAAAACAGTAGCCTAAAGATTACGCATTAAGTTGTTTGGCCTTATGACTCACTTCTCTCTTAAGACGTATCCTTTTTTTCTGTGGGATGGGTGGAGGAAGGCACAACAAATTCCTCTCATGAGGAACCTCGGAGGTACAACGTTCTCTCGTAATTATTTGTTTTAACGTACTGTCCGTCAGGTATTAATACATGAGCATAATCCAACATTTGTGTCTCATATTTTCTTCTCTGTTCTGCAAAATACATGACACGCATGGTCTCTTTGAGCTGATGGGTATGGTAAACTCTATGATTGTAAACAAACTCTCTTCATCCTCCTCACCGTGGGCTTGACCCAGCACTTACTCAAGTCGGCAACTGTCCCTAGAGCTGCTGGCTGCTCACTTGGTGGTGACCGAGTTTCACCGAAACCACTGCAGTGCAGGACCGGGCCATCCCAGGAGGATATCGACCCCGCTGCCGGTACGGGGGAGGTGACCCGCTACTGATGCTGCTATTGCTTGCTTTTTCAACTTGTAAAATATGCAATAGCAAAAAATGGGATATAGGCATTATTTTTAAATCCAGAGCTGTTCAGATAGGAAATTGTTCTGCAAATTATCTTTAGAGTTTAACTTTTCTGTGCCTCAGTATATGCTTCATAATATCACTGCTTCCATTTCCAGAAAGCAGCGATTGCGTACCATGTCTTAAAATGACAGTTTATTTTCCTTTGGAGTTGCCTTTATGTCACTTAAAGCAGAATGTCTCTAGGTTTATTATTTTTTCCTAAGAGGTTGTACCAGAGAAGATCTGCTTATCACCCTTACCTGTGATCACGGTACGCTGAATAAAACGGTTGACATTTACTCTATTTTACTAAGATTGTATTTAATTTTACTGAGAGTCAGTAAGCAGGGTTTAACAAAACATCATGCAAAGCTCTTGTTAATGTACGAGTTCATTATTTTGTCCATGTGCTGGACTGGGATATTTGAGAAGGGAGCACTGAACATCTGAGAGAGTCTCCCATGAACGAACTGGGTTTTAATCGCATTGTCTGAATGCTTGGTTGTGTGTTAGCAGAAGCAAAGTGCGATGCAGGTGGGAGGGAACTAACCTTTGACTCACTGTAGCAGCAGAAAAAGATCAGGACTATCAGCATGGGAGTTTCCAGCCTTTCCCTTTCTCGCTAGAATAGAAGGCATTTTTGTCGTGGAGGAGAGAGGCACAGATTGAGTTCCCACACACACCGAGCCACTCTTTGTCTGGATTTTTTTTTTTTTTTTTTTTGTAAAATGCAAACCTCCTCATCTTTCAAATTGTTACAGGAACCCAAGCATTAAAAAAACTAAGGGAGTATTTTTTATTGGTTGTTTGGCCTGGGCAAGTGCCGCATGGCTAACAAGAAAAGCTGACTTGTTTTTGAAGGCCCTGCTTCAATTTGTCATGTCAGTGGCCAAGTTAGAAAGGCATCTGCTGTTCATAGCAAATGCTCATATTGTGACTCGTTAGACAAGAGAGTCGTTTTCCAGCGCGAGGTCCCTTAGGGAAGCAGGATGCCCAGGAGGAGGACCCCATCGTGACTGACTTCTGTCAAACCAGAGCATTTACTTGTATAGACAGGAGAAGGAAAAAAAAATAGTGTGAGGGAAGGAGGCTTCTCCATCTATACATTTTAAAAAAATCTTATTTTAATATAATTTTATTTTTTTAATCTGTTACATCCTCACAGCAATGCACATTCTCATGTCAGGTATTTTATATGCAGGTCATACATCGGTATCAATTTGTGCAGCAAGGAAAAACTAACTGTGTACAGGCATGGCTGGTAGTTTTTTTCTGCATATTGCGTTCTCTATATTTCTGTTCTCAGTGTGTGGAAAAAATAAGGCTACACAAAACATGACAGGAAAGCATTTAACTGCTTGTCTGGAGGATATGCTATAAGTTCTCTTTTTTAACTTTTCATAGTTAGATAGCAGTAGGTAGAAATCTGTTGGGGTCTGTGGCAGAAAGATTACAGAGAAATACACTTATATGCCTCTACAGTAGATTCCTCTAAACTTAAAAGAAAATCTCAAGTGAGGGTATAAAACAATACCTCATGATAAACTTATGCTAAAACTGCTATAGTGCAATTTTGTTTTCTTCTACCCTGTTTTCTCTTTCTGCTTTTTTTAAGTGAGCTAATTATTTTTTCAGAATTATTCCGTATATAAATACTATATAGCTCTCATTGTTCATGGGGTATTACAGTGGTGTAAAACTTCCATTTCACAAATAATTGTGAACAATATCTTAAGAAAAATAGGCATTTTTAATGTTTGAAGTCATTTAAAATTTACCTAGTAATCTATTTTAAGATGTTCTGTCCTATGATGACATTCAAGCAATTAGATCAAACTCTTTTTCAGTAAAGGGCAGGCTCACTCCATGTGAATGTGTTTACCTGAAATATTCCTTCTCTTGGGGAAGAATATCTTCTATTATCAGGAAGGTCCACTGAGTGAAGAACCAGCGATTTGTCACTGTCTAGACACAAGATCAAATTTTCAAAGGAAAAAACTGGAATGCAATCACAAGCTTTCACGAAGCAGACACTGAGTATTGTGGTCCTACTTTTAATGTATTTTTCTTTTTGAAATCTGACACGGATAAACATTATTGAAGTACTGTTTTAGGGGATTACTGGTATTACTTTGCTGTATGATGTGAAAAACCTGAGGCCGGATTCTGTTCTAACTAGGCTACTTTTACATCAGGATTTTAACCGTATTGCATTTTCCACTTGCTTACACCATTTCTTGATCAAGTTTCAGGTATTTTGTTGCTGACACCGGTTTGCTGGGGCAAACTGCCGGTGACATCATTCTTTTGGGGGAGAAAGGATGATGTGTCTTAGCTATGGCACTTTCATTCAGTTCAGGTCGGTGCTGACGGGATCCAGAAGTGACTGCTTTCTGGATTTCTGACATTGGGAGGGCTGTGACTGGGTCTCCACCGCCATGTGCATTTCTGTCATTTGCGCGGTATTGTCTGGGCTAGGAAAAGGTTTTCCATTTTCTACTGTTGGGAAGCTGTTGCCTGAAGTTGTAGTGTAGTGGAATAAAGATCCAAGAGAAGAGGACTGAAGAGGCTTACAGCCAGTTCTTTGTGATCTGAAATCTTTGGTCTTAGCGTGGTGGTATTTTAGAGTGGGAGGTAAACGCTGCTCTGTTTTTGGCTTTCTGCTCTCTGAAGTAGCTGCACCCTTTCAGGTTATTTGTGCCTTCATAAAAGGAAGGTCACCAGATTTTTTTTCACTCATGTATATTGAGAAATCTATTAACTAAGAGCCCCTACTGTAAAATATTCAGCTATTTAAAAAACAACAAATTGGGTTGTTTGGAAACCTCACAGTTCTTAAAAGTTCCTACAAGTTGATCTGTGAAAGACCTTTCTTACACTACTCCTATCCAATTTCCCCTTGATGTATGGTGTTTGCGCAGAAGTTACCATCTGTCTTGGGGGTGCCAAGATGCAATCCCACCACAGAAACCTTAAAGTTGGGTTGTTTTTTTTTCCTGAGTGAATTCTTCATGATTGAATCAATAAACCTTGTGTTCCTGGTTTTAAAATCTCTGCTAGTTACTCACTGAACTTTCTACTAACCTGAAGTCTTCAAAAGAAAACCAGTCAACAGTACTACCATGTTATAACTCGTACTTCTGCTCACAGACCAGAGCAATCATTTTAGTCTGACATGAAGTATATTAATTTCTGCCATCAATCAGTGAGTTTGCTACGCAACTTTTCCGTTCGTACCAGTAAAACATCTACCTGCAGACGCAGAAATAACCCCACCCTTTAGGTTACTTAAGGATAATAATGGTTAATGATACTGTAATTAGCAGAACAGCCTTTCCAAAATTGCTTTTTATACTTCTAAACCTTGCTTCCCTTTATATATATTGTGTGAAACATCCTCCTGTTACTTCTCTTTTAGTGGGAAGATCAAATGGTCCTTCCAGTAAAAAGTTCAGTTTAGTTTTTCCTCCTACTGGGATGAAAACTAATGGTTCCCCTTCATCTGGTTACCCGTAACAGACTCTCCTTTTCTCCCCACATTGTTAGCTGTAACTGACCAAATGGCAAAGCATCATTCATTCTGTTGCCCATATTCTTTTCTCAGACCATTTATGATGAAGGAACAGCTTTTCTGACAAAAGAAAATGTCAATAGTTGTTAGGAACTACATAAAGAAGGAGATGAAGTGAAAGACAGCTGGCAGTGAAACCAAGCGGCAGTCTAGTGATGGTCCCAAATATGTGAACAGGAGATCAAAGTTTGGTCCCTGCCTGGCCCTGGACAGTCAACTCTGCTCAAATTCTGATGGACTAAATTGGCCGAACTACAGCGTAATGGCTCAGGTTTCTCGCTTGTTTCTGTTAGGCCTTCAGAGGCACTTAGCAAACAGAAAACAACAGTCACCTTGCTGTCACAAAAGATGCCTGCTTGCTGCCGTTACAGTTCTGGAAAGCAGGGCCAATGCAGCAGGAAATACACATTGCTCAGGCATTACCCAAACATGAACTCCCTTGCCTCAGTCCGGTTATAGCCAAGTCCTGATTGTTCGTGACCATCTGGAAATGATCCCTTTTCCGAAGCAGAAGTTGCACAGTTAAGGCCCTGCACCCTTGGTGGTGCCTGGTACTTAGGGACAGAGCTTCACAACTTTTGCCAGTTAATTATGATAGAGAGCTTATAATTTTTCCAGTGCTTTCCAAAAATTGTAGCTCTGGTTGTATATTTTAATGCTTCACCTTACTGAACTCTGAAATTTGACATTTTGGACGGAGGGAATTAATTTTCTGTTTCAGAGTTGCATATCTATCTTGGAAGACACCCTTTTCAATTAAGGAGGATTGGCAGTATTTAGATTTGTTTCACATTCTCATACGGTAGGTAGTCTTGTTCCCCTCTACCTTTACCACAAATGCATGTGGTACTCTCATGTTTGCTGGTGTCTCAACCATGAAGTCAAGCCCAAACTCCTTGTCTGTGCTGCCGGCAAGACGGCAGTCTCTGTATCAGATCCCGAGTGTACTGCTGCTGAACGAAAGGGAGGTGCCTGGGGACGGGGCCGTCGCTGGCTCAAACTGTACCCGTGCCTCTGTAGAGTGCAACTGGCTTGAGCAATGTGATGTGCAGAAGTCAAACCCAGCTGAGGACACCCCGAAACTGCTACGGATAGCACCTCAGTTTTCCTTGGATACATCTGTGACCCTCCCTTATTTCCTTGGTTTACATTCTTGCTTTAAACCTTTTGTGGGTGGGTGAGCAATCTTCAGCTGGGTTCTTTTTCAGTCATATCTATTTTATTACTCTTCAGTAGTATCTGTGAACTGTCCATGAAATAACGAGAGTTAAGTTAGCAGGCCAGTGCAGAAGCACATGAGATCTTTTCAATTACTATTTAAGAGTAGTAAAGATGCTTAATAAGGTGTGTAGCTGTAAACATTTGGAGGTGTGCTTTCATGTCCTACTTTTGATGTGACATTATGTTATTTTCTTCATGTGTGTGTGCTAAAAAAGTAGAAGTTATGAAACGGTATCACGCTTTCTCTTATAACAAGAAAAATTGAAAGGAAAAGAGGATTGGGTTGGGGAAAAAGAGAAGGAAAGGAAAGAGTGAAATACTTCATTTTCTTATGCCAGCTGGTTTCAGGCCAAGTTTTTTTTTCACATATTGATTATATAATTTTTAAAAATAAAATCACATGCAATGTAATGTCTATCTGTTTTCTACCCGAATTTTAGGTCACAATTTCTACCTCCGCAGCCAGTATTGTTTTTAAAAGATACACTCTATTAACACAGGTTTACCTGTAACGTAAAAAAATAATCTTGATTGTAACTTGGAGCTGAGAGTGTCAGTATTGATGTTGTCAGAAGCAGCCTTAAAATCAAGAAGGGGACTGTACCTCTTGGATATTTGTTATAAAAGAAGTACTAACGTCTTTATGTTGTCTTCTTGTTCAGTAGAAAGCTAAGCCATCAGGTGAATCTGAGCCTGTTTATTTCACAGCTACTTTAATTTTACCTTTTTTTTCCCTCTCTGTCTGAACGTTTAAATAGACCTTTTCTTTCCAAGTCTATTTAAGCAATGCAAAACCTAAATCAATCCTAAGTGGCAACCACTTCTCACAGTGTTGTGTGTGGCTGTGTGTTAATTAGCTGAAATAGATTATCCCCTGGTGTGTGGCGTAGTGTTTGTGGTAACTTTTAGTGTGCATAGTTTGCAGTGGATTTCATGTTTATTTTCATGTACTGAGGCAAATTCTCAGTATGTCTTCAAATTATCTCCTTGGGGGTGTTTTTTCCTGAGCTCATCCTGACAGACTCTCTCTGCCAGATATGCCCATCATCAAGAGCAGGAGAACACTACACATGCAGGAACCTCTGTGCTTGGGGCTGTATGCAAATTTAATGCCCAGCTCATTTCTGTTTCTCTTACATGGATGACAGACATTTTAACAATAACTTTCACATTTCCCCATGGAAATCTCATTGTATTACTGAATGTATATGAGCGCATACATGCATTTACTTCGTGTACGTGTTTGAATATGATATCGGGAACACCTATACTTGTAAATATGTTTTATGCCCTTTTTGTGTATTTACATACAGATAAAATGTATGTGAGAAAGCTTGTGTCAAGAATGCAGTTGTCAAACAGCTCTTTATCAGAGATGTAGCTAGGTCCTGGGGAGACTCACCAGATGCTAAAAAATAGATAGGGTGGAAAATGTGATAAACAAGAAACTGACACTGAAAATAATTCTACAGCATTTGGGGGTTTCATGGCTTCATATGGTAGCGAGAAGCAAGAGCATAGGAAATAAGCTTTTGTTTTCTGATGTTTGAAGCGGGCACAGTCAGAGCAAATGATATTCCAGCAATTGCAAATAGAGCTTTCTCCAGATATGTCACAATCTTCATGACTGAAATGAATTCTCACTGGTGCTACAGGTTTTGGAAGAGCTGGGAGTAAGCTGTAGAGCTACTAACTTATTTTTTTCTGCGTTTTAAAGGCAGTAACTGCAGTGTGGGCAGCTGGACACCAACATTTGTATATAGGCGCTGAAATAAAAAGTGACTTGACTGGCAAGTGTGCAGCACAGCGTACCCATGGTCCCTCTCCTCTTCCTCTGTGTGTGCTTTTGTGTGCACAGGCATGTGTCTTTCTGAAAGGAATACAAGAGGAAAGGATGCCTCCTTGTCCCAAACTGGAGGTGGGACACGTACCTGTTCCTCAATCTCTGTGAAACCAACGTTCTGTTATGCTGGTTTATATGTTTAAATTTAGGTAGCGCAAAAGTCACTCTTCAGAAAAATTTTGAAACAGAGTTTCCAGAAATATGGAGAGAGGTTTTAAAGAGATTTTAGGAAAAAGAATTCATACAGACAATAAATGCTATTTTTTCTTTTTATGAGAAATTTTTTTCTCTGGAATTCCTGGTCTACCTGTATGCCAAAGTTGTGCTTCAATAAGTCTTTTCTCTTCTTCTCTGTTAGTCATCGTTCATGTTGCATTTGGGGGCTTAAAAAGCCATCATTATCACCATACTATTTTTTACTTTAGTGTACTATTAGAAAACTTGTTCTGCTTTTTTTTCCTGCTTGAGGTGGGAATGACAATTTCATGGTGGTGGTGTGCAGAAGAAAAACAACAAAAACCACCCACCTACTAAAGTATTCAAAGATTGCCATAAGAGCTCAAGAAGAAGTTCTGTAAAACTAATAGTAATATATTCAAGTATAAAAATACACTGTAGAAGTAATTCAACCAATTGTCTTTCTTTTTATTCTTAGAAACAAAATTGTTATTCATATGGAGAGATATAGCTAAACGTATGTGTAGATGTAGTTGCAATATATATATATATATATATATAAAAATTTGGGTTTCTGTACTTTCTGTCACTACCTACTCTGAAGTTATATTAAGGAAAATTAAAGAAAGTATCTCATAATTGAGGTTCATTCAACATAACATGTTATACCTCATCAATGTTAATGTTATTTAACAAATAATGGATACTATGTAGTAGTACTGAATAGCATGTAATAAAGTGACAGGAATGACAGAAGTGATATAATTATCTGATGGGGTTTTGACACTGCCTTTATTTTTGTAACTGCACAGGTTGATTAGTTTTAAAACGTAAGGAATACATACAACTTTCAAAAATATCTGTTGCTTTGGCATGTTTTTATACTTATTGGTGTTACTTCTCTTTTTTACCTCATTATTATGCCCTCCTTTGTTTCAGATTGTATTTCTTCTGTTGCTTTCTTTATCTTTTATTGTGCTATATAATAACTTGCTACACCACTAGTTCTCAAACTGTGATTTGTAGTCGCTTTCCATAGCGAATGCTTCCCAGTTATAAATCCATATTAAACAGCATGTATTTAAAAGTTTGATGATAAGGATGTCTGGTAGTCTGGAACAAAATGTGATAACTTAAAATGGCCTATCATTTCACAAGCCTGAGAAGCAATGCTCTAGGCAGTACAGACTCACGGAGGTATAGCCACATCTTGAATGATTTGAAGGTAAGGTGAATAACTCACTCATGGCATGCTGTCTCATCCTTACGTAGCCTGCTTCACAGTCAGAACACGTCTTTGTCCCTCTAACACAGAAATAAAAGTGGTTATCCAAATTTCTTGGGGTGGGGAGGAGGCCTTAGAGAACGTGGCAGTGACTCCTAAGGTACATCTCATGCAAGCGCTTTCTTGCGGTTGCTGAAGGTTAAGGACTTTATACTCTGCTATTCCTGATCATAGTGGGATTGTGTCTCGGGACTTAGGCTACCACGTTATTTAATTTTTTTTCCACCTGTGTAGTGGTCAGTATGCATCATGGTGGTTTGCTTCCTGGAGTTTGTAGTGCTCGTTAACATACATGGAGAAGCACTGGTGGGAAATTTCAGGTAGAAAAGCTGTATAAGCAAGCCTGGAAGGATATGAAAATTCTGTGATGCTTTCACAAGATTTGTCTTTTATTAAAAAAAAATGCTATCCACATTGTTTCTATACCTTACTGACAACTCTTTGGTGTTAAATTATTCACATTCTCTTAATATAGAAAACTTCATTGCACTGGGCCTTGATATAACATATTAGATTATATAATAAATATTTAAAGAATGAAGTTAAAGCGTTCTGGACAGTAATTAAATAGAGTTTTAAGAAACTCAAGTAGTTTATGGATGAATTTACTTATGCACTGCAGGATGGAAGGGCATCCAGCCAGATTTTCACTGAGGTTTGTTGCCTGTAGCATGATGAAAAGCCTGTAACGTTCAGAGAAGATGGTAAAATACCTATCGGATGTCACTAAATTTGGAATTTTATCTGTGTTTACCCATATCTGTAAAGTCTTTTTCTTGATGTTTTCATACAAGGTTCCAAAATTAACTACTGAGTAGTTAACTGTAGATGCAGCATCAAAACAAAAACCCCATGACTTGTTAATACTGTCTTATGCACTCTGTAGGAAAAAAGGTTACTCTAATAAGGCAAAAGGAATAAGACCAAAAGAAAATTTTCCAGCCCTGTCTGTGAAATTAGAGCTGTTTTCCTTTCAATAAGAGTAAATGTTATGTATCATTTTCACCTGGGCAGAACAAGTTCAAAGTAGTAGATAGCTTTTCTACTCTGTCTCATTTCTTAACTATGCAAAGATGTAAACGATTAAATGAGTACCAAGCAATGAAACCTCATCCCAACAATGGTATTACTAAATGATATTTGTGGCCCAAAGGGCCTATGTAGAAGGTGTAAAAATGGAATTAAAAAATACATGGAGGAGAGATTACTGTGCTATGTAAATATATAGCTGTATCTGTGTGTGCATACATATAAAATTATGTATGCACATAATGTATATTTATGTCTTTATTTGTAGCTCATTGTTGTGGTTTAACCCGGCAGGCAGCTAAACACCACACAGCCGATAGCTCACTCCCCCCCAGTGGGATGGGAGAGAGAGTCAGAAAAAAAAGGTAAAACTCGTGGGTTGAGATAAAGACCATTTAATAGGACAGAAAAGGAAGGGAAAAGAATCATAATGATAAAAGAATACACAAAACAAGCGATGCCCAATGCAGGTGCTCACCACCCGCTGACCGATGCCCAGCTGGCTCCCCAGCAGCGGCTGCGCCCCCGGCCAGCTCCCCCCGGCTCCTCGCTCAGCGTGACGCCATACGGTGTGGGACATCCCCTTGGCCAGCGGGGTCACCTGTCCCGGCCGCGTCCCCTCCCAGCTCCTTGTGCCCCCCAGCCCCCTCGCTGGCAGGGCAGTACGAGAAGCTGAAGAGTCCTTGACCAGTGTAAGCACTGCTCAGCAACAACTAAACCATCAGTCTGTTATCACTAGTATTCTCATCTTACACCCAAAACACAGCACTACACCAGACACGAGGAAGAAAATTAACTCTATCGAGCCGAAACCAGGACACTCATTCTTTCCTGTTTTTAGTTGGTATGTATTATTTTTGGTGCCATGACAGGTATCTTCCAGCTATGGTGATTTCCACCTCACCAGTATTTAAAAAAAAGAAGTAACTGTGGAACCAGACACCAATATGTCTTTACTAGTTAAATTCCACTACGGGCTTTCAAAGGCCCAAGAAGAAGTTTCATGCTTTTAAGATGTGAAGAGAGACTGTGAGAAGGGACTCTTGATAGTTTGTTCTATTTTGGACGAACCGTGCAGCTGTGAAACCGTTAATGAGGAAGACAGCTTTTGTGATTATCTCAGATCTCCATAGAGACTTTTTCCAATAACTCAGATCCTGTTCTGGTTATACACCCAAATTCCTTCTTTCTGCCTGATATTTATTATAGGTTATTTCAGCAGTGCTGTCTGCGGTTAAGATCTGCCTGTAATCTCCTCAGTTGCCTTTGACTTTGTCAGTCTTCAAATTCTAGGATTGAAACTTTTCATTGAGCCAAGGTAGTAATGTAGTTTATTTGTTTCTGAATTAGAAAAAACATATGTTTGTTCACCTTAAAATATTTGCAACCACTTTGAGGATGTATTCCTATATTTTTAAACTTACCAGGACTTCCTAAAAAGGAGTCAAGTTCTGACGTTGGTGTTTTGCTCATTGTTTTCTGTCTGTGCACTGACACATATTGGCCAGTTCTTGAAAGCTGCCCTGTCTGTGTATTGTCAGAGACATGTTAAATGTGTCCATCCGGCTACCATCTTCTTGTAGACGCTCCTTTCCCCTGCTGCTGCCTTGGTTCTCTGTCCCGAAGCATCGAGGGCTGCAAATGGTCCTCCAGAGCCAGTGCGGGGGAAGGACACATGCAGGAATCAAGAGCTAGAAAATCCCCCGTGTTTTGTTTCTCCTCTGGTTGCTCTCCAGGCAAAATAAAGGAAGAGGAATTCTGATTTGAAACTAGGACCTTTTTGGGAGGGAAGGAGGAAGGGAACAGAAAGTCGTCCCATTAGAAAGGATGGGAAAGGGGACAAGGTAGGGTTGTGCTGAGCATCGTGACCATCTGGGAAGCGAGGCGAGAACAGGAGAGAGAGTTGAGTGCAGTTAGTGAGGTGAGAACCAGCAGTGGAGGATGAGTCAGTTTCCTTCCAGCAGGAGTTGGGTAAAGACGGAATAGGTGGAAATTAAGGGAAGGATGTCAGTCAGAGGTGGTCAGAGGTCTGGTGAGAGGAAGCAGCAGAAGGGTAGGGGGGTCTATACCTGCTGGAAGACACTTTCCTAGAGAACAGGGAGTTGCGTTCCTGAGTCTTGCAGATAGCTTTGATAAGCATCAGCAACAGATTTAGCCCACTGTTGTGAAGGCAGCGGCCAAGCACTGCCATTATGCAGAGCGTTACCTCAAGTGGTAGGCACTGAGCCGCAGCTCTGAAGAGCCCGGGCCTGCTCACAAACCATCAGTCTACGTCAACATGACAGGCCAGTTCTACAGTACCTTATCGGGTTTTCAAAATCCCAGCTGAAACTACCCCTGCCTTCCTCTCCCTGGTGTCAACAAAAGCTGAGGTGGAAGTCAGGTACTGGGGAGTTAGGGAAGGAAGGGTGACATCCAAAGAGAGGTCTGCTCAAAGCTCAAGTCTGCTCTCTTCTGTATTAATAAAAATATAAGGTCAGTAATTGTAGCATACATACTTCAGCTGTTTCAACTATGACAATCACAAGGTCAAGTCTCCATCTTGGGTCTTCACGGTCATTATTATTTTGGTTTGCTAGCAATGCAAAAGTGAGTAGGGAAGTGACGTTTTTCACAAGTGTGTAAATCAACTAAGCACTAGTGATTTTGTGTTTGGAAAAGAAAATGTCCTCCTTTTGCCCTAGGGACGACTTCTTGTGTTTCAAAGACCTTTTATGATTAATAAATGCATTAGAACTTCTGTAAAATTGCCAGAAATCTTTTAGAATGGGAAGTGATAGGCAACTTAATAACGAGAGCTTCTGTAATACCATATTTGTCTGTTTTGGTTTGACTGAAAGATTCTGACTTGAACAGGCTGTTAAGGTATAGAAACCTCATATTTATAATTCCAAGTCTTGAGTTCTGCTCACGTAAATTTGTGAAATGTCTAATTCCAGAGTTTGGTCCTTTCAAGGAGAATACTCCTCTCCCTGGTATGTGTAGCACATTTAAACACACAAGACACACACACAAAATCTGTCCTGGTTTTGACACCGGTGCTCTCATTGCTACATTATTTTGCAGAAATGTTGAGAATGTAGCAATGGCTATTAAGAATGATGATACACTGTTCTGTAGATAGCAATAAAATACTCTGCATTCCCTTATTCACCTTTTAAGGATGTGCTTTGAAATGAGCATCTATAAAATATACTATTCTTCACTGGTTAGTAAACATTATTGATGATGCTGCTGACTCAATAAATGGTTTTTTAGAGCTGTGGAACATTTCTATGTTAAAGTGTGGCTAAACATGTTGGAGTGGCAGACGTCTAAATAAATGAAGTGTAATGTTGCTGAAACAATGAACTACTGAAAGGTGAGGTAGATTCTATGAAACATCATATATTTGGAGTGCACAACCGCACTTTCTGCAAGCCACTACAGCATGGAGAGTGGTGATTGTAAAGGGAGCAGCTTGGAGTGTAGCATTTGCTGGCTGGAAGAAGTAACTATAAAAACAAAAGGGAAGTTGCCAGGGCACACCTCTCTGTGCTAAATATGATTTAATGTATGTTGTGGAAATACAAATATAATTAAATTTGTTACAGAGAAACAATTGGAAGGGCATGTGTGTTTTTTAATAGCATGAAAATATACTTTTCCCTGCAGAAGCATTACCTCAACAAAAGCAGCAGGAAACACTTTCCCACTTAGGAACATAAGAAAGAAAATCTTGTTTTGTTGAATTTGTTCGTCTTGACAAATTACATTATAGTTTATAGATTAAAAACTTTATTTCTCAATGTATCTGGCAATGGCGAACCTTAAAAATCAGATTAAAAATCTCAAAAATTTCTGTAGGCTGTTTAATTACGTGGTATGCTTTTTCTTTGTGTTGGATCTAGCTTGCTGATGTCCATAGAGCCTGTGAACTGCATTGAACTTCTGAATGTTGTCCACCTTTGCTTCTCTTTCAGTCTTCACCTCACTTTTGTTTTTCCAGCACCTTATATGAATGGTTACTTAACTCCAGCCGGAATGTGAGGTTTTTCCTATAGTTTCTAAACAAACAGAGTCACTTCTGTTTTGCAAGTCTACCTTTGACGTTCTTTTCCTTCATGCAGCACCTCTGGTTTCTCTGAGATGTCCGTTTTGTGCTCACCCTTATTAAACAGGGCAGTTAAGTGGGTATTGAGAGAAACTTTTCCCAAGGCTGAAAGTGCATCAGCCATCGTTAGGTGTGACTAGCACATTACTTAACCAGGTACCTGATTCCATTTTTTGTACATCTCCCAACAGTTCAGGATGATGCTCTTGCAGGAAATGCTGTGTGAATCTGGTGCCACTCCTCAAATGCACCTGAATGGAGTTTTGCAGACCAGAGAAGTTTAGCAAAAGCATGAAGAAGTAAACTTAGCCAAAGATTGGGTAGTGATACAGTAGTAACTAGTTTTTCTTTAAATTGTTTTTATTTATTCATTCATGACTGATTCTATGAAATTGTAAAGGGATTGTTAATACCATCTTTCCACTCCTTTGTGTTGTTTTACAATAAAGAGTCGAATTGAAAATGTACAAGATAGATACCTTACATTTAATGAACCATATTCTAACTACTGTTGTATTTATCTCATTGAACTATTTCAAGTTTGTACTGTTTATGCTAATAGCAAAAAGCATTGTTTTATTTATAGTGCAATTTTTTATGTTTTACCTAGAAGGATATGAACATACTTTAGCTTTCTTGGGATCTACTGTAGTCTACTAGAGAAAACTGCCAGCTAAAAATGAACTTGGAGAGTTTTATTTTGCATTTTGTTTAAAGAAAGCATTGCAGAATATAATTATAACTATCTTTCCAGGGAACTAAAAATACTTGCTTGTCTCAGTGGCCTCAGCCCAGGAATGATCTTATAAGTACAGAATTCAGGTTGTTCAAACACCTGGAGTTGCCTTGCTCTCCTGTCTAAACTAGTATTCTCTGCTGACTTCTCATTTCTGCAGTCTAGAATCTTACTCTGCACAAGCAAGTTTAGAGGCTTGGTAAATACGAAGCAAACTGTATACCTAGCATGCTAACATGTAGATATCTGTGGCATCTAAGTAAGTTTAAACAGATCATTTGGGGCAGAAGGGAGGGACGCTATACAATGCCCACAGAGAAAGAGTAAAACACTCTAAAGAAATGAGAAGTCAGTAATATCAGCCCTGGATTAATATTAGAGTTGCAAACAGAAACAGGCACATGTTGCTAGAGATGCTGCACGTAACTCTGCAAGTTTTCAGAACTGATGTTTGGGGGGGAAGTCTTGAGATCAGTGAAGAAGAAAATTAGAAAATTACAAGACAGACTGGGAGATGAAGTTACAAAGAGTGGTAAGGTAGCTGAAATGTATTATTATTCATTAAAATGTATTTACAAGGAAGTACATTAAAAGGTAGAAAGACATTTTCTTACATTGTGTGAACAACTTGCAGGTTAGGCCATATGTACTTAAGGAAAGCTGCTCAGTGGAAGACAAACAAATCCTAGGCTTTTATCTATTTATTGTTTTACAGTTATACCCAACCAATACTCCAGACATCATAGAACAACAAAATTAAGCAGGTTATCAATCACAAGTATGAAAATCAGCCTGGAAAAGTCACTAAGGGTGACTGATGGTCTTGAAAATTTAACATAAGCCAACATTAGACTAAGTTACTTGATATCAAGTTATAGTTGATGGCAAGTGGCACCTTCTAAAATCACTCCTAATATGTAAAAAAGATTTTAAAGAAATCACTAGGGAAATTTGAATGTCTACATGTATTAGTGCTCTAATGCATGAATGTTCTCATAATTTTGAAAAGCAGTGGCCCTGCCTCTTGGTGATTCTTCCGTTACCTGCTCCTTGGTGCCTCTATCTTTCTTCCAAAAGAAAAAAAACCACCCCAAAACATATCAGAATATATTTAAGAATAGGAAAAAACAAACAAACAAACAAAAAACCCCAAAAAACACCAAACCCAAAACAGAAGCAGCAGAATGATTGCTTGATTCAACCTTAATTTCAGCTCTGAGTGAAGGGACAGACTCAGCAAGGGGTTTCTGTGTGTGAACAGTCAACATCTCCAGGACTTCAGAGAAACCAGGGTGTTGATGCAGGTATCTCCAAATAGTTGTGGAAACAAAATTATAGGATTTAGCCCTAAGTAAAAGTTTAAGCCAGGGTACCTTCAGTATAATAAGGGCAGTGTGGTTCCAGTGTGTGAAGTGAGCCCTCAGAACAGCTTGTGGAAGTGTCTCTGCTCCTCTATGGGGTCCAGTATTTCTGTTTGTTCCAGACATGTGGGTGGTTATCAAAACAAAAATCAGGATTTTTGCATTTTATCACTGGAAATCACAGACTGCCCATATACCTTTAACCATGTGGTTTTAGTCTTCTTTCATACAATTTAAATTTTATTGCTGTCTCTTTCACTTCTGACAGATAGTTGGCAAATTGTAGGTTTTCCTACAGCCAAAGGGCTTACTTTTTCAACGGCTAGACTTCCTAATATCCTAGTGAGGATATCCCTTCCTATCCTGTTTTGATGGTTGTTAACTTGTAAATGAATGATGAGGAAGGCTTGCTTAGTTTTTCTATAGTACCAATAAAGATGAACACAATTTAAACATATGTGAAGATTAAGTAGTTCACATTCAGCTTTTTAAAGTATGTGACTTATTTTTCCTTGGAAGAAGTAAGTCTGCAAGTCTTTTATTTCCCAGTGTTTGGGTAATGGTGACTATTTCTACCCTATTAAACTTTTCCTAGTTTTTTATCTTAAAATGCTGAATTATTTCCCTTGATCTGCAAAAATGGATGGAGGATAAGGGAGCAAATGAAGAAAAAGTGAATCTGATGCAGTATGGGATGTAAAGGAAAACACAGCATTTGGAACAGCTTTCATAAAGGATGTCTGGAGAGTATGGCTGTTGTTTGGACTACAGGGGACATACAGTGAAGCCATTCTCAGTAAGCTAAAGAAGATACCCAATATTTTTTCCCTATACCCAGCTTAATAACTTTTGATGGACAAATTAATTTTACAATCTTCAGGAATTTGGGAGGAACAGGAGGCAGGTTCAAAGCCCGTCAGACCCTGCTCAGTAGCTCAAGCTGTAAGCAAGGAAGGGAGCAACCCATTACACATAAATAGCTGTAGTTATCTAGCGTTATCCACGTTGTGATTGTACGCTTCTCACAAAGTCAACACTTCAGATTTTTCATCTGAAGTGACACATACATTTACACTTTCAACAGTCCCACCCTCATAGCAGTGCAATTGTAACAGAGGAGAAATCTGCCAGATTCCAAATTTTTGTGTGAAAGGAACATAAACATAGATCTGTGGCATAGATCTGTGTGTGCAAAAAAAAGTAAATAATTTTGTGAAAAGCACTTTTTAGAAATGTCTTTCATAGTGTGACACTTCCAGCAGAAATGGCATGTGCAGTTCTGTAACTGTTAGCCAATTTTTAAGGAATTTTAAAATTGGGAAGGACGGGATTGATTTCTGGGATAAGAAGAGGTATGTGCAATGGGGAGAAGACCAAAGTGCATCTTTTTAAAAAACCCAGAGTAAAATGGGACACTTTGAGTTACAAAATGGCTTGAATATTACCGCTGGTGACTACCCCTCTCAGCAGAACTGTGCTGAAAAGAATAGGGCAGCCCAAGAGTTATATATTAAAGCAAAGCAAAATCAATCTGAGGACAGGCATTAAAAGCACTTTTTTACTTGGAAAATAATGTGTAGAACAGTCTTCTAGGTAAAGTTGCTGAAACAAAGACATGGGTCATGCAGTAAACAGTTGAGTATTGTTCAGAAAATGCAGCATTAAAATGGGACGGAGGTTTGATGAACCTAATAGCCCCGTTCTCAGACATGCCTTTGATCTAACGTTTCCTGGTTGGGCATTTGTTACTTGATACCGGGTGTTATTGCTCATAGGGAAAATACTATCAATTTCTCTTAGTTTGTCTGCATTTTAGCAGTCTGAGAGAACAAATCTGTGTCGAAGTGCCCGGAGAATGGCAAGAGGCTGTGTATATGGGAATGGCCTCAGTGAACCATATTTTGCCCTTCTCATTTTAAGCTGGATGCGAACTGCGCAGCTGTAATAATGCAGCTCAGAAACCTTAAGTGAAGGGAAAAAAAATGACCCAAGAGATTCCATATTTTGTAAATGGTGGTGGGGGGGGGTGACCCATGCATTTTTATTTCCACCTAACTTTTCCTACATGCAACTGGTTTCCTACATGCAGCAATATGAATTCTATATTAGTAATTCATGCGCTGTTTAAAATGGTGCTGCATTCGTGCTGTGGGGTTCGTGTTCTTGGAATTGTCAGCATTCTCGAAGCAAAGTCATAACTCTTCTGGAAAGTGATGTGAAACGTCAGTTAAAAGTTGTAAGGAAAAAAGTAAACAAAAATTAAATGAAAATTTTCAAGCTTTTAACTAGAATGTTCTAGTGGTCCTGACAGTCTTGTGAAGACTTAGGTAGCTTACATTACGACGCGATTGGATGATAGTATCATTGTGAAGGTTGTTCAGATGAAGTAAATCTAGCTGTAGATGTGTTTCAAAAACAAGCTGGGTGGGTTGAAGCACATCAAGTGAGTCACATCTGAGTGTCAGACTTGTTTCTTTAATAACTAGCGGTACACCACGCTTAGATGAAAGAAGTGAGGTGAAACAGAACTGTGGGTTTGTTGTACAGGTTATCAACATGGAAAACCGTGACCAGAAATATCCTACCAGGAAGAAATGAATTTTTTTTTTACTGAGTGTTCTTCTAGGTATGGGACCCAAGTGCGCTAACGAGAGCTACCGTAGGTCTTTCAATACACCAAAAGCCTCATCGAGACTGGGTTTAAAATAATACTTCATCCAGTCTGTTAAGATCTTATTATTATTTATCATGGAAGTATCTCAATTTTCTTTTTATACATGAAATAAATAGAAAGAATGAGAGTAAAAATCTAAATCGCAGTGAACTGGACTGTTCTAATTCCAGCAAAGAGAGACAAGATGCAGGAAATCCTGTAAGTTTGTTTCTGAGTTAAAGGAAGAGTTCTTAGAGGATCAAAAGTACTAATTATTCAGCATTTCTCAGACTACCAAGACCTCAGGCATTTAAAGAAGAGAACCAACGCTAATCCAAGGTTGCACTGGAAATCTGTCAAAATAATGCAGGCAGGAATGTCATGAAAATTTTTCTGTATGTTTTTTTACACGTTCCATGCTTTTGCTATTTTCAAGTTGACTTTTGCCTATTTAAAGAAACAGAGTAACAGATAATGTGTTTTAGACTCAAATCTTTCAGACCGCACCTTCTCCTCGCACTCAGGTAATTGGAACTGAAATTGCAAGACTGCTAAAAAAAACCTGTTGGAGGATTCTTTAGAACATGTTCAAAAGGCGCATTTCTTCCAGACTTACCTGAATGAGGGCACTGCGTTTGAAATGGATTCCCATAAGTGTTTACATTAATACTAGTGTGTTTGAGGTCTGATACAGCTAAAAGAAATACTTCCTTTTTAATTTTTTTAATAGAAGTGTCGTACAAGATGAGAGGAGCCATGATCACCAGAGGTAACTGACTAATTTTGTAATGGAAGAAACTACTGACTCTCCAAGGTACAACAAAAAAGTATTTTCAAGTGTTTCATAGTATAAACACTGTGCAGGATTTTACTGGAGCTTTAAAACCTGCAGTACTGAGTAGACAGTCTGTACCATGCAGATATGTGGGTTATCTTTCATTCTTTCTAGTCTTCTGAGAATACATCCGAGGGACAAAGCCTCAGGAAATACGATTGTCCTTTTAAGCCTAAAGGGTAAATGGATGATCTTGTGATTAGAGCACAGTGTTTGGAGCTGCAGACATCAGCTCTGTTTGTGATTGTGCCAAAACGCTGTGCAGCCAAATTTTGCATTTCCAGGGTAATCAGGAGTTGGGTAATGCATATAATGCAAGCATATAGGTACTATGTAAATGAGGCTGTAAGGATCGTCTTTGAAAATGACCAGAGAAAGCCACAGCTTGAAGAGGAGGCTGCGGTGTGAGTGACATGCCCCGTGTGACACGACGGTGGTGGGAATGGCCGTATCTCACCATTCGTCCCAACGCATTACAGCTCGTGACTCCGGGTGCTGCCAGTGCAAATCCAAAAGGCTCTTTCTCGAGTCAGCCTGGGGCTGGCTGGGTGGCTCACCTCCTGAGACTTCCCCTTCCCCGGCACCGCCAGCAGAAGCCGAGGAACGCCGCGAGGCTGGCGCGACGTCAAGCCCCCTTTTCATCGTTCCCTGGAGGTAATCCACACATGAAGGTTGCGGCGAGGCTGCAGGTTCTGGAAAGCTCCCTACGTGTCAGCTGGGAGCATCTTGCGCTTGGTCCCGTGACTTTCTCTCAACCCAGGCATTTCCGTGGAGTGAGCGGTTTCCAGTTTTTGTCAGAGAGTTCTCAAACAGCAGTACTCACAGCCCTCCCTCGTCGTGTGCTCTGCTCTCTCCTGCACCTGCGGACGTGGGTCAGTGTCTCCTGCGTGGGGTGCTCCTTTTTTTCCGTGCTCTTCTCTGCTGGCAGTCAAAACAGAAGCAAAAGGAAAAATAAAAAGAGCTGGGAAATGCAGGTGTTAATGCTGTGAAGCCTGTGGGTGCAAACAGGGTTCTGTTAAAAATGAAATTAAATTGGGTGGAGGTAGATAAAAAGAAATCTGAAATAATTGTTCTGTAGAATATGGCCTTTCCACATAGGCAGAAATCTTTCTCTTCACTTCTGTCTGAAGAGAGAGTCAAATAGAGAATCTCATCTCTTAATTAGAAAGAAAAATACTCATCAAACACATCTCATCACTGGAAAGCTAATGATCCACAGCTGCTAGTCTGAAAGGGCAGGCTTTTTTTCTGAACAGTAGGAAGTGTTAATCATTTTGGATGAGATTTCTTTTTAAAATATACTGTAGTTTGCAAAAGAATAGGATATTCAATATTCTAACTTAAATTATTTTTTGAAGTGTTGTACACCAGGGATAGTGTCATGTGTCTCCCTGAATGATCATTTAATGCATGTGTCTCTCACTAAGAGTATCAACTGATGTGATGTTGTAAATGGCCAGTTCATGCCTGTGACTCTGAAAATCTTGATCTCATGGGGGAGAAGTAAAAGAGTCCTCCCTTATATTCTTCTGTGTAGGAAATGGCAGCTATATTAAACTGTAACCTTTGAGACTCCCACTCCTCCCTTAAAATAGTTGGCTTGTTTCAGTAGTGATGAGGATCCTTTTTTTAGATGGAGTTAGAGCCATTATTTCCTTGGAAGAGATCATACCAGATACACTCCATGTTCCACTGGATGATTTATAGGCATGGGTAAGACCCAGAACTGCCCTTTTATACTTGTACCGTAGCTTTTCTGGATTTTTTTTCCCCCTATACTTGTCTAATGGATGGATACCTAGGTTTTCCTCCCCCTCGTGTGGGAAGTGAAGTTAAGGTTTCTACATACCACTTGCTTTCTTCCATCTGCCCTCAGCTGTCAGGCCCTTTATGCCTAAGAACCGAGTCCCTGGATTTTCTTGCTGTTCTGCACCAGATTTTGGGTTTGCTCATGTTTACTTAGAAGTTTTGTCTAATACAGGGAATCTGCTTTTTTCTCCCATGTGTGTTTCATGAGTGCATTTCTCTTCTGGGGAAGACAGTGAGGCCATTTCCCTTGCAGTGCCGTCACTGTGCTGGTCTCGCACAGCGCACATCTCATTTGTGTTGCAAATACAGAGTCCCTGTTTTCCTAGTGCCTGGCTGAGACAGGTGCCTGAAAGGGGCAACTGGTTAAAATTCAGCCAGACTAGATGGAAATGAAGCTGGCAGGCCAGCAAGATCATCTGCGGGAGATGGCAGGTGTAATATCTACATTTTTGAAAGGTATGTCCATGCAAGTTGTAGAGAGGTAATATCTTAATATAATATTTTAATGGCCTACAGAGTACAGTCCTGTAAGGAATTAATACTCTTAAGGATCATTTGGTACTTAGGAACCTAAAGTGAGGAGTGTTTGGATGGGAACTCATTGATGTTCTGGAGTACAGGGTACATGATGACCGTGTTCCTCAGTCTCCGGTCAGGTCTGTATCTCCTGAGACTGTCTAGGTTTCTGGCTTCTTTTTTCTAGAGTCAGGGATTGTTTGGATATTACTTGATTTTCTTTCTGTCTTTCTAACCAAATTTCAGATGGGACCATAAGAAAGACTGTATGCGTTGCCATTTCTCAACGGGTAATCTCTAGTATTTGCTTTTCTGATAGGTGGGTGCTGTTTGTCGACTCCCGGAGCTCCCGTCAGCATGTATCCCTTGACTCAGGGTGTTTCTGGGGTTAGAGGGTGCAAGGATTTTTTGCTCTTCTTTTGTGATGCGAATTCTGTTGTCAGTTGGCTCTATCAAATTTACTGTATCAAATCCCTGTAGGTCTTGCTCTCAGAAGGGTAGTTAGCAAGCTGAAAGAAGAACTCTCAAATTCCATGAGCTGTTGTTTGCTTCTTATTCATTACCATTTCTAACAGATTTCCTTTTAAGCTAAACAACCTAAAAAAGAAAATTTTCTGTCAAATGAAATATTAACTGTTAGAAGTGCCAATATCCTCTTATGTATGTCACACACACTGGTTTTTCAGTTCTTTCAGTATTTTATCATGTTTGTCTTGCAGTCTCACAGGAGTTCCATGTAGTATGTATACTATGCATTCAGTGATGGAAATTAGGGGAGGTGAGGTAAGTTGGCTGATCTTGAGACAGCAGATTACTTAAAATACAGATTTTTTTTCTTTTATGTGGGAGCTTGTATTTGGTAAGAGCATTTTGTTTTAACTCTAAACAAAAATCCAACAGAAGACTATTAAAATCCCCATTTTCTTCTTACTCAGCTTTATATACATCTTGGTGACTGATTCAGGAAAGTGAGCCTCTTTTTAGTTTACCTAGGTATTGGCATTGCTTTAGGTTTGCTAGTTCTGTGGCACAACACCTTCATTCATTTTAGTAGGTAGTAAAACCACAAATATTCAAAAGCTTAACTATTTGGATGAAAAAGGCTTACCAGGATTTCTGGGTGTATATCCAGCTGTGGTACTTAGTGTGATTTGCTATAATACTTTCATTTTTATTTTCTGTCATATTAGAAGAAAACAAACTCAAGTTATGGCTAGAGCTGGCTAAAATAAAGGGGGATTTGTTCATGGGGGAAACTGGATGTAAAAATGGTTTTCGTTTGACCCCCATCTAAGTGCAAATATTTTTAGTTCTTTCCTGCAAACCAATAATTTTGTACCAGCAGCAGTAGGGAACAGCATCTAGCTGGACGTGTCTCTGCCAGACAGCTACGAGCTCTGACAAATGCTTAGGACTTCCAGGCTTCACAAAAAGTCAGCTCTGTACCACCTGATGAGTCTGAGGCTGAAGTCCAGCCTGTGGAGCCTGCCAGAGCTCTGCAGCAGAGAGCTGTGGCGTGGGGATGGGTTTCTCCTGGGCTGCGGTCCCCGTGTGGCCCCAGTGGTCGAGGCACGCACCTCTGGGAGACGTAACCTGGCCACGCTTCTGCCAGCCTCCAGCCGTGGAGCACTCGAGCTGTTTAGAGGAAACACTTCAACAAGTCAGAGTTTTTGAAGGGATAGACTTAGGTTGCTTCTCAGCATTCCTTGTAATCCGATTTTCGATGAGTCTGTGGTCAGTACTGTTCTACTCTGCTTTCATTAAAATAGTTGTGCGTTTACCTTTTCGTGTGATTTTTTTTGCTAGTTTTCTATGCAAAACATTTTTTCAGATTTAGTTGTGATGTTTACTTCTTCTGCTTGTTTGTGTGACATTACTACAAAATGACCAAGGTCTTTCTTCCAAACAGCAAATTAATTTTTATCCATGGAAATAACTAACCTTTTCTTTCTTTAATTGTTATCTTATTTTTATGCTATTTTGCATTATTTTGTCCACATAAGCATTATTTTACTAGAGAACAATTAATATTCCTCTTAGACTACACTACATCAATTTTCCTTTTGCAAGGATTAAGGTACGAAGCAATGGAAAGTGTAGCGGTTGTTTCATGCAGGTAAGTGGCTAGTCAGCAAAGTGGTTAAACAACTTTCCTGCCTAAGGAAAGGTGGGTTTCTTTAGAATTGTTTTAATTTATTGGTCTTAACTGTGCACAAGAGTTTAATGAAATGCTGATTTGAATCACTTTTTTTCCTGCTCTGTCTTCTAGCTTTTTCTTTTTGTGGTCTGGAACTTTGAGCTCTACATGATACCACTGGCTTTGTTGTTGCTGCTGGCATGGAACTACTTCTTGATCGTATCAGGGAAAGATAACAGGCAACATGATACGGTAAGTCTTCTCTACTTCAAGCGCATACATGTCGTTTTCTTTTTTTAACTAGATAAAATTTTGTAACTGAGTTTAAATATGACATCTTTTTAAAAATGTCTCAGTTCACAATGCTCGATGGACAATTTTCCCACCTGCAATTTAATTTTTCTCCAGCTGTCCAATAAATGTGTCTGGTTTTGTTGAAAATGACGTGTAAAAATACAGTAGAACATGTACTATCCTCAGAATCTGGTTTGTGTGGGAGCAGAGGTGAGAGGCTTATTGATCAGGTGAAGGAAAATTCTTTGAAAATGGTTTTGTGTGGCTAAGTCCTTATGTTGCATTTTTTTATTTCACATATTGAAGTTAAAGGTTAAAATTATTTCAATTTGTTAACGGTTTCAGAATGTTTCACTTTTTATTGTATTTCACATTTTATCATTAGTATGTTACCATTCATTGAGCTTAATATAAGCCTTTTCTTATTTTCTTCTCCTCATCTAATGCCGTTGTTTGATTAAATGCATGTAGTTGGGATATAAAGTAGCAAACATTTACTACTAACTGACATTTATTAATAATAAAAGCATGGTTCAGATTTTCAGAGGTACATATCAAAAGTTGAAGTTGTAGTCTATGCTGTGCAATTTTTCTAGTATCCAGGCAGCTTAAGGATTTTGCATGTATTTTATTGCTGAGCCTTATGAATTTGATATTTTTATCAGTATTCATATCCTAAAAGCAGTGTGCTGTCTAGGATATTGTGATCTGGATGGATAACTGGATGGGTGGAAAAAATGCACCTTGGGCTGCATTGACAGGAGCACAGCCAGTGGATCGAGGGAAGCGATTATCCCCTCTGCTCTGCACTAGTTAGGCTGCATCTAAAATATTTGGGGCACCCGAGTTCAAGAAAGGCGTTGATTAACTTGAGTGAGTTCAGTGGAGGGCTACCAAGATGGTGAGGGGGCCTGAGCACTTGCCCTGTAAGGAGAAGCTGAGGGAAGTGGGCTTGAAAGAGCCTGGATAAGAGAAGGCTTTGGGTGACCTGAGCAGCAGCCCTGCACTACCCACAAGGAGGTTATCAAGAAGATGGAGCTAGGCTCTTCACAGAGATGTGTGGTGGAAGAGACAACAGGCATAATTTGAAGCAAAAGAGGTTCAGACTGGAGAACACTTTTGCCGTGAGGATTGTTAAGCAGTGGAAGATGTTGCCCAGCAAAGTTGTGCAGTTGCTGTTGGAAGTTTTCAGGACCTGACTGGATAAAGCCCTGACCAGCCTGATCTGACCTCATGGCTGACCCTGCTTTGGACAGGACACCCTTCCAGCCTGAATGATCCCATTACCCTAACGTCTAGCAACTGCAATTATTAGTCACCAGAGGAACTGATGTAGTCCTGATCCTGGCACTGGTATTACCTGTCTACATCACTAAGACTGTTATGCTTCCAAGGGTCATCTAAAATTAAGGGTGGGAGTGGTACAGGGATCCCCTGATCTCAAAGGTTGTTACATTAGTGGAAAAAGGCTAAGATCAAGATTTAAAAGATGCATTACTTAATCACAGCCCTTAGTCTCCTGCTGCCTGAAATGCTTAAAGCTTCTCAACCTGAAGATTTTATGAGTAACTGAAATCCCTTGTGAAAGGAGAGATTTCACTTGTGAGCTGCAATACACTTCATTTCTCTCTGAAATACCACCTGCCTGTGAAGATTAATTGGGTCATGTAACTTTTCTAACAAAATAATGAAGCTATTGATGGGCTCTCCGTTGAGGACACCAAATGCTGCTCTAAAAATGTTCTGCTTGCTGAGATTGCTTCAGACCAAGCTACACAGCTTATATCAAGCAGTCATTTATTCCCAAATATTTGATATCTGTGCTGTTAATTACTATTTTTTGTTTAGGTTTTATCACAAGTAAGTTGGGACCTCATTTTTAATGAATTGAGCTTGGTTATCATCATGGTGAGCATCTGTCTTCTATGAAGTGATCTGCAGACTTACTGGATGCCTTTCTAATTAACTCACAAATCTTCAGTAATATCACAAGTCCTTAGCTCAGGTCATTAGCACAGTATCGTTAGATTAGGACTCATTTAAATATTTCTGTTTTCCTATGCAGAGTGTAAATATTAACTAAATTAATTAAGCAGTGTTTTCTGGTGGCTAGAGAATGCTTCAAGACTCACATGATCTGGCTTCTGTTCCCAGGTCTCCAGAGATTTCTTGTGTGCCTCAGTGAAATCATTGACTACTTATCTTAGGAATATCATCTATCTTTAGAAGTTACTTTGAAATCCTCAAGCTAATGATAAGACAAAAAGATAAATATATTTGTTGACTTATTTCAGTCAATTAACACTAGACAAGCGTACTTGAAAATTGTATGGACTTGTTCCATGTCTATGGAAGATACTTAAATTTGAGACCTTCAAAAGTAGCTCAGAAGAATTAGTTTCCATTGTAATATCCCTACAAGAAAACAATTATCAATTGTCTCATCAATTCAGGTGTTAGGGACTGCACTCTTCTGCAGGTCAATGAAATAGTGATCACTCAGTTTCTGTCTGCATACAGCAGATGGGCCAGCCTTAACTCATCCTTGTTGACTGTCTCTATAGACAAGGTATCACTTGCTGTGTCCTCTTGGGCATCAGTTTCTTTGAAGTAGATTGGAACTTATTTTCTTACGGAATAATTCACCTGCCAAATGATCTGGGTTGCTCTGTCATAACATGAGCCTGCGCTGCTCGTTTGAGTGCGAGTATGATTATTTTGCCATTTACTCTGACTCCTAATACGTTATATGTGCCAGTCACTTCTTGAATTAAAAGTGCAATGAGGAGATCTGCATAGGGGCAAGGGGGAGCCCTAAGTGTATTTACTAATAGGAGATAAGTCTGTTGGAAAGTCCGACAGAGAGGTGAAGCAGTGTATTAGGTGTTATTGCTTTCATGGATTCAGCTGGACTCTCTTTGTAGGATGGATCATCAGTGTGGTTTTAGTCGAACACTGGCACAAACTTCAAAGAGAAGCATTGGATTCCCTATCTTTTGTACATTTAGATCAAGATTAGTTGTGTTTCTGAAAGATATGCTTTCATGAAATACAAACTCTTGCATTAAATGTTGGTGTAAGCCGATGTAGATAGATGTAGATTTGGCAGACAGTTCTCTAAATGAATCTGTGAGAATTCAGAACTGATCTAAAATGAATTAACTTCTGGCATTCAGTCATGTGGCAGCTGTAAAAAAATCACAGAATAAATATTTCCTTCCAATATTAAGCAAGGAAAAAAATCACTAAAATGGTATTCCTAATGCTTTCCTCTGAATTTTGCAGTAACATTTTTGCCTGAAGCTTACCTAGCTGCTTTCTCCAAGGATCCTTGCACTTCCTTATGATCTTACTCCTAAATACCTGACCTCACGAAATAATTTATTTTTGGCACAACTGCCGTTCTCATCTTAAACCATCATCGCTGAAACACACAAGACTAGAACTGAGGGGATCTTACTGCTTTTATTGTTTTTTTTCCCTGCCTTTTTTCCAGCATCTTTTTCACATCCTTTGAGGGAGAGGAGAGGTATCAACCGCTGCCACTTTTCCATCCCCGCTGCCCCTTGTCACTGCGCTGGCTCCACGCGGTGGGGAGCGGCATGGGAGTGCTGCCCTGCACATTGCCAGCCCTGTGCCTATGGCAGGTACCGGGTAGTGGAGCATGGCACGGTGACAGACCGCTTGGATACTCAGGGAGAACAAGGGTAGAGCGAGAGTAAAGGACTGGCTTATTTCATAGCAGCCTTGACTCTCTGGGAACCCCAAATCACATCTTACAATAGATGGTCGAACAGAAAAGTTCATCCCACACAGCTGTAATTGAAAGACTTCTAGATGTATCCAAACTAACAGAAAGTATGCTGAGGTTTAAAGCTTCTTTTCAGTCTTTTTAAGAAACTACTTAATATTTTGATGTTTTCAAATGTGTTGTACAAAAAACCCTCACCTTTATAGCTTAGAGAAAACAGCAGTACTGCTGTCTGGGGTCTTTTTTTCACTTCTATTTCTAAGCAGAAGTCACACTTATTAGAACTGCATGCAGTTAGTGGGAAAAATATCTTTTTTTTTTCCCCTGCTTTTCTACTTCAGGCTGTGTTCTGACTGCCTGCTGGAGCTGCCTAACTTAAGGAATGGTCAGATAATCCCTCAAAGTGATTAAAAATGTTCGCACTCTCCAGCTGCTCTGGTCCCCTTCCCTGAGATGAAACAGTTGATTGTATGGTTGGAACATGTCGTATTGTGAATGAAACCTGGTTTGCATAGTTACTTTTTTTTTTCCCCTGTGTATCTAATCCTGACTACCACAATTAGGACAAACTGTGACGGTCTCTCAGCTGTTGGGCCATAACGCTTAACTGCTGTAACAGGCACATTGGATCTCCCCTGGTGATACTTGCAAGTTCTTGTTCTTCCTTGACTGAATAGGTAGCAGACAGGGAGCCCAGGTGGTCTTCTCCTTGGTACTTCCATTGAGGAGGAGAGGCTGGAAGAGGAGTGGACAGATCTAGCGGGTCAACAACCAGTTGCATGGCTGTTATTGACAACAGGGACTTGGTTTTTACAAGCATGGGATCCTCCTTGAGGATTGAGGACTGCTAGGAAGAGGCAAGATCCACCACACCAAGAGGCGCAAATCTTCTTTCCCAGAAGGCTGGCCAACCTGATGAGGAGAGCATTAAACTAGAAATGATGGGGGAGGGAAGTAATGATGGCCCACAATCAAGTGAAGAAGTGGTGGTCTAAGTTGGCACTCAAAGGGTCTAGGGTGAAGTGGACAGGAGAGACCTCAAAACCAACCAAACAGGGCAGAGGGGGCCCACCCCAAATATGCAGGCACACAAATAAGGAAATGCCGCTCCCAAAGAAGCTCTCACACCCTTTCTGAGAACCCAGCATGCCAGGGGGTCTTTCCCTGCAGTGCCTGTACTTTAGCATGCACAGCATAGGAGCCAGTAGGAGCTAAGACGTCCTCATGCAGCTACGTGCATACGTGGTCATGGAGACGTGGTGGGATCGCTCTCATGACCATTGTGCAATGGATGTATACTGTCTCTTTAGTCAGGACAGGCCGGGAAGGCAAGGAGGGGAGTTGCACTTCAGGTCAGCAAAGGGAAGATGGTGAAGGGATCAGAGCATCTGGCATACAAGGAGAGGCTGAGCAAGGTGGGACTGCTCTACCTGGAGAAGATGAGGCTCAGGGGGGGATCTTGGCAATGTGTATAAATACCTGAAGGGAGCGGAAGAAGAGAGAGACAGGCACTTCTCAGTGGTGCCCAGGGAAGGGACAGTATCAATGGGCACAAACCAAAATACGCGAAATTCTGTCTGAACACAAGAAAGCACTTTTACTGTGAGTGTGGTCACACCCAGGACCAGGTTGCCCATAGAGGATGAGGAGTCTCCATCCACAGAGATACTCAAGACGTCACTGGACATGGTCCTGGGCAACCTGCTCAGAGGTGACCCTGCTTGAGTAGAGGGGGTGGACTTGATGATCTCTGCTTGAGTAGGAGGGTTGATCTCAAGATATCTCTGCCAACCTCTGCCACTCTGTGATTCTCTGACTGAAGATACTAATCCTTCTCTCCTGTTGGTCTATTATTTGTTGGGTTTTTTTCCAAGCAATTTAAAATTTAATAGAAGAACAATCCACGTGCCTGAAGTTACCTATGCATGTTCTTCTGCCATATATACCCCTATGGAGAAGAGGTTTAATCACTTCAGTTCACATCCTGCATTTATAGTTCATACTTAGAGCCTTTAAGGAAATATTAAATAGCTAATTTCCTCTTGAAGTTTCAAGTTGCACATGTCATTGCATAGAAAATGATGGTGAGCAGCTGGGAGTTAATGTGCCATACACAAATTCTTATGAATCTGTATAATAGAGTATATACACATATTATTAATCTTGTAAGAGTGATATAAAATGGCACAATACATCTTTTAATTTCACTGGAGATTTTTTGTGAAATAGGCTTTGATGACTTACGTTTCTAGAGTATACATTTCTATTAAAAGTTAGACCTGGACATGTTTAGGATGAAATTTTGAGAACAGAAGAAAAATAACTTTTGTTAAAGACAGCATTTCATTTTGAGATTTTAACCAGTTTCTGTGGGTACTTTCTATGTAGTCCTTCAATATGATCTATATACTCAGATTTTTTTATTTGTCTTTATGTGTCTTCTGGAAATTACCACACGAAGAAAAACAAAAGGGGGAATGGGAAGAAGGATGCTTACAAATATATCCATCTCATTGGATTCCTTCTTTCCTCAAGAAAGAGTGGTAAGCATGACAAGCTTGAGTTGGTTGCACAACCCCAGCTCAGTTGCAGCTAGAAGAGCTTTTCTGCTTACAGTCCCAATCACTTTCTTCTGGGGGCAAGGCAATGGTCCCTGTCAGAGCTTGTGGTGAACTTGTTGCTGCTCCTGTTTGGGGCAGAGAGTGCCACTTTGCTGTACATTCCACACAGAAACCAACCCTAACTAACCACCTATTCTCCAGCAAATTGAAAGCTGAGTTACCAAGCAAATAAACAAGGTAGTAACTTGATTTTTCTGTGTTTCTTCACATTACGGTCTTAAAGTGTGGAAGCCTGAGTCCATAAAGTTTGTAGTTTGAAAGGGTGAAAGGGTTTCAAAGGGTCCTTCTGCAGATCAATACAGGACAAACACCAAGTGCTTCAGATCCATTGCCTGTGCAGTACTGAGGGGTTTTGTGCCTGAAGTCCAGAACTCTTCTTCTGCCAGGGAGTCAGCAGTGATTTCTAGCTGAAGACTAAATTCTTGCTATGAATTTATGGCAAAAATAAACATCATTCTCCCTGTATTCTAGCTAGAGTGTCTGGAATATGTCATTTGCACAAGATGATACAAAAGGGTGTTGTCAGGTTGGCAATTACATCTTGATGTCATTTTGACTGTACTTTCCTGAGTTTTGTCTCCAGTCTGATAGCAACAGCAGCAGCCACAAAATCTCCAAAATATAGGGCTGGCGGGAGAATACAGACTTAGGCTTAGAACAATATGTGTGTAAAACTAGTCTGATTTATGACACCCCTAAAAGTAAGGAAAATGCAGTTGTTTTTATAGAACCATTTTCAACGTTACACAGAAGGGATTTTGCCTGATATTTAACAACCACTAACGTTCTCCTCTGCACCTTGAAAGAGAAAGTGACTCTCATTCTGTTTCTACTTGAGCCAGATGGCGATCAGCACTTCACTCTGAACGGGGCAGCAAAGTCCACGAGCTTTTCTTAAAACATGCAGCCTGCCTTACTTTTGCCAAATTAATCAGGGTCACAAACCTGCTCTCCATTTGTTATCATCAGTAAAATAAGTTAGAAAGGCTTCTGCAAACAGGTCATTGTCTGTTTGTGCGTTCAGTCTGGGTGCTATCGGAGCACAAAGACCACCGGCAACACGTGCCTGCATATTAAGTAGTCTGCTGAGAACCATTGCTGTCTTCATGCAGCTGTTTGTTCTTTCTATACAATCCATATAGTCAGGGAGGAAAAATACACTATAGTGCCCCACTATGGGACAGGGGGGCGTTTAAATAAATCAGAAAAGAAACATGAAAATGTCAGCTTAATCAAGCATTTAAATTTTATTAATCAAGTCTAATTTTTATGAGTGCAAATAATCGCTGAAGCTGGACAAATTTGCTCTAGATTGCATCAGAAACATAATTTTAATATTTAATGGCCTGCTGAATTTAAATGGAGAATTATCTTTATGAAACATGCTCTTCATAATTTGCCATTAAATGAGAAATGAACAAATCAACATAAATCTTACATAAAGGTTATTTAACTAAATGTTGGTACTATAAATATTTTAAATGTATTATGCACTAATTTAACAGTCACACACTACACTATATAAAGATATAAGTTGGGCAGAAGGCGTTCCTCTCCTGCAGCATAATAAGATGTAATACTGCAAGTGGCTATCTGGGCTACAGTTAATAGAGACTGTCCGCACTGCAATTACAATCCCTGCATCAGAGGTTTACAAACAGTACCAGAGTATGTAGTAACCCCTTGCTAAAACGTTGCATGGCTGTTCTCATCCCAATAGCAGTTACAAAAACCAAATGCACTACAGAAATTGAATATTTTGTCTGGTTTTGGTCACTTGAAGAAAAAATACCACCCACCAAAACCCCACCCTAGGTATCTCCAGCATTTAAAAAACTTGGATTTTTTTCCTATCATAAACCAATTGATTTTTTAATTTAAATTTTGCCACATTTTTTCAAATATAGTCTTCCAATATTGTGGGCATCTAAAATAAAATCGAAGTTCACTGCACATAGCGGCCTTTCTTATACGAGACTGTTTTAATGATTTTTTTTTGCATTTGCATCAAGATTTACATGGCAACAAGATTCACTTGACAGGTTGTAGTGGCTATTATAAATAATCAATATTATATAAACTAACATCAGTTTAGTTTCTAATACAAATTCCCATAGTTAGGTGAGATTTTTATTCATCTTTGGTTTGGTTTTCTTTTGCTTTAGCACATTTTAATTCAGCCTAGACTTTAAGGACTTTGTATTGTGCTGCAGTTTTAATGTATTTACCAAAATGTATCAATACCTGAAAAAAAAAACCAACCTGAAATTACAATAATATGTGTATTACATACATTGTCGCCTAAAATATGTAATAGAGCTTTTTTCTACCAAAAAGCTTGTCGGCTCCAAATTTCAATGTAATAAACTGTGTCACACCCACAAGCTTAAAATTATTTGGATAAACAATGTTTTATAAGAGAAGTGTATCTCGTCCTACTAGAATCTGAAGACTATTTCAAGAGAATTAATAATAACAGTGAAAAACCAATATGGAGCCATTGTGTTGTTAATAAGATAGTTGATCATGAGGTTTTGCCTAGGAATTCTAGCTCACAAAATTTTGTGAAGGTGTTATTTTTACTAGTCCTGTACAGTAAACTTGCCATTGATATTTAGCCAAGCAAAGAATGGGGTTTTTCCTTCTGCTGAACTAAAAATGAAGCATTCTAAGAGAGATCTGACATTTCAAGTGTACAGTACATGTTGAAGCCTTTAGGTGGAGACATACTTCAAATAAACACCTAATATTCAGTTCACAGTGCATTGTGTAAACACAAGAGCTAAAATAAATGAGAACCAAATACTGAAAGAAATATAGAGAAAAAGGCCTACTACTTGTGCCATTTTTATGTTAAAAAAGACTTAGTCTTAACTATATTGGCAACTGAATGTTGAGGGCATATAAAGCTGACAACAGGGAAAAGGTTACATGTTCTTGTATAATAAACTGTATTTACTGCCCATGCATGTTGCCAAGAAATTTATTATACTGCAAATAAAAATTCTGTTGTTGACATTACAGAACTACATGGAATCAGTAGCATGCATCAAAAGGCATCTGATAGCCATATTAAAGTCTCATTTCCTATTAAGAATCAGACTAAATTACAACATGAGCACTTCCCAGAATAAGCTAACAAAATGTATTCTGTAAGAAGAAATAATTGTATTTGAGTGTCTCTGTAAAAATCAGGAAGTATTTTAGCCGTGAAGTACTAATGCTTTTCTTTTTAGTCTGGTGTCTTCTGTACTGCAATATATTCAACCTTACTGGCAAGCTTATCACACTAATTATTATTACATCTAGTGGTTTAGTTATCTTGATGATTACTGCAGATGAAATACCCCAAGGTCAAAACATTAATAGTATAAATCAGGACCGGTTGTATTCCAGATATACTACACTATTAAATCAGAATCTGTTAATTTGATTTTTATTTTCCTTATCAATGTGATATAAAAAAGGTGGACATTTTAATTAAGCTGTACGTCCTGTAAAGTTTCTCCTCAACAATTCCATGAAAGAAGCAGACGTCACGTTGTGAAAATGAGCACAAAACTGCTGCTATAGGGGGCTTATTGACAATGGGCATCTTTGCTTCAACTTGAAATACGTGGAATGGTTTTATGCATCCTTCTTAATCTGTACACACTGCACAATTTTATATTACATTTACACATAAACACTGAATTGAGTGACACACAAACATACGGGACAGTTTATGCTGGGACAGTACAAATTAACATGAAATCCAAACAGTCCTGAACAGTACAATTCTGATCACATCTGTTGCACATCTAAAATGTGTTTAATTCAGAACCAAATCTCATTCTCTCTTTTATTTTGTCTTATGAATGTTAATACCTTTATGTGAAAATACAAATGTCTGCACTGTAGAGTGCATTTTGCCACTGTAACATGTGATATAGCATAAAAAGTGTTTTATTTTGTTTTTCATTTGAAGCCTGCTATGTTTGAAGAACTACATAAAGTGAGATATAAGCAAATCTAGAGAAGTGCTAATGGGAGGCGGGGGGCATTGCTTCACATTAAAGAAGAACATTAAGGTAACAGTCATCAGGGTTATCTGCAATCTGGTAGTGCCTTTCCTTTTATTTTTTCTTTATTTTGCATATTAGTGCAGAGCAGATATCTGGTATTGTTAACATGTAAAGATACCGAAGCATCTTCTGTGCAGGAGTTTCTGTTGGATCAGTGAAAGAAATTAGAAGAGAAGACAATTCATGGAGTGGCTTGTGGTTTGCACATTTTGTATGAGAAACAGCAGACTGATACCAAGAGAGAAGGACTTTTCATTAAAAGTGGTGTTAAGTTTCAGTGTGTCCTTTTTCCACAGTCTTTAGATCCAGGAGGTATTCTAAAGTTCTCTCATGGGGTTTTGATTCAATGTGCTTGTAAATAACTAGAATCCAGCCATACTTTGCAGGTGTTGAGGTTAGAAGTCAAAATGAATTATTTTCTCAGAAATCCTATCCTGTTTGTTAGTCAATAGATCACCTTTAGAATAAATGGAAGTTGTACTTAACTGTCAGCTTCCTCAGAAGACTGCGTTCTAGCCCACAAACACTGGGATTTCTTCGGCGTGCAAACGTGGTGGTTGTGCTTCCTTCTGGTAACCTGGTGTAACGTAGCTGCGCACCGTTGCTGCTGCAACAGAACAGACGCTCCTCCAATCTCCTGTGGATTATGAATTGTACAGTGTTTATACACTGCGTTCCTCAAAGAGGGTGGAAATGGATCAGGAACAACGGCAGTACGTAGGAATTAGACTGCATGCTCCTTCTGATTAATAAGCTTTTAATAGGGCTATTTCGCACAGGAAGGATCTTACTTTGCAACGTTCAAACATCATCTGCTTACTGTTTGGCTGTGAAGTAGCTGACATGCCGTATTTGAGGCCGTCTACGTGTGTTTTTTAAAATGTCATCTGTATTAGTATTACATTCAAGGGACAGTACCAAGAAACAGGTTCTTTCAAGACCTTCTACCAGTAAGCGGCATATAAGTCTGTGACAAGTGACATTACAGAAGGTCATGTCACTTTTAACTGCTTGCATTAGATCTTTCTGATTTCCCCAGTGCCCTTCCTTTGTTTGATTAATACTACTTGATTTCAAGCAAGCTATTGGAAGGCATAATTTAGAGTGGGGCAATCTAAGATTTTCGCCATAGAACTTTTAATAAAATAACTCTAATGTTTCGTTTTATCTTCATATGCTTTTTCCTGTCCTCCCTCTCTCTCCTGTACCTCCTTCCCTGTCTCCTCCCTCCCCCCATCATACCTCCCCCAGGTAAAATGCTTGACATAGAGATCTGAATAACTACTGTGTTCCTTCAAACCAAAGCAGCACATGTGCACTTTATTTGAATAGCAACAAGGCAGAATCAAAGGAGAAAAAATTCCACTGCGCATTGTTTTTCTACAATATTCTTACCACAGTGTTAAACTGAAATCTGTTGCTCAGAGTCTCTGTACCTCTCTGGAACAGCCTTGCTTTGTTCTGCAGAAATAGATTGTACTTCAGTATACAGCTTTTGTAAGGCTTCAGCGTACCTATTCTTTATATATCATAAGATTATGAAGAATCTACTTTCCTTGTTTTGATTTGTGTCAAAGTTTGATTTGTGCCAAACATGAAAGCACATGTTTTGGTCATTTAATAAATTGTATTATTGTGTCCATATTGACTGAATGTTCATGGTTTATTTTCTTTTAACTCTCTCTTTTGTCTGTCAAGACGCATGAAACATGGATTAAGTTTAATATACTTTAAAGAATCATTTATGCATCTTGGGCATAGGAACACTTTTACCACATTTTATTTTGCTACAATAATTGAATTCTGTTTTCCTTTCCAGACAGTTCAGTACTCTAAAGCTCAATGTAACTGGTGATATGACTAACCTAGAACAAGAGCATAGACTGGTAGTGGCTTTTGAATTAAAAAATGGAATAGAGGAGCTGGAAATCTGGGCTCAGTCCTGGGCTTCAAGCGATTTCAAAGGACCTTTTATGTCCCTTGAACAAGTTAACATTTTGCCACTGTATAGAAGCTTGTAAAGTAGTTTGAGATCATTAGATGGGGAAGAAAAAAAAATGTGAGTTTGAAGTATTATTATCCGGATAATTTAGAATGGGTATTGTCATGCAAGTGATTTCAGTGAGGTGCCATCATTTGCAACAATTTTAGAGGTTTCCAATTCAACTAATTGTCTCCATGCTAACTTTAGCGCTAATGTGAGATAGGCATTCTGCTGTTCAATCCTGTCAAGACAAGGAATTTCTGGATGTACATAAAAGAGATCTCTAAGTGTCTGGGGAATATTAATGTTGAAAAGTAAGAGACCTAGTGAGTTTAGTCAGCTCCAGGCGTAGGCAGTATCTGAGTCAACAGATTCAGGTTTATACCTTGGGCTTTAGTCACCTAATGATGTAATTACAGACTTTTTTGCGTGTGGCAAAACTGATTTAAGAGGTTTTCCACCTCGCTGCAGCCCTTAACACCTTGTTTTCATCCTCTCTTCTCAGTTCACCATTTCCTCGGTAGAGCTGATGCCAGCATTTCTGGAACTGCTCGGTAAACTGGGTCACTGAAACCATCCGCATTAGAAGTTTTAGGGTGGGGTTTTTTTAAGAACTCAATCAGTCCAGTGAGGTAGTTTACAGCTCAGCTCCCCAAATACTTGGCACAGCCCAGGGAAGATGACAGTGAGCTACCAGGAGAGGAGAGGAACAAGGAGGTGATGCAGGTGGATGGGAAACTGAAAATGCCTTTGCTTCCACAGAGAGGTCCTCAAATATAGCACCTCTCAGGCACCTCCAAATGGGATGCGTAAAATGGCATACTGAGCTAAGCAGGCGCCGACAAGCATTGCAACAACATGCTCTCAACAATTCCCTCTCTCCTTGCTGGGAGCTGTGACCGTCCCAGACTTTCTGGGCGCTGTCTCTGATCCCCTTTCTTTAAGAAATGGAGCAGAGCTGGCCTAAACAGGAAGCAGAGGAGAAACTGGTGAGGGAGGTGAAATTCTTCATTACGGATAGTGGCTAGACCCCAGCCTTGATTCCTTCTTCAGCCTGAGGGGATTCACAAGTATATCTGCTTGGCTGGCGTCAGGTCAGAGGCTGCAGAAGAGGTTTTGGTCAGTCAGGCTCCTCCTTATAAAATTCTTCTTCTGGGCAGGAAAGTATTCAAGAGTAATTGTTCCTTAATTGCTCAGATCATGCTTCTTCCTTGGGCTTTTGGACATATTCACTCTCTACTATTTCATTGTGTTCCTATTCTTTGTTTTGATTCTAAGCTCCAGGACAGAGTAGCCAGTAGACAGAATTGGAGGCTCCTTCCCCTCCAAAGTCCCGGGGTTGTTGCTAGAGGTGTTTGGGATTGGGTTCAAACAAGGATGAGCAGCTGAAACTGGAAATGTTCGGAACTGTGCAGTTGACTTGCATGTATGACGTGCTCGATGCATGTTAAATTGACCTATGTGTTGTTTACATTTTGCATGCATCCATGTAACATGATTAACTGGTATTTTCTTGATGGTTGAGCTAACTCAGAGAAAGGCATCTGATACACACACACTTTTCTTTTTTAAGTTCTTCTCTTTCCTGAATTTGGCTCTTGGATAGTGTTATAGTCCCTTTAGTTCTTGGACAGGGATTTGGACTCGATGAGAATGTCCTTGCAGCTGTGTTTGGGGGGTGATTATGAAGTTATAATTTTAACGTGTTGTCTTAAATGACAAGTAAACTAAAACCATTTGTAGCTTCACCTGTATAACAAAGTAAACTATCATTTTAGTTGGTGGCAAGTCTGTAAAATAGGCCAAAGTATTAATGTTTCATATCAATGAGTTTTTCCTTCTCCTGTCCTTTTTATGCATATTTTATAATGCATGGTATACACTTCTTGCACCTGTACTATGACACCCGGCCAGGTGGATCTTTGCTGACCTTCATTATGGGTGTTCTTACATCCTAGTAAGTACTTACATATCAATAATTATGTAAAGAGCCACATTATTTTCTGGGTATAAGGAGGTACGACTTTATTTCAATTCCACCAACAGAGAATTTTCCCGGAAGGGTAGGCTGAAGATTTGGTCACAGTGTTACGAGAGAGGGATTTGTAAGTTTTAAGTCTGAATCTGCTGCTGACCATCTTCGGAAAGTCATTTAATCTCTCTGTAAACTAGATGTAATAGTGGTTCATTTCATGCTTATGCTGTGGTTAACAGTTATTAATATTTGGAGAATGAGTTGAATTTATGTGTATATTTCATAGTGTTAGACTGAAAAGACTGTTTAAATGGAAAATACATAGATGCAGACATGTGGCAACTGCAGCTAGCAATGAATGTGCAGAAAGTTAGATGCACAGATTGTATAAAATCACTATGAAAAAACATAGTGCTAATGCTGATAGAGCATATGGTATATATCATTGTTGTAGATCATAAGCAGATAAGCTAGTATGAATTTATTCCCAGCTTTGTATTCTTCAAAAATCTCTTGGTGAATGCTGTAAATTCTATTAAAAATGTTGCACTTTTCTGTAGGTAACAGTAAATTTAAAGCAAGCATTTGTGTGTGCTGCATAGGCACCAGTGGAGCTGACAAAGGATTCCTTTAGCTGAAACAATCATACGTTGAATTTTGAACTACCTTTTAAATACTTAAATTGTCAAGCAAGCATTTTGTACAGGAAGAGTTTTCAGTATATAATTCCCTCATGTAGGTCAATTAAAGCTATAACACTTTCCTAAATTTGAATCTCTAGATCAAGTGTTTTTTCCTAGTTGTACCTTTTCCTTCTGTGCATTTATTTCAAATGTTAATAAAGTTTTCATCTACAAAAGGTTTAGAATTGACAGAACAAAACTCTTCCTTTTTAAATCATGACAACTACTACTGTTTCTGTCTGCAGGTAGTGGAGGACATGCTAGAGGACGAGGAAGAAGAGGATGACAGAGATGACAAGGTAATTATCTTTCCTAGCACTTGGGTATCTGGGGATGGGAGAATTTAGACATGACACTGTTTTTACAGACAGTTAAAAAAGGAGTTGAAGTGTTTTAGTCCAGAAAATTGGACAGAGCTGTTTATCATCCTAACAATGCTACAGTGTGTTGCAGGAAAGGATAGAGGACTATAAATCCTGCCTTTTTTTTTTTTTTTCCTTGGTCCAGAGCTGGGTCAAATATTTTTTCTGCCAGGAACAAAAATAATTCAGCCTGTCTGGAACTTGATAGCTCTTGTGAAGATAACTGCAGTGACAACTGTTTTTGAAGGACAAAAATTTGTCCTGTCTTGAGTATTACAAATAGGGCTGCACTTTAGGGGAAAAACGGTGTAGAAATAGCAACTCCATACTGGTTAAAGATGGGATATTGACATCTATAATTTTCAAAGAATTACTTGGTAGAAGAATGGCTGAAATGTTTTGCACTCTCTATGACATTTAAATAATCACAATTCTCATAGGCGTCCGCTTGATTTGAAGTCGGCATTGTGGCCCAGCAAGCCGGGAAACTGTTGCAGATCATTCAGCTATTTGAGCAAACGTGGTTCAGTTTGGAGGCTGCTGGTTGGGTTGAGGATGCAACCACAGTAAATAACAGCTCATTTCCACATCTTATTGAGCCAAGCTATGGGACTGCTTGGATTGGTTGTCCCCCAGGGAGAGGGAAAAAACCAGAGAAAAGAAATTAGAATGACCTTGCACCACTGAAGCAATGGCTAGTGCTGGCGGGACAGCTTTCTGGTGAGATGAGTGCAGTAGAGACAGCCCCGTTGTTGCTGATATTTTCATACCAGGAAGGTGATATTTGTGGAAGAAGAGAAAAGGGAAAAAACAGATAATTTTACAAGAACTCTGAATTAAAATACAGATGATTTTGACCTTCACAGATGTTCCCCACTTCTGTTGTAGTAAAGCAATGAATTTTTTTTTTCAGAGGAGAAAAACAGTGTATCTTAATTTATGCCCTTGACCTTTGTTTCTAGTTGAGATGTACAGTTATATACCACTGTAAGAATTCATATGCTGGCAGCAGCATTTGAAATGTCAGAAAATTCACCGTGATTAGTTAATCCCCTGAATGATTATTTTTCTGTTAGCTAACACCTAAGATGTGAGAGATGATAAAAAAAAGAGTATTTTCCTCATTCCATTGCCAGCTCAAACATTTTACAATTGACAGAAAGTTATTATGTGAAATTCTTCTATACATCACTTAAATCGTTAGCTACATCATTTCAGAATCGGCAAACACTGTAGTAACAAAACCTTCTTTTACAAAACACGTATGTGATGGTTTTTAACACTAAATGATATGAGCATACACTTCTGGCAATAAAATATATGATTTATTGCAAAGGTCAGTCATGTAGCTGTGGAGAGCTTGTATTTTAACTCAACATGCTGGCTTTGAATCATCATTTCTCTTCTGATAAACACTGATCTGCCATCCATTTGAAGCCATTTTCTCCCATTTCTCCCTGCTTTATTATTAGAGCTGGTGCAAAAGTATCATCCCAGTAGTGTGTGTATTCCTGGATATTTTAATAACTGTGATCAGTTCACAAAGAATAGTGCTTGGCTGCTTGTAGTTTAAGCCAGCCTATGTAGTTACCGCTTAGTGGTTTTTGGAAATTGCTAAACAAACTCCTTTAAAAGGGAAGATGACGGTGGGGGTCAGCCCCCCCACCCCCCAATTCTCTGGCGATTAACAGACGCCAGGCAAAACGTACCCAATTAGAAATATCACTCTAGGTTTCAATGTTGTGATCTAATATTCAGCTTTCTCAAACTGACACCAGAGTTCAAACATTTTTCTAGATCTAGTTACCAAGGTTGAATAAAAGTGAGTACTGACATTATCGTGTGCATTCAGTAAGCCCTTTTATTGAATATTTAAGAGCTGTCTTTCTATACAGAAGGTGTTTAGGTTGATTTTTATAAATTCAAAGCTGCCTTCATTATTGCAAACATTTTGAGTTCTCGTGATTGAATATGCTGTTTGAATGGAAAAGAAAAGTACACTTTTTTAAAATAAGCATGTATAGACTACCATGTATATTCAGTACTCTTCGCAGTGGGCATAATTTTGCACTGGGCTAAACTGTAAAATGTAAGCGCATAGTTAGGACTGAGTTGTTTGCTGTTAGAAGCTGGTAGGGTGTTTTTTTTCCTTTCTGGTGCACTAGATGTACTCTGTTAACTACTGCTGTTCCTCTGACATCTTTTTGTCAAAATGGAAGGGTGCAGTTTTGTATTATTTTAATTCATATATGTGTTTTCTTAAAGCTATGTGCAAAATGAAGTTTTGTGAGAAAACAAAAGCACGTTTTGTAACACCAGCTGGTAGTGGCCTCTGGCTTTTATTATTTCTCTGTTTTTTCATACAATATAATAGAAAAGTCAGGTAAATGGGTCTTCTTATGCGATAAAAGTAGAAAGATTAATAAATGTGCCAAAGCCTCACTTTAATTGAAACTGAAGCATATGTTGCAAGTATGTAAAATATGTCCCAGATGTTTGACCATGGCCAGTGTCTTTGCTTTCCCTGATTACCACAAGGCAGCTATTAGTCCTGTAACCTTTGGACTTATCGGTAAATGGGGTATTACATGGCACAGAACTGGAGCACCTGTTTTCCATTCAGTAAAGACCCCTGGCAGGCTTTACCTAAGCCTATCCATATGTTTTCACTTAGCAGATTGTTGGGCGATTATGAAAAGTGTCTTTCTTTAGAGCCAGCTTAGATATTAGTCACTTGCTCACAGTGAAAGGGCAACTCTTTGGCTACTTGATGAGGTCCGTGTGGGCATGCACTGATGTAGGTTACGGGATGTGTGGTGGAGGGACATTGCTCGACATCCCTAAATTGCAGAGCTACAGAAGTAAGAAACTGAGGATGATGAATGCTCAAATATATGTAATTAGTTAAAAAGTAATGCATTTTATTAATACTGATGTGTAGTACTGAGAGGAGTTTGACAAGGTAGACTTGCACTTACTGTATTACTTAGTCTCTTTCTAATGTTCTGGGTTTCAGTAACTTTTTTTTCACCCTCTGCTGCAAATAAGGTAGACAGGACTGTCAATTTAAGGTCATAGGATTTTTTTTTTTTACTGGAGAATATTAACTTTCATCTTCAGTTACAATATGACTAATAAACTAAAATGGCAAGTATACTTCTTGTTATATCAGTTACAAAGTGGTGCTTAGCAGTGGAACACTTTTTTTCTAATTTTGTTTATTTGTCATATTATGTATTTAGGATCTGAAAAATATGTTGTCATTTGTTTGGCTCAGGCATTTGTCCTTAGTTTAATACTAGTTTTTCCTAGAAATAGCACTGGATTCTGCGTTCCATATGTTCTGTACCACTTGCTAAACCTATGCCAACCACAGATTTACAGTTTAATCTGATTTTTCTCTCTCCTCTCTCTCTTTTTTTTTTGGCTCCCTTCCAAACACTGGCTTACACAGTATCTTAGCAAATAAGGGTCAGTTAAATTACATGAAGTCAAGTCATCAACAAGCTATCAAAAGGATTTTTACACAGTTATGTTATAATAATGTAGCGGTCAATATGCATAATCTATGTATATAAGATTTTAGTTTGTCATTTCAAAAGTTCAGGTATGCTTTTCACAGAGCTTTGTTCTTTGAACAAGCTCCAGATAAGATTTCAGATAATCACAAAGAATTTCAGCTCAGCATTTTGTGGGAAGCCCTCAGCATGCCACAGAATCAGGCCAGTGAGCAATGCTACTATTGCAGATTTAGGTGGAGGAAGATGCACGGTATGAGCACTATTTTATTTTACCTTTTTATTAACAGCAACAATATTTTATTAATACAAAATATTCAAATCATTTGCACCTTCGGCTACTCTCTCTCTAGGCTTTCATTCTTTGAAAAGTTCTTTGCAGTTCTCAGTCAATGTTGTTATGCTTCAAGATAACTAGAAGCTTTTATAATGAAAGATAGTTGAGTCAAATTAAAAATATGTTTTAAAGCTTTTAATCATCCTTGCTGAGAGGTACCAACTTTGTTTTCAAGCCAAGACATGTTTGTAACCTGTCTCAGAAGCATGCCCTGCATTTTTACCATGAGTAGATAGTGAGGAGGAGGAAAGATAACTCCAGTGTAACCTATATTTTTATATACTATAAAAGAAAAGATTGTAATCTATTGTAGTGGCAGTTATTTCCTATAAAATAAATGGTGGAAAAACAATAAAGAAATAGGGACTGAGTGGAGTGAAAAGAAAATTCCAAAGTGAGTAAATCGATAGGTTCACCTGTAGCTTGATTCCACCATTAAATTCTATGTGAACATAGCACCTAAATACTAACTGTAAATAAAAAACTAACAACAGCTTCCAGTGAAAACTGTACCTGCATATGAAACTGCTGCCCCCTAAAAGCTTATCTAGACTATATGTACTTATCAAACAAACCTATAACAGGGTGATCAATCTAGAGTACGTAGCTGCAGAAGTCAAACTTCTCCGTGCAGTTTGGTTTCAGCTCAGTTTAGTTGTTCATCTAGAGATGGTGATAAGAGGCGTGTGCTTTTTACCAAAATTGTACATAATAGGAGGGATGATGGTGTAGACTGCTTCAACCCATACACTGGCATATCAGCTGATGCTGTTTCTGATCATTGGATCACCCCAAAGTCACAGCCATGGAGTAAGTTTGGGCTGGATGTACCTTGGATCATGTGGAGCCTTTGCACAGGAGCTTCCACAAAGAGCAGTTTTCGTCCTGCCCCGTACTGGGGCATCGGATGGGCTTCATGATCGAGGTGTGCACCTTTGAAAACAGGTAACTTGGACAGCCTTCTGAGAGGTTTAGTTATAGCAAGATCAGGCTTCTTCGTCCTGGTGCAGTCCTGAAATACTATCAAAATTATGGAATAAAATAAGTATTAGTGAGATCAGAATCTCAGATTTATATCTGAAGTTTGGCACTCGAGGAGGTGTGTGTGTGAGAGAGTCCCTGGGGGACCGTGGGTCTATAAACTGTTGAATGAATTACACTCATCCACGTACGTGGTTTTTTTCACCTGTGACTAATATAGTGTGGGTAATGTTCCTCATTTGTTAAGTAATCCAAGTATAATTCAATAAATTATTAAATCAAATGAAGAATATGTCTTAATTATGTTAGCTGTTTCAGAATGTGACATAATTTTGCCCTACATTTTTCCTCTACCCTTAATATTATTTCTTAGTATAACTAAGCAGATTGAAATTCTTTGAGACCAAGTAAAGGTTTGTTTTCACCTAGCTTCTCAAAAAGTAACTTTATAAAACAGGGTGTAGTAAAAACATCTGTATGGTCTTCTCTGTGGCCCAGAGGAGAGAAATGATGAGTGTTGAAGGAAACGAGCAAAAGCTTTTACTGCTGGGTTCTCTTTGAAACCTTCCTATGTGTGCAGGCTGGTTTATTCCTTAGCTCCAAAGCCATCCATCTGTTATGTAGCTTCAAAAGTGGTGAGAATGGACCATTCCTCACTCTCTAACAGAATTTTTTAACATAGTTTCACACAGAATCATGAGATCTGGGTTCTGTTTAAGCTGTGGCCATGAACTACTTGCGACTCTAAGCAAGCCATGTAGTCACTGATACAGTGAGTATTTGCCAGCTGCCTGAATATTTCTTCAGGTTTATTCAGAATTTCCCGTCTTCCAAAGAACAGCCCCAAACACCTGTTTTAGGGAGATGCCTTTTGAACTTGTCCTACAGCAAAGTGTGGAGCCCATAATACAGAACAAGCCTTCATCTGAGTCCCACAGAAAGCGGAGATGGTAACGGGGAAGGCACAACTTTGGAAGCCTGGTAGAAGAAAAGTGGTGGTTGAGATGCGCTAGCATGAGGATGAGTGCTGCATGACCCGGTCCCTGGAGGCAGATGTGTGGCTGACACAGTGTACTTGAATGAGAATGAAGGACCAGGAGAGATGATGCTGTGGGAGAAGATGATGCCCAGCAACGTGGCTCTGTGCAAAATGGATGGCATGTCGTGGTCTGAGTTTTCAGCTGAGGTTTGATGCTGAGGCTTGCAGCACAGCACAACTGAAAAATCTACCTTTTAAGCTAGGTGTGTGCCTTTGACTTCAGTGAAATGCTTGTAAGAAAAATTGCAATCTCAACTACAAAAATTTTCCAGGACAGTTGATCAGGCATTGCTGTGCTTTATGGTGGATGATACAGGAATATGGGGAAAAAAAATTGCAAGTTTTTGCAAACAACATGCATTTATTTTGTGTGCAGTTTGAAGTATCTGTGTGTCAGTAGAAGATTTTATATTGTTTACTTAATGTTGATGTGCGGATCAGTGATGAAGTTGCTGGACAGATCATCCAGGCAAAATATAATTCTGACAAAATGGAAGAGGCACCCCCGCCCCAAAGAATTTAAGTGCAAAGCTCCTCGTAGAGGAGTGTGGCGTGGAATTACGACGTTGGCGTTGTGCAGCAGCACCCACAAGGATGCAGCGTGGCGTGGTAGAGACCAGCGTCTGCTGCTGCTGAGGTTTCACCTGCTGGCAGATAAAGAAGTAAATTTGGCATAAATGAAACATGTGGACAAATAGCTCATATAACTAGCTTCATTCTACTTCCTTTTTGTGTCGTAGATATGAATTTTATGCATTTACTGATTACTAGAAAAGCTCCAAAGGCGTGGCAGTTTACCAGGGCAGTTTGTCCTCTACATGAATTACTGTGATCATCTGCTTCAGAAAGCTTTAAATACATTTCCATTCAGAAAAGGCAACTGGTTCCACCCATCCCAGCAGAAGTTTGTGGACATACAGCTCCTAATTAGCAGATATCCGTAGATCCCTAGAGACTTTCCAACAGGATTTTTGTTACCAGGCATCTTCCCCTCCACTGCCCTGGAGTATACATGTCTTTTGAGGAAAAAAAAATGTATTTGAATACTGATAGATTGGACAACATCATCTCTGCCGAAAAAAGCTTTGCCCAGTCCTCCATCCTGCACTATCTCCTCCCACTTTCTGTTGGAATAGAGGTTAAAGCAGCCCTTTGCTGGTTTTTTTTTTTTGTAGCTTCTTGGTTTTGGTGTCTGTTGGTATCAGGTGTGCACCACACATGAAATGTGCTTATTTTCAAGCACTCACAATCCAGTGTTAGAGACAATTCTTTAATCATGGCAACTTTCTATTAAGACAGTTCTGTAGATTTTAAAGCATAAGTGCAGGGAAGGATATATTGGTTTTCTGTGTGGAAAAAGTACGTATTTTTGTTGATATCTCCCCTCCTGCTAGCCGAGACTTGAAAATAACCAGAAAGGCAGGTGACTGCTATGTGAAGGATGAGGCTTTCCTAATTCCCGTGAAACTCTGTCTCTGTTTGGACAGTTTATGCAGCTTGGTGGGAGGTCTGGACACGGGGAAGAGGCAGCAGTCTGCCAACCTTCAGTAGAAATTTGCTGAAGCCGAGTAGCTGATTTGTGAATTCCTACCTGCATCCTTCGAGTGGGGCAAGGACCTGCCACGGCTGCTCCTGCCTGGTGTGGACTCGTGAGAGGTCAAGCACTGGAACCGAGTGCTGGGCGGGGCAATGGATTTTTTGTGGATTTACTGACTTTCCTGTTGAGTCACACGCCAAGGGTACAGGTGCCCACCCATGAGCCTTGTGGGAGCAGCTCTGAGTCAAGGAGCCCGCAGGGGCAAGAGCTGGAACAGGCAGAAAGCGATGCAGACATAAGTTAAAAAAAAGCGTAGAGACCACTTAGGGAGCAGGGGTGGGCAGGCATTGGGCAGGCAGGGATGTGGGGAACGATGCCGAGATCTACGGCAGGAGAAGACAAGGAGGCAGGGAGAGGCCACAGAGCCCCGGGCGGAGGTGGGCTGGAGGAACAGGCATGGATCGAGCATCCATGGGGGGAAGTGCAGAGCTTACCTTAAATCTCACATACGTTAATTTCGGAGCAGTTGGCTTTACCGTCTCAGTAGTTCTTTGAATGTAGTCTTCAGTGTACAATTTAGATGGACTCGAAAATTAGAATTTATGGCATATGGAAAAGCAATAAACGGTTGTTTTAGCACTTTGGCTTAGTATTAAATGTGACTTAAGGACCGGGGAGGTATCTATGTTATCTGCATGATCAGCAAATACATGTTTGACTGGTTTGGGAGCAGATGAGGTAATACGATAGGTTAACATACAGCTGTAGCAGTCTGATAATGCAGTGTTTTTATTGATTGTCTGAGTAACTACACTGGGTATTAGGTTTGCTTGTCACAGTGCTTAGTGCCTGGGGTAGTTGAGCAAGTTACTTTTCCACTGAGTTGACCCTAAAGTCCCAGAGTCTTTCAATCAAACTCCTCAGATTTCATACACTGGCAATTCCTTTCCTTTTCTAATGGCCTATATTAAAGAAAATGTGTCACCTTTTGCACCATGTAATACTAAATCAGATCAGAATTCATGCACAATTATGTCAGTGGAAATCTAATATTACAGACCTGCTTATCTCGAGATAGCACATGGAAAAATAAACTTGCACAACTGACAGATTTACTTGATTCTACAGATAAGTTATTTGTAAGTAATTGAGCTGAGAAATGTATATGGATTATTTTCATACGTCTCAAAAAACATATAAGAAAAATGGCTAATAAATATTTAAGTATTGTTTCTTTCTTCTTTCTCTTTCTCCTATTTTCTTTCCCTTTTTATCTTTTCTTGGCCTGCTAAAGTAACAAAGTTCAGGTTGGGAAAAAGAGATTTTATGTTAGCAAACTGTTTTTGTTACGAAGGCTAACAAGTTTAGAAAAACAAAATGGACACCGCTCATTTATGTAATGTCACAGGTATCTAATGGCATCTAGGTAACACAGAGCTCTGAGAAAAAAGCATTCTATCGAAAAAGTATTGCTTTCTGTTTTCCTTTAGCAGTGTGAAAGAGTCAAAACACCGTTGCTAATCTGAAGCTTTCTTGCAATCAGAAATAGTAATTTAAGATCGATTGCTCAGCAGATGTGCTTTTTAGTATTTTACACAAAAGAATGGTGCAATTCCTCCTACCTTCAGCATATACAGGAGCGTGTTGTTGCCCCTTTAGTGTATGGTATTAGCTATAATTTAAAATTAAGTATGGAAAAGCTGTTTGTTGGCCTTTAATTACTGCTTGATTAAAATTTTAAATACCGATAGGGAAAGAGTAGATAGAAATCCTTTGGAATACCTTCCGTGCTGCTGAGTAGGAGTTTAATTTGTGGTTGGATTTTTTTTTTTTTTAATTTTGGGGGAATTTGAAGTTTGTGCGTATGTTTATGTGCAGCAAAGCATCTTCTTGTCTATTCTGTGAAGTCCCAGGGCTGCTTTCCTTCCCACTCTCAAAGAACAAATGCTGCCTGAATATTTTAGATCAATACATAGGATATAGTGAAGATCAAGAAACAGTTTACTCAGCTATTTTTCTGAAGTATAATACACACCCATGCATTTTGATAGAGGAATGGTTTGCATAGTAATAGTTGTGGTTTGTGGACAGTCTATTAAAAATTCAGATGTATAAGCTCAAGGAAAGCTTGAAGCTGCAGTATCAGAAATTACATTATATAATGTTATAGGCCAAGAGTAAGTTTGTTACTAAATAATTTTTTCAAACAGCTCTTACGTTGTGTAATCCTTTTCACCCATCTTCTGCAGGATATATTGATTCAGAAGAAAATGTGTTCTTGCATCGTGATTTTTTTAAAAAACGTTTTATGCTGAATTTTGAAGTCTTAATGCATAAATACGGAAATGTCATTTCCTGAAAGTGCTGAAGAATTTTTTTCCCCAGTGAAATGTTGTCTGTTTATTTGATAATGGACTAAAAGTGTTCAAATGACAGCTGTATAGTCCTTTTGTTGGTTTACTTTTGCAAATCAATGCCTGCAAACTAAGGAGAGGAACTGCAATGGCTCACTGAAAGTGGTTTTCAAACAAGACTAGAGGTGCTTTTCAAAATAATCTAATCAAGAATGTCATTAACCATGCGCTCGAGCACAACCCACCAAGCAAACAAAGGCCACGTTAAGGTGTGAAATGTCGGCCTTTTGGAGATACCCCGTTTCAGGAGACTGGAACTCAGCCCTGTGCACAGAGACCACTGGGGACTCCTTGTTCTTCGGGCTGGCTGCCTTTGAAAGGAAAACACAGCGGTTTGGACTGGGACTGGGTTTCCCTCTGGCACCAGTCAGACATCAGGGGCTGCTCATTCATGGGCCATAGCCCCAAAAAGCCCCAAACAAAAGCCAGCAGAGTCAAGAGCAGCACTGTTGTCCCAGAAATTGGGGTTCGTTTACCCGGTGTGCAAAATGCCAATAGACACACAGAGCAGCGGTGTTCTATTGCAGATTTGTGCAGAGATGGGTGCTTTCTCAAGACAGCACACCCCGCTTTCAAATTAACAGTTATTGATACACAAAGCATCAACATATTCAACCTCCTAATACAGATGCAGTATTCTTCTATTAAATGATTGGTTAAAATCTCTTCGCCCAGCATGTAAATTAGTGCACATGCTTAGTTGTTGTTCTTCAACTTCATCCTTTGAGTCGGTGGTGTAATTGGGGTAGGTGATCCGTGAGTCGGTGGTCGCGATCTCCCCCTGCCCAAATTACCTTTCCCCTAGTCTCCTACCTTTTTGGCAGATCCAAGCGGTTCTTCATGGTTTACTAACTGGGCTACTAATACATCAGTTACACTTCTGCTTTCGCCAGCCTCATCCTGCTTATCAGACAAAAGTACGTTGTCTAAGTTCCTGTGGAAATAGGGTCAGGCTCTGCAATGGATTTCTATAGCAACATCAACATTATGTGAATTGTATACTTACATTTGATTATTACAACAGCATTTCACACTGTTGACGCTCCCAAAAAAATTTGGTGAAAAACCCCTTTGCTAGTAATGCAGCTGTTTGACGCTGTGTCTATTGATCTAGTCAAAGAACAGCACAACCCCTTCTTGGGAGCCTGCTGGAGGAGTAATATAGGGAAAGTTCAACACGGTTTATGTCTCCAAATTACTGTTTTGATAAGGAGCTCAGGTGTCACCACAGATAGACATAATCTATTGAGTATGAAGAAATACCATTTGCTTTTAAAAGCAGGTCAGCATTAAAATGCAAGGAAAAGTAGAACATTATATGAGATTTGATGAAGTATGTAGAACAGAGCCAGATTCTTTTTCCAGATGAGCAAATCAGAGTAGTTATAAAAGGTGGAAAGTAATTATTGAACCCTAGAGAGTTTTTTGGATCAAATATATTGGGTTTTTAAGTTATTTTTCATGCCAATACACTGTTTATTTTTTATTGTCGGAACAGTGAAGGAAACGTCCTTTGCTGATGCTTTTTTTTCTTTTCTGCGGCTTGGGGATCAAATCGTTGATTTCCCACCAATCCCCAAACCCTCAAATTTTTGCTGTGCAATTCATGTTTTGATGCCAACTGCTGAGGTCCTTAACTAGGACACTGGAATATCTATTTTCTTCAAAGTTTGTTGGGGAAGAGAAACAGTTTTAATATTGTACTTCCAGGTCATTCACAAGTATTACTGGAAGTACCTCAAGTGCACAGGAATGTTTTACAGACTTTTATTCTTTATTCTCATTTAAATACTGAGACATTTTAATGTGTGATTTCAGATGGTTAAGATTCAGCAGTCTATCCATGTGTCCTGAACTAGAGTGGAGAAAGAAAGGTCTTTTCTCCTTCCTTTAAACATTTCTTCTCCTATCTATTTCCTCTGCATTGGCTAAGCACAGTGCCAAAGCCCTGGGGGAGTGAGTCTGTGAATGGTGTCATTTGTCACAAGTATTAATAGTTCTAGGAAATTACTGTTTGATAAGGAGCAGCACAGTGGAGTAGCTCTGTGAGAAAGTATGGGGGGAGTGAGTCAGGGGAACAAGTACGGGGACGGCAGAGAGGAGAAAATAAAGAAAATGGCTGTATGCTTGTGCTTCACTGGGATAGGTGGGGACAATGGATGAAGAATTCGCAAGGACACTGCAGAGCTCTGTATTTGTAGAGCATTTCCAATGTATAGATATAACTTGTGTGAATTATGTTTCTAAGATGTTAAGCACACAGCAGCTTGGAATTTGTGGCCAAGTTAATACAATTCAGTACACAAGGGGTTTTGGTTTTTTGCCCCACAAAGTACATTGGAGTTCAGAAAACCTAGGTGATCTGTGTTCACAAATCCTTTGGGTGGAAAGGACAGCCAGAAGCATCTAGTCTCTGTAGTTTCACAACAGATCGCTTGAAGATCCAAGGTTAAAACAAAATTGTATTCAAAATAGATAAAAAGAATTTGACCAAACTGGACTACAAAGTCAATTAAGACTTTTAGGGAGGGAACGAATTCATCAGCTGGAAGGCATGAGGGGAATAGGAAGGGATTTCTGCTTTCACCATGAAGAAGAAAATGCCAAGGAAACAATGCATCCCTACTGCAGGAGGAGGGAAATAAAATTAATTGTTTAAAAACTACTTGATTTTGGACATCCTTTAAAAATGTTTTCAGCAATAGAAAACAGGCAAAAATGCCAGTTGGAAAGAAAACATGCTGCATTTCTAAAGACTATTTTGGGGGAATAGTTGGAAGTGATGCTTAGACTATTAAGGGAATTATCTAATAATCTTACTGCTCTACTGACATTTATTGTCCAAAAGTCATGAGAAAATACAAAAGTGATGAAAGATAGAAGAGAAGTGTGTTATACTTCCATTTTTAAAACTGAAGAGGGGATTGGTCCTGACCATTACTATTGTTTTAATCTGTTGTTTTCTGTAAATGATGGAACAGGCTTGAGGACAAAAGTGGCCAACCGTGAGTTTATTCCCCTATTCAGACAGAGGACCTCAGAGGACTTCATGACGAACCCTTGGGACCGTTGACCTCAGAGAGCACCACATATTCTGTGTGTGCTGCCCATCGTACAATGCACTTTTGCATCTAAAAGCCTTAAACTATTTGCAGATCATGAGATTTACTGCACGTATTTACAATCCCAGTCACCACTATTAGAATTATGATGTAAATCTATGCTTCCATTTCAAAGCCTGTGATGATTACTTTTGATCCAAATGGTCCCCAAAATCAGTATTGGGACTGGGACACCCAAGATGGTTTCTGTTCCTCCTGTCAGCTTCCCCAGAAGGTGAAGAGGGTTGAAGAAATCAGTTTTCACAATCTGAACATGAAAAGCATTCAGAAAGTATAATACTGCCTTTTAAAAAGACAGTAAAAAATGAAATTAAAGAGTCTGCAGTCAGTGGGATCCTACCCCATGTTCTTATTTCAATATTCCTTTTTTTTTTTTTAATTTTGAATAAGTTCATTTACAAGGATGAGGTCTGTAATGCCTTCCAGGGAGTCAAAAAGGATATATTTCCTCAAGGATGAAACTAAACAGCAGAAATATTATTATAGTTATGCTCTAGTAAAATCCTGCTTTGCTTTCTCCATCATTTACATAGAGAGGGGTTAGTCAAGGACGGGGAGCACTCCAACACTCCTCCGCTACCTCGACACGCATAGTGTTGTTCTTTCCCTTCAGAGATGTCAGTACCATCCAGACACTATACGTTTCTTCTGGGCACCATCAATATCTTTATTCAGAGTTTTATCCTAAGAAAGCATGTAAGGACAGAAGGCAGAAGCATAGCCACAGACCTGGCATGAGTTTATAAAGTACGATATACTAGACAGGTTACCTGCTGTTAGGATTTTGAAAAGTTTTCGTGCTTAGGAAATCTTTATTTTCTCCCATCTCCCTCCTCTTTTCCATGTATAATTCTTCCTACTCTTATGCTCTAAGAGAAAATTGGAACTGTGATTAGATATGCTAAATTACCTCCACTATAAACTACATATAATTTGCGGCATTTAGTTATTGCTGTTGTTTTACAGGTTTAGATATCTATTTAAACCACTTTAATGGTGGCTGAGTTTTTTAAAATGTTTATTGAAAGTAATGTTTGTAGTAACAGTAAGGAAAATTGAATGTGGTGTGGATGGGATTAAAACATATTGCTTCTTAATAATATTTCAGGTGAATAATTTGGATCGTTCGTTTAATAATATACATCCTTTCTAATTAGGATACTGCTGTTTTGATCCATAATATTAGACAAGGTGGGGAGGGGAGAGAGCTCAGTGCAACTGTCACTGGAATCAGCCAAGAGGATTTATGCCACATAAATGGGATACCAAAAAGTTGGAAACAAATGACCAGGTGGAAGGGTGTAATAATTCATAGCTTCTTGCCATTGAGCAGGTCTCAGCCCCTCTGACTCTGGGACTGCATGTAATGACACAGTGTTCTGCATAATTTCAATACCAAAAGGGTCTTTTAGGCACTCACAAAATGCAACTAAGGACACACCATGGCAACAACTCAAGACAGTAAATAGAGCCTGTGCGTGAAATATAAAAAATAATTATGATTACCAGCTGTGAAGAAGGTGGCTAACTTTTTATACTGCTTTTCTGAGAAATGGTGCCCATTTTACTTTGGTTTCACTGGGCTTGCTTTCTTACCTTGCATGCTCAGAGGTAATCGATAACTTAGTATTTAACGCTCTTTTACTTTCTTCACCCACCTTTTCTGGTGCAGCTAATTGTTTTTCTGCCCCCTGCTTCAAAGTAGACTTGTCCTCTGGGGATGCTGGCACGCACCAGGCTCTGCTCTGACGGGTCCCCCTCCCCTCCCTAGGGCAAACAACAAAAAAAGTCTTAATAATTATGTCCATCGTTATCAATAATAATAATAATTATTATTATTGTTATATTAATTATTATATTATAATAATATAATACTATTTCTATTATTATTATTATTAATACTATCACTTATTAATGCGGCTACTAATAAAGAGCTTAATCCATCTCGCTATGGTGGGAGCGATCGCAAACACAGCCCTGGAAGGGTGCCCAGTCAGGCTGTGCCAGCTCCACGGGATCTTCCTTATATTCCCTCCGCATTAGCATAACACATCGGGGCAATCTCCCAGGTGCTTGCAGGTACTGAAGAGAAGTGCTTTGCACACTACACACTTCTATGCTCCCCTGTTTTTGAGTAAGCCTTGTTAGTGAATTCTCTCCCTTTCTCTCCCCTGTAGCACTATATTAATATTTTCCACTGCACAGGAATCAAAAGCACTAAAGTCAAGACAAAGGGAATACAGTAGGATGCCGTGTGGGAGCGGTGCGCTCCGGAGTGCCGGCTTCTCCAAAGCTCAGAGTCCGTGTGAGGGTGAAGCGCAGTACTAAGAAGTTCCTACAAAGTTTCCAGGCACTGACTGGTAGGAGATTATTCCAAAGCTCTTCTATCATATAAATAAAAAGTAAGCAAACTCAAAGGAAAATGCTGTTGTGTTTTAATATGTAAAGCGGAGGTTCTCGGGTGATTTTCAGTTTGAGATCAGGTTGAAGGTATTCAGATTTCCCCTCCTCCCCGAGAAAGCTGGAGATCTTCTTACATGTTTGTTTTTGTACACGCTATTGTACAACCATGTAATAAAAATGAATCTATTTCAAAGCATAGATTGGCAGACTTCAAGAGAAGGAAACATAAAATAGCTGTTAGGACGTAAGTATTGGTGTAAGCGACTAATGTTACAACCATGGGTATGTTATGCATAGCCATTCTCTTGACCCCAGTCTCCGTAAGCAGAAAAAACACAGTAAAATAAACCATTTATTCATCTGGGATGGGAATGGTTAGCCAAAAATAGAATTTGCAAGTTTTTTTCCTTCTAGAATAAACCAGTGCTGTAGCTGGAAAACACTTATGTGACCCTGTTTGTTCAGAAAGTGTACTGGAAGTTTATTTTCACTATATAGATGAAGTGAAAAAACAGGAGAGTTTTTCTTTGTGCATATCTGTGCAATCCTTTCTAGCAAGCAGTGGACTGTACTTCTCAGTATTTTTTTTCTAGGCTACAATATCAGCAGTTCCATGATTCCGTCTATTGATTCCTTGTTCTCCTACTTCTGCTCTGACATGTTTTAACAAAGATGCAAGTATCTCAAATAATAAACAGGAAAGGTTTCCGCTCGTGTGTGTATTGTATATGCTTAATTTTCATAGTAACTTCTGCTCTCTATTCTGACTCAAACTCTTGTTTGAGTTCCACAAGAGATTTTAACTGTGTCATATTTTTGTCTGGAATGATGGATAGTTGTTCTACCTACTGTTTTGATAATTTCGCAGGAAAATGAGGGTGTATGTGCTTAATTCTGCTATTAGTTTTATTAAGCTCTTCATATTAATGCTGTTTTAGCAGCGAGTTCCACCAGTGAGTTTTACATTGTACGAAAAAAATAATTTACTTTTCTCAGTTTTACCTCTGCTGCCTTTCAAGTTCATGGAACATTTCTCTCTACTGCCTTATGAGAGTAATTAAGAGTCCCAATTTACTTTCTCTAAACCATTCATTATTTTGAATATCTTGATTATGTTCATTCATCTTCTGTGTAAATTAAAATGTCCTAGTACTTTCAGTTGCTCATTGTCTTATTTTCCCTTGCACAATTTTCATAATTTCAATAGCTGGTGTCTGCATTTTTTCTGAATCTGCTTTTTTATTTTTATTTTTTAACTTGAGTTCAGTACTTCAGCTGAAGTTATCTCATCAGGTTATATAATGGCGCTAGATAAAGTTAAACCACTAGTGTTAGTCATTCATTTAACCTTGTTATATTCCTCAGAATTTTGACATCACCTCCTTAAGTAATTTTGTCACCTATAAACTTGTCATGTCAACCTTCCTTCTTTTTGATCTGGGTTAGTAAATACATTAAACATCAGCTCTAGTACCAAATTTTATGATAGTTTACTATTAATCTTTTGAAATATATCTGCTCTTTTACCTCTTTCTCCTCACTTAGTTATTTTAATATCCTTTTTCTTTTAGGAATAGTCTAAAAATTTATTTTAAGCACAATGTAAATTATAATTTGCTTTCCCAGTATTCATTTGACTGGTTTTAAATTCTAAAAAGTTTCAATAAATGTGTCATAAATAATCTTAAAAGTTCTGTGTATGGTACTAAGAACTTTTAAAAACAAGCTACCTGGGGCCCTTGGATTTAAGCCCTACTTGTAATTTCTTGCATGTGTATTCATTGTGGAACAGCTTGGGGAGGTTTCCACAGGGTTTGTGACAGAGGATCTGCTTCAAATCAAGTGTTGGTAAAAGAAGTTGTGGAAAGGATCAACAGAATGAACAATAACAAATTATCAGGACTGGATGGTGTTTGCCCAGAAGCTCTGAAGGAACCTGAGGGGAAATAGTTGAAGCACGAACAGTGGTGTGGGTGCTTGAAGCTTATGTAGGTCCAACATGAGAGTGGACGAACTCATGGAAGAAAAACCCATTGAGAGTTATTAGGAACAAGGAGCTGTCCTTTTGTGCTGGAAACTTCTGAGCCATGGTTCTCTGAAAGCTTGAGAAATATTCTAGGAAGTCGAAGTATCTGTTTGACCTCTGCTTGTTCATTTCTGTGAGTACCTGCTCTTGACTGCTCTGTTTCTGTACAGGCATATGTCCTTCCAATGCTTCCATGTGTTTAATAGCAAACAACTGTAGTACAGTCTGAGTATTTCTAAATATCAGACAAATCTGGCCCTTTACAAAATGCTGTTTTAATCCAGTACAGTTGCTTATTGCAGTCTCTTTGCTAACTGTTGAGCCACAAACTCTAAATATCTCTCGAGTCTGTGTGCTTAATCTCAAACTGTCAGGCTAGAATAGCGCAGCTCTTCTTCTAGAGGAATGGCATCTGTTCTCTTCCATGTTTTCTTTGGAAAAAGGTTGAATACGGTACAACCTCCCAGCCAGTTGTTTCAATGATGATAAAAATTTCACAAGCCTTCTTCCCTGTTTACTTAGCACCGCTGTGCCCTAGATATGACAATGTGTGCAGATCCAGGAGAAATAATGAAATCTATGGAAAGCAGGCACACAGGAGAAAAAAGGCATTTTATGATGGCAGCTTTATTCTCTGCTATTGTTGGACTGCAAATGGGTACCGTGTTTGCAACAAAGGCTGAAAAGCATTTAAACTTTATTTACTAGACAATAAATAATACAAAGACTGCTTGCTGAAAGTTGAGGAAGAGAGCTGTCGTCGAATTCTTGCACTGGCTGATGGTTGTTGCTTTTCTGAGTGTCTCTGAAATAAGGAATGAGGTTAAAATTTCGGAAGAAACAAGGGGTTTTTTTAATATGGAGGCCTAATTTGTCTTCTGTGCTGAAAAGGCCTATGGGAATAAAATGGGTTATTCTAAACAGACTGCACCTTGTTAGAGAACGTGCACTATGCAACGCCTCAATTAGACGGCAATGGTGGAGTTGGAGAAACAGGAGGTGGCATGGCACTCATGCATCTGTGGACAGCTGGTGCCGGCAAACCTTTGAAGCTGATGTTATCCTACATGGACCTCTGGCATTTGTGAAAATGTCAGGAAAGGATCAAGGATTTAGGAAGGGAGAGATGCTCTCCAATTCTCTTTACAATTTCCTGTTTTCTCTCCTGAAAATAACTCTTGCGTTCAAAAGGGCCCACTTCCAACAGGGGTGAATGCCAACTTTCTGCAGCTTTTCAGGCTAAATGCTGTTGGGTGCCCCTTTTGCCCATTCTAGAGTCAGTCTCATTCATTTGCTTAATGCCCAGGATCCACTCTGAATTGTTAATCAGCGACGATGGGTTAGTTTGCTGTCAGGCTCATTATTCCCTCCAGGTTTCCCAGCCCTCCTCCTCCAGCATTTGTATATCTGTGGATCTTCGTACTTTAAAGTTTTTAAATAGGCAGTGTGCAAGTTAGGAGATGATGAGAAAAGAAGTAAAGTGGGGAAATGCATGTCACATTGTGACTGGTTAAAGTACTTTGTTTATTTGTTTCTTGCAAAAAGTAGATAAATTCCATTGAACGCCTATTTTTAATCTTCTGTAAATTAGCTACCTCAGCTGGTTTTTTTCTTCTTTGGTTGCAGGATTTAGTATAAATAGTACCATCCATGATCCAGTGTACTTCCTATGTCATGAGTGCTTAGTGGTCAAGTTAATATTGCCTGAAGAATGACACATTTTTGTATTTCCTCCCATTTATTTTTTTCAGCTGTCATTCCAACATTACAGTAAGCATCTGGATTTTGTATTTAATTTTAACAACACTTTGCTTTCCTTTTTCATTCTAAGGTATCTCCATTCATTATCATTTCAACTAAGCAAGTTTCATTATTCATTTCTCAAAAGTAAATTCACCTAAGGTGACTGAAGTCAAGCTGGTAGCTTTTTCTACGAGGTCCTTTATTGTAAAGTAACAGATATATACATACAGTACACAGTCAAAGCTTTTGCTATAGCTACAAAAGTTTTTTTAAAAAATTCAAATAGACATTTGTGTAAATATTTGCCTTTGAGTTACTCTTTTTCTTTCTGGTAGTGTAGACTGCAGTACAATACCAGAACGTGAGCACCTCTCACAAAGTTTTCAGTCAGAGTATAATTTACTGTGGTCCAGCATAAATATGTGCTTTTTTCCTTCAGAGACATTAGCATGCTGGAGCATATTTAAAATGAATGTAGAACAGACTATTGCAGTAGTTAGACATTAAAATAACGTTGTTACAAATTACCCTTCGTTATGATTTTGCATATTCATGGACCCACCCCATCTTCACTAGATGGCTCAGCTTTAGATCTTTTCCAAAATTTCAGTACTTCCTAATAAACAAAGAGAGGGGGGTTTTTTTCCGATTTCAGTGAAATAAGCATACAGAGAAAATTGGCAGTGGAGCCTTTTCAGGCTTTTCTCTGGATTTTCTCCAGAGGGACCCTAGAATTCTGACTTCACTCATCGCTCCTCACCCACTGTAACCCCAGAATATGTACAGGGATATTTTCTAGGTGCTCCTGTTTTCTTCCGTTTTATATTGTTTTGCCTCAAATGCCAAACTATTTTTCTACACTATGTAATTTTCCAAAAGCACAGCCTGAACGCTTATCCAGGCGAATTATGTAAAAAAGGAGTGTTTTCGAAAGGCTCTCTTTCTTTCTTCAATTTATTAATATTTGATAGATTCCTTGAATAATTGTAGCTACATATATAGATGCATCATTTTTGGAACATTACTTAGACATGGTAGGATTGCTTCTGAGCTGAAGTAGTAGAGCTAGTGACATGATCACGGGGTTGTGCTTTTTGGTTTTGAATATTCATGGTTCTTCTGACCATCACCTTGTTCACCACCATGGAATTCAGTCCCAAACTGCTTCCAACATTATTTTCTTTAAACACCCAACTCATACAAAGAATGTCGGCCAGATCTCACATATTATTTTCATCTTCATTGCTACAGGTTCATGTTTGGAATGAAATATTTCAGATAACCTACACTTTCTGGCTTAACTGAGCATGAGGTCTAACGTTTTTCTTTTCCAGATCAGGTTCCTTAAGAGAGGATTTTTGTCTAATCCTTGAGCACTTGACAGCAATCAAGTATTTCAGATTTTAGGGCCTGGTCTTCAGCTGGTGTAAACCATCTGGGCTCTGTTGACCTCAGGATACGGTAGCAACATGCAGCCGCTGAGAATCTCGCCTGTTGTTTTCAAGTCTCTCTGAGCTTGTCCCTCAGAAAATTGATTCATTTGCCTTTTTTCATAGCAACTTGCCATTGAGTTAAATTGCTGGAAGCCAAGGCAGCCAAAAAGTTTGGATTGATTGTCCCAAAAGAGCACAGTTTGGGCAGCAGATACCAATAGTAAAGGCATTTCTATAGTCCTCTGCTCAGCAGTCTGCTTGACCAGGCACAGGTAATTTAGTACTAAAACTGTGTGTGCTGGTTTGGGTAAGGAAATTTCAGGGGAAGAAATCCCTTTAGATTTCTGTGAACCAAAAACTACAGCAGTCCAAGGCATGATCACATGAATTTTGAAATACAAAATTGTTTTTATATGTGTTTCATCTAAATGTATTGTTAATAACTGTGAGCATAAGAGCAGTAGCCCTGCTTGAAGAGGAGTTGGGTATTTTAGCCTGGTAACCAAAGGCAGGAGGGAGGGAGGAAGACTCCTCTCACTAGTCTTTAGTGATATGCAGTATAGTTACCTAACTGATGGTAGCGATACAGGAGGAGGATAGAGGAAGACCACATTCCTCCTCCTGAGCAGAACAATACCAGAGAATAGTTCGTATTAACTTTAAAATAGAAATCTACGGCTGGAGTGCTGAATCGTCTTTTAGATCAGTATTTGACTCCTTTTGCTGGCTCTTGCAGAGGCAGTTCATACAGTGGTGGTGACAACCTTGAGGTTACCCTCTGTAGTCCTGCACTGGAGATGCAGGTCTTTTGGCAGCAGAAGCAATTAGAGCTGCTGTCTCTTAGGCTTGCCAGGTCCAGCCAATAAATTAGTGTAAAATCATTATCTCTGTTTGTTTAGGTGAACGACTTACATAAGAATTATAAGATCATAATATCCTGTCAACACAGGACTGGGAAACTTCCAGAGACAGTAAAGTAAATCTAAATGCCAACTTTGGTGCAGAGATAGTGTCCTAGCCTGGTATGGAGGTGGTCTTGACTAGTTAGTCTTTATCCTCTGCCCAAGAGCATGTTTATCATTACCATAATCTTTTTAAGGAGAAAATGAAAATTATGTTCTACATACATACACTAAAACATCAAATTAACTTTTACATCTGCGACATTCAAGCCAATGTGTTTCAGAACTGCAACTGAAATTTTACATGACTGTAACTCCAGCAGAACTCCATAATCTTCCTTTCGTATCTATCAGTGACAGCTGTATAGACATTTATTGAAAGATAAATTTTGAGGCTACTTTAATCTTTCAAAACAGAGCACTATATTATTTTGATGAGGCTTTTGTTGGTAACAAGTGGACAACAAAAATGTGTAGGTGTGATTTAGATAAGCATCTCAAAAATTCAGGTATTTCACTAACTGCAATCCTTCAGCATTCCCCTTCTGGTTTCTCCGTCTGTTTCTCTCACCCCCACCTGAATGCAGAATTTTTATACTAGCTGATAAGACTTGTTTTCACCCTACCGTCCTTCCAGGCTCTTGCATAGCAGGGCTATTCTTATTTAAAATAACTCTTTCCAATAGAACTAGCAGGCTCTTTCCTTACTTTTTAAAGATTATTAGAGCTTTGAGATTTAACTTTTAAATTTGTCATCCCTCACATTTGTATCACAGAACTTGAAGAGATGCATTAATGAACACGTTGTCAATTGCAGTTTTGCATTCAGTGTAGATAGAGGGTAAACGCTGTTAGAACCAGTGGAGTTGACAAATCCAGCTATAAAATCATGGTCAAAGTTTGTTTGTTATTAGAACCTCAGGACTGTATTCTAGCAAAATTAGCTATTGCTAACAACTGCTGGACAATACACCGAGATTTCTTTGGTAGCCTCTGTCGGATGACATTGATGTGACAGGATACAAGAGGAATATTAATGAGATCACTGTCAAGGTCCAGTATAGTTCTGTCTTGCTTAAAGTAAGAAACTCTCTCTTCCCTTGTTTAAATATAGCAGAACAGGGTGAAGGGGAGAAAAAGAGGCAGCTGAGAGAAAATTTTCAGGTTTTTCGACTTTGAACATAAAGCAAATGCACCTGGTGGATTCTCATCACCCCTGTACTTAACCCCACAATGCCTTAATTCTTTAAGTTTCCTTCCAAAATAATGTCAAGAAAGGCACAGCATTATTTGGCATTGTTGTCTTTTTGCCCCTGACCGTATCACCATGAACAAACAAGCTTCCACCCTTTTCGAGTAATATATTTGCTTAGCTTATTTATGAAATGAATACCTCATAAAGGTTTAGCATTAGCCGAAAAGGTATCATGCAAGGAAAGTTTAAGTTTTTGTTTCCCCCCACTAGATGGCCCTTCAGTGAAACGGCATGTCACTCCATTAACTGGCTCTGTTGCGTTCATGGCTCTGTGCTTTATCTGGAGTGTTATCTTTACAGTAGTAAAATGTGCAGTGAAGGAGAGATCAGGAAGGAACAGATTTAAGCAGCATTGGGCAATACTGTGGAGTGTAGTAGGGAGAAAGAGAAAATAAAAAGCAGTGGCAAAAATTTCTCCATTTAATAAGAATTTATATAAGAATTGCCATTAAAGTGTTATTTCTCTACTTTGTAGAAAGCTTGCAATATCATCTTTTTCCCTAGAATTATTACTGTAGCTCTTGACTTTTTTTTTCCCCTGATTTTATATTTATGTTCTAGCACTGCAGCAGTTCTTTACACATGAGAAAGTCTAATTCGTTATATAGGTGGTAGTGCCAAAAAGTCACAGAAGGTTCAAAATGATTTTTATCAACTCTCAATGTATGTTTGAGGAAGAACAGATTGTTGTAATATTCATGCTCACAGGCATGGTGTCTTCATAAACAGTGAATCTTCAGTGTTTTCGTCCGTGTGTTTATATGGTTTCTATTGTGCCTACTTTCTGCTGTTTTAAATATGGAATGCTTACTAGGCAATAACATTTTATTGCTTCTTTCTTTAATAAACATGACCACAAATACCATTTCTCTCTGAAAAACCCTACTCTTTTAATAATTGTGTGGTTTTCTCTATATTTTAAAATCCTCAGCCTGATTTCCATTGGGGCATGAGCAATTATTTTCAGACCTATTCTCCATGCACACATAAAGACCCATGTTAGCAGGTGGACTTTAGAGATGACATATTAAGCATTCATAAACAACTGTTAGCATCTTAAAAATGTGGTCACTGAAGGTGCGGTGCCAGATAATATAGGCAAAAGTGAAGCCCACAGTTTAAAAGCTCAGTTCTGGTTATCCACGTAACCCTGGGTTTGATGTCCTATGTGAAGTTGTGCCAGCGCTGTAAGAGAGGCTGCTCCCACTGTTCCTTTTCGGGTTGGTACGAGTACCAGCCAGGCCTTCTCTTTTTTTTGATGCTAAAGGGAGAACATACGCTGGTATCTGTCTGCCTGGCATGCCGTCAGTCTCTATTTAAAATAACTGCAAGTCTGAAGAGTTACGATCTGGCTTACTGGAAGGGTGGAAACTTCTAAATCATTAAGGTCCCACTGAAAGGTTTTAATGTCTCCAAGAGTCTTCCCGTACTTTTCCAATTTAAGAAGTAGCAAGACCAGATGGTTATGGTACTCCACAAGTGGCAGCCTTCAAGAGGGAAGAGCGGTTAAAACAACCTGACCTTCTCAGTTAATTATAGACTTAATGGAGAAGGCCAGTTTCAGGTCACCCCATGCACCTTTCCAGGTCCTGTGGACCATTCAGCTTTACCTCATGATCGCACTTCCACAGTCAGCTCTAAGGTAACAATATCATCATGGTTGTCTGACCTCTTTCCATTTCCCTGAGAAAATGATAAAATAATGACTTACCCATGTATCCATCACCAGATCTGAAGCCTTTTGATAGGGGTACAGAAGACCTGGAGGAGATCAAATGCCTGCAGAGCTGGAGTAGTGTTGGCTGACTATCTTCTTCTTAGTGACCTTCTCAGAAAGCAGAGGTTAGATTCTGGGAGGTAATTGCTGAGGCCATTAATCCCCAGTGACAGGTTTTTGAGCAGCGGCCAGACCATAAGATGGTATTCAACAGTCGATGTCGGCATGCCCTCCCTGGGAGGTACTAATGAATCCTGCCAGTAAAGGGCTAATGCATTTCCTACTGACACTTCTGGGTCTACTTCTACTTCATTAGCCTCCAAAGGCAGGTCTACCAGGGTGTTGCAGCCCTGCGCATGGCTGAGACTCATGCTGGGGGACGACACAGGGCCTACGGATGGGCTCTGCTTTGGAGACCAATTATTAGTTGAAATAATCTGCAGTGTTTCCTCATGGAAGTAGTATTCTTCTATTCAAGTAATAGAGATTTACGGGTTTGTTACTAAAGGTGAAGGGGTGATTAGAGGGATTCCTCATCGACAGCTGTGGGGCTATGCTTTTGTGGCCACAAGTAGTCCACCGTGACATAAGCGAAGAAGAGTGCATGTGTCTTCTGGTGGCCAAGTGGCAGGACCGTAAGCACTTACAGCATACCAGGTGAACACTCTTGCTCTCAGTGGTGGCTTCATATCCTCTCTCTGTACTATCACAAGTTAGTCTGGCTTTGTCGTAGTCACTTTGGTTTGTACAGAGGTGCTCTATCATATCAGCTTGGGCAGCGAGGGTTTTTTTTGGAAGATCCATCTGGAGCCTCTGTCTTTCCCAGACAGCTTCTCCTAAAAATTTCAAAATTTGCTTCTATTCTTGAAACTCTCCTATGATTTTTGTTTTTATGATCTGTGCCTTTCTCTCCAACTTAGCAGTTATTAATAGGACAGTTAGGCACAATGAAATATTCAGAGCTTTATTCTCTGTACTAAAAATGCCTCCTTTCACTTAAAGCTCTTTTTTTTGCCAGCTTAATTCCATTAACTTTATCAAAGTTTACTTTGAGTCTGGTTTATTTATTTCTCCTGCTTTCCCTGCCTTTTGAAATGTTTGTTTTGTAAATGCACTTTAACCTAGAGAAGAGAGAGGTTTGGGGTTAGAGATATAATCCTTTCCTAAACTACCCTATTTTATCATGGGATTGGAAGCATAGTCCACTGAATAAAGAGACTCAGACAACATAGGTTGTATTCAAGGTTTCACATGAATTAGCTCCACACGGTCTCGAGCCAGTCATTTACTTTTTGTTTTGCTGTGGTTTCACCAAATATAAAATATGGTCATGGCTGAAAATCAGTATACAAGAGTTAAGTAGTATTATTGGCCAAGCAGTATATCAGCCTGTAATCTACAATTTCCTATGAAGGAGGAGGAGGATGTGGTCTCAGTCTTTACTTTGGGTTCATTCCCTTTTGTAAATTCAAGTCAGACTACAAACATCAATTTGACTTTGCTTTCACAGTTTATGCTTAAAGCCATTCCCTAGCAAACATCTTGCTTTTCAGATACCTTAAGCCTACTGCAAACAAACAAATAATGGAAATTAAATAGTCATAAAGCTGTTGTTAGCTTTGTATAATAAATTTTATCTACTATTTAAATGGCAATTATTTCCAGAAACTTGGCAATTGTAGCCATACAAATGACGAAATTGATTCCAGTCACAGCCCATCTTTCTTTGGAAAGGAAATACCAGTAGTGTTTGAAAAATGGATTATTAAGAACCTTGGTTCACTCAAGGTGGCTCGTATGTTCTGTTTGCTAACACAGCATCTTGCTGGAAGAAAATAAGTGCAGCTTTTCCCTAGCCCAGATTATTTTCTCCACAAATCTTTGGAGCAGGAAATAAAAAACAGCTAATAGTTGTGGGGCATGTGGAATTAGTTTAAGCAAGGCCGAACCCTGATCCTTCTGACCGCCTCCTCTTTCCTGTGCTGTTTTGTCTATTCTTGCCTCAGAGTATGTCAACAAATTTTCTCTAAGCTCAGAAGGTGCAGGGGGGTGGAAATAGTGATTCTTTCTCTGTCTCTTTCTGTCTTTTGGGTTTTTTTGGGGGGCGGTTAGGGGAATGATTTAAAACAGATGTGTTTTCAAGAAAAGGTACAAGTTTGTCTTGTAAAATATTTGTAAAGCAAAACAGCCTCAGGACCTCTGAACGTAATCCCAGCTGAGTTCTGGAGATGTCACAAAGGGTACCCATTTTCTTACAGTGACAATTCTTTTCTCACACAACTTAATTATAAATCAAGATGACTTTACAGAGAGCGCAGAATCTGTTAAACAAAACTGAAGAGGCAAAGCATATACGTATTTGAAAAGCAGAAAAATACCTGTGATTTCTGTATGGCTTATTGTTCACTTCTGCTGTACGAGAAAACAGATTATTTTCATTTTTCTCCAGTACTGGATTTAAGTGTTTTACATGAAGGAATAGAGTAGGTATGTCTTTCCTGATGACAAACGAAACATGCTGGATATACGCTGCACCTCCTCTGAAGCTGTATACCTGAGGACAATAATTGCCAAGGCTTCAAGAATGTAATAAATATTGAGGAAATAACTTCACAAATGACTCGGTGTTCCTGTGCAGCACTGGATGTAGTTGATATTGGTGCTTGTGGTCATGGTCATCCTCAAAAGCCAAAAATATTTCTTCGTGATATGAATATTTATTAATCCTGACTGAGAACATAAGCTCTTTCACATTGACTGAGAAACTGGTGGTTTTGCTGTCTCTGAAGTGTTTAGGTTTTTAATTTGAACTCAGTCACTGGAAGTAGTTTTGCCATCTCTGTCTATCTGTCTGTCTCCCTCATGATTGTTTATTTTTAGACAATCTGTGTTCTGTACCTAAATACTTTCAACGTCTTCACAAGAAATCTTGACAACATAGTTGCAGAACCAGTATCGCTGAAGTAACTTCAAATGGTTAAATGTTAAATGGTGTTTCCCTCATCCTATCTGGTTTATTAAGACGGCAAAAATGACAACAAAATAAGTGAATCAATAAACTGTCTGCTAATTAAGCATCAGGAGAAGAAAAGAAAAATGAAATGCAACATATGCTAATTTCTTACGTGCTGGACTGGGGAGTCAATTGGAGAGACCGTTGTATTGTGTGGTTTGTGATGGCAAAATCTTGAACAACTTTTTTATCAAATATTTTGCTAATCTTGAAATATTTTTCTTTCCATTTCTTATTTTGAGAAAACGCTAATCAAATGCAAACTAGATAGGGTAATATGGTGTCAATCCATCGGAAATGTTGAACATAAACTTTTGACTTACGTGTAGTCTGGGAAAAAATGAAGAGCAATTGTCATTTTTTTCCATGGTGATGCTTCATTTTAATCCCATCTAACACAGCATTTTTTTGAGAGTGCTGTTGGGTCTGCATGGATTTGATGCTGCAGCCTGTCTGGATTTAGAGATAGAAAGCTTTTGGGGGAAAAAAGAACAGGTTGTCAGAGCGGGAGGAGGCCCAGTTGAGGAGTGGTCCATGGAGTGGTTGATGTACCCGAGCAGCACCTTGTTGGGTTCTTCTAGAAGGCAAAGTCTGCTCGAGTTGGCAGAAAGAAGGACAACATTTGTTGATGGATAATCTATCAAAGACCCCAGAAAACATCTTAATGAGGGTGGTTCCTGCTTTTGAGGGACAAATGGTTACTCTGTTTTGAAAAAAACCCACATTTTTAGTGGCACAAAGAATCTTGATAAAATTAACAAAAATGAAATTGTGGTTAGACCTTTGCATTACCATAAATTGATGACTTTATGAATAAAAGTCCAATAGTGTATAGAAACCTGAGTAAGTAGAGAGGTAATTAAATTACTTCCTACAATGACACCTCCCCTGCATCTTTCATTTTGGCCATGGAAGGCATTTTATATGCTTTTGGAGCCCTGGGCTGTGTTAGTCATATTGTAAAAGCAGTCGGAGTTACATCTCCCATATATTTCATGTGTAGCGGCACTTGAATATTAGTAAGGAAAAACGAGAGAGAGAGAGAGCACGCATGCTCACTGGACAAGCAGAAGGGTAGATGACTGGGGGCATGGGTACGTCTGACAACTTGAGCACGTGTTGATGGCTCACCTGCCGCTGAATGATGTGCAGAGGTTTGCCTGGGGCAGATGCTGCTGGCTGTGTTGGGGTGTATGGGGTGTTCTAATGCTCCGGTGCGAATGGATGACGGAGGAAAAGAAGCATGGAGGATGTGTTAAAGGACTGGCAGAGTTGCTGTGTGTGTAATGGATACATAAAACTATGTATAAAATAGTGGGGTGTGACAGGAAATGCTAAATATGAGTGTGTCTTTCCCAAGATGAATTAAATGCAGAGGCATTTCCCAGTTAACATGGACATGGTCCCAGTTAAGCAGAAGAGTAGCACATCTTCATATCATGTCCAGATGACTTTGTTTGGCATTTTCTGTTTCGTCCTTGCGGTCTGGCCCAACATGGTCTGAAGGAGCAGGGAAGGCAGAAATCCCATATGGAGCCTCGGAGCCAGAGGGGATCGTGTCTGTAGGAGCTGAGGTGTTTCTGGTTTCTCGCTCAGTGCCTCCCACAAGGAATGTTTATCCTCCTGGTTCCTACATCAGTGCAAGAACCAGCATTTTGACAAACTGCCCTTACTCACCTTGTGACTCTTGTCGCTTGAGAGAGCACACAACATACGAAGTTGGCATCTTCAACATGTGTATAAACCAGAGACCTGGCTTACTGAAATACATATTTAGAAAGTAATGCAATGACAAACAAAATTGTGTGGTGCTCAGCATATATACTAGAACATACTTATTGTCAATATGCAATGCTTAAAGGACAAGAAAACAATTTCTGATTGCCAGGTTTTACCAATTACTTTTAGATGAATCCGTAACACATGCACTTTTGAAACTTAACTGATGGACACATGGTCCTTTTCCTACAGTCAGAAATTCTTTTATTCAACTATTCCTATTCTTTTCTTTAGGACAGTGAAAAAAAAGGATTTATGAATAGACTTTATGCCATCCAGGAGGTGTGTGTCAGTGTCCAGAATATTCTTGATGAAGTGGCTTCCTTCGGAGAAAGGATCAAGAAGTAAGTGCTGACGCGGGTGCTGGATTGCTCTCCAATACTGTTCATATTTTTTCCAAGCTGAGGTACAAAGTGTTAGATCTTTTTTTCTTTTTTTTCTTTTCATGGGGGACTCCAGTTTTGGGTGATCCACTGTTGAAACTCACCTATATTTGCTTTGCTTTGTGGAGGCCCTCAGTTCATGAAAGTCTGTCACATTAATTTTGGAATTTAGAAATATATTAATTGGAGAAAAAGAATCAGAACTAAGGCTTTGAAGTAAAACAGAAAGAGAATCTTGTTGTGAGGCGTAACAGCAGTTATTTAAAAGTGGTAATAAAAAATGCAGCTTTGATAAAGGAAATAAGCAGAGCTGCATAGAGGTTTCAGATTTTAAGGATACACATATTTTCAGTTGCTGGAAGTGTTGTATTTATGTGAGTTAGCAAAACTGTTCCTCCTAGAGCATATGTAATTTGTAACACCTAATACATGATATATAAGAATTGCCAACAAATTCGGGCCTTAAGCAAGAGAGGTTCTGAGATTTATTGCAGGAAGTTTGGTGTATTTTTGGCATGGTCAGTGAACAGCAGTGTAAGGTTTATTATTTGAGATCAGACAGGTTCCAGAAAGACGTCTTCCAGCCGTCAGCTGTGAAGCAGGGACAGGAGTGACCTGGCTTTCTGCCCGCTAAAAGCCGAGAGCATCTCATCCTCGCCAGATGAGAAGTTGGGAGCAGTGCCTTCGCAACCGCCTTCCTGCTGCGGGCAGGCAGAGAGATGACCCGGGAGCCGCACCGAGTCAGAAAACCTTCACAAGAGGCTTTGCTGTAAAGCTTCTAGTGATGCACACAGTGGATCTTACAGGAGAGTTAAAGCTGTATGTTCCCTTGTTCTGGGTGTGATCTAGGAGCATAAGGCAACTGTCTCGTCCACTGCTGGTGCCATCTGCAGTGCACTGGTTTTCCACACCTATGAGACCATAGCCTGTGCAAGGGGTGCAGCCCCAAAGTAAGTACTGACTTTTGGAAGTAAATTTTAGGAAACTGATGCATTGGGTGGAGATCAACCTGCAGGAAACAGGAGGATCATCTATCATGCTGCTCTGCCTTTTTTTTTTTTTTAAATCTATGGCAGGCATATCAGAATCAGGATGAAGAGAAGGTTGCCATTTATGCATTTAAGAGCAAAGTCCCTCATAGGAAAGCCTGGGAAACATTCCCATGGGGACACTTCCAGGCAGGCTATGCTCACGGCAGCAGAGGCAGGCACGAGCACGTTGTATTGCACAGCAAAATGAGCCTCCCTCTGAAGGAAGTCTTTTATCAAAAGGCTGTTCATGGAAGTTGTCTTGATGATTAAGTTTTTCTAATTGTGCATTTTGGAAGTAGGGTTTGTTCTATTATATACCAGATGAGAGCAACAGAATTTTCTAAACTGAGTGAGACCAAATCTTCCTATAAATCTTTGTAATTTGTTCCTAAAACTATAATGGGAAACCTGTACTGAATGCTGTGCTAACACAGCACATAAGGAGGTTTGCTAAGTGAGGAGCCAGTGTTCCCACACATGGCGTGTCTGTGATCCATTGCACAAAGCCGAGTCACAGGAACATGAGCAGACCCTCAACCTTCTGTTCATCCCAAATGCATGCAGAAGAGGGGAAAAGAGCAGGTGTCCCCTGAGGAGAAAGGGAGCGATCCTACACCAAGTGACACTAACATAATGTTCACTCTGGAGACATGTCAAAATTGCCAGGGAGAAAAGAAGACAAATAAACACAGGAAGCCAGAGCTCATTATGAGAAATATGGCTAGCAATTCAGATAATTGCAATTATTCAGCCAGAGAAGCCAAAATAATGTAATCACACTGATTGGGCATGTAGCTAGTGGTAATACTTTAAAGAGTATCATCAGACTATTTAGAGCCAAAGCCACATTTTCCTTCTGGATAAATGTCATGCAACACCTTTGACATGGCGATGCCTTCATGGAGCAATCCCGTTGAGCCAAGCTCCCTTTAACCAGCATTCCCGTGGGACATACATATTAATTGGCCATCTGGCCTTTCCCTCTTCCCTGTACACAGAGGTTGGAGAGCCACAACATGGCTGTTTCAAGACTCGTTAGCTTTCACTTCCTCTCTGCCCACACCTCAACCTCTGCAAAATGAGGTGATCAGCAGTTTTTATCACAGTGTAGAGATTACAACCCTTATTAAGGATGTTTTCATCTGGGGCTTTTTTGGAAAGCTGGTGTCCTGAAACTCTGATGGGATCCCAGAAGTTCTCTTCCTTTATCCATGAAGAAATAATCTTTATTTGATTTGATTTTATCTGGAATGATAAAGTTTTTCTTTGCTTTTCCTGCCATGTACTTTATCTTATGCCACTACCTCCTTTTTTTTTCTCCTTCCATCCTTTTTCCCTTTTTTTTTTTTGCCACCCCAAAAAATTTTTTAATTTCATTCTTTCATCCACTGCTGTTGCATTATCCCTGTCTTCAGGACTGACTGTTCCGTCCCCTCCTTTTCCCTAACGCTCTCTTTCTTAGGTGCATGGGTGAGTTTCCAGCTTTGCATACCCACACACTTGCCTTTTCCTGAACATACCCCCCAAGACAGAAGGATTCCTGGCCAGGGAGTGCAAGTACACGTCAAGCAGAGGGGAAGGTCCCTGCTCAGCCTTTAACTGCTTGTTCTGTCCTTATGGTAGAGCAGGGAGGAGATAAAACAGAAAGCCATAGCTATACTCTTCTAACTCTTACATCCTACCTCTGCACTGGCATTGAAGAAGGGAATCTGGGTTGCCTGCGTGAGTACGTCTGGGGAGAAAGGAAATGTGTGTGGTTTGCCCGATGCTGAAATTGAGGATGGGCTCTGACATTTCGGAAAAGCGGAGCAATGCTTCCTCTGGAAAGTGTGCGCAGCTGGGCCAGGGAGGGGTGGCATTCAGCAGGCAAGTGGGTGAAGCCAGGACCTCCCTTCGTTTCCACTGGGAGTGGGTCCAAGCCCAAGCTCGCCCTGATGTCCAGCATCCATGCGTTCATTTGTAGTTTCAGTTTGTTCTCAGTGATGGAAACTGGCTCTTCTCCCCCTGTCCTGCCCATTATTTGTTCTTTTATCGGGTCTGTCAGGTGACCACAGTTCTGACTTTTGTTAATTTTTCTTTTAGTACATTCAACTGGACTGTCCCATTCCTGAGCTGGCTGGCAATTGTTGCCCTCTCTGTGTTCACCGTCATCCTGTACTTCATTCCACTGAGATACATTGTCCTTGTCTGGGGTAAGTAAAGCTTTTTTTAACTGTCTGTGCCACTTAGAAAAAACTGTTCTCTAAGGGTTGACTTACATTGTCAGTACTTTTCTGTATTTATGGTCATGAAGCTGCCCCATGATGGAAACTGACAGGTTAGTTAAAAATCACAACTGCATAAAGATTTAGGCCCACCTGCAAAATGCATTTTTCTTGGCTGGCATTCTAGACTTCATCATACTATAAACATGTAGCCATGAAGATTCTTCATGTATCAAAGTGTAGCTTTGTCTAGATATTACTCTGATTTATTTTCACCACTTATACACAAACAGAGGCATTTCAATCTATATAGTGCATTTAGGGCAATATGCCTTTTTTACTGCAGTACTTTATCTTGTGAAAGCATATGTAAACATAGCAACAAGAAACCTGTTTAAAGGGTCACCTTTAGTCCAACAGAAACGTATATGTGCTATTTGGCTGGTTGATAATGAACAGAAACTGGGGCAGGGTAGGGGGGTGGAACCGTGAAGATCCAAGCTCTCACTACTTGTCCTTATATTTATTCTTTATACTGATTTTAAACAGCTACCGTTACCACATCTGTTGTAAATAATGCTCCAAGTTTTCATTTGTACATTTTTTATACATCTTACACCCCCAGCAGCTGTAGCCTTATTCAATAGTGCAGACTTGTGAAGAGCACTGTCTCAATTAAATCTGTGGCTAGATTTTCTTTCTGAAGAAAAGAATAACAATCATGTCTTTGTAAAAACTTCTGAACTCAAGAGACAACATAAAATCATTGAACTGACTCCAAAGAATGTATTTGTTATACATCAGTCAGTATTAGTAATATTCTTACAGAGTCTTCACAAATAAATGTAGCAGAATATACACAATGGAGAAGAACCAATATGGAGGATTTGAACAAAATTGTTTTTTATGGAACTAAAAGAAGCAAGCATCTTTTCCTGTCTCAGAATTTCACTTATTCCCCACATACCCTATGTCACTTGGGTGCAACCCAAACTCTCAATTCGTTCCCAAAATTTCATTCTTCCTAGTGCACACAAGATGGTAGGCCTCATTACTGAAGTTTGAAGTACTTGGTCTATGTCCTTTTTCTGTCGTTTTTCAGACAGATCTGGCATCTTGTACGCTTGCTTTCATACATCCCCTTGATTTCATGCAAGAACCTGAGATTATAATACCCCTCCAAGACCCACAAAACTATAGTCAGCACTGTTGTTTGAAAAGCTCCTGACACGCATCCCTGCGATACCCCGGGAGGGGTCACTCTCCCCTAGAAATCTCTGTTTCAGGTAAGGCAGAGCCTCGACTCCCAAACTGGAGTCCGTGCCTCCCCAGCCAGGGATGGATAACATAAGCACAAATTATCGTAAATGCACCTTGCTCTCTTTCAACTCCGTCTCTTCCCTCCCTGCCCCCAAGTTATCTACTCTATCTAGGTACAACTTGGAGCACCTTTGTTCACAAGAGGTTTCAGCTCCACATTTTTCTCCTGCATTTCAGTGTCGGTGAGGTGGCTTCTTGTTCAGCGGGTGTCTGGGGATCCCTTCTTTAGGGACACGTTTCTCTCGCACCGTGCTGGGAGACTAGACAGGTACTGCATAGCTGCAGCTCCAGCAGCCCAGACCTCCTCGGGCGAACGGCGTTCGCGCAGAGCCGTGTCGCGCTGCCTGTAGCTTTGAGCAGCTGTCGCTTCAAAAAATGAACTATTCCAAACACATGCCTGTTTTCTCCCTTATTGTATGTTTCTAGCCTCCCCCATGTATATTAATTTCTTGATCCCATTCGTCCATCCTGCACTTGAAAGCAAATGACTTCTGTTGTCTGACTTCCATCCGTAGGAGAGTTTGAGCTAGTATCTAGGAGCACCTGCCCATCTTGTTCTTCGGGAAGGCAGGGCTTTCATTTTAAATGAAAATTCCTTCATGTTATGGCTGGTCTTTTGTACAGCTGTCTTTCTTCTGTGCGTCCATAGGAGCTGCCTCTTTCAGCCTGCCCTGGCATGAAATTCTCAGTTCCTTCCCTCCTGGCCATGTTTCTCCCCATGGAGACTACTAGTCCTTGAACATGTGGTGTGTTAGCCATGGTGGAGCAGGAGCCACCTCTGCACTCTAATCCCTTTTGCTAGAGTGCAGAGTCCTGGTTACGGCTGCAGCTGTTTATGTGGAAAAGAGTATAAAGAAAATTATTCTAATCAGAAAATTGTCAAGCTTTTGGAAAAGACCTAATCTTTTGTTGTATTTTAATCCTCCTGTAGTGTCCCATCTCATCTGTTCAGCTCTTTTCTTTTCTTGAGCCTTGACCATGATTTATTCATGCATTTACTTTCACAGGGTGACTGGTACTTTTCTTTGTCAGGTGTGACAAGGTGAGACCACATCAACTCCTGAATTCACCCGTGGGTGGTTCAGTGGCCACGTGCAATGAACAGTGGGGTAGACCTTGAATTTCTCAGTCACTTGCTGATGCAAAGGATCTTCTTAAACAAAGGCGTTTGAATCTCAGATACTCTTTCTCAACACTCACTGTTCAATCACCAGATAAAGGGATGGCAGCATCTCCTATCTACACCGCAGAACTGAGAATTCATGCAGTGGGAGGCCGTGGGTGTTATCAAGACTGCAGCTTGCACAGTCTGTCCCGAAGCTTTATGCCCTTGCTAAAGCTTTCTGAAAGGCCTGGGCACCAAAGACTTTGTGGAAGATAAACTGCATTATCTTATCTCTGATACAGCCTTGATAAATTACACAGAACAGCACATTTTTAATGTTGTCCTGGCTTTCTCCCACTCATGTGAGAGTCTGTGTGGTTTGTACGATTCCTGCCCATGTTTTAGAGTGTTCCCAGAGCACATGCACGAGGCTCTCGTCTGAAAAGTGTATGAATCTGACCCGGTATGTAATGATAAGAAAACGAGTCTAATTTAAAAGCCTGCTTTCTGCTTAGTTTGGGGAGGATTTTCTTGATGCTTCTGAACACGAATTGTCAATAGGCATCGTAAGACCGTGATGTCTAAGGGAGACATTGCATCCCTTCTCTGCACTGCCGTCAGGTCGTCCATATCTGTCATTTGTGGACAGAGGTTTGTGTAAACTCACCCTAAAGTCTTCACATGATAAAGACTTCACTGCTTCCCATATGCTTCACCATCCTTGGCATTGGAAAGATTTTTCTTGTGTCTAACCTGAATCTCCTGTCCTGCAATTAAGCCCATTACTGCTCATCCTCTCTGCCACAGAAATGGAGTACACTCTATTCCTCTCTTTTTTTCAACCTCCACATAATAACCACAGTTTCTATTAGTTTCAAATAAAAAGTATGGGAGGAATTTAAAACTATCCCTAGAACTTTTGCATTTTGAAGCAGAGGGAACCACAGCAGCAGATTCTGGCTTTTAGAGCCTAAGTTTACAGTTCATTCATTCATTAAATCAGTGCTAAAGTCAGACTTTGAAATGGACCCTAAAATCTTTTTTAGAACTTTGCCAAAAATATATTTTTATTTTTTAAAAAATTATGATAGTAACATTTGAACTTTCACTTTTGCAGGCATCAATAAATTTACAAAGAAGCTTCGAAGTCCATATGCAATTGATAACAATGAGCTACTTGACTTTCTATCCAGAGTTCCTTCAGATGTGCAAGTGGTGTGTATATTTTTTAAGGTGTCCATATGGTAGTTAATTTGATGTATGATATCATGACTTTCTGGGTTTTTTTAAACAAATTTTAAAGCAGTAATTTTGATTCAGCTTCATATTCTTTGGCACAAAGAAATTGCAAACTCAGGCTGGGGATAGTCCATGAACCTTAAGGAGGCTGCTAGACTGTTTGCAGTGAGGAATTAGCTGCTGCCTCAGTGGTGCCTTTGAGGATGCCTAGGAGCAATCTGTAAAAAGACAAGTAGATGTAGGGATGTTTGGGAGGTGGTGGTGGGTGCTAGAGTTTGTATTAAGCAGCCTCCAGCACCCCGCGAATCTGACTGGGATAAGGCATGGTGCAGGAGACGCTGGAGCGGGGCCGTCGGGACGTGGAGAGGGAACAGGAAGGTGAAGTGATGCAAGGAGCTGCGCCCACACGGAGCCGGCAGCGGGTGGCTTTGCCCAGTGTCTTGTGGCAGCACTCAGAGCGCCTCAGCCTTTCTTTTCCTGGGGTGAAAGTTTTCGCTGTGGCCACAGTTCAACCGTGCTCATAAACTCCTTTAAAACAAGCTGGTTATGAATTGCAAGCTTTTGTAATGCAGTACACCATCTCTTGAGAAGGTGCAAGCATTAAGATAATGTCAGGCACATAAATCACCTCCAGTATCACAAAGATTATATACTTTCCATATTTCTAGGCAACGGTTTCAGTTCAGAGCTGGTATAAATAGGAGGTATGGGTGCACGTACTGAATCCGATCCCCTCTGTGAAAATCCCCTCTGTGAAGGCCTTTGAAAATAAGCAAGTTTTTAAGAAACATTGCAAAGAATATTCATCCAATTCATTAAAGAGGATACTGTTTATTCCCTGTTAGAGCTCATGGAGAAAACAAAGAAAGTAGCCTTTGTAAAGTTTATGTCAGCACACTGTTTTACTTCCTGGCAGGATTCTCCTAATGTTGTTTTTCCTTCTTACTCTAGATCTGTCATTCTGTTGTTGTTGAATCACAGCTGCAGATCCCATGTAGTTTGCAGGGGGATAGTTTTCTTTTTCTTTCTTTTTTTTGCCCTGGGAAAAAAAATATAAATCTTTCTTTTTCTAGCAAGCGCCACCTGACCGGTTTCTTTCTGAACGTTGTGTTTAAACAGGTGCAATACCATGAACTGAAACAAGATCCCAGTCACAGCCCGAGCAAGAGGAAGAAAAACAATCCTGGCTAGCCAACTTCACGTGTTGAGGAGACTAGCATCTGCTGGGGGAAGATAAAAGAAAAAGCCTACAGCCTAAGCAGTGTTTCCTTTCTCTAAGCTTTTTATTTATTTTGCCTTTTTATCTAATGGGGAGATTTTGTAAATACTGTAAAAAGGCATTTGTCATTGACTATATACTTCGCACTGTAAAGACACATTTGACGAAGGTTTCAAGTAGGGTTTTTGCCATTTGAAAACCTTGTTAGAAGCAGCATAACACATTAAAGGAATCAATCTAAAATGGTAAATATGCACAGCTACTTGATGGTCAAAGATACCTGAAATACTCAAATCATGCCGACTAAATCTGCAAAAGGTGTAAATTTAAATCTGACTCAAAAATTCAGTCAGATTTTATTTGTGAGCATTAATATTTTTATCCAGTAAGTCACCATTACGATTTTCTATGTTTTATACATTTCAAGAGAAATACAATGTAATGGAGCCTACTGCACTTAAGTTTTAGCAGATTTTTTTGAACTCCAGACCCTGATGTTAACTCCTGGTGCAACGTTTTCCTGTGCAGTAGGGCTGCTTATAAGATAATGAGAAACACCAAGTGCAAATCTCTTTCTGGAGCTCCCAAAAGAAGCTCCTGCCGTTTTTATCATTCCATTATAAGACCTAAAAATCTCTGTCTCTCTCAAAATACTGCCAGGTTTGTAACTGATTGCCTATCTGATTTTTCTATATGTACCAGTAATCTTCATTTGTACTACATAGTTTAGTGAATGAAGTTCATAGTTCTGCTGTAATGGAAATACTATCAAACTAACTCCATATTGCTTTGGGTGTCATGCTATGAACACCTTTTGTGCACATAACTATTTTAATATGGAAATCTTGCAGAAAATGTTTTTGCTTTCAAATCACAAGATCATATTAATACGCTTTATGATATAACACATTACCTGTTACCAATGTGAAATATAGTGTAGAGGAAAAAATGCAGTTGTGGTAAAACTGATATACCGGTTTTATTTCCTTAGCTAATAATGTAGTCAGTTCTTCTGATACGATTGTGCCCTACTGCATGGAAACAGCATTATTTTATAAATTACATGGAACATAGATGAGAAACGTTTACATTTCAAATGTCTTAGTGGCCATCGCATAACGAGTACTTGGGGATATATTCCGATAGCTGCATGTAGACTTCCACGCTCAGCTCCCCGCATAGTGAGCAGAGACTTCATTCCTAAGGGACTACCTGTGCACAGCTCTTAGTCGTAGCTCCCGGTGACATTAAAGGGGATTTTTGCCCAGGGGAGAACGGCAGGATTGCATCCTCGAGAGGAGCTGTTCCTGTGGTCCTCTCTGGGTTACCTCTCATTGGTTGCAATTGCTGATAAAGTTATATTGCACTACTCTAACAATACTTTTTGAAAAGACTATTTAGAAATACTTTGCAAGCAAATGTATATATATTTGTCTAAAGAATTATATGTTAGCTGCATTGCTCATGAAAGATCATCCTGGATTTGTTTATTTTACAGACACGTTGATAGCCGGTTTCTGATGTGACGGTTATTTTGATCTTTCTGTTTGTATGTTTGAAAGAATGCCAATGAAATGACTGTTCTGCAGAAAGTCCTGGACCCGAATATGCTCCTGTTACATCATGACTTTTAAAGAACTTATTTGCGAAGCTTCTGTAGTCACCTTTTCACTGTGTGCTGCCTGAAGAGCAACATACTATTGATGAAGTCAGATTCACTGATGCGCCTATTTTGTTGAAAAAAAGCCAAACTTTCAATTTGACAATGTGCAAATGTTTGTTGCCAGTTGTCAGTTTTGCAGAGTTCTTTGGTACACTGCAAGCCTTGTACCTTCTTAACGTTGCCCATCAGTCTGCGTGCAATTTCCTGGTGTGTTTTTCTTCTGTACTCTATTTCAAATGTCTACTTTGGTGGTAATGTCTGAGTTAGTTATACACATTTACTGCATTAAACACCGTTTTAAGCATCTCTCTACTAGGTATTAGGAAGCCTCTTTCTTTGAAGTCCTACACTGTCATTTTCCCATGAGTGGTGTGAAGGGCAAGCGAGTGAAAACATATTTCTGCATACAGGATTTCAGTATTTTAAGCCCCAAAACATATAAGTAGAGGGGGCAGGGGGAGAAAAACATCCATTTGTTGAGAATTGGTGAACTACTTTTAATGCCCCAATCACTCAAAATTGATCTCACTGAAAATACAACACACAGGGGCAAGGCTAAGAATGCATGTTGATTAAATATGACCCTCCTGCCACAACAGGACACTTTAAAATAATTTGTCAGTGAACCCTTTTTCAGTATTTGCAGTTTGTCTGCTCTGCTTTGTGTGGGAGGCCTCTGCAGAGAATCAGTCCTGCCTTATGCTGTAAATATTTCAACATATCTTCCATTTCCAGATTGGTTCTTAAGTCAATTGCTAACCTGTTAGATTTGCTGGGTATTATTCGTAAGAAACTTTTCTGTTCATAAGCAGCCATGAAAGAATAATGCATCTCATGATCATGAAACTCCTTCTGCTCTCAGAAAATAAAATTTAACAACTTTATTTTGGTCCAGTGAAAATGAGTAGCTTAATTGGGGTCCACACTTGAAGTAGGTGTCGGAGCACTCAGGATCCATCGAGGCTAATTGTCTGAGAGGTTTTTGTTACATTTCTGCTGATCACTCACAGTGGAGTGCTTACTAACCCTATTTTTACAGTTGTTTCTCTTTGTAGTGAGGAACAACTAAGTGTTTTTCATAACAGCAATAAGCTTTAACTTGAAGAGCTACTGCACTGTAACTTAGCATTTTAAATCCAAGTGGAATAACAACCAAGTTTTTTCTATTGCAATTAAAACAACAGTGGAATAATCAGAAAGTAATTAAGCAGGCTGCATACAGTATAGCTGCTAGCATGGGCCATAAGGGCACAGGATTTTTTACCAAAAAAGGAAGAGCTGCTGGACCTGCCAGCAAATGTGCTACATGATTCTGAATTATTTCGTTCTGGGATAGCCCAAGAGCACAAAGCGAAGGAGAGAAAGGAAAAATTATTTATCTTATCAGTGCTAGATCACGTACCCGCCACACAAAACCTTGGCAGCTCTCTGCCCAGCAGCCAGGGATCCCTGCCTCGCAGGAGAGGGGCAGTTTCTACCCGTGCCTGCTTTCCTTGCTCAGCTGCAGGAGTCTTGCTGGCAGCCAGACACAAACTTCTTTCCATCTCTGAGCCTGCTTCTCTTTTGAGGGCAAACTTTTTCCTCCCGACTGGGCTAATTTCCAGATTGCTGTGGATCTGCTTCTATTAAAGACAGCTCATCTCCCCTCCCCCCCACCAAAACTGCTATTGCAAATTTTCAATAAGTACCTCCTCCTCCAGAATTTTTCTGAAATCTTGCAAGGGTGAAAAACCAAAACTTTTCCTGTCAAACACAGTTGCAATTATAGCTATTTTTCAGTGTGGAACACCGGATTTCCATTGCTTTCTGCCTAATTAAGGTATAGCATAAAAGAAGCGTATGTTCAGACTCTCAGAGGGGAAATTCAGCTACTCCCAGATAAAGTGCAATCTTTAGACATCAACCTAGAAAAATGTGAAAGCTTGAACAAAGCATACTGTTCCCTACTCTCACTTAGAGAAGAGGGTGAAATGCAGCTGGTTGCAAGGGCCATGCAACTGGTGAATCAGTTAAGGGCAGAGGATGAGGAGCAGCCTGGAGAAGCGCATTAGACCCGGAGACAGAGATTCACAAGGGCTCACTTTGAGGCGGTGCTCTCCCTCTGCACTTGGTAGAGAAAGAAAAGATCCTTTATGTCAGAAGACTGATGTAGCTGTCCTAAACCACCTTTAGCTCTCCATATTTCTCCACGTTGCAAATACGGCGAGCTGCTTCAACTTGCTAGACTTGGCCTTTGTTGTGAATACTACATCCCTTCCCTTAAAAGCAGCCTTCCGCTCAGGAAAAGGAAAAAAAAAAAAGTTATGATGTCGGCTGCCAGCCGTGGAAGATGTGAGCAAGTTCAGGACAGGTCGTCAGAGCAGGAGGTTGGATACTTCTTGCTGCAAGAGGCATTAGAATTTTTCTGCTTCTTTCGTGTCATAGTAATCAATCAAGAGCGGGCATGTTTCTCATAAACTAAGGATTTGAGGTCTTAATTTAAAAAAAAAAAAATCCGTAAGCTATCATTGTGCAAAAAATGCAATAAATCTTAACTATCCATTGCACAGGACATTGTACTTCTGGATAATTTCTTTTTTCTCTGTAAGAATTTAATGCTCAAAAAAAGTCAGATTTAGCCATGCTTCAAACAGGACAAATTCCCCATCAATGAATTTTGAGTGTCCAACTTAAATTTTGCGGTTTGAAATCGAGTTATTTTACCAAAGGGGCCAAGAAGAGTATAACTATATTTTTCTCCTCATCAGCTTTAGTACTGAAGGAAATTTAAATGTCAAAAACTTTTTTATGGTTCAGGTTGCACAATATAGAAGCCTGAAACCCTTAGTCATGGTTCAAATGTTAATAAATATTTTCCCATTTTAATATAATCAAAAGAAACTTTAAACTGCTTTTCTCACTCAGCTTTTACTTAAATTACATCAGGTGATTAAAGGAAGGGCTAAAATGTTGATCACTGATATATACTTTGATTAAAGAGTGTTGATTAATATTTTCTGGAATAATTTAATAAGTCAATATTGCCTGACCTGCTTTACCCTGACATGAAGACACATTCCTAAAAGTTTACTTTTTGCATAATTGTATATGATCTTTTTTAGGCATGCCACAAAAAAACCAAATCCTTTTAGATCTACAACTGATGAAGAAAGATCCCCAGTCAAAAGTAGTAGAGAAAGGTTAAACACATTTTAAAAAAACATGGTCAGATTTGTAGGGAGTGTTGAGCACTGGGCAGTTGCACAAAGAGAACAAGAGCTGCAACTCGGGAGCATCCCATCTTCACTTGGTGCGTGCCATTGCAATTGCCACAAGTACCAGAACTTTGAAAAGAAAATGAAAATATCAAACATCTTATCGTATCACAGCATCCCTAGATATTACTGGAAGAAAGGAGGAAAGGGGTTTAACTAACTTGTAGCGTTGGTACTTTAACACAGCTGGAACGCTTTCCGGCAGAAGCTCCTCAGTTGACACCAACCCATTTTAATCTGCGCCGCAGCTCCCATGGGCTGCTCTGAGCCTCTGCCACCGTCTCACCTAAAGGTAACTGAGAAAGGGATTGGCTTTTTGCTGAACTGGGTCCTGGGAAATCTCATTTCCCATGGTGTTTTTATAACATTATAGGATTGGCCTTGCTGATTCATGGTGCAGCACACTGACCATTTCTCTCACTTGCAAAAGTTTACGTGTCAGGCACCAGCCTGCTCAGTACACATCTATCCTTGAGTTACAACTTAAAGGAAGCTTTTTCGCTGCCTCCTGAACAAATACGGTAACAAAAGCGAAAAATGTTTTCCTTCCCCGCAGGGTTGCTAGCCCTAGGACACGTAACAAGCTCAACAAGCAGTCGTACTCGTATCGGGAGAGCTGTTGCTCACGGGCACGAGATAATGGCTTGATCAGAAGAAATGGGCATGGAGACTAAAGCAATTCCTTCCCTCAGCTACATTTCTGTTCCTCAGGCTGAGGCTTCCTAAACACACTTATTGGGAAGGGGGAGGAGAAATGGGGAAGGGCCTGGATTGTTTAAAAAATATATTTACGTGTAAACTGGGTAACTATCAAATATAACTTCAGTTCTTCCAGGATTTTTTTTTTTAAAAGACTGGGGTTTATTTAAAGGGCAAAAGTCTTTCTGCACCATGTTTCTAGAAGTAAATATCTCACCTAGAAGAAAGTCTAGTCACCACAGTTTGCTGTGGCAATGTACAATTTTGGGAAGGCTGGGTGGCTTCTTGGAAAAGAGCTGGGGAAGAATGACAGTGGGTTACGAGGCTGGAACCAGCCTGTCTGTGTTCTCCCTTCACAACAGAGACACATCCTTTCCCCTGGCATCCTTACAGAGATCCACAGCTCAAAACCACAGTTACATCCACACCTTCCTTTCCAGCTACCGCCCTGTTTTCCGTCTCCTCTTGACTTGCCGACGACACGCCATGGAGCTGGCCCCACGCCTGCCGATGTAAAGGGCTGCTCTTTCCTTCTTTCCACCTTGGCTGCAGTCTCTAGGTGACCAAACTCAAGGCTGCTGCACCGTATCTCTTCTCCTTGATTTCCTGGTCACCTCTGACACTAGTAATTAAGCCTTTCTTGCTTAATTGCTAGTATCAGAGGTGCCCAGGGAAATCTTGCTGTTTGCCCTGTCATGCTCTCCTGCTTCTTCTCCCTATTCCTCTTTGGGTTTTGGTGGGCTTCTCCTTCCTTTCCCCACCCACAAGTTCTTTTTGGCTTATTCCTCTTCTTATAGACCTAACTCCTAGGCAGTATGTTCACAAAGTTTCAGCTGCTGGTTTTATGTCAGCTCTTCAGGTTTTCCTTGGTTTCTCATTGCTGTGTTCCCGTCTTTCGCCAGTGCTGCTCCTCCCGGGCCTGTAATGACTCTCATCTCGGCCATCCCCCTCGTGGTACGCGACATCCAGACTTTGTCCACTGCCCACTCCCTGGTTGTGGCATATTTTGAAATTGTCAGTGCAGAAAGGAAGAATACAGAAATGAAAATCCATGGTTAAGGGAAGGAAATCTCCTCTGGAAGTTGTATAACCTTTTCTGCATATATATGCACCTTGTGGTTGGTTACTTGGTTCTGAAACATCTGAGCTTAGACTTTTGCTCTGCTCTAGTTAAAGTATTTGTAAAGTCTCTGTGTGACTGGAATGAGATCATAATGGGCATTTTATTTTTGGGGAAAAAATAAAATTTTTGTTTCTGGCCCAACCAGAAAGCCATATGAAAGCAGAAAACCTGTAGCTTGTGAAGGGGGGTTATGTTTAAAATGGTCAGTTCAGGAAGTATGGGTTGTTTGGGGTGGAGGAGGATTGCTCTAATGATTTCTCCATCACGGAAAACGGGTTTTCACTGTGCAATTTTCTATTCTTCATTAAGTCCTATGGTTCATAATTAGATACAGTGCTGTGACTTTTGCAGTTTGGCCTCCTTCTCTACAGGGTAATGTGGAGGCTGCACTTTGACCAGAAACTCTGCAGAACAAACAGTGGCATTTTAAAAAAGAAATGAACTTGTGAAGTAGTTGACACTTACACTTGATGATGAAGCTGTCAAATGCCAGGAAGTTTAAAGCCAGGGTTTCTGTTTACCTTTTGATTTAAGTTGCGATAAAGCAAAGGGAGAGGTGCAGAGAGGATCCGGAGTCATGCAGTGAGTTTGCACCCGCCTGCCAGTGGTAGGAAATCGGTCTCACGAATTATTGAGTGCACAGGGAATTGTGCACTGGACGTGTGCTGTCCCACGGCCGCAGATGCTCCGCACGGCCGGCGGTAACCGGGATGAGACGATCAGGGTTGTAACAGAGGAGGCATGAGCTGCACTGTCACCTTTCTCTAAAGAGCTTTATAGAGCATCTGCCCTGTCTCAAACGGGTGCATTAGTTCATTGTTTTTGTGAGCCCTAATTTAAATGACCAATTTACAAAAGGAAAATGGCAACGGTGCAAGGGAAGGAGGAACTCTTGGCCTTAAATTTGAGTTTCTTGGGTTTTCTCCATCTTGGCCTGAATGTTAAACCCTCTTTCTGCTTTCAATACTCAGTTGAGGAAATGTGACATACACCACTGCAGATATTTGAGAAGTTCTGAGCTTTTAGAAACACCATTTCCTATACTGATACTTCAGTTCATCTTCACACACCCCTACAGGGTGCGCATCCAGCGCTGATGCTGAACAGCAGCCGTTCCCCTTACATCACACATCCGTGCAACGAGTGACCCTCATGGGGCTCAACAGGGCCAAGTGCAAGGTCCTGCACCTGGGTCGGGGCAACCCCCAGTATCAATACAAGCTGGGGGACGAAGGGATGGAGAGCAGCCCTGCCGAGAAGGACTTGGGGATCCTGGTGGATGAAAAGCTGGACATGAGCCAGCAATGTGCGCTCGCAGCCCAGAAGGCCAACCGTATCCTGGGCTGCATCCAAAGCAGTGTGGCCAGCAGGTCGAGGGAGGACTTTCTGCCCCTCTGCTCCGCTCTGGTGAGACCCCCCCTGCAGTTCTGTGTCCAGATCTGGGGTCCTCAGCACAGGAAGGACATGGACCTGTTGGAGCCGGTCCAGAGGAGGGCCACAAAAATGATGCGAGGGCTGGAACACCTCTGCTGTGAGGACAGGCTGAGAGAGTTGGGGTTGTTCAACCTGGAGAGGAGAATGCTCTGGGGAGACCTCATAGCAGCCTTCCAGTACTTAAAGGGGGCCTATAAGAAAGACGGGGACAGAGTTTTTAGCAGGGCCTGTTGCAACAGGACAAGGGGTATGGTTTTAAACTAAAAGAGGGGAGATTCAGACTAGATATAGGGAAGACCTTTTTTATGCTGAGGGTGGTGAGACACTGGCCCAGGTTGCCCAGAGAGGTGGGAGATGCCCCATCCCTGGACACATTCAAGGTCAGGTTGGACGGGGCTCTGAGCAACCTGCTCTAGTGAAAGATGTCCCTGCTCGTTGCAGGGGGGTTGGACTAGGTGACCTTTAAAGGTCCCTTCCAGCCCAAACCATTTTGTGATCCTATGACTGCTCTTGGCACAGCTGGCAGGGGCAGACTGTTTCCTGGTTGGTGATTAAGATAAAAACATGAACAACTTGGATTTAGGAGATAGGTGTACAGCAAATGGCATTGCAGGGCTTTTGTAGAAAGCATACCAGGTCTTCAAAAACAAGCATCTTTTGACTGATGGAAGAATAAGGCTTAAAAACTTGCAAGGTTTAGGTTCAGAGCATGCTACCACACAACCCCACAGCTGAAATACTAACAAGGGGTCAGGCAGAAGAGCAGGTAACATCAAAGCTTACATACTTTCCACTCATCAAAAGAAACATGGATGGGAGAGGCAATCTTACATAGTAGCTCTTCTAAAATAAAGACCATGTTTCCATATGGACAGATAAAATACCTTCAGTTTCTCATAAGCTGTAAAAGTTTTTTGGGGTCACCTTCCCACATCAGAAAAAAAGTCTGGCTCTGCTAACGGAGAGGTATGTTTGCTAAGGCCCTGAACACTGCAAAAGTTGACCTCTACCTGCAGCATGCAGACGTCAGCTTCAGCAAGGTTGCTGGAGGGCAGGCACGGACGTTCAGAGCTGTGATGGTGAAACCACGGCTCAGATGACAACATGAAACTGACCCTGTGTACAGCACCTTAACTTCGGTGTAGTGGGCATGGCAGTTTGACTGACCTCAGTTTTACTTTCTAAACTGAGGTTTAGTCTGAGTGGACTCAAACCCATGCTGCATATTTCCAAAGAGGATGATGTGGTAGATGTGAGACTATTCAGATGGGGGAAAGGGAGTGGGGACTGAATTAATTAGAGTATTGATCCTCTTGCAGCTGCATCTTGGTGCAGAAGAGCATCCAGGGCTGTCTGTACAAGAAACAGTGCAGGCAGGAGGTGGCCTGCAGCCTCGAGGGTGATGCTTCCAGTGGGTAAGAGAAATATTGGGAAATAAAACTGGTAAATATGTATGCAATTTTCATGTAGAAATTGCAGAAACAAGAGTGTGTGTGCGCTCCCCTGCAGGAGAAAAGAAAATGGATGTCTCCTCCCCTTGAGAAGATGCTCTGGCCTGTAGAGCTTTCTGGGGGAGGGTACAGGTTTGAAAGATAGATAAGCATAATCCTCATCCTGCTTTGTAGGGACCTCTCTCCCCCTGTGTCACTACACAGAAGCCTAGAGGGGACCTGAATTTTTTCCTTGGATCTGGCACTTGCTAACAACTCAATGTGCTATTTATCTGTTATTTACAGGCCTTTACTTCAGGATGCTGCACAGGGAAAAAAAAAACCACAACATTTTTTTCTTAAATTTCTAAAAGGGAAACATTTGAGATGGCAGCCTGCTTGCTTATTTGCAGTCTGTCATGCAAAGCAGGAGTTTTCCTTCTTTCCCCTTGGGCAGCCCAAGTCGGCCCCCTCCAGCAGCCCAGCAGACTGTCATTTTACTGATGGCTCGTACTCACTGTGGGCAAATGAGGTAATACCATATCGAAGCTTTATGTCTTAAACCTGGTGCTGCTGTGACACAATATGCATTTGAAAGAATTTTCCGGATTTGTCAAAAAACCAAAACAAAAGCAAAAAAAAACCCCAACGTCAACCTTAATTTAATAATGGTGGTGAAGTCCTTATAAATACAGGTATGCCAGAGCCTTTGATAAGTGTAGCTATCATTTAATCATATCAAACCTCCTTGCTTTTTTGTGTGGAGTTTGCAAAGGCCCATCAGGGAACAAGTAATTCTTCATGTTCTATGAACACTCCTGAAATCAGAAGGGGTGGATAGAGGAGATAGATACGTTATCATCAGTCCACATGGTATCCATATGAAGTTCAGTCTTCAGTAGTTCAAGAGCCATTATAGATAGCACGTCCCCAGCACAGAGAGGGTGTGCTTTGAACCGCTGAAAGTGGTGACTGGTCGACCACCTCAAACTGCCAGATCGTATTTGTTCTCAGAGTAAAATTTCAGCAGGCATGCACATATATATTGGGGTAGATAGCGTAACATCATTAAAGAAAAGTGGAGTTGGAGCATTAGTAAGAAGTAGAAACATGTCAAACTTTAAATGGGCAAGTAAGGCAAATAGCAAACCGACAAGCCGAATTATTGACACTGCAGTTTTATGATTTTTTTTAATACAGATGTCTCTAAATTAGTTTAATTTCTTTTACTTAACTTTGCCTTCCCCAGCTGTTCAAAGGCACCATTGGTTACAGATAAGCTGGTGTATAGATAGTTGTGTATCTTAGCAAAACGTCCACTACTCTTAAACACAGAAGCAATGTGATTTAGGTGCACCGGGAGTTAAACAAGAATGAGACCTTCTTTACATGACTCTCCTGGAAAACTATGACATTTAGCAAATGAATATAAGCTCATTTAGGTAAGACAAGAATTAGATTAATTAGACTTCAGCTGTGTGCAAGTGACAAGCCACAATAGGTAAACTTCCCTGTGTCAGCACTCTTAACAATTTGTGTAAGCTGACTGTTCGCTCTTCCACTGTTTTATTTTCACTTCTCCTACATTCAAGATTAATGACAATTTTCCAGCATCAATAAGATAGTTCTCTTGAAAGATTAATGAAACTTGCATGGAAGGAACCCTGAAGCTGGATCTCAATTTCTTAACTGGACTTGAGCATAGCATTTTTGCACCGTTCTTTCTTCTTTCTTTCTTTCCTTCCCTCTCCAGCCACCAGTCTCTTTGAATGGAAACAGTAATTCTCACTGTTATTAAAAACCAACAAAATACATTTTTTAAAATTTATGTTATCATCAGCTTCAGGCAGATAGAAGCATTGTTTTTCAATATTTCTAATCATTTTTTGAGCAATTTAATCATGCTCTCCAAACACGTGGTTCACAGATGCCTGTGTAGATAGTGTTACTGGAGCTCTGCAGCTTTACTGTTTCATCTCTTCTGCACAGGGTTCTCCGCCTGCCTGCAGGACAAAGTCTGCTAAATAGTCCTCAGGTCATCCTTTTTTAAAATAAAATATTTTGCATTTACTCAACTGCTTAACATATGCTGCTATAACAGTACCTATTGGTATCCTTACTTAAAGCAACTTCTTAGACAAACCAGAATCTGTTTTTTCGGTTTTTTTTTCCAAAGAGATTACAAGTATGGTTGATAGATTAGGTGCATTTTCACTATCTTTATCTGAATATGAGAGCGGAGATGAGTATTTTGCAAAGTGTAATTTCTAGCACTATTTTCCTGAAGAAGCATTATTTTGTAGCCTGGTAAATAAGATGATAAATTTATGAAATTGTAAGGATCTTTATATATTACACTTTGATGATTGTAATTATTTAATGCACATTTAACAGATTTAAAAAAGGAGTTATATCTGACAGATTTTAAACAGTATGCATTGGGGAATAATCACTGAGCACGAAATGTTTCTCATGGTGTTCCTCTGGGACTGGCACTCAGACTGGTGTGTTTCACCAACAGAGTAAATATAGTGTCATTCACGTTTCGTTTGCACATGGCACAGGAGGTGGTGAAATGACCGCTCATACAGATTGGTTTACTTCAGCCAATAAATTGGATCCCTGTTAAAAAAAGGTGTCTTAATGCAGCCAGTGCAAGTTAAATGTAAGACCACACAATGAAGGCTGTGTGACAATACCTGACGATAAACTGGAGGTGGGCTCCTCTCAATTTACCGGTACGCTTGACCACAGGGGAGCATGGCATGGTCTAAAGCAAAAAGGCTCAGTGTGGTCCTTGAATGTATAGGCAAAGGGGCAGTCTGTCATAAAAATCATAGAATCGTTGAGGTTGGAAAAGACCTTTAAGATCATCGAGTCCAACCGTAAACCTAACACTGCCAAGCCCACCACTACACCATGTCCCCAAGCACCTCATCCAAACGGCTTTTAAATACCTCCAGGGATGGGGACTCCACCACTTCCCTGGGCAGCCTGGTCCAGTGCTTGACAACCCTTTCAGTGAAGTAAAATTTCCTGATATCCAGTCTAAACCTCCCCTGGCGCAACTTGAGGCCATTTCCTCTCGTCCTGTCACTTGTTACCTGGGAGAAGAGACCGACCCCACCTCTCTACACCCTCCTTTCAGGCAGTTGTAGAGAGCGATGAGGTCTCCCCTGAGCCTCCTTTTCTCCAGGCTGAACAACCCCAGGTCCCTCAGCCGCTCCCCATCAGCCTTGTGCTCCAGACCCTTCCCCAGCTCCGTTGCCCTTCTCTGGACACGCTCCAGCCCCTCCATGTCTCTCTTGGAGTGAGGGGCCCAACACTGAACACAGCGTTCGAGGTGCGGCCGCACCAGTGCCCAGTGCAGGGGTTTGATACTAACTCTGCACAGGGCATTTGTGATGCTGCCCTTTTGCAAAGCAGCAATTTAGCATCAGTCAGGATCGCAGATGGAAACAGCTTCAGGACTATTTAGAGTGAGATAGTTTAAAGGGAGCTCAGGCTCTGAGGCTTGAACCTCCTCTCTGTTATAAAAAATTCTAAACGGTTATTGAAGCCACAGGGATATTTAAATTTTATAAGCTAAACTTTGCTCCTAAACAAAAATAAAACAAATCAACAGCAAAATTCCTGAGCCCAGACTCCTAGTATACTGGCAGTAGTGTTTTATTAGCCAATGAGTGCGACTATTTTGAAATCAAGAAACACTCTGAAAAACGTCTTACAAATATCACAGAGATTTTTGCACATAAATTAATGTGCTTTCATATCTACTAATGGTAGTGTTGTGAAACAAAGAATACGTGTCAGAGTAAATATAACACTGAAATTTGGCCTAATGCAACTTTTTTGGCAACTGTTGAAGCTTGACCAACATCTTTGCATGCCATTATAATACCCAACGGCACATCCCAGCGTGCTCTACCTTCTGTTTCGCTGCTACCAGGTACCACGCTGCTGACCGCTGTTACTCGCCTCTCTGGGCAGCATTTGGTACATGTGCAAAAGGGATATTCTCCAACTGCATGCTGAAGGTGGAGAATAATGAGCTTTTTAAAGGCCTGGGAAAAAATAGGATTGATTGAGGATGAAGATGTACCCTCATGCTTGTGAAGCATGTCAGCGTGTGAAACGTGGGCATAGAGAGAAAAAGGGGAGGGGGGCCGGTTGGCTGATTTTGTTTGTTCTTTTAACTAAGCCAGGAAGTGGGAAATACCCTACATACCAAGAGGGATTTTACAAAGCAGACAGTTTAATCACTTAATAGATCTCACTTTATTGCCGTCATGATTTAACAGGAAAGTTTTGCGATTCTGAAAGAGAACAGGTACTCTCTAATAAATTAGATGAAGCACATAATTTTATGTTAAATACGACTGAGATATACTTAGGATTTTTTAAGGATATGGAGTTTGCAAACTTGAGTATATATAAAACTGAATATGCATAAAACTGAACTCTGTTAAGAGCATAACTAGGAAATAACAGGAAAATTTTCAGTATATGATCCTTAAACGGAGAGAACATTAGAGAGAACAAAATTGTGTCACCATATAATTAAAGACTGACGATGCACACAGACAATATTTAAGTTGGGGCTACATGTGGAATATTAATTCAGACATTTGCTAACTTTTGAATGTTTCATTTTGCAATGTTAATAATGTTCATTTAGCATATGTCATCTACTTTTCTTTACAGTATCTTGGAGAGATGTACTTGAAATTAGTTTAAATAGGTAAGGAGGACTTATAAATGATTGATGTGCTTTTTTTCCTGTCTAAATGACATAATAGCAAATAATTGTGGGAATATCTTGGATATATAAGCAGAATCACTCTCTTTATCACACCAAAATAATGCTTTTCCTGCTTTCATTTCAGTCACTAAAGTATTATATTAGGAATAGATATGAATATTCTGAAGCATTTGCTTTTCCAGATCCACCAGAATTATTTTTCTGTGGTTCTCTGAGTCCCAATTATTTTAAATTCCCAATTACTTATCAAATTCATGACTAAAGAAAATGTTAATATTGCCAACTTAAACACATATTTTGCATTCTTTAGAAAGTATGTATGTAGCATTTCTTTATCACATCCTGCAACAGGGAACACTGATGTTTATTAGTCCAACTCATACACGACAAAGGTTTTTTTGGTGTTGCTTTCTTACTACAGAAAAATCGAAAGTGCACAAACAGAAACAAATCCAATACCTGCTGACCCTTTATTCTGTTAGAGCAGGCTCTTCTGCATGCATGTATAAAAATCATAATCAGTCATTAATAAACACTGAACATTTGTAATGAAGGTCTGGTTCCAAGACCAACTCAGTCTGAGCATCTTCAGCGGATTAATTGCTATGAGATCATATATCTCAGCTGCAGAAAGGCTAAATGGAAGTTTTAATGTGCCGCAAGCCAGCTGCATCAATGTAACTTATTCCCTCTAGTAAAGCAACATCAATTTCAGAAGCAGCTAATATCCACACCCTTTCTTTTAGGGTTCTTTTTTTAATATTATAAACTGCTATTACAGAAGAACTAGAATTGGAAACGTTGCTAATTAGTACATTCCTTTTGGAGGCTAAGATTTTAAATTACTCCTGATCTATTACTGAATCTGTTAGAAAAAAATCAGTATCCTCGTTCTAAAGCAGCGCTTCCTTCTCTTCCCTTGGAAGGGGAAGGGATAAACTTCCCTTAGGAGTGTCTCTCTTCCCAGACCCTAGTCTGAAACGAATTTGGCACAGGATCTCTACACAGATGCAAGGCAGGAAGAGTAGTTGTTGCTGTATAAATGTGCAATAAGAGCTCTCCAAAACACCTAACCCTTCCGCATGCCCAACCCCACGCAGCGCAATTATGTAGTTCAGCTGCCTCACAAGCCTCAATACCTTTAAAGAACAGTACAGGATTTTCTCTGTTTCTTAATTAATTAAAAGGACCATCTGATAGAATATGTAGCACACAATCGTAAATTAGGTTAGAGGATTAGTTTAGAGGATTTATCGTGTATGGTTTGCACGTATTCACAGAATGGAGAACAAAATTCTCATATTAAATAGGGTGTAATTTTTAAGGAGATCCATACTTAGTGTCAGAATCTGATGCCCAGTACATACTTAAACTGTCTTGTCTAATCCTTTGTGAAGTCCCCTGCCAACATAACTAGATTTGTGCCACTGCTTCCACTGGCATCTTTAGTTGAGGGAATCCCAGGAGTGTTACCAGATCATTTTATACACTGCTAGTGTAATGGATTTATCAAACCACTGCAAGCCAACACGAGTCAGAGCAGAGCCAAGGACACCGTACGTTATGCTGAGGGTGGATTTGGCCCTTTGCAGCATCACTGTCCTGGGAAGCAGCAAGATGACTTGATTGTTTTAAAGCTCTAGTCAGTGGGACCCACTGGAGTTCTGCAAATCACCCGAGTATCTGGGCCAGTCTCCTCACTGCACAAATGAACGTGACCACAAGCGCCGTGGTGCTGATGAGGGAGAAGATTTTCCACACGCCTTTGTGTGACCATTTCTATCAAACTAACAAAGACATGGGAAATGCTAGTACACTGATTCTGTAAATACAGATATACTACGTTCTGTTTTGAATTTTACAAGACGTAATTTATTTACACAACGTAATTTTAATTCTTTCAAGACAAGTATAAAGAAGACAAAAATGGATAGAAGGAATCTGCTTTTCCGTATGTTTTTGTTTAATGACAGATATTTATAATATCAGTTTTATTAAAGGATATTAAAATATATAGGCACAAGCCTTTCTCAAGGAAAAAATACTTGTTATAGTGTTTCAACTTGGTTTAACTTCAGGGCCACTACCTCTGGAAACTGAAGTGAACTATGGCGTGAGACGGGTAACAAAGATTTCCAGGACAGGAAATATAAAGTTTAACTTGGTGCAAATGATACAGCACCCTCCTGAGGTGGTCACAGGCATCCAGACAACTGTCAGACAACTAGAAGGCATCAGTACTGGAAAAATTTTGCCTTAAAAATGCACTGAATCAATGCATCTGACTTCCAGGTTCTGGTAGAGGAAAGTATTAACAACATCGGAGATAACAACATGTAGGGCTCATGTAGGGCTGTGAAATTTGTACTACTTTAGTTGCTGGGAAAAAAGTTAGCCCAATACCAAGGGTTAACATTCAAGATTTAACCAATATGATTTGTTTGGAAACTAACTGTTAAAAAGATTTAAGTGAAGAGCTGATATGCCTCTACCATAGTTTCCAGGGTTGCTAATAACGCCTTCATCTGTTCTCCAGGGAAGAAAAACATGTTTGCAGATATTTCTTGAAGAAACTGTGGTAGCTTTTGAAAAGTTTCTAGCTCTCTAAAATATGTATCTACTAACCAATCTGCAGAAAATGTATTTTTCATCTTACAGTTATGACGAGCCATTACTGGAAGTACATTTGAACAAGCTACCTCTCTGAGAGTTAAAGTAAAGGGTGAAGACAGATTATAAACTGAACAAAAATTCAGCAGCATCTTATTAAATAAAATCAACCACAGTTCTCTCTGCTGACTGCAAAAATCTTGTTCTGTGCGTTCATAGAAGCTTTCAATGTTCTCTTCTGGATGAACAACGTTCAAAAGTTCTTGCTTCACTGGTATGGACTCAACATAATCCAGTGGCAATTTTCCATTGGAGTCCCTCTGCTGTAGAAGGACTGGTCCTGCAGGGAAAATATAAACATTAATAACAACAGCACATTCGATTTGGCAGCCAAACAAGATTTTGGTTTGGTTTTTGCCAGAAGCTAGCAGGCTGTTTGAATTTCTTTTCGTACTAAGTTACATTGATGTAACTGATGAGTTACACATTTGCAATACAACCTAGAACATGTAGAGAGACCCTTTGTAACAGTTTCTTTATGATATTGTCTTAATTTTCCCAGTTTTGCTAGGTTAAAAGCCAAGGATTATTATATAGAAATGGAAAAGAAATTCAGATGTTGCTTATCCTAAAATCAAGTAACGATACATAGAGTATGTAAAAATTTAATGTTATTACTATTGTAAAATTACATTAAGTATTTTATAGACCAGGTCTATAAAATTTGCTGACGCTGACTCCAAATTAAAGGCACATTACTATGATCGCCTTTATTTTACTTTTCTGGATGGTGTGGTCAACCTTGTCCTAGGTTACACAGCAACGTAAACTATTGAGGTAGGAATCCCAGTCTCCCCTAAAAACTGAGTTTCAAAATTTGGTCTTAACAGATTTCTGAAATGCAAAAATTAATTGCTCTAATAAATAGATTTAAAAGTAAGTAAATGGGACATGTTTTACTTGTTCAGATTATACTACATTCTTCTGGTATTTCCTGTTTATTAGTACAATGTAGCTATTAATATTTAAATAGTTTACAGATGTCTTGATAAGTTTGTGAAAGGCTGCATCAGTAAGGCAGTTAATGAAGGCAGTTAACACGCTACAGGTGGTGTTTTTCAAAGATGAACACATCAGGAATCTTCTTACATAAGGAATCTTCTTACATAAATTTGGGTTACTATGCTAAAGCAATGATGTAATTTTAACTTGAATACATTTTCAGAAATATATTTTAATTACAAAAGGCAATTCACCGCATTACATATCCATACTAGAGGTTTTAACTTTGCTGTGATTAAAGGTGTATTGTTTTACTCCATCACTGATTATGCAATATAATTAAATTTTGCAAGGTTAAGGTTTTTTAGAGAAAGAAAGTGAAAAAAGTTTTTGCAGAGATGCGTTCTAAATTATTGAGCTGAGTAAATCCACACTGAATGGGTAACACGCTTTCTACCATAGTCTTGTCAGCTATTTGACAGGCCAAAACCCAGAGTGTGACAAAGGCAAAGATAAGGGTACACGCAGCCTTATAGTTGCCAGAAAACCTTGATGAATGCCAGTGCAAGTAGAGCTCTTCCCCTAGGACAACAGGATCATCCACTGCCTATTCTTCACAATAGCCTAGGAAAAATGCACATCTGTCAGTGCAATGCCATTTCCAATTGAGGAGCTGGGCTTACTATAATATTGGCTATTGCATCACTTAGACCGATGGAACTGAGCCCAGGTATTGGCTTGGCATGTCAGATACATGGTTCAGTAGATATATAAAACACCTGGGAGCCACAGAACTGAAGCTCAGCAAACACAGAGGTAGAACTGGCTAGGAACGTATTGATTATGAGCTGGTGCTTGCACAACAGACACAGAAATAGCCTTTAGGGGGCAGGAGAAGACTGTAAATACAGAAGGTCTTATGCCAAGAACGAAATAAAATTTTGTTTCTCTACCTTAATTAAGCAATAGACCATCTAAATACAGTGCATTCTTCTGCCTCATGGCTATACACAGAATGATTTTTATTGAAAAAATCTGGACTCAGCATATAATGCACAGAGATTAAACTGACACAGTAGGTCAAGGGTAAGGATATCACAAATACTCATTTTAGTAAATGAATTAAAAGAAGGAAGAGTTGATATCCAAGAGCATTCTTTGCAGTTGTTTTTTAAAAAAACATGCTAAGTTAATTATATTGATACAGTGTATTTCAAGACAAGATACAAGTTCCCTGTCACTGAACAAAAAATATTGTTGAAAACATTTATCATGTGCCTGCCTAAGGGGCAATGTATCTTTTTTTAGAAACTAAGGCATCCCTCCCACTATTATCCCTAAACAGCAGTTATCACAATTACAATATAGATTCCTTTCTTAAACTAATTACCAAGCTAATTGTGTTCTTCAAAGACCATCACATTAATTTTCATAAATGCTGAACAAATTTATGTTGAAATACATGATTATATAGAGATTTACTGATCTATTTTTGCATCGTGGTAAAAATAGATCAAAACAAAAGAAAATCCTTAGCTTTGCGTGGTGACTAGGTAATCTTTATCTTCATTAATGAGTTTGGAGAATATAGTTACAATGCATATGGTGTAAAATGCAGAATAAAAACATTACCATATTGGAAAAAAATGTGAAAATCCTGGTTAATTTCATATTCAGCCGATCAAGGTAAGTGTGAAAACAGTATTATTGTTATTGTGACCAAAACAGCTTGGCTTAAAAATGTTTTAAAATAAATATTTCATAGTAACGTTGTATTTTAAGCAACTATTAAAAACACCACGAACTTCATATGGACTCAGAACAGTGGATAATTTCCCTAAACCAGTTTAGCATAAATGCACTCACCCCCATGCTGAAGTAGCAGCTTGCCAATTTCTACATGTCCATTTGACAGTGCATCATGCAAAGGAGTCACCCCGTCCACTTGACTGAGCAGGTCTACCTCTGGACAACGTTGCAAAATTTCACGGACACACACTGTGCTGCCATGGTTACAGGCTTCATGCAAAGGCGTCCAGCCAGCATAGTCTGAATTATAAATCAAGGGAAGTTTTAAAACAGCAGAAGTAGTACTAAAATGTTAATACTGTAATTCATTAGACAGCAAAACACTTTACTTCTTAGTATTCATCATGGCTACAGTGGCAGCTAGTGATTTCAAAACAAGCAATTCTATTGAAAAACATCTGAAAAAAATTAAACAGCGTTTTTAAAAAATCAATCGGAAATGTCATGGTAAAACACACCTTAGCTATAAATTAACCTTTCCTCAATTTTTGCTATAAAGTCCTCATTTTGTGTTGTTTAAAATAATAAAGACAGTTTTAATAGTATAAATACAAACTTTATTACCAAACAGATATTAATACAGTTCTTTATCTGGCTTAATTTATTAGTTCTGTAGAGAAAATTAATAACTTACCTTTAGCATTAATGTCTGTTCCAGGGGAAGAGAGAAGCCGAATCAATCTCTCCACTTTGTTACTTATGCAAGCTTTATGCAGGGCTGTCTCTCCTACCATAAAAAATTAATAGATTACACTAGACTAGGCAAGATAGCAACTAAAGAAAATAATCAAAGTGCCTGGAACTAGGAGACCTGGCTATATGCCAGAAAATTCAATAATGAGTAAGATTTTCCTTTATCCTGTTTAACCATCTTTTAAGAAAATTCAAAAAAAACCCACAGAGCTTCTGTTCCACCAGAGATCCAGCAATGAAATTGTATTGCAAACGGTTTAACACAGGAATTATCTCCCCCCAGTTCAAGGTTTAAAGCTTCAATCACACTATAAAAGCACCAAGTGATCACAGAACACCAAAAATACTGGGTTTTGAAGCAATAAAACTTTAGAGTGCAGTTGCCCTCCCTTAAATTTATTCATGAACCTACGTTAAAATGTATGGTTCTTTTTACACAGCATTTATAGCTTAATTCAAATGAATGTTTCTGGCTAAGCACGAGTGCCTCTACACACTCAAGTACAATTCAGAACTTCAAATCCGTTAACAGATGGTTTGCTGTTTCTCAATAGGCTGTCTGACTTGGCTACAGTAGCAAGGGAGGGGGGAAAGAGAGAGAAATAAATGAAGGGGTCCTAATAATAATAAAAAGAAAATCCTCTGGAAAAAAAATCCCAAGCCTTAGCACCATGTAAAGCTGAAGTAAGTATGAAAAATTGAACAGCAAGCAACTGAGAACTGCTGCTTATATATAAAGACACCATTAGTTTCTGCATGATAAAAACTTCAGACCCATTCTAAAAGCTGTTTTGCTTTCACTAAATGATTAGGTTTGAACAAGAGCCAGAGGAAAATCTTGATGCCAGGTGAAAGATGATGCAACAAACATCTTAGAAATGAAAAATATCTCAGGCTAAATCTCTCAGCCTTTACGATAAGATTTACATGGTATATTTTGTTACATTAATACCTTCACTATGTAAATCTGTCAGCTCCATACTCATTCTTTCAACAGAAGATACTACTTACAATTTTGGCAGGGGAAGAATAGAAAAAAAGCAGTTGGGTTGGTTTTTTTTTTTTGCCTTAGTCCTTCAGCTCACTTTTCTTTGTAGAAGTCAGCATGTAATAATTCACATCAATTTTACTTGCAAAATCAATAAAGAGAAAGGGAACCAATTTTAAAAATGCATGGTCTGGCTCTGTTACTGAAGCCCTCTTAAATCCCAAAAGAAGGTGAGGGTTTTTTTGTCCTTCAATGTTTGTGATACAATTCTGTTTTTAATTTTTTGAACAATCCCAGCTTGCTTTTGCCAGTTTTTTCTAAGCCTTCTCTTGGGTGCCATGATTAATATAGTTGTGTTTTAAGTGATATAGGTAAATTTCTGATGATGAAGATGACAAAAAGTAGTTCCAGCAAGTAATTCTGTTCAGGTAAAGGTTCATGTAAAGTACAATTTATTAAATTTGTGTAATAAGAAGGAACCGAATGAATTACTGCAGTGCTGTTATATTCCTTAGGTACTTGGGTTCCAGTATAGCTAAGACAAAAGCCAAATGCCTTTCATAGTCTGGGCTGAATGCCTGGAAGAAAACAGTCCATATGCTTAACACAGCTATGTAACATAGCATACTCCTCAGTCTTTGTTCACAAAATGTCTAGGACTGAAAGAGATGAAGACTGAATTATACTTTCAAATCAGAAGACGTTGATCCTACCAAGCACAGGTTGAGGTGGATTAGCAAAGTAAGGCGGGCAAGACTGGAATGAGCTCACACAAGCTGTACACTGTATTTAATGTCTGGGAGGGGGAGGGGAATGAAGAAGGCAGCTTTATTCCACCATATATACAATTCTTCCTTTTAAACAGACATTGGAAAAAAGAAACATGAACCATACGAAAATAATTCTTGGGCATAAGCCATCATTGTAGTTCAGCATTCATCAGGACAAGGTTTTTAAACCTGAAACTGTCGATTCTAACCATCCAAAGTTCTTAACATAAATTAGATATATAGAATACCTTTAGTATTTCTCCTGTAAAAATGTACCTCCTCAGCCAAAAGGTAGGAATTCTCTTTGGTGTATGAAGCCTCAAGTTCTGCTTTTGCTCTAAGCTTCTTTGTCAATGGAGGGCACTTATTAAAGATTAAGTCACTGAAAAGAGAGCAAAGGGGACACTTCTAAAATCCCTATTTTATATTATAAGATAAGGTATATGTACTTAATGCTTTTAAATGTGTATATACGGCATACTTAGATCTATCCATTTCAGAGTTATTTCTGAAATGTCTTAATTACATAATTTCTATGTCATTTAATTATAACTGTATTTAAAACAGTAATAAAATTAAATTACACACAATTAACTTTCTTTAAAGGTAATTCTACGAACAGTTCAACTTCTCTATGTACACTTTAAGTTTAATATTGGGAAAATATAACTACATCAGTTTGCATATACACTGAGATGGAGGATGGGGAGAAAGGGGGAACCCCAGCCCAGAGGTGTTACAGGTTTACAGTGGAGCTTGCTGTCAGTTGCAGTAATTTGTAGACAACAAACCAGGTCATATAAAGTTCAAGAAATGTGTCAGGTCAGAAGCTGTCCCCCAAAGCAGAATAAAACTGGTGATGTTATAGGTATTACTTACGGTAGATCAGGCAGCACTTTGACTTGGTTCTGCTTATCACCATTTAGCATCTGTAATGCCCTTTGAGACTCAGGGCACGGCCATTGCCCTATTTTCTTTTTCTTCGCTTTATGTATCTTTCCTGTCTCATGCATCCCTAACTCTCGCAAAGCAGGCAAATAGGAACAGACCTGTTGCAAAAGTCACATTTTCAATGACTTTGTATACAGTAAATTAAAATGCAGTCATTTTCTTTTGTTGTACTTGACGCAAAGCAGTCATCCACCACCCACAGCTTGCTGTATCTAAGTTTTAAAAAATATGATCTCTAAATGATTGCATATATAGATTGTTTAAAGTTGCCTTCTGCAATCTTTTTTATATTCTTGTAATTCACTCTTTATGCTGGCCTCAGAGGTGAGTGGGTTGTGTCTGAGCCAGAAAGTGGGAAATTCTAGACCTCTCTCTTGGTGTTTTGATAGCTGAGAAAATTTTGATTACTTTAGCTGGACATAAGACTGATGTAAACCTAATTGATTCTTGGGTACTTAATGAAAGTATTGACAAGCTTCCTGCTCCCAACCCAGGGAGCCACTTGGTAAAGAAATACTCATTCCCCTCCTTCATCTCTTCTAAGATGAGGGGCTGGATTAAGCCTTCGAGCATTGCAAAGGCAATAAGCTAGTTCTCTCTTAGGTGCTCTCTCATTATTAGGATAGCTTTGGATGTTGTAGGTATTTCGGCTTCTTTCCGGTAATACAGAGCTTCCAACCCACCTATACCGCTCATTTTAAAAAGTCATATAAGTTTCTGCAGTTTGGCAAAAGCATAGGAAAAAGTCCAGTGATGGGACTCATTCAATGATTACACAATGATTATCTCTAAAGAAAGATACTAAAGAAGGCTTTGAGTATCTAGCAGATCACCGTAGATTCTGCAGACAACTTGCAATGGGTGAGGGACACCTTTCTTGCACCTTCACTGTACATTTACCATCAGAGAGTAGGAGCGCAGTATTTGCACCCATAGAAAAGCCTAACTGATAAGATGCTGTATGAGAAGAGCTGGTAAAATTGGACGATAGTTAATATTTATTGCATGGAATGAGAAAGGAGGCACAGTAATGCTAAGGAAAGCCACAAAAAGCACATGAACTTGTTGCAAGCACTACAAAAATTTACATTTAAGTCGTTGCAGACAGTGATCAGTAGTCATGGCAATACTAAAAATAGCAATTGCTGCTGCATATGTGTTGGCAACATATGTTAAATATTAGATATATAGTTGATTTATTTTTAAAATTCTGACAGTCTTTTGTTCAAACTCTGTTCAAACACGATGTATTAATAAACAATGATCTCTGTTCACAATAAACTCCTGTAAAATTCAGGAAAACTTATGTATGGAAAATGTATAAAGGTGCAAATTTGTTTTTCTTTGACTCTACCTGTAGAATTTTAGGACATACAGAAACAGTTATGGATTCCATATTCTGTTTAGTCGTTAGTATTAAGATTACTGAAAAGAGGTTCTCAGTTAGGGCATGTCATTATTGTATGATCTCCCTCATTTGCCTGCATCCTGCCAGCAGTCATGGTTTTGAGAATTTCTTTCACAGCTTTCATCATGTATTTCCTCACCAACTATCAAAAATTGTGATTTGAAGGCAGGAAAAGGTTTGCAAGTAGGAGAAAGTTTTTAAGAGGAGAAATTAACAGGAATACACTGTGATTCAAAATCATAAAACCTTTTATGTAACAAATGCTTGGACCCAGTAATATAATAGACTGTCACCTCTTCAAAAAATGTGAAGGAAAAGATAACCCAAAGATAAAGGAAAATCACACTATATTTGGCATTTTCCTTAATTACAAATGTAACATTGCAATAAATTATTTACATCAGAGATTATTTTAAAAGCTTTCTTTGTGACTTTTCATGTTAACTACACGTAAATTAATCAAGTGTTACCAATTCTCTGGCAAGAAAAATCTTACCATTCTTTTGAACCCAGACCTCAGGCAAAGAGAAATTTAAATGCAGTAGAGTCTATCTACAGGTGGAAGACAAGTATGCAATGAGCATGACCACAAAAGAAAGATATTTTCCACAACTTTCATGAATCCAAGTACTTGTAAAATACTTAAGTGTGATAGGTTATTAAGGAGTAGAAGAGTTACTTACTATTTTCTGAAGAGAAAGAGGTTCCGTAGAAATAGTTATATTCCTCTGTAAACACATTGTTTTAAAAACTGCTTCTGCGACAAACATTTGAAGCCAGAGGGATGGTATGGAACAAATGAATGTTTTTAATTCACATATTGAAAAATCTGGATAAAAGCAAAGGGGGGGGGGGAGCCTTAAAATGAGAATATACAAACCTGTACATCTAGAGTTATCTAGAAGATAGCTCTTCCAGACTGTTTTTTTTCTGCTGTTGCAGATTCAGAAGCTATTGTCCATGACAATTACTAAAAATCCTCATATTAAAAAAGATTTTATCCATCATCTGATAATAAGACCAGCTTCTAAGAGAATGGTCAACAGATTTTGAAAGGCAAGGCACCACTTTTTATGTGAAACTTTTTAAAAAACCACTCTAAATACAATCTTATAAAATTTACACCTTAATTTAAAGAATTAAATTACTTCTTTGGGAAGTTATGCAAGTGATCACCTTTAAAATCTGTAAGTGGCACAATACAAACACAATTCAGATAAAATGTATAACACATGAACAAACAAATTTGCAAGTAATGCAGAGTGACCTATAAATTCTACATTAAAAGTGACTGTAAGCAAATTTCAACCCCATTCAGATGTACCAAATAGTTCATACTGTTTTAAAAAAACCCCAAAACAGACAGTGGCAGAAGAATATATATCTGTCTCAATATATATCAGGCATATGTCTGGCCTACCTCTTTTTTTTCTGGAAAAGGAGACAGAATGACTGATTTTTCTTAGACTGATATTTGTGTTTTGATTCTAGCAAAATAATTTTGTCAAAATAGCAACTGAAACAGGTGGAAAGCAAGGTCTGCCATGAGGAAGAAAGTCTTTACTGTATTGAGGGAATATTCTGTTCTGCTAAGAAGTGCTCATACATTAACTGATCTGTAGACTCAATCAAAATAGAAACACTGGTTTTGAGAGTACAGACGTTTTCTACTCTAAGAGCAGCAGAATTTAGGAGAACTCTGCAACAGTTTTTTGGGCTTTAAGTGCTATAGACTGAACTGAGAGGCAGTGATCACCAATAGGTCACAGAATCTTCACTCTTTATAACCAGACTGTAAATGTTGTTCTCGTGAATGCTCTCAATTTTCTTCTCAATAATTTTCCATTTGTGTACAGGAAAGTAAGAACGTCTTACAGAAATATATATACAAGATTCTCCCTATTACATGAAAGCTAGAAAATGCATTGGAGAGGTGGCAATAGTAGTAGACGCTAAAAGCTCCATTTATTTAAATACTATAAAGTTCCAACTGATTTGGCCTTCTAAGATCTAAGGCAGGCTATAATGGTTCTGATAATTTACCTTCTGTAAGACTGGAGTGGAACTATTTGTCTAGAGACTAAGATTTTAGTTTAATTTTTTCAGGATAGACCTTCTCGAGTCTCCAGGTAGGAGAAGGCAGCAACACTTTAAATGAAGCCTACATACACCTATCTCTAGAGAAAATGATGACTGAAACCAGGGTATCCATACAGGTGTAACAGCCGAGTTAGAGTTTTCCCAGTATTTCCTGAGGGGGCACGCAGAGCTTTGGTGGGAATTAAATTTGAAAATGAAATTAAAAACATTCAGTAGTTTTCTTGAGATTATTTTTTGGCCTTTTGAGTTCCTCATCCCCTAATTGCTAAAAGGACAGATACCTCAACCAGCTTTCCATGTTAAATGATAATGGTTCATTTCAGTTGTGACATTTCTCTTTATCTAGTATATTTAATGAAAAAGAACAGTCGTGATTCACGGGACTAGTTGGAGTTTTCCCCTACCCCCCAGATAAAGTCCATTAAGTCTAAGGATTTGGAATGAGAAACGGAAATGTTTCATCTGAAGTCTGTATGGGTCAAAGAGTTCAGTGTAGCTTTTGGACTTATGGCTGAAGTATGTTTAGCAAACGAGATCAAGTTTGTGGAATGAAAAATTCCACCTGAGAACTGGCCTGAGCTAAGGTGTCTCCAATTGCCTCTCCAAAGTTATGGCTTATTACGATATGCTTAAAGCTCTTCCTAAAACTGACAAGAGAGCTCCAAAGATATTTTTTTTGCTTCTTCACACTGTATAGTCTTGCTTTTGCATTAACACCTACTGAGATTTATTTAGCAGGATTTTAGTAAGAAAGCCTGTTCTATTTGCTCTTTGCTTGGGACAGACAGACAGAAACATACACACAATAAAACAGTTTCCTGCATACATACACATCACACTGTAAGACTGCACAGCTGCAAGAGAAGGTAAAGCACAACTTGAAAGTAAACTGAGGATTTTGGTTAGGACTTTTGTGTATCTGATCAAAAGTCTTTGAGAGGCCTTTCAAACACTCACCGTCACATGAAATGGCAAGGTACTGTGCCAAATCATCAGCTATTTGATGAAACACATTTCTGTTTTTCACCATAAGCAAACTTGAGATGATCCAATATTCCACTACAGTTCCAAGAATTGCATTTAATAGACCAGCTATTTCACATGTAAAAGCCTAAATGAAAAAGAAAAAAGTATCTATAGACATGTACTGTATAACAAATTCACACTGATAATGTACCAGTAATAACCCTAGAAAACTTCTTTACATAAAAGCCCACTCTGTTGCCACATCACTTCTTCACTGGCTTTTCTTTTTCTGCTCAAAAGCAAACTGTTGCAGCCAGGTCAACAAAATTAATATTCCATTGATGCCACATCAATTAAGATTCAGCACTGGAGAAATACAAGTTATTTGAAAACATCCTGTCTAAAACAACATGCAAAAAGGGATCAAAGCTTACAAGTACAAAGTGTGGTTTCTTTTTAAATTAGGTTTTGTTTAACTGTAAGATTTCAAGCACTGCATTTGTGCTAGTTAACCTTGTGTTTAATTTGACAATTACAGGGATCTTATTCTTTCTGCTCTATTAGGATTCTCTTTTCCTAAAGATTTCACCATGACATTAAAGCTCCTTTTGTGACTAAGCATGTATGTCTGTGCGAACAGGGAAAAGGACGCAAGGTGTTAGTTTCCTGCACAGAAAAAACTTTGGCAGCCCGTTTGTGGGATCAGGAAACTTTCTTCTGCTACCAAAAATTCCAAAGAGACCAGCAGCTGCAAATTCAGAAAGAAGATACTTAGGAGTATATTAGCCTTACTTTTTTCTCCCCTGAACCTATACGAAATGGTCATGTGTAGACAAAAAAGCCAAAGCGTTATTTTCTTCAGGAGGCATCAAGACAACATACAGCACTTTTAACACGCAATCCAGAAACTACCATAAGACAGACGAACATATTTGTTCACCCATGTAAGCACTTCACTTCATCAGTATTGGTTGGGTAAAGCGCTGCTTCTACCGTATGAGCTGGTCTGTGCAAAGGAAAGTCAGACCTGTCTACTCAACACCTTTCTGTGCCATGTAGAAATATTTTATGCAACGATTCTGAACTAAGTTATTCCTCTGACCACATGTACAACCACAGAAAATTCAGTATTCGTATGTCAGTTTTGAAAGCACAAATTGGAAGAATGCATGCACCACCGTAGGAACACATGAAATTCATTTGCCCACAGACACCTACCTAAGGCTCTACCAGAGAATCACTACTGTTACACTAGAGCACCAGTCAATATATTGCATTTTAGTGAAAGACAATGAGTACTTCAAAATGGACAATTTTGGATAAGAGGGAAATTGAACTGAATATATACTTACTTATTTGTCAGCTTGAGATTTTAAAGGATTACTTAAAGGAAGCAAAACTTTTCTGTCTTTTGTTGTGCTCTCACACCACAGTCAATGGTTTGTCTGATATTCCTTTGAGAACAAAATATGTTCAAGGTTGGTTTAAAATAATTTAATAGGATTCCCTCAGGAGCTGGAAAGCACCAAAGACTGAAACAGTTTGAGCTTCATCAATAAATCAAACAGACATATATAAGAGCAACAGAGACTGTGACACAGATGAGATTTATTATAAAAAGATTACAATGTAATTTGTTGAAAACCTACATAAATACTGTCCCTACAGTTAACAGACTTACTTGTCATTCAAAAGAAAAGGAATAAACACAACTACAAATAAACACTGTGTGGGGAGGGCGTATGATCTCCATCACTGAAGGCTTTTAAGAACTGGCCAGGGAAAATCTGTTAGGAATGTGATCTCTGAGATTGCTTCCAGCCCTACTTCCTCTTACTTGGTTAAGCTCTACTTGATTTGGTTTGCCTCTTGCTTTAGCGTATTATACTTTATTGTAGATGAACAGTAGGATCTCATAATAAAAAAAAATGAGAATGTTGATATGACATGTCAACAACATGAAAATATTTTTTTTCAACTAAAATTTAAATATTTTAAAAGCTACATTACTCCCTATCTTCTGAGGATTCAGGAACAGAAACTGAAGAACTAATTTAAAACATCTGAAATGCATTTAAATTTCCCTTAAGTATGCACACCTCTTTTATCATTGGACCCCAAAGCAAAATACTGGGTGAATAATTTAATTCCATCAATAGTTCTTTGCAGGATATAAATTGCACAAATGCAGCAAATAAGCACAATTTTAACAGAGGTAAGTGACAGGATCAAGGACATATAGATGTAATCTGAGGTAGATACAGTTGTAAAGCACATTTACATTCTTTTTCTTGTTTCTAAATCACAAGCTTGAATTACTTCATCTATGAAATATTTTCAAGGAAAGGGGTGGGGAGCGAACGCTGACCTTGAAGCAGCAGATTGAAATAATGACTGTTAATAGTGCAAGTATTAATAATGTTTCACAGTCAGATATATAGCTGCATATTAAATGTGGCTGGTACACGAGCTGCAACTACGTTTGCTCAGCTAAGTATCTCTGCACACTGATAAAGACAAACCAGACACTTGCCAACTGGTCTAGGTTTGGTTGATGTTTTGGTTAAACAACAGTAGTACAAACCAAGAGCTTCTCCTTAATACTTTGAAATAAATGGTTCAATGCTATAAATGAGGAGGAAATGCTCTAATTTACTGAAAGTATCATCTGTTCTAAGAATATTCAAATATTAACATCTTAAAAATATTTTCATTTTCAACCATAAACCAATACAAGCATAGTAACGAAAACATATGCAATATTAAAAAGGAAAAAGCAGCAAGCACTTCCATTAAACATGGGAATTGTTACCATGTATGACAAAACATTGTTGTGCACATAAATAGCTTCTGCTATCAAACTCAAGAGGCTAAATCTTAAAAAGAAAAGTCTCTTCTACTGCTTTACAATTCTACTGCTGGTTTAAAGCTGCATTTTTTCTGAAGTTTAGATATTTTTAATTACCAAACTAACATAAAGGGAAAAATATCAACAAATGAAAAAAAAGTTTCAGCAACAACATTTTTAGAATGTAAGAATAAAGTCTTACAAAGCTAAGTGATCTCTGTATATTAATCAGTGAAAAAGTAAATGCACAGGAGCCACCTGATTTTTTTGTAGATACAGAAAAGCAATATTCAGAACATTGTATGGAAACACTTATTCCTAGATAGGAAATAAGAAGTTACCCATATAAATGACATGAATTGCTCTTTTATTAACAAATGCAATTTTGGATTAAGTAAAAACACATTAAATGACAGGTTTTTGTTTACACTGTCTTTTAGATTATGGTGTGACTACTGGCCATTGGAACACGAGCCTTCAATTAACAAAAACTGAGAATACTCAGAAACCACTGATTTTGGTTCTATCATTTACTACTTCAATCTTTAATCAAACTTGAATCCAATTTAGTTTTAACAGTTTGTTTCCTTATAAATTGGCAAACAAGGACATGACTGTTGTAGGTATACTATAAACTATTCAAGTTTCTCCCTCTTCCCCATAAATAATGTATTTTTAAAATTCCTAAGCATAATTTACTACTACAAAACATAATATTTCAAAACATGTTGAAAAGATTTTTAATAGAACTGCAGTATTATTCTTCCTTATAAACCCAGGTGTACCGGGTCTGCCTGGGATGGAGTTAATTTTCTTCACAGCAGTCCGTGCTGTGTTTTGAGTTTGTGTCTTGAACAGTGTTGATAACACAGGGATGTTTTAGCTATTGCTGAGCAGTGCGTGCACAGTGCCAAGGCCTTTTCTTTTTCCCACTCTGCCCCCCCAGCAATTGGGCTGGGGGTGCACAAGAAGCTGGGAGGGAACACAGCCGGGACAGCTGATCCCAACTGACCAAAGGGATAGTCCATGCCATAGAAACGTTGTGCTCGGCAATAAAAGCTGGGGAAAGGAGGAGGAAGGGGGCAAGTTGGGGGTTATGGCATTTGCCTTGCCAAATAACCACTACACGCGATGGAGCCCTGCTTTCCAGGAAGCAGCTGGACATCTGCCTGCCAACAGGAAGTAGTGAATGAATTCCTTATTTTGCTTTGCTTGTGTGCGCAGCTTTGCTTCACTTTCTAAGCTGTCTTTATCTCAACCCATGAGTTTTCTATTTTTTGCCCTTCTGATTGTCTCCCTCATCCTGCTGTGGGGTGGGTGAGCGAGCGGCTGGGTGGGGACTAACCTGCCAGCTGGGGTCAACCCACTTCACCATGCACAGCAAATGAGTAAGATCCAGTTAAACCTTTTTTCAAAACTCTCTTTCTTGTTCTTATTGTTGAGAATCAAAGCTATCTCACCAAGAAAAGCATTGAAGTGGGAAGAGTCTGTTGACTGTGTTAGCATACAAAGGTCACATCAGTACAACTGATGTCTGCCAGCTTAGCAAATGCAATTCCTACATTGCTGTTCCATTTAATGCTTTGCCAAGTCAAGCGCTACAGTGACAGAAGTTTCACAGTGTGTTTTAGTACACATAAAAGTTCTTACAGGAAAGCTTTTAAGTCATAGGAAAACTCATTTTAACTTTTTTACTTTGAATTACAGAGTTATCTTAGAGTTGTTCTTTAGAGTTCTTTTTCATGTGGTGTAAATGTTTTTAGGGTTATGCAGTACTCCCAAGGTGTCTAAAACATACTTCCAAGAAATCTATTGGAAGTGACAGATAGACCAGAAAGACATTTAGTTTTACAAATTTATACCACACAAATTTATACCAGGTAATGATACCTGAAACATGGAAGAAAACAAATCAGAAATATGCAAGATGATGCAACCAAAAAATGGAATTAATGCCTTTTTCACTCCTTTCTCAGGCTATGTAAGAGAGCTTTTTTAAAAAAAAACAGTAGTATCAGGGATGAAAAGCATTTCTGATACCATCTGTGACATTGTGAAAAGCCCTGCAATAGCTCAATGATACTCAAAGAGTTATAAGCAATATACACGTTCCTTTGTAAATTCTAAAACTGAATTAACAGCTTTGATTCAAGGAACCTTGACCAGGAGTTTCTGCATCAAATCTATTTAAATAATATAATAAATAATAAATGTTATTTATATTAAAATTATATTCAATATTGATTTGAAGACGTCAAGTGATGGAAAAACTTCTATGTTCTTTGGCAGCGCATTTTTAACTACAAGGATAGTATGTCAGTTTTATTCCACCAAGTTGTCCCAGCAGATTAACACAGTGATGAGCGAGGGCATCCAATTTCGTGTCACTAATTTTATTCTGGTACTTTTAAGATAATGTAAAGTCTATCTAACACAAAAAAGCAAATGCACTCATATATGTAACTTAACTCTTTATAGCCCTTCATTCTTTCTTTTTCTTTTTTTCTGATGTAGGTTATAATAGGCCTGAAAAGTGAAATACATTCAAGTATGTAAGCCAAGGAAACCAGTAACTCAGAATTTCAGCATGGATTTTCTCATTTAGAATACTCTGTTTCTGGATTGCTCTTTTTACACAAGCACACACACGCATTTACATACATATATATAAAATACATAATGTTGCAACAAATCAGCCCTAGAAGAAAGGAAACATATACAGATATTTTCACTCCACTCTAATGCTGATTTGTAGCAATCTCTTTGCATTAAAAAAGGAGAATCTGATTCTAAAAAGCTAAAAAACATACTAATTGCCCATTTTTACCACTTAGAAAAGAATGTGTTAGATATGCCCAAAAAAAGAATTAAATGATTCATCTGTTTTTATTTACAGATATTTTCACTAGAGAATTGCATGGAAGTTTGGCATATCACAACTGGCATGTTTGTTTCTTCCCATGAGCTAACATGCTTGTGTAAACTGGGAAACATGGTCACCCCTTTACATTGTGCTATAAAACACTTAATTTCTGTGCCCATGCAGATAGTAAGAATACCCAAAGACGTTACTTTCATTTAGGTTTCTGAATAGCCTTACGTGTTTCTTGCCAATGTGTTGCCTCTTAAGCAAACAGCTTTTAAAAAACAAAACCGGTAACAATGACTCACGCCCTTAAACTAAAGACAGGAAGGAAAGTTTTGCACCCAATATGCTATGTTTAGTGACATGGAAATACTGTGGTTTTATTTATGCATCTCTAAAACAATAAAAAAAGGAGAAAACAAAACACAATTCTGCCTGCATAGCTGGGGAGGATCTGGTGCTTTGGCTTTCTGAATGATCTCTTCCAACTATGTCATGGAATTTTAAATGGCGTCTCTGAATATATGGAAAAATCAGTATATCAAGTTTTAGTACAACAAAATAGAGACTGTAGAACTGGATAATGGCAAATTTTGAAAGTAAAAATATAGTATTTTGGTTTAGAGTTTATTTTTGCCAAAAAATGCAAAGGGAAAGAAAATGCAATATATAAATATGAAGTTAAAGAATAAGGCTGGAAGAAAGAACATACACTACAGATATTGTGAGGCAACAAGCTGCTTTTTAAGGCTAGAATTCTTATCTGCAGGGATATTGTACGTTACAGTGCATAAGATCAAAGTGGAAAAGCAATAGGCATCTGGGTTTTGTGCTGAAAGTACAATTCTTATATATATATATAAAGAAAATAGAATCTAAACAAGAGGTAGGTCTCTATGTTTTATGTTATGTTTTATTCTTTAAGTTTACTTTTCATATATGTACTACACTCTAACACAAGTGATTATTCTGCTTATGCAAAGAACGGTTTATGAAAAAGGTATGGCTTACAGTGCTGGAACTTGTCAAAAGAAGGCATAGTAGAAAAAAGAAAATGGTGCCTACACTTAAACTGCAGATTCAACATCAGGAAATATATGAAAGCAGCCTCATTTTCCAAAGAAACAGAATGGCCACTGACACCAACTGAATGCAAGCCTGCTTGGTGCTCAGTACCTTTGAAAAGGTAGGTTGTTTAAATATAAATATGGGTATAGAAGCCTAATTTTAGGCACTTTTTAAATATCTTGACCAAGGATAAAAGGCAGCACTGTTTCAGAATGTCTTGCTTTGATAGCCCTCAAAAAAGGTAGGAGGTCTGGCTAGGTAAGATGAGTGAAGCTCTCATTATGTTTAATCTTTCTGCTTTCTTAACATAATGAAGAACTACTAGGTATTCTATTGAAAGTGCTTTTTTCTCTCGAATACTTGATTTTCTATTGTTGTTCTGTTATTGTATTGAAAAAGTGAATGAAGTACCTATTTATTCTGTGCTTTCACAATAATTTAAAAGAGAACGCAGAGACAGCAGTAAGTTTGTATTTTATGTGAGAATCTAGAAGTCAAAGATGTTTTACAAGGCCTCTAGCTTCTGAAAAGAAAGAGGTGGTATAGAGGACACTCAGTATCTTTCAGGTCAATGTCCTGCTGGTCAGCAGGTCACAGAACAGCAATTAAGTTGCCTTCAATTCCATTTTTATGAAAAGACCTAGGGAAGATACCAAATGAAACTAAAGGACTTGGGAAGAAAACTGGGGCAGTTATTAAAATAAAATAATGCACATCTGTAGAAAACAGCAAAAAACTGTTAGTTTTGTTAGCTTTCTCCTTCCAACATTTCCTGAATACAATCTCTGTAAAGTAAGATAATCACCTCTTTCGTTACACCTTATTGTTTGACAGGATGTGTTAAGCTGGTGTCCCTAATGACTACAGTAATACCTGCTGGTAAGGGCATGTGAACATCTGAATGTAGCCAACAAGCTACTCATGACTCGTTTCTTCTCTACAGATCAATATAAGAATCTTATGGATCAATTCATTTCCTTTAGTGGAGCAAAAACCAGCATGCTTCACAACAAAAGGCAGCTATAACAAGCAGCTGTGATACTTACATATAAATCCTCACAAAAGAATGAACAAAGGAACGCCTTTAAAAAAAATGTCGGTCTTCATTATTTTAAAGTATAAAATTCATACTCACATCATTTTTTCTGTTCAATTCTCTATAGGAAAGTATGACCCAATCTGCTAGAATATTTATGTGTTTGGTAAAAAGCACTGAGGTTTCACTTCCCAGCCAAAAGGTCTTCAGAAGAACTGTCTGTGGCATGACTTGCTGATGCTGTGAATTGGTCCCTTCAACCAAACTGTAAAAAAAGAAAGTGAAAAAAACTAAATCTTTATGCCACTTTGATTACTATAGTTACCAGACAGAAACCTTGTCTTCTGTCAAAACACACACAGGTTTGGCAATTTTTAAGCATGGAAAGATCAGACACAATTTCTGATGAATAATAAGTAAAATAATGATGACTATTACAGTCAGACTGAAGGAATTCTAATATTGTGCTAATATTACAGTAAAGGCTGCCTTTACTATATAAAGGCAGAGCAAAACCAAGACTTTTTTTATACTTCATAAACTAAGGAAAGATAATTGTCTCCCTAGCAAAAGATAACAGTTAACTGACTTAAAAAAATAAAATCAGTATGTTCAAAACGCTGCTTGTCTACCTTGAAGAACAAATACTGAAGCATTGCAAAGCTAAAAATACAACTTTATGAGCAAAATTAAATGCTTACTGAAACTTTGTAATATTGTGAAATAATAGGCTGGGAAAAGTTAGAGGCTTTAAAACACAATTAGGAAAAAACCTGTACAAATTACAATAAACGAACTAAGAACTGAGAAATATACAAGGAAATGCTAAACTGCCATCTGTGTAGAACAGTATCTTATTAGGGACATATAGAAATCAGGATACAACCTGCTGTAGATACAGAAATGCATCTGAAATTGTGAAAAAGTAATAAGAAAGTATTAATCCTATAAAACCCACCTTTTTGTCAGAAACTCTACTTCAGCTTTTACTAAATCAAAGAAAAACTTCAATAATGTTTTGTGAACTATCCTCTGTTCATCCTCTCTCCCTGAAACTGGGACTGCATGACAAATGGTTTTGCAATAAAGGCAAGACCTGAAAAATAAACACCAAAAAATCCATTCATATGACAGAAATCATAGTCTGATCTATCAGCAAAAAAGTCAGCTTTAATTTTTGACAATTTTGACAAGGAAATACCTTGCTCCTCAGCAACATTCATCATTTTAAAGCCTAACTTTCTGGTTTTAAAGCTGTATTTTCAAAAAAAATATTAACATGTTTGTGACTGGGGCTTTGTGTTGTAGACGAAGATTTTGTATTACAGTGTAACTAAATAATTTAACTATATTTAATTTTTCTGTCTCTACTTGAGGTACTGTACAATTACCGAATTTAACAAAACTTCTTTAAAATCCTTTAATTACAAGGTAGTCTTGTAATATTTTATAGACATTGTAACGTCCTACAAACCTCAGTTCAGGTAACAGTTCACACATACTATTTGACAGGACTACAGTCTGTGATCAAGACTAACAACTGTCTAACATGATGGAGATAATTTTGAATTAAAGTACAAACACATTTTTTTGGCTAGAATTTTGAGTACTGGAACGAAGAGGTATACAACTGCAGGATATTCACATTCTGCCAGTAAGTACTAAAAGATAAAATACTTTATCTAAAAGATAAATTCTCTTTCATTCCATGTGACATGTTCCTAATAAAAACTATTAAATGTCCGATTATAGTGATTCAAGTACAGTAATCCAATGCCTTTCAAGACTATAGACATGCTTACAATCATACACATTCATATATCTGTAATCAAGGTTATATCAAAGTATATAAATGTTACTTAAGATTTTATGACAGTAATAAGAAGAGGTACGGTTTCTCTTCCAAATGAACAGAAGAATTAATTACTACTGATGTAAATTACAAAAAATGAGTTCTGAAGCTAAAGCATAGACTAACTACCCAAACAGCTCCAACGTACTGAGTCTTCTATTTGTAAATGTATAGGATATCATATAATCAGTCTTCCTGAATAAGATGGTAAAGTTCACGATTAAAATCAAAATACAGCATGAAGCTTCACATTTGGTAAGATAAGACTGGAATTTGCTTTGTAACTGGAGATATATGTGTGTGTATATATATATATATATATATATATATATATATATATATATACACACACATACACACCAGAACAGCAACAGTACATAGATTATTACAATTTGTGGAAAGCTTAAAAAATAAAATAAATCATTGTTAAAAAAGGAAGGAGGACAAGAAAATGTACATTTTTTCCTTTCCAAAAAAACCCTCCTCTGCCTGTGAGCTAACACTTACCGAAACATAAAGTGAAAGGTCCAAATCTCAGTTACAATTCTAGACCTTCGCATACAGTTAACTTCTTCTGGTGAAAATGTGACTTTGATACAATAGAATTTCAACCCTCCTCCCCCGTCCCTGAGTTTGGAGTAACATAACAACTATTGCATCCAACACCTCATTAAACTCTCTTACCTTACAAGCATCTCTATGAAGGACCATGTGCCTTTCTTACAGACAGGACACTGAAGAAGATCCAAATAATACTTTAACATAGACGGGGACTTCCAAGGAGGATCACGTTGGAGAATAAGGTACAAAATGTGATGAAGTTTAGCATAAAATACTGCATCAGTATTTCCCTGTAATAAAATGAGAAAATAATATTGGCTCCCTACTGGCCAAAGATCCATAATCACTAAGAGTTTATATATTTTCTTAATTCCTTACAATCCCAAGTGTTCAGATTTAATCAGTGAAGTAACATGCAATTTAATGCATAACTACCAGCAGCAAAATTCAGAGTTTACAGAAAAACCAAAGGAAACAAGAACTTGCTCTGGTGTGATATTCCAGCTGAATGCATCACTGCTTAGAACAAACCTTCTTCCCAATTGAGCTCTCTAGCTGTGGCCTACTAGGTTAAAAAAAAGTCACACAAGTGCTGTTTCTAAAAGCAACAAAAAAATTTCTGGGCCAATTCTTCCAGGATACTTAGAGCACTATATTAATACAGCTTGCAAATAAATAATAATTTTTATAAATCCTTAAGTATTAAATTCTTCCCTTTTTAACATGAACACATTGATGAACACAAAGTGAAGGGTGAATACATCACTAAAAACCACTAAATACAAGCTCAGAAGCAAAGATCATAATAGTTCAATTTCTTGCTTTAATATTTATAATACTTTAGTCTTCATCTCTCACCAATAGGACATATTCTAGAAGAGAATGAAGAAGTTGCACGGGAGGTGTAGAGTACTTTTGACCAGCAGCAAGTTCCGTGATGACATCAGAGAATAAATACTCTTCCACTAATCCTTCAAGTATATACCATGTGCCTCTGGACAGGTCAGTACTTTTAACCTAGGAATGAGATATCTTTGTAAGTAAAAGAACAGCTTAATAAAAAAAAAAAACCTTACAAGAACTAACAGGAAATCTCTAAGTAAAATGTTGGTAATATAATAAAACAGGGAGATGATCACAAATTAAACCAGAAATATTACTTATTGCCTGATCCAATAAGCTGCTGGCATCTAGAAAGGCCTTCACTCTTACTGAACTGGGCTTTCATTGAAAAGATAGTAGCTTTCAGAACGTGCTTCTCTTCTTAGAAGATGTGAATACACCTACCCTTTTAAAAAACAAATTACAATTCACACACTCAATAACTTGTCTATAATTTATTCTGGAAAGGTATTCAAAGGTGTTAATATTTCTAAAAGCGCAGAGTACATCCCACAGTATATGGCTGGAGCAGTAAGATAATTAGTACCACTGAACAGCTAAAAAAATTAGAGAAAAATGTAAAATCATGAAATACATCATTTACGAGTACACATTATAAAACCATAAACCATGTAACTGTTTTAACTCCCTAGTTCTCCTATTCCCATATAGCATCTCAGAGAAGCAGCTAATGCTACAGATAGCACAGGTATTGATCCCAGTGGATTTCAAAGCTCTGAAGATCTTCTTAATGGCACAGGGCTTCCTTCTTATTCTCTGCGACTCATGACAGCAAAACACTTAACTTTGCAAGCTTTCAGAGGACCCAGAAGGATCTAATGGCTTTCATGAAATGCGGTATCTGCCCTGCAATTTCCCTGTTACTGTCTGTACTCGCAGCTTTCCAAACTATTTCCACAGATTAATGATACAAAATAGGAGCTATTGAAGATCTCAGCTACATTGCTATTTATGCCTTTCCTCTAGTCCAGGTTCAAGCCAAAGCTAAGATGCACAAACCAGTTGCAACCATATTGCTAACTGACACACAGCTTCCATCTGCCTGGTAACTTCTGTTTTGAAATCCAGCTATTTTGTTTGACCACACAGCCTGAGGGCCTGGTAAATTCAAAGAAACTGGCATAGGGAATCACAATTGAGAGAAGCAGAGTCAGGAAGATCACTGATTGGACTGCTGGGAATTAAACAGTTACATAAATTTATTGTTGCTTTAGTCCCTGACAACTTGTAAACTTTATTATCTCTGCCAAAAATCCTGGCTCCTAATGTACATTAGATAAAGCTACTCAAGACATTCTACAAATTGTTTTAAAATTAGTTTAAAATTTAAATTAACACAGACTTTGAGTCCAATTGTGGTTTTGACGTTGACGGAGTACACTGCTATTAGTGAGATAGTTTCCAAAAATGTTTCAGTAATAAATTGAAATCATTAGGAGCTCAGATCAAACCTGAAAAAACCTTCTTAAAGTAATTATAATCATAGTTAAATCACAGCTAAAGTCTCAGTGAATGAGCTCCACCTTAGCTTTAGATATTTAGTTTCTCCGCAAATGTTTCATTTCTCAGATTCCTAATGCATGCCGTTGTTACAATAACAATAAATAAAGCCACTCATCTAGACAATTTTCTTTTAATCAAGTCTTTGTGCATCTGGTGTTTGCAACTCATTTATTTCAATTTTCTCATTCATACATGCACTATTAAAATCTTCGCATTGTTTCCTTTGGAAATAATGGTTGCATTCATACTTTTGTAATGTTAATTATATGCAAACAGCACATCTAAAGAGCAATCATAAACTTTTTAATGGCATTCAAAGAACAACTTCTCTGTCACCTGTATTTAAGATGTGTGAAGATGATTCTGTATATTGTGCATGTACAAGCATGTTACTACTGGCCCTCATCTGGTGATCGTTACCAGCATCTGCTTTTTTATATTGTGACTGAAATTTGTATCTCTTGAAAATTCTGGTACTAGAAGAAACAGCAACATCAATGCATTATTTGGAAAGTACACTGAAACAAAGCTGTTTTGGGAGAGTGTGAGATCTTTTGCATTACATTCAAGATAAGGAGGAAGTGGAGACTGGTTTTCAGCGTATTTGTAAGGGGTAAGGAAGGGTGATAGAAAACCAAAGGTATGAACTTTTTTCAGTATCAGGAGTCACCTTTCATAGGGTCTTAATATTCAATAAGCCATACAAAGCTGCACTGGCTCACATTCTGGCTGATGAGGAACTAGCAGTTTCTTGTGAAGCACTGCTGGTACAACCATTAAAGCTTCAAGCAGAAACAAATGAAAAATGCAGGTCCACAGACAGTAAGTTGTGTTTTATATAGCATAATGTAGAAGAGAAGCTGACAAAAGAGAAATAAATATTTTAGGGAAGATGACAGATAACAGAACACTTAGCTGAGTTAAGCCTTCCTAGAAGATGCAAACTGAGATGACTGAATATAGTATGTAGTTCTAACCTGTTAATTTAGTTCGTAGGTTTTATTTTACTACTCTAGTATTATTGGAAATGTTTATTGGAGCTGTTTTTAAAAGCCATAAATATAGTGCCTATAAAAGTCCCATATCAGATGCAAAGGCTAGCAATGGATATTCCACAAAGCAGTAAAAGACAGTGGCAGGTCATGCATAAGAAAATATTAGAGTTAGGCTTAAAATTCCCAAACAAAAAATTATATTAAAAGTACAGAATAACAATTTCAGCTTACATGTGTTAAGAAAGCTAAAGTTTTCTTCCCATAAATTCAATAAACTAAACTTTAACATTAAATTTCAATGCAAATCTGTTCAGTAATAGAAATGCACACAGCATTTTGCCCATTAATGGTAGTGTTGGACAATGACAAAGGCGTTTTAGTGCTCATATTTTAAAAATATTTTTCTCCTCCCTTCCTTATTGTGTTAATAGAAAGAAACCAAGTAAAAAGAGATTTCTGTGAAGCCTGAGAGCTCATTTTGTCAGACTGGGGCCTCATTTATATATCAAGTACCTATTTACACAGTATGGCTCATGAAGATACCAAATCTTCAGCTACTGAGAAATACAGGAAGCTAACAGATATTCTTTTAAATGTTTCCCATTTTAACTTTTAAATAACACAAGTTACTATATAAAGTACAGTAGCTCATACCTACTATGTATAATGCTTTCTAAGTACTAAGAGGTAACGTTTCAACATTATTTAAAGATTTATTGTATTATAGATAGAAAAGGGAAAATTTTGAAAGTGTTTATTTACTTAAGATATAACAAAGACTTAATAAAACCTGTTGCTGACCTGTACCTCATTTATGGCATATATTTGGCTTAATGAGAAGAAAAATGAGAAATTAACTAAATAGTACAAAAAAATAAATTAAGCCAAAGTAATTATGAGAACAGGACTGGAAAACATAACGTATTCTACTTGCAATCTGTGCTTCAGTAGACTCTGAAACCCGCATGATGATGTTTAAGGCTTACACTGTAAGAACAACTATTCTTTGTTTCTGCAGTGAGACAACCTTTAGCTAAAGTCTGTCCCTACTAGCAAACACATGTGAGCACTGCAAGAAGTTGTGTATGCCTTCTCTTTATTGCTACTGCATAAATACAGTGCTTAAATAATTTAAGATGCTCTAAATCACACAGGGCATCTTTGCTTCTTCTCTTCTAACATTAACAGGTAAAGTTCTCTTAATCAGCAGGATTAAAGAGTTTCTTTGTAACAAAGGGGACAGTACTGAAAGCGCTGTAAGAACAAACAAAATTCAACAGTATTCCAATGATGCTCTTTAACTCTTCAATAATATTATTAGAGTTTTGGATGACATAAATATTTTAACATGTTTCTTCAATGGCTAATTTCACAATGAAAGTATGTTTACCTAACTTCATAACAAAATTTCATATATGCAACTTGCTGCCTTTGTGAGAATCCTTACCTCTGAATTGCATTTATTCAGCTCGTCTTTTTGAGCAAACCTGTGCTTAACAGCCTGTAAAACAGCATAAAATCAGTCTGCACACTGGATACCAATAAACATATTCAATAAATACTGTATAAAACCCCCCAAAATGGCAACTTTTTTAAAACACAGTTCAAGAAAAACATTCAACATAGCAATCTATTTATATTTACCTTTTTAATATTTGGATGGCAAAATTATGAAATAGAGGATTAGTGACCTAAAAGAAAAATATTATGGGCAATTTTTCTCCCCATTTTTCCTGTTATTCTCTGCTTCTTGCTTATGTAGTTGCTATGTAAGGACAGTGTTACTAGATTTGGTCCACTTGACCACATTAAAAAATATTAAGTGTTTTCAGTTTTTCTATGGCAAAATGCAAACTTGGGATTCCTCTTGCAAGTTACTCATGATGTGAAGATATGGCAGTACGTGCAAAAATGTATTACTACTATTGTTATATTTAGTTATGGCCTAGCGTTACAATCTTACTCATACATGTTGCCAAAAAAGGCTTTTAGGAGAGACTGTCTTTAGGATTATGAGTACCCCATCTGCACATAACTACATAACAGTTTGAGGGAAAGATAATCTGATAAGAATTGAACTTGTTGCATGTAGTATACATGAAAAGTCAAAGACACATTTATTTCTTAAAAGTCTGGAGGGTACTGTCTTGATAAAATGTCACTACTAGAAGAGGTAGCATTTGAAGATGCATAGATTTAAGCAGCATGAGTCTTCTATTTGTTAATCTCGGGTTTAAACATCGTGTACATTGAGGACTTAAAAATTCTAATTCTTTTGCTACTAAGAACTTGTATTAATATATATAGAGGACCTGATTTTGCAGTTACAAAATCATACAGTGCTTCACGTAAGCAAGCTCCTACAAAAATACCTACACGCCATCATCTGCATCACTGTAACTTACACAGATAATATATCCTAACTCAAAGTAAGTAATTGTTTTTTCTAGATATGAAATAGTTTTTAATTACTAGTGTAGCATGTTTATCAGCATGTAGATATGTGACAACATTAAAACAAAAGAGTGCATTTAGCTCCATTTTTTACTTGTAATAAAAAACATTGATATGAGTCAACAAAATAATTGTTCTAGGGTATGGTTAGTTTTAAAAATGTGTTAGTGTAATTCAGCTAGATAACAGGAAAGTCATAGAAAGACTGTAATCCAATGACATTTTGTTGAACAATATTAGCTACTACTTATCTCATATATTGCACCAAGATTTCAAGTAGTCCACCATGTCTTCCACACACTCATGCCTACCAATTACCACTACTAAATTACATTTTAGCTAATGGTAGATGTAGTAAATATGGGATTATTAAACACTGCAGGTTAAAAGGCATTATTACTATTTCAAAAGATGTGAAAATATCTACTTTATTAGCTCAATACTATAATGAAAGATAAATTTAATAATACACATTTTACATTTTCTGCTAAGAAAGCATTAACTGATTGTTACTTACTGCAGCAAAATACATGTGTTTTATTACAGCATTTTTCATTTCAGCAAGCTGCATGTTAGACATGATTTGGTCGGTCTCCTGTGCAGCCAGGAAATTGTTCATTTGGATATCTTCAGTATTTTGTATTTCATTCTGTGCAGAGCAAAAAAATACCACTGTTTTTTTTTAGTTGTAAAGCTAATGTTCTAAAACAGCATTTATGTGCTAAGTCTCTCTATATATTCTATCGTAACCCCTTGTGTGCATATGCATGCTTATGTAATTGTTCAAGGGTCTACATTATGTGCCAGATAAACAGCTGGTGGTTTGAAAACAAACCACTGATGTTGTAGGAAGCAACAGCATAAGAATTATCAATGTAAGCTTCCCCATAATTATTTCCTAACTGACTTTAACTCTGACTCAATCCCTGTGCCTGAAACAAGAACTGTGTTTCCATAATGGATTCTCTCTTTGGACTTTTCAAAAACTAAAACCAAAGCTCAAACCTTTTCAGTTATTGAAAAAGGGTGTAAGAATTTTTTAAGACATTTTTTCATCAATTTGACTATGACCATGAATTCATTTTATAAAGGCCACTACAATGAAATCTTTTCAGTTCTTGCCTAAAAGCCTGAACTAACCTAGTAATTCAAAATTTAAAAGTTCTTTTTTCTGTTAATCTATTCTCTAAGTCCACCTATTGCTTTCAGCTATTTCTGCAGCACAGGGAATGAGGAAGTATTTCTCAAACTGGTTTCCAACTCATTCTGAAAAGACTCTCAGCAAAGACACAAGATAACTTCTATTAGTAAAAAATAACTACAAGAAAATGTAAAAGTTATTTCAGGATACAAGAACAATACATTTCAGTAAGAGTTTCAATGTATGCTTTTCATCAAAGATACACAGACTAAGAATAAAACACTATCTTTGTTTTAGGCAAATACACACATACCTCCAGCCTCCCCCTGCAGTGCAATGAGTTAAGAACCTAGACACAGGTGAAGTGTTCCCCTTGGTCACAGTACTGATGGCCATTTTTTATTGGGAGCAGGTGTGGAAGGCTTGGAATAGCTTGCCTTCTAATTCAAACACCTGAATCTGCTGGGTGAATCAAGTATGGGAAATATGGGCTACAACAGTAGGCAAAAAAACACACTAGTGCATGCAACGGTAAGATGCAAGCCATATACTTTTAGGTTTTCAAGATAAAGTTTCAAACACTGCACATGTTTCATCCTGTTTTCAGATTTTCCCTTAAACATATAATTCAAACCAAAAGTATGTGGCATGTGCATAACTGTATTTCTAAACAAATATGGAGTTTGTTGCACATTACAGAAGAGTTAAGTATCTTTGGTGACTTGAAAAGAGCTCTAAATAGCTTTTGATGAGCCAGGGATAACTGAACTCTGATGCATTAACTAGTCTTTACTTCTTGTGGCACTTCTGTAAATTTTCAACATGCTTACAAAAATACTTATATGCAAACAATATATAGCACCATCTTGGCAAAATTTTATGAATTCCGGCATGCATTCAGCATTTAAAGTCTCTGTTTAAATTTGAGACTAGCTCCCTAAAATCATGCATGTGTTTTAGTATCTTGAATCAATAAATTTGACACCTTGTAGGATCAAATAATTAATGACAATCCCACAGAGTATTTTAACACTACAGTTATGAGGCTGAGATTATAAGAACAGATACTGAAATATAAAGATGACGCAAAGACTTGGTTCAAAAGAAATCACAGCAGGAGTAGTCTGAACGTCAGTGCAGTTCTACTGGGAAAAAAAAACTGTTTTACTGAATTCAGCATCTGGATGTATACATGGGTGTTTAGGGGAGGAAAGGGGTATTTATTTTTGCTAGAAGAAGCAGTGAAATAGCAGGACTACAAATTTACAAAGTTGGAACATTCTAATGAATTATGTGCCAAGTACTTCCGGAAGGGAGAAAGCGAAGAGCATGTCCATAACATTCTTTGATAAAGCCTAATATATTTGGACAACCCTTGTGATTCGATTGCCTATGTTTTATTCTTTTCCTTTTAAGAGACTAGGAGTCTTGGCAGTTTTCTGAGTTCTTTAGATGCATTTAAATAGAAAGCTAATGCTCTCTTGGCCTCTGAGGTGAGTTACTTTAATGAAATCTAAGAAAAAAAGATACGTGCAAGTTAATGGACTGGTTAAGATGGAAACCTGTTATCACACCTGGGAGGAATTCAGGGTGCATAGCAAGAAACACTTTATTCTCATAGAGATCAATAAAATGTGAGGTAGCCATAAAAACTTGACACTTGTTCCTCTATTAAATGTAAATGTCTATCTTAGCTGAAAGGTGTAATAGACAACAATTTCCCTGAACAAGTTTCATTAAGAGAGTAAGCACTAGACTGAGATCCCATGTGGATGCATGTTTTATACAGGGTGTAAACATTAAGACCTTTCAACCCTCTTCTCGCCCTACTGTAACAGCTTTACTGCTCATTAAAACAGGAAGAGCAAAGTACAGGCTTTGACCTGAAGAATCCAAATGATTTTCAAATTAAGTAGGTTATTCCTAGTAACAAACACGGTTTTAGCTCCTACTTGCTTGCAAAGCCAGTATTTTCAATTAGCAGTTGACTAAAATCATCCTGTAGTCTGAGGGACTATCAGACTAAAGGAATCTTCTGAGGCCTTTGAGTAGTTCCAGGTCAAAATGCTAAGAAGTTCTGAATAGCACATCAGAGTCTATGGTGAATAGTGCATCTGGTAAGCAAACAACTATGAATCATAAGGCATCTCTCTCTCTCTCTAAGGAAACAGTAAAAAAAAAAAAAAAAATCTAGTTCTAGTGGATCCCACACATACAAGAAAATTCACTGAACAGTGACATGTCCCCTCATAGTTCAGATGGAAAGATGAAAGAGAAATAAGCTGCTTTTCTTGCTCTGACTTATCTTTTGCATCACTGTAAATTTAACTCCTGATCCAATTTCGGAGCTGAATGGTAAACCTAACACTCCATTTGATATTGCACTGGATGCTTCATCTGCACAAAAAACTCTGTCTCTCTGGAATGATGACTTTTAGTGTGTCTTCACTCTTCAAATAAGGTCCATCCAGGTCCTCAGGTCTTAGTGGATCTGATGATGGTACATCTGATGATGTACTGTCTCATGTTCTAGTTTAGTTAACAGAAGAAAGATATTACAGGGACTTTGGAGAATCCTCTTCTACCAACAAATAAATACAGAGCTTGCATTCTCAAGAATTTAACACTTTAGACTAGTAAAAGAGAAAGAAGTTCTGAAAGTTGAATCTAGTCTTTGCACATGTGGGCATCATGTGACTTGATGTGTAAGGACTCATTAACATTTTCTGAAACAGAAGGGACAATTATGTCCCTTCTGACTCTGTGGATGAGAGTTCTGCAAATGGAGAAGCATTACAGTATATAAACTGTTGGTACATGAGACACTCCTAACAAGTCTTCTTGGCATGCCAATCTATTCTGGTAGGGTTGCTGGTTGCTTATAGAATCCTTTGGTTTAAATTAATTTTATTTAATTTTGTCTACGAAGTCTGCAAGTACAGAATGATCTTTCTACAGTATTGGAGAGTTAAAGGTACGCTCAGATAGCAGTTCATACAACTATTTTAGGAAACTATAATTCTGGCAGCATCAACCTCAGTGCATTGATTGAAAAGGGAATATAGGCAACTATCTTACATTAGATTCCCAGCACAGAAATAGCCTGTGTGAATTTCCTCTGCCTAGGACACAGTCCCCTTACAAAATTCACGTTGCAACCAGCAGTTCTCCTCAGCCATGAAGGACGGCTAGCAAACTGATTTTGAGTTAAGAATCTGAATTTTAACAAAATAATCTACAGACTATTTTATCATATTCTATCTATAACATTATTTAAAAAAGGTAGAATTAAGGTCAGTTGACAAAATAAATTATTACATTGATCTTGAAGCATGAAGATACCATTACAATACAGCCTAATGGTGTGTGCCAAACCCAGTAAAAAATACATATATTCACATACACAGGCAGACAGATAGATACATACATACACACATTTGATACCCTTACCAAATAAAGGGAATAAAAATGAAAAACATTATTTTTTTTCTTGGTATTTTGTGAATAACTATTTAGTTGATGGTCACCTACACTAAAACTTCCCCCTGAAGTCTAATTAATTTTTCCAGTAATAGTAGCACAAAGCAGGAGCCAAGAAAGGACATGAAGAGGAAGAAGAAATAATGTATGCTTCCTTGGTGTTATTTCTTCTGGTCTGAAACAAAACACTGCTTTTGGAAAGACGATTTTTCTATTACAGAATCACAGAATGGTTGAAGTTGGAAGGGATCTCTGCAAGACACCCGGTCCAAACCCCCAGCCCAAGAGGAGACACCTAGAGCCAGCTGCCCAGGACCACGCCTGGACAGCTTTTGAATATCCTGAAGAATGGAGACTCCACAGCCTCTTCAGGCAACGTGTTCCAGTGCTCCATCACCCTCACAGCAAAAAAAAATAGTATTTCCTGACTTTCAGACAGAATGTCCTGTGCTTCAGTTTGTGCCACTGCCTCTTGTCCTGTCACAGGGCACCAGTGAAAACAGCCTGGCTCTGCCTTCTTTGCACCCTCCCTTCAGGTATGTATATACATTCATGAGCCTTCTCTTTTCTTGGATAAAGAGTCCCAGAATCAGAAAGTTGTATTACTTTTAATCAAATTACAAAACATTCAGGCTGATCATATTCCCCTCTATTATTAATGCTGCATTATTTACAGTAATCAGTAAACCTGACATAAATTGCTAACAATGACAAACTAATTTTAGATATGTTTTTCAATTTACTTACCTCAAGAAGGTAATCTCCTAGATATTGCAAAGGGTAGTATCGAGCTTCAGAGAGACATTTTTTGTTTTGCATTGGAATAATTTTGTTATTGATGAATATATGAGTTATATTGCACTCTGCATTTTGAGGTGAACATATGGTTGCCTTTCCAGCTTGAAGAACTCTAAATAAATATATTTTGAAAGATGTATTTACTGCATCATATTAATACTGCCTAAAACTACATTATCATTCACAAACTACAAGCATGCAAGTGCAAGAGAATAAGGGTTCTAGATGTATGACACTTTAGGAGGATAAAAGGGTGCTTAATAGCCTTCAGAAAAGGAAAGAACCCACTTAAGAAGACATCCTTCTCTTTACAATTTCACACTATTTATTAAAATCAATGTACACCTCCTACATATCTAATAGAAAGCTTTACCTGTGCATTTTTTCAAAGATCAGATTTGGTGACAGCAGCTATAATTTATTGCATTATGCCCCCCACAATGATGATCGTCTTTCAATTAAGTTTTACAATAATGTGGTTTACCAAAAATGGAACACTGCTCTTCTGAACTGTAACATGATCTTTTCATAATGCAAATACACTTTTTTACTTCATTTTGGAGTCATTTACAGCATTTGGTGTTGTCCAATATCATACACAGAAAACAGGTTGGTTTGTCTTTGGGACACCATTACATGTAAGTTTCCCCAGGGGCAATTTCCAGCGTTGTACTGCTGCAACTATTCTATCTTTTAGAAAAGATACCAGATTAAAAAAAATCGTGGAAGAAAGAAGGTCTCTTGGCATGCTGGATATGTTTTACTTTTCAAAATCCAGGTACGTAAAAAGAAAATTATGCTGGTCTCACACACTTACCCATCCAACAGCTAGGCATTAAAGGCAGGAAAAGCACAGAAGGGGGAAAAAAGGCACAGTGTTGTAAATATTAGAGAAAAATCAGTCTTTCCCCAAAGCTACAGTGGCCTTTATGACTGAAGACAGTACTTGCTGGAGACAAAAAAATATCCACATTTCAGTGTTTTCTGACTAACTAAAAGGACACCCGTGTTGGCGTATGGGAAAGTCTGGAAAAAGAGATTCCTTCCACAAAACTGCCTGTTCACCTCTCTTGGTGATGTAGTTCCTGTTAAAGGTTATTTTTATTGTGAACAGAGCTGTGCAAAACAGCATTTAAATAGTGTTATCACAAAGATCTGCATAAACAGTTTTTACAGAAAAAGAAACAGCATTTTTCACAAGTGTAGCAGGATGAGTGCATCTTTCTGCAAGACAGCACATAGTAAGCTCTTCCGCTCAGCCAAGAAAATGGCACACTTAGAATGTCTTCAGCTGGCAAAATCAGAAGTTGGTAACTTCAGCTACACCTCACTTTGCCTTTAGGAACTGCAGACAGACAAGCATTCTGTGATGCAGCGTGCAGCCCTGTACCATCATCAACCAGATGAACCACACTTGCCTCCTTGCCTGTGCATCTGAGGCACGCCCAGACCTGAGAAGTACTCCTAACTAACTGGGATTTCAACAGAGAAGGAGAGTAGGACAGTATCTGCTCCTACAATGAACGTAAAGCTCTAAAACAGTGTCAGGGGATCTTTGCTTTTACTGTACCAGAAGCAAACATTAATATGCTCTGGTTGCAATTCAATGTAGTATTTAAACCACAGAATCCAAATGTGTAGGAAGAGTATGGGGGGGGGGGATCAGTCCCAGAATTCTTGCACTTTAGTTATTTTCCTTTTCTCTGCTTTTCCTTTATACTTTTGTCCTTTTCCTTCTGAACTGTATGTATTTACATCATATCAGAAACATCTGTTACAGTACAAATTAGGTCTTCAGAACTACAGGAAGCTGTTGCATAGATGTCACACAAAAACCGATCAGGTCAGTCACAGTGTGGCGCAGATCAGTAAGACACAGATCACAGCTGGCTCAGGTCACCCACCCAAGTGAAATAATGTATCCCGTTCCAGATAGCATTTGAATGTAACATCCACAAAAAATAAATGATTAATCATAAAAAACATAAGCTTGTCTATCTTGCCTCATGAAGAAAGTTTCCATAAGCAGTTTATTTAAGATGCAAACATATGAGAATGTGCATTATTCTTGACACTATACTAAAAGAAAGCAAGAAAAGCAGTGATGTTAAAGATTTAAAGTCATTTTATTATAAAAAAGTATGGAAGTAAATCAACAAAAATGATTCAGAGTTTGAAGAGCTGGAGGTTTTTAGGGTCCAAATTAACTGGGATAGAAGAACAAAAATGTGTTCAACCATACAATACGTGTGCCATGATTCATTATTTAAGCTTTAAGACATACCCTCCTACCTTCTAATAGACGCCATTCGTTTATCACCTTCCTTAACAGGGAAGACAACTTTCCATCTGTGGAAGGCCCCTGGAGCACTGGATTTTGTCAGTTCTTCGCGCCATCTTTTAGGTGCAGATTGCATCTGAGGTGAATAATGGGTGTCTTTTTCAATTTCATATCCCCATTCGTACGTTGTTTCATCAAGCCATCTGCCACTTTCGGCACTATTAATTATGTACTCCTTAGTTAGTATCCACTTTCCTAAAAAGCAAATGAACTGTCAACCACAAAAGATTTTTTGTGCAGACAAATGGCAATCAACTGAAGATCTAATATAAAATTAACTTCAACCTTTCTTGTGCAAATAAAGGCTGGAATTGTAAGTACCATTTTAAAAACTTCTTCCTACTACAAAAGTTATCCTCTTTACACTTCAAAATCACAAATCTCACAATGGCACTGAAAATTATTGTTTTGTTTTAACGATGAAGTACCTTTCTACCCTTCCTAGATAAAATACTTGTCTATCTCCTCAAAAATCTGCAAATGGAATTTTTCAGCTTCCCAGATTTTGTTCTTATGAATTCCACAGAACCTTGCTTAACCCTTTATTTTTAATATCATTTGACACTTTTACAAATGTACTAAAATGTAGTAGATTGAAGAAATATTCTACCACCAATGATTAAAAAAAGGAATGAAGGTTTTTAGCATGTAAGCTGTTTCTACCTTCTTAATACTACTTGCACGGTGAGTGTAGTGAATACCAATATTAGGTGGATACGGTTTTAGACTTTTGTCTTTCCCCTTTCTTCTTTTCACATCCTTTTCTCTCATCCCTTGGCTCCACCTCCTCCGCCTCTCCTCTTTCATCTTCCGCATGTATGCTTTTGATACCGTATGTAATGATCTTCCCCTTTTTCTCTGTCTCTCTCTTCTTACAGGTTCAGGTCAAGAGCCGTGGTTAGTACCCTGCTCCTGTATTGAAACACTACCTACAGAAGATACTGTAAGAGAAATAGACTTGAATTGTGTGAACCTAATTGGTTTCACAGAACAGCAGGGTTGACTGGCAAAATGTCTCAGTGCAGGAGCACAGATGGTACTTCTACATAACCTAGCATAGGTACCAGTAGACTTATGACTGGAAAAGGTATGCTGTGCACAACCTGTATGTTAAAATTGCTTTCATTTCAAAGTTTCCATCTCAAAAGTTCTGTCAGCTAGGAAGTCCATGAAGACTGGCACCCTTGTTAGTATTTCTGTTCACCTCTAGGGAGTTCTAAATGGGTTTAAACATGAACTTTTACACTTACTTGGGAAAAATGGCAGTAGGAATGAACACACTCTCTCTGCCATCCAGGGCAAGAGCAGCAAAAATGTCACCTCTTCCAGGACTGAAAAGTACTAGTGGGTACTAGATGGTATTGGGGAAGATTTGCAAGTATAGAAACATGACGGAGTTTTGCATTGCCATGTGGACACTATATATATCGTTTCCACTCAATTCAAGGAAACATCTCTAGATGTTTTAAATCCCAAAAAGTAAGAAAACATTAACTCAAAGGTTTATAATAGTTAAAATTAAGTGCCATGTCACAAATCTATCTGCATTTTAATATTGTTTCCCTCATGGAAACTTTTGGTCTATTTCCTTTTGGATTAGAGTGCAATCAGAATTTTATATTAGTACAAGGAATCATCCATATATATGTACACCCCCCCCCCTAAACTCTGGCAGTGATAGATGATTGAAAATGCTTGCTAATGTGGTAAGTACAAATATGAAATTAAAAAATTTACTTATATCTTTAAACCCAAATCTACGTTTAGTTATTTGTCTGTTATCTCTTAAATTTAAGATTATCCATCCTAAAAATTGCTTTAACACTTTGGTGTATAATACAATATAGAGAAAATAAAGGTCACATTTAACCAGTTAACAGTTCGGTATTGTGAAATCTTGTAACTCCACAATATTTTCTAAACTCATCATAAAATCCTTCCAGGTAATCTCTCTATAAAGAAATCTTAAAATACAGAATTTTCATTCTAAAAGCATTTTAGTTGCTTACGTATGGGATTTCATCATCAGGCCTTAAGTAAAAGAAAAGCAAGAGGAAAGAACCAGAGGCTTGTGTCAGAATGGCAAAAGCCTGGAATCTTCTCTTGCTGCATGAACAGGAACTTAGAGACAGTGACCTTTACCAGTGAATGTTGTGTGTGAATTTGGTGTCAAAAATTCATACTGACTACAGGTGACCATATTCTCTCTACCCCCTTTTCAAGTGATCCATTCTTAAGCACCCATCTCGCTTGGGTATGACTTCATGACCTAACTAATATATAACAAAGCTTCCTGTTTGGGAACAGATGCAGATCAAGTAAGGAAGATAGCAGCAAAAATCCAAAACAAAGAGAAGTAAATCAGAACATGAACACAGAACCACGTTAAAAATGAAGGTTACTGGAACAAGAAGAACGAGGGTTCGTAAGGCAGTTCATTCATGAAATGAAAACAGGTCACTAGAAACCTTTTAAGGGTCCTTTCCAGTCCTATGTTATGATCCTATGAAATTTTACAGCAAATCTTTTACTCACCTGCAGCACAGGCAGCTAAGAACTTTTCACTCTTGCACAGCTTTTTTGCTATAAGATGTGTACAATTTCTGTATTTCTGGTAAAACAAAAACAAAACAACACACTTGTATCACTGGAAACAGTTTAGCTTTCTTGGCTATTTATACACAACCCTAAACTACCACACAGTCCTTTATTTTAAGGCACAGTCCTTTATTTTAAGGCTCGCATTTTATCTTTCTGCTCTAACCATCAGGTACTTCAGTGCACAATACCTTATTATCTAAAAAAACACAGTCCAGTTTGAACAGCCATTCGAGTAGTGCCACCTTCTCTTGTTTTTTAAATCCAGTTAACTGGATTATCCGTTTCTGGCCGCCACCTGCCATCTGTTAAAAGCAAAACAAACGAAAAGGAAACATTAACACACAAAACACACATCACGAAAAGTTGCTTGCATGATCTTACTAGAACTTCCTACTTGTTTCCCGAGAAAAAGGGGAAACACACCGCGAGGAATCAACACCCCCCCGACGGCGTACGCCACATTTGAGGCTGTCACTGCTTGCCACAGTCAGGACACCTGAAAGGCGGTAACGCGCTAAGCCAGAGACCCCCAAACTGCGGCCTGCAACGGGCCGAGCCCCCCCGGGGCCGCCACCGCCGCTCCGCGTAACCCACACCCGCGGAGGCGGTCCAAGCCTCTGCCCCACTGCCAAGCGGGCCCCGGCGGGTGCGGGGGGCCTCCCACCGCCCCCTGTGAGGGAAAGCCACCCCCCCCTCAGGAAAGTGCCGCAGAGGTGCGGCGGGCTCGCCGGCGGTCCCGGGCAGGAGCTGCGGGGAGAGAACCGCCTGCCCCTCTGCGGCGAGGGGAGCCCGCCTGCCCTCACGTACACACGCCATGGGGGCGGCGGGCGGGCGGGCGAGCGAGCGGCCTGCCGGTCGCCTTCTCGCCCCTCGGGCCGGCCCGGGCCGCGCCGGGCGCTGCCCCCCGCGCTCTGCCACCGGCGCGTTCCCGCCTTCCCCCCGCCCCGCCCCCGGATGTGGCGGCGCGGCCGTTCCGGGCCGTTGTCACTGACGCTCCGCGGTCGCCGGGGCTGTCGGCGCGGAGCCGCGGGGGGAGCCCGGCCGGGTAAGTGGCCCCGGCGGGGCTGTGCCCTTCCCCTCCCCTTACCGTGCAGCTGGGCCTCGGCGCCGAGCGGGACAGGGCTGGGGCCCGCCGCTGACCCGCCACGAAGCCCCGGGGCTCCCTGCGGCCGCCTCCTCTCCTCCGCGGCTCAGCCGGGCGTTGCGTAGTTCCGAGGCTCCCCGAGCGGCGGCGGCGCCGGGCGGCCCAGCGGCTGGTGGGCGCCCGCCCCCGCGGCGGGAGGGCGGCGCCGCGGGCCCGGCTTCGCGCCTCAGCGCGGGGCGGGAAGGGGAGGTCTCTCCTCAGGCCGAGAGAAGTGGGTGCCCAGGGCCGGGGGCGTGTGGCGGAGCGTGAGCTGGGAAGCAGGCCGGCGCCGCCTCGGAGTGTCTGAAAATCACCATTTCTGTTGCTCAGCAGAGTTAAAGGAGTGGAAAGCGGTCTGGTAGGGGTGTGTGCTGGAAGACGGAAGAGCCCTCGCTGAGTAGAGGAAGCTGACAGAGGAACCAGGTGGAGTTCGATGTAGATGCAGGTTGAAGTGTCTTTCCACTGGAACAGGCTGTCTGTGAGAGTCGGGAAAGGGAGCAGGGATTTCTGATCCTCTGTACCCTTTTCTCTGTATCTCAAAGAAACTTTGAGCGTGCCTTGTGCCACACGATGGCTGATCCTCGGGGAAGATGACTAGATACTGCTGCAGCCAGATAATCGAGCCACGTATTTTGGTGAAGGGATTCCTGCCCTGCTGACCAAGTTGGTGCTGACTCTGCATTATGGAAGTCAGGGTTTGATTTTTTTAAAATTACAAAGGAACATGAAAAGGTCAAAATAATATTCAGATTGTACCTCAAGCACTCAATTTAGAATTTAGAAATGTAGAAATGCCAAGATTATGATAGTTTGTGAAACTTTATTTTGGTCCCTTGTGTATTTGAGAGATGAGTTTTGACTTGATTCCTGTGTCATGTAGTGCACGGAATGGATAGCGCACAAGAAATCTGTTAGTGCTTAGTAATGAATAAAGTAAGCTTTATAGAACACTTTTTTTTTTAATTATTCCTTTTTTATACAGTTGGAGCATAGAAGACACACATCCTAATCAAAGCAAAAAAAAGGTGATTGAATTGCCTCCTTAGAGAACTGAATGCTACTCTCTCCCCTTCCATAAAAATCTTATGTGATAATGGACAAGTCACTTTGTACTCATTGAGGTAGCTGCTTCATATTTAAGACCTGTACACTGAGAAATGTATGGCAGAACTTTCACAAGTGCTGAGTATTTGTCACCGCAGCTTAGATCAATAGAAGCAATGCATACCTAGGTATTCGTGGGTAAAGAAAACCAAAACCACCTGGCTTTAGACATCTAAAATTTGGCAGCACATTGGACACTTGGTATTAAATCTGTCTGAGTTTCCCAAATATCAAAATGGAAAAATAGTTCTGCCAGGCCTCAGATGGGTCTCGTGTTGCTGTTTCTAAAGTATTCTGGTACCCTTGATGCTTACTGAAATTTTTCCCATCTTCTGTTTCCTTAACATTGCAGCTCTATTTTTGTATGCAAGCATGAAGTAATCATCAACAACCTCTGTCATTAGTTTTTGATATAAGTGGCACTGTAAAATCTTTAAACATCTACTTGAATATTCAGAGGTAAATGGCTGTATTTATTGCTTGCATTTCTTGATTGATAATGCAGATTAGTTGCGTTTTCTGTTTTGTACCAGTTGCACCTTTATACCTTCACTATTGAGTTGTCAGCACTGTAAAGGTATTCATTTTAATTCTTCTAACTGGAGTGCAGAAAATCAAAAACCTGTGTTTGTTTTATAAAATGTAATCTAAAGTTTAGACACCACACTTAATCTATTGTCCCTAAATATGGGTTTTGATATCTGATAGTCAAAATTTATCTTATTTAAAAACTAGGAACACAGTTCACATTAATAAATAATTCTGGGTTTGTTTACTCTGGTAAAGCTGAAATAAATTGTTTGGATTAATATTTTTTAAAGTTAACAATTTAATTCTTATTAACTACTACTAAATACTAACCATTACTTAACTAGTAACTAATAACATTTTTATGCCACAGGGCTCTTAACAGGCTGGAGAAGTCTTCAGCATACAGTATCGTAAATTTCAGCACACAATACTGTAAATTAGCTACTACTGAAGAAGTTGCGTACTTATACGATGACCATTTGTTACCTTTGAGAATTAAATATTTTCTAGGTTGTTTGGTTTTTTTCCTTGTCTCTGGCATATAAAATTTATGGAATCAAAATAACCGAGACCTCAAACATTTCATGTCTATTTTCACTTTAAAATACATTGTTACTGAAGTGTAACTTTAAGAAATTGAGAACATGTTTTTACCTTCATTTTAGTGATGTCTGGTAAGTCTGGATGTCACTTGTCCTCTCCCCTGATTATTTTTTCATAATAAGCCCAAAATATTTTCTTCTTTTCCATCCTTGCTGTGATCTCATTATAGTAGCTAGAAATCTCTTAATTCATTATGTTTTTTCTTTTTTACAAGGGTTAATATTAGGTCTCATAGATCTAGGGAGCAGTCTTTTTAACTGGCCTGTTTTTCAGTACCTCTAGGTTTCTTTGTTCTTTTAATGTGTTTGTCAAACATACGGTTCAGTTGCTCTGTATTATAAACTATATTTAAGCTGTTTGGATTTTAGATGGATATCCACTTTTACACTTTCTCTTCTACAGTATATGTGACATCTTTTATAAAAATTCAGAAGTGATTTTCAGTGCCACACAAATGGTATTTCACTTATAAAATTTCTAATTACATTTTAAGGACCATCAAGAATGGCTTCACAGCTCCCATGTCCTCAGTTCTTTAAGAAGCCACGATCAGATAAATAAATATTCCTTTTACTCTTTCACAAAAAGAGTTTACTTCCAGTGTTTCAGGTGCTCACCTCTTTCAGTCTTCTGTAACTGCTTCTTTCTTAATTTTATTTCCTAGAGAGACAAAAAAAAGAGAAATGTCATTTTAATTCCACTGTTCTAGCTTTCTACCTTATACTTATTGTTTCCTGTATGTTCTACACATAATTGTATTACCACCATGTCTTTTGCCTTGAAATCTCACTTTTTACATTTTCCCATAGATAGCTATTTTACCTCACATAATAACTGCAGTTATTTCAGACCTCGTTGGTGTAGCCATGATCAATGTGATCACTGTTGAACTTTGTCCTTAAATCTCACAACTTCTTTCTGCAAGCCTTCACCACTGTATCCTCAACTTTGCCACTTAGGGTTTGGGGGTTGGTTTTGCGGTTTTTGTCCCTCACTAGCCTTTTGACTTCCTATGTTGAAAACGATACATAATTTATTGCAGTAATTGTGATACAATCCATGCATAAACATCTTCTCCATTGTGAAATATGATCTGACAGATTTTTTTATCTAGTGGAAGATATTTTTCATTATGTGCTTAAAATATTTTCCATCATGCAAAGAAGCTTATCAGTTGACTGATTAACAATTTCAGAGTTTAAAATTCATTAGAGTTTTTTTCTAATGTTGCCTCAACTTATCATGTGTATACTTGTTTAAGCAATATCATTTGATAAAACAAATGTCCACAGCATAATGCCACAGGCAAATTTTGGTCAAACGTTAAGTAATCACAGCTTTGTAAAAAAACCCCAGACACTACACCGAAAAGTCAGTCATAAAAGCTAAATCAGTATGAAGTGTCTCCACACTGCCTTCGTGTGGAGAAAAATCTAACTTTGTGCTCTATTTTAAGTCTATTTTGTATGTCTGTTTTCAGTATGAAGCACTGACTCTGGCTTTGTTAAAACAGTGAAGGAACTTAAATTTTCTTCTGTAGTGACAAGGGATTACAAGAATTTGAAATAATATAAACATAATATCCACAGAAGCTAGAATAACTTCTTAATAATAATCGTTCTACAAATGTACCTGTAGTCTCTTTTATGAGCTGATGAATACAGGAATGGCAGAACAAGCATTGTGAAAATTGTTGCTTTTCTTCAAGCCTTACTGATTATGTAAACTCTCAGTTATCATAACTTTGTACTTATATTTAAAAACATCTTCTTTGTGGTCTTTTCAGGAGGTATCATTTGTGTTTCTTCCGTGTAACCGTTTTTCTTACATAGAACATTTATTTCTTCTGATCATTGTAAGCTCAGCCTATCTTATCTCCTTGCATTCATCTGCCCTTCTGCCAACTCACATTCCATTAATGTATTGTCAGTGAGTCAGTGTTGAGGGACAAATGTAGAGAGCACAAAACCGTGTTCAGCAACTTGTTTGATAACGCTTCTGTAAATGATGCCAAGCTATATACTTTATGTGTATTAGTTCACTCATTAATGAATTAGTGAGCTGCACTTCATTAGTGCACATTCAGCCACTCATGACTTGGAATAAGGTTTTCTTTGTTTGTTTGTTTTCTCTTTTCAAATATAGGTAGTGGAATGGTTTCATTTTGCGTTTAATACTTACCTTTCCTACCACATAAAGTTCAAGTTTCCTGTCTTTCCTGACATGAGTTAGTCCCTGGCTGCTTGGACCCTCTTTCTTAATCATGTTACTGTTCTCCTGCCCTGACCTAAATCTGCTATACCTGCCTGGAATACTTAATTTACCTAATTCCCTCACTGACCTAGTATTTTCTCCTACATAGGAGATCCATTTTGATGTGATCAGCAAATTTTCTTTCATCAAAGTCCTTTCACCTTCTTTTTTTTGAGAATCCATATAAGGTCATTCAGATTGTGTGTGATTTTTTTTTTAAAGTGTGTTTTAAAATGCATTTTCTTTGTCTTTTGTGTATTATTCTTCCCTAAGTAATGGCAGTCAGAATGGTGAACGTATGTAATGGTAGCAGAAATTACAAATTTTTCTTAATAATTGTGTGCTGTTAAATAGCAACTTATATACTCAGAATATTCCAGAACAGTTTCTTCTCTGCAAGAACCCCTCTCTCTCCCCAGTTTTATTTCTTATTAGGTAACTGCCAACAGCATGATTGATGCCTCACAATGCAGATAAACATGAACCCTGGCTCACAGGCATTAGAAAAATCAAGTTAGATGTGATGTAACCAGTGGGGTAACGTGTTGCATGTACACTTTTTACCTTCTCTGCTGTTCACTGTACTTGAGGTCAGTACAGAGGGTAGGCAAAAGGTGTAGATGATTATGGATGGAAGTAGAAAAGAAAAATACTAAAAAGAAGTTAAGAGAAAGTGTGGCATAAATTGTAATAGGGAAGATAATGAAGGTACAAGAGCAAGCTAGTATCTAAATACCCTACAGATTGTTGCAGTTCTATCTATGTATTTTACCAATATATAACTGGAAGATTATATAAAATTGTGACATACATGTATCAGACATAGATTTGCTACTTCAGGTGAGGTTAACAGAGTATCATAGTGGTTCCTTGTAACTGCTTAGTTGTCCCTTAAGTTAAGGTGAAATCCCTGTTATCAGCAGATCTTGCAGATAACTATTGTATTCTTACAACTTTGTCATCCGTCCCCAAGAATTCCAGGTCACAGCCGAAGGCAACTTACTCTGGGATATCAGTGTCTCTTTAGTGTCTCATGAAGATTGTAGTAGAAGCATTCAGTACTCAAATAATGTGTTCATTGGTGTTTTTTTTTATTTTATCAGAAGTCATTGTCTACTAGACTCAAAAAGCAGACAACATTTACCAGAGAATAAATCCGAAATTAACTGTCAGAGTAATAGCAAAAAATAGGTCATATTAATGTAGTAACCTATTGCCATGAGAAAGTGGGTTTCGCTTCAGATAGGCTTTGAGGTCTGTTTCAATGCAAAATAAGCTGAATATCTGTAATTTTTATTTTTATCACTGAGTCTTGTGAAGAATTCATTCAGATGAACAAGAAATTTGGTGACTGATTGTTTCCTATCACACTTCTGGACTTGTGAGTTTTGTTCTTGCGAAGATTACTGTGTGGTTCTACTTGGCTTTGGCATACCCAGATATGAGACACATAAGTCATTCTCCCATCCAGAGATACCACTCTATGCTATGAGGGAAATGTTCCCTCAAGGAAAGAGACAGCAATGTCCTTTTGTGATCTGTAGTCCCAGGAGCTTTATGAGAAATGGTGAGGTCCTCCAAATAGCTTCCTGAAAATAACCTAAGGATTGCAGAAAAGGTGGCTAGACCTTTTGCAGAAGGGGTGCCTCAGCAGTCCCTTATGCACAAAAGAATAAAAGACTTCCTTTGAAGCAATGACGTAGATAAGGTCTCTCCCTCTTTTCTTCCACTTTCCCAATGAAGCAATGACATTTATTAGTATAGAAGGTTTTTGCTGTCAGCAGTTTCTCCCATCTGGAGTGCCAGTATTGACAGAAGGAGTGTGTGGTTAGCAACATTATTGCTCATAAAGATCATAAGTAAGGGCTGAAGTAGGAGCAGGACTGAAATTCCTGACTAGGAACAGCACATCTTTTTGGCAAATGTTGGGGAGCACGAAAGCTTCCTTTGGGAAGGCATTATAGGCTCTTCTATATAAACGTAAACTCCTTAAGGATGCCGGCCCTGTTTCTCTCCTCCTGCCTCCCCACTCCCAACAACATCCTCAAAGATTTATTAGGCAGGCCAGAGCAGAATTTCAGTACCCAAAGTCCTACTTCGCTGTTGTTTAGAGGTAAACAGAAGCCCCCTTCACAGAATCTAAGAAATGACTTTATAAGAAGAGTTGCTAGTACCAGCAGCCAATAGGATATGGAACTTTTCAGCAATAAGAATGTTGCAAGTGGAATGATTTTGAGTTCAGTTCACTAAGGCATTCTGGAGACAGGTGGCCTTTGAGATGTGTCTCCTCAAGTGGAGATACCACTGTACTCTCATACATCTGCAGCTGACTCTTCCCATGTTTTGGTAGCAGAAGGCTTAAACAAGTATGACTGTTCCACTCATGGGATTGTAAAGACAGTATGGCAGGAGAGGGATCAAAATGAAAAAAAAAGCAGGATGAGGATTAATAGGGAGACTAATTAGGAGAATTGCATGTGTAGCATATTGGACATACATGATGTAAATCTTCTGAGGTAAATGGTAGATGCTGATTGAAATGTGGTAAATGAATCTGTCAGTTTTTAGTTTAAACATTTAGAGCTGCTTTCAGAAAGTGATTTGCAGCAATCCGTGGAGGCATAACATAGGCCTTGGTGAATTATATTTGGAGGTGTTTCCTTATTTAGGTTACTCATATGCCAATTTTTTCTAAGCAAAACGTCCACCTCTTAAATTTTCAGAATAAGTGTTATCTTGGAATGAGCTTGTCTCTGCAGGAGACAATATAGAATTAATCTGAGACACTGCATCTAGTTAAAAATGTGTATGTGTACATGTGTCTGTATAGAAATATATAGGGTGGTATTATGTGCTGTACATGGGCTTTTCTTGAACAAGGCAAAATTCTTTACTAATCCAGCTAATTCATTACAAAATATTTGTACAGAGTATTGACATAGTGAAGTATGATTATGCATTCTATGCAAAAATTTCTGTAATTTTTTTTAAGGGATAGATTTAGGTCAGGAAATTTAAAAGGAAAATTATGTTACAGAAAGAACCCTTGATTAAGAATCTTCGATTTTTTTTTTTTTCCAGTTTCCCTGTATACAGTGTAGTTTAGAATTTTGCTGAATATGTGATTAGTGGAATTTAACGATAACTCGTGTTATATTTAGTCCTCAAAAGCATTCTTTTTCACCTTAATTTTTAATCAATTCAGTGAAGCTCCTGCACTGTGATTTGGGTTTTAAAGACTACAGTGATAGAAGGACTTCATTCTTTCTGAGCTGAGGAGAAAAATTTCCATTTTCTCACAGGCAATGATATTCTAAGATGGAGTTTGATCAGTTTTTCACTAGTTATATGTGTTTTATCTGATGGAAGGCTGCACAAGGAATTCACCACTCTGATGGGCCATGCTTCAAATACCAGCTTAACTTTACTTATGGACCCTTCTATAGCCTTTAGCTCCTCTACCAATATTGGTCTTTACCTAAAAGTCTGAGTAATATAGTTAGCAATTCTTCCTTTTATAACTAAATATGTCAGCTAGCTGTCAGCTCTGTGATGTGCCTGATCTCTCTTGCAGAATTCAATTCAGTATCAAATCCAAGTCATCTGAATAGCAATGCAAAATGCTGCCAGAATGTTACTCTGTTTACTTTGTAATTTCCTCTTCTCTTAATTTTTAAATTTTATGTTTGATAAAGCTGAAACTCTTATACATTGTTGCTTAATTTTATTTCTCATTAGTTAATATAGGTGAAATAATCAGTGTGAATGTTTCTGCTTACAATTTCAGTTTTCGCAAATACGCTACTTATTTAACTTGTCCAAACATGTTGAAGGTATTGAATTTTAAGGCAAAAACATTCACAGTCTGAAAAGGGAACACTGACAAGTTCAGTCAAAAGGGAAAAGAAGAATAATTTATAAAAGGAACTGTAGATAATGATGCCATCCAGTTGTTTTAAAGTGCATCTACCTCACCTTTAATGAATTAGATTTGTCAACAGCATATGTTTTATGCACTACTTCTAATGAAGTGGCATACCAGCACTACAGTGTACTTTGAGGTTTATTCCATCAAAGCTTTTTGCTGTCGTAAAGTAGACCTTTTTAAATAATAGATACTAAAAACTACATTTAAATAACATTAAGGTTGTGACACAAACACCAAATGACAAACTTCAGGCAATTCAAAGTTAGGGTTGACAACTTGTCATTAACTGGCATTGTTGCTTTTTAAAAAGGAAGCACAATTGCATGATTTACGGATTGAATGTCAGACTAACTTTAAATTTCTTGGCTTTTGTGGGCTGGAGTTACAACCTTGCTGTCAATTTTGATATAATTTTTTGCATAGCCTCTGTTTTCAGAAAAGTAATAAAAGCAGTGGGAAAGTACAGGCTTTGTTGCCTTTGCTCTTCATTTAAAATACAGATGTGAAAGTATTGGTCAAAGAACAGGGGCTCTCCCGTTGTCAAACTTACATGCGGTTCTTTTAAACTTCTTTGCTCTTGTCTTTGCCGATTCTTCTACAGAACTTCTGAGTTAGAGGAACTTTAGTCCTGGGATACTTTAGCTAAAACCCTGGAAAGTGCTAAGAGTTCCCAATTCTTTTCCACATAAAGAACCACTTTCTTTTTGAGAAACAGTACTGAATAAAACATGTTTAGTACATGTAGAAAGCCTTGTAAAAATATTTTTAATTACTTAAAATATTGTGAAACAAAAGCAGGTGAACAGGATACTTCCTGTTATTTCTTACATATGCTGTCCCATTTTGTTGCTGTTAAACATAATGGAACTTTCTACTGAGGTACGTTGGCATGCATGTGTAAACACCATCCTTTCAATTCCTCTGTAGAGATGATTTCTCAAGGCCTGTACGTCTAATGCAAGCAATATCATTTTCATCATAGATTTGTCAATTTAATCCAGCATAAGCTGGCTGCTGCCAAGTGGGCAGGCCTGCATCAGCTACTCACTGCAGTCACCTACCCCGTGCCACCATCAGTGCTTGTACAGCTGCCTGGTAAATGGGGATAAATGGCCTTGCACAGGGTAAGTGGCTGGTACAGAAGGATGGCAGGATATTTTTGCCAAGCTAGTTTTTAGCTACCGGATTTGATTCATTACGTTAGTATCCACAACCACTACTGGATGCAGCAGTCAATCTTTAGTTCTTTTGATACAATCATAGAATTATACAGTCACAGAATGGTTTGGGTTGGAAGGGACCCTTAAAGACCATCTAGACCAACTCTCTGCCATGGGCAAGGACATCTTGCACTAGACCAGGTTGTTCAGAGCCCCATCAAACCTGACCTTGAATGTTTCCAGGGATGGGGCATCCACTTCTACACTGGGCAACCTGTGCCAGTGTCTCACCACCCTCATAGTAAAACATTTCTTCCTTATGTTCAATCTAAATCTACCCTCTTTCAGTTTAAAACCCTTGCCCCTTGTCCTGTCACTACAGGCCTTGGTAAAAAGTCTCTCTCCATCTTTCTTATAAGCCCCGTTTATATATTGAATGTTCATCTCACTTCTACTTCTTCTGTTTTCTAAGTTGCTTGTTCTACAAGTGGGTGACCACAAGGTAGATTATTCTCAATGAACCTCCTGAGCTATGCAGACCTTGTCTAAGCATTTCTTATAGCTGTCATATGCTATTTTGGGAGATTCTGTGGCCTTCTAATTTCCCATCCTGTACCTATCTTCTCTCCATTGCTTTTATACCTTTGGAACAATGAAATGAAGCGTTATGTAGCACCATGGTTTGTATGATAACTATCAACAGAAATGGAAGCTCTTAAAGTTAAAACTTTTTTTAACATTTTGAACTTGGACTATTATTTACCACTTGGAATTAAGAAGCATACTGTCTTACTGTATGAGCAATTTTATATGATACTTGAGCAATTAGGGTTTTTATCTGTGAAAGTGTTAGTTCCTCAAATACTACTTGTTAGTAATTTTACTACCTTCTTTTTACATAGGACCACTGATGAACTATTAACTGAATGTTATGCATAGTCTCTTAAAACTGAAAACAAGAAGATTTCAGTTACAGAGAGAACGTATTGACCGAAGGTATGTATTTATGTAAATTGTACATTGATATGTTCTGAAATTTAGTTGCTATAAACTATAAATGCTTAAAAAGTTCTAACTGGGTGGTTAGATGAGTCCTGTGATGTTTACAGGAAAGTGTTTATTGGTACTAATCAAGAACATATGACTTTTTATTGATTGAAGAAAATGTGGGAGATGCTACATTTAAATTTAAGAGTTTTAAAAAGTTCTAAGCAAGCTTTGTTCAGATTAACCATTTTATACATTCTTATCTCTTTACAACAGCTATAAAAATGACTGGCTGTTTTAACTATTAAGAAATGGATAGGTATTAACTTTGGATTAGTGTAATTTTGTAAGAAGCCTGAATAAGGTATCTCTTTGTAGTAAGGACTTACATGGTTATTGTGGAAGTTAGTTTAGAGCACTGTTTTTGCTTTTCACAGTCCCTAATATTTATTACATTTGGAGCAGAATACAATCTGTTCTGTAATATACAGAAAACCCTAATAACGTCTCTTGATCCTGTGAAGAAAGGGTCAGAAAATGTGGCCTATCTCTCAAGTGGTCTGAATCTCTTTTCTCAGTGCAATCAATCTATTTTTCTCCACTCTTTTTATTGTGTTGCCATTAGAGCATACTAGTACAAAAATCTAATGAATAAAAACTTGTAATCATTCCAAGAAGAAGTGGTTTAGGGAGCTATGTCATGCAGTAGTACAGATAAAGAAGTGGATTATTTAAAATATGAATAGTAGGCCCTACAATGTTTTTAATTGTTACCATGCCGTTTGATTGGGAGCATGTGAGTTTTGTCAGGTAATGCAGATATAGGGGGTGGTGAGGAATACAGCCCACTTGGTTCTTTTCCTATAATAAACTTATCCCTGGTGTACACTGTGATAGAAAAAAAAAAAGAAAAATCATTCTAGTCTGCCTTGATATTAAAAATCAAATTATTTGTTTAATGCCATTCTGTGATACACACTTGCAAAGCAATAAACTTTTGATTCTCCTATTTGGAACAAACTTAAAGTTTCTGAGTAATGTTCAGCTCCAAAGATTAGCACGAGGTAGGATATTCTAATGTCACTTATTACCAGCTTATCTAGGAAAAACATGTCGTTTCAATAAATGCTCCCTCCCTTTTCTATCCTTGAACTCTTTTCTTCATTATTCAGAATACATACCATTAACTACTTTTCTCGTTGGATGTTTTGTTTGTGCTTGTAACATCCTCCACACTGTTTCCTAGTAGTGTACCAGTGATGGGAATCTTGGGTTGGGACCACCTGCTGTTGGCTGGGTCACAACAAGCATAATTTCTCTTACAGATTAATAGAATAGAGTTGAAACTCCAAGATTCACTGTAGAACTCTTATATAAAAAAACATTTGGTCAAAACTCATGCTTCTGAAGGATATTCTGGTAGAGTCGTTACTATACACAGTTTTAGGCAGTTAAATTTAAAAATATATAGATTGAGCCTTAAAAATTTGATTCTATTATTAGTTTCCAGCTTGAATCTTATATGGGTTATTCATTTTTAACTTTAAAAAAGTTGTAAAATGCTATAAAATTAATATAAGGAAAAAGAAATTTGCTAAAATGTTAATGTGACCCTAGAAAAAAGTTTTTACTCCTTTTTTTTAGTCTGTGATGTCCCCCTCTCTTTCTCTCTAGAAACTTGAAATGTAGTCTTCCTTCAAAAAAAAAAAAATTAGATCCTTAGTTTTCCGTCCGGTTTTTTTCTAAAGCAAAAGATTTATTTCGTGTGATAGGCAAGTAGCGCACATTGTTTACACCATAGTTCCACTTCTTGGCTGGTTGCACAACTCAAATGAGTCTTGTAATTATGTAAGAAATAACACAGTGCATGGTGTTACTTGTAAGATATTTATCAACACTTGCCCTCTTAATCATGAAACCAAAGGCTAAGTGCTTTCTGCACTAGAGAATTTAATATAATATCTTTACAGTAGTTGTTTGAGATGATAGGGAGGAGGAACCCTTTTCTGCATCACAGATCAGCTGATTGTCTGTCCTTTTTACACAGTAATTTATGGTCTGGCCTGGTTCTAAAGAAAGATTTATTTTCCCCTGTGTTAATGTATTTTGTTATGATTCCCTCTCCCACCTTTTAACACTGTTGCCTCTGTCATATTTTGAAATAGTGTTCTTGACACAGCATCTTGTATTGGAAGAATGTATTGGAATTCTCCGTATTCTTGAATCTTACCCACCTGGCATTTCCATGGCATATACAGACTAACAGTATAGAGGTCAATGAACTTCACCATGAAATATGAGATGTTTCTTTCATGAGCTGCAGGACTCTTAGTTGCCCTATGTTAAGGACCTTCAGACTGAAGTGTGAGAGTATCATTTAAGAGACCCTTGAGAATAAGGAAGTTCCTTTCATTATAACTATTCCTTTATTTTCCTTTCTTTCATCTTCAGCAGCAATGGAAAGATATTGTGGATAAATATTCTTTAAAAATGCCACTTGGTTATGCTTTTTTTTTGCTTTTGTAGCATCATAGTTGTGATGTGCGCTTCCTGTCAAGAAATAAAGATGTAACATCTGATAATGTAATTTATCGAGTGAGACAAAACTGCTTTGAAATATAGAGAGGATGCTCTGGAAAGATAAAGGCTACCTCTGAGCAACTAGTTGAAAAAATCATTTCTATATGGCTTATGAATTAGTAAGAAGCTTCTGTCTTAAAAAAAAAAAAAATTAAAAAATCTAGTTTCCCTGATAGGTACAGAACTGTAAACCAGTTAGACACAAGGTTTGGTTTTGTACAATTATTTTTCTTACCATTAAGTAGATGTGGTGGAGACATATTTTCATATCAGTCAGTATACTTGTACTTTAATATACTGTTCTATGGATGTCTTTCCTATCTCCTACTTCCATTGTGTTTGGTAGTGGTTAAACCCTAAATGATATATAATCTGTGCTTTTTTAATGCATAAAGCTAGCTGATATCAGTTACTAGTTCTGCTCTGGATTCAAACCGATAGTTAACTAGAAGTCAAGACATAGTCAAGACTAAGCACTTCACTTAAAGAGGCTTAAATCAATGTCCTTCTAATTAAAACTGAGAATACCATTGGACTCTGTGTTACTCATATAATTTTTTTTCTCCTTTAAGTGATCTTTTGATCAGATCCTTTTTTTGGAATAAAAAACCCATACAGGTCCAATTTGATGCAGGCCTCATATGGTAGAATCAATATACTGCTGAGTATCAAAACTGTGCTTTGGCTAGCAGTACTGGAGGAGAAAAATACAGTATGCTGTTAAAACTCTTACTCTTCACTAGGAAGAAAAACAGAATAAAAAGGCAAGCAGGAGGATGTCTGGCCATGAAGATGAGTGATTGTGCAGAGCCAGTTGCCAGCCCAAACTGTTAAAAGAACACTAAAATGGCTCTGCATTAGTAGAAAGTATATTTCTCTTGCTGTAGAACTCTAAACACCATCTAGGCATATGCCTCTGCATTTCATAGTGATTTTATGGATTCCTCAAAGACAGGCTTTCATTATTTTGGTGTATTCTGACTAGTTACCAAAGAATCTTTTAAAACAGCTTTGATTAGTCTTAAATTAGGCCTGTGCATGGGATAGGCAATCTGAGGTATTTAAACAAATACTCTATGTGAGTTTTCTGATGGGAAGCATCTTTGTTTTTCTGTTTTCTTTTTTTATAGCTAGTAACAACTCAAAACCTGATTGCAACTTTAAATAAGTCAAAATACTAAGAAGCAATAGACTTCCAGATGATTAGAGAGACTGGTGTGTCTATGTGAAGAAAATATTTTATATAAAAATGTATTATGCTTTGATTAATCCACATAAACTTCAAATAGAATGCTAATTATAAAATACTGTGCTTCATCCGAGAAATCAATTATTTTTAAACTGATATATGTGAAGCAGCAAGTTATGTTATCAAACTTACTTTGAAGGCAAGGCAACAGAGAATAAAATTATTACAGATCACATCCTTTTGCAGAAGCTATTTCCTGTTGTCAAATGCTAACCTTTCTTAGACTGTTGCTAATGTAGTTGAATATAAAGTTGTCCTCCTTGAAATTCTGATTTAGATTACATGTTAGCAGCAACCATTTGGTCAATCTTAGAAATGTAAAATGATCTTGAAACAGATCCTATGAGATCTACAAAATTGAAATTATTTGTATAATCTTTTTCTTAATTCAGTTAGCTTATGACATGCAATTGTCACCTTTTGCAAGCAATTTTTTCTTTGACTTGAAAGTGCTGGCTCCTTTAAACACAGTTACAGTTGTTGGTTTGCTAATCCTGTGAGTCAATCTACACTAAACAAGAAGCTTATATCAAACCCTTGGCAGCTTCAGTGAAAATTAAAAAGCATGCTTTACTGTAGAGATTGTCAAGAGTGGAAATAATATTTGTCCAGTCGGACAGCTTGCTTTTGTAGTCGCTAAATGAAAGTTGAGATTCTGTCTCTTCCTTGAAAGCTTCTGTGTCAAGAAGGTAATTTGGACTGTTTGTGGTTTGACAGGGATTATTAAAATCAGATGAAGTGAAGGGAAGGAACTGTGAGAAAGCAAAATTGACAGTGACACTCTCTATTATTTGCAGCTTGGATCATGATGACTATGTTGATATGATAGATTCTAAATGTTAGGTTCACTGTTGGGATATGTTAAGCAGTAAATACAGTAAAATGCAGTTATAGATTATTTTTCTGACTTAACACAAAGCCATCTAGCATTTATTTTCATTGGGAAATTTGAGAGGGGGAGTGTAGCAGAAAACGAAAGACTAGAGGAGCAAATGGAAGGAAAAAGGGAGTGGTTCAGAAAGAATTTAATTTTCTCCTTTGTGATTTGATTTAAGCAACAACTCTTTATCCTTTTTTTGAGTTCATACAGCTTGCTAGTATACTTCAGAGGGAATAAAACCGAGGATTAAGAATTGATGGAACAGGTCATAAAGTTTATTTTTCCAATGACTTGAATTTTGGTAGGAATTTTTTAACATTAATAGTTTTGCATAAAGTGAGCTCAAGTCTTAAAGATTGCTGTTTCACATCAATTTTTCATGACTTGCATCTTGCATGTTATTTTTAAATAGTGATCTTTTCTGCCACTTTGAGATAAATAATTTAAAAACTTAAATTATTGCAATATTCATATAGCTGAATTTTTAATTGCTGAAGATACATTAGCTGCACACTGTACGCATCTTTTGGTGTCTAGTGAATATAGAATGTATTATTTAATCTTAATCCTTTGTTTTATCTCTTGATTGTATAGGTAAACCTTCAGTTTTTGAATAGACAAGTTAGCGCAGAAGTAAGATGTCTGATTAGTCAAGTTTGAACGTTGCTCTCATTTCTGTCTGGTTTCCTTTTCTGTTTTCCAGTACAGGAACTTTGCGAAAAATTCTATTTTGGGGCAATTTTCAGTGTAGAGTCTTACGATTTTATAGGAAATCAGAGAACTGAAAGGAAAACAGGTGACACATGAAAGCCTTTGCTGTTATTTAGCATAGCCATAGCTTCATATCTTTCAAATGTCATGCAATGTTTGAACAGTTAAGCCATTTCGGTATAGCAAGTCCCGTCTCTCATCTTTGCCTACCTTCACAGTAGTGTGAAGCATATTAGCATCCAGAGTGATTCATCTCCCAGAACAAAAGGGGTAAGGGAGCAGAATGACTGAGGGAAAAGAAGTCACATAGAATTGTTCGCAGACTTGCAAAATAAGGACTGTTACGAGAGAAGAGGATGGTGTTGAAAACACAGTGGGGACACTAGTAAAGAAGGTGCTCCGATAATGGAGCACACAAAACTCATGACGTGAGAGGAGGGTGGCAGACCCTGATGTGGGCTGGAGAGGGGAATGTGAAACACAGACAGCCACCCTGAAATAGACCCTGAAATAAAAGCGGATTGAAAATGTGTGTACAGGACAATCTTGGAGGGAGGTAAAAGACACAGCAGTGAGCTACTCCTGTGCAAGAAATGAAATGTGCAGTTCTGTAGTTGCAGAAGCATGTACTTTTACTATCAAACAGATTAGCATTACAGTTTTCTGTTTTGATGGAAATAGTACCTACCAGCCTGAGGTCCTGCCTCAGCTGTGGTTGATGCTAGGCATAGTAAAAGACAGTCCTTAATCAGAAGAGCTCACAATGTAAATAGGACAAAGGAAAAGGGAGGAAGGGAATAGTATTCCCTTTTTAATCACATTTAAAGAATGGGAGTAGGTGATTTAGCCAACTCCTGCTCTATAATGGAGTTAGTAGCGTGTAGTAGAACTAGGAATTGAACTCTACTCATAAGAGTGTGACACTTGCAGCTGAATATGTGTGTATATTTATCATTTAGGGAGTTGGAGATTGCTGTGTTGGTAGTATATAGAAGACAGATAAATCAAGCCAGTTTCACACTTCAAAGCAATACTTTACTAGTTTGACATTATATAAACAATTCACATATTTCTGAGTTGTTATCAGTCATTATCACACAAGAATAAAACAGTTAGTCCTTAACAAGCTTTCCTAAGCTGTGCGTATACGATACCACAAAGCTGATGCAGCATAGCTACCACTGATGGCTTGGGTCCTTGATGGTCTTAGCTACTGAAACAGCCAGCCTCGAGCTGTTAATGAGGGAAAGCATGAACCCAATAAGCAACTTCCCCCTAAATTTTTTTCTTTGTTATTTTATGCTTCTTGCCCTCCTCCTCAGAGAGAGAGGGAAGATCCCATTTGCTGTCAACATAACTGATTTTATTTTTTAGGATCAGGACTTGTTCTGGTTTTGCCAGGAATCTTTTCTGTTTATTCTGCGGGATTATTCTCCTTCCAACAGACATATTTCCTGCTTTATTTGTATGCACATGTCTTATCTTGCACATGTTCCTGTTTGCATATGTTTTTTTGAGCCCCTTTTGTGCAACCATACCGTAAGTTTCTATTTGCTCCTTTGTAGTTGTGTGCTTCTGTTGAGCTGAGTTACAAAATGCTTACACATTTTCACAGGTTATGCTGTTAGTAGTGTTACAATGCTACAGGATGCTTATGCACTGTCAGCGGTTATGCTGTTTTAGTGACCTGGTGTCTCTTTTCAGTGCAAAGAAATATGAATCACGTTGCACTTAAAATGGTGGAGGTGGATTTGCTGTGCCTAGCAGCATGGGTTCAACAGTTGATTGCAGCTGTGAGGTGTCATTCCGACGTTAGTACCGAATGGGAGGTGACAGAGTACACTTGAGCCACAGCAGTTAATCACCTGACAAAAAGCAATAATGAAGAAGTTAGAGACAAGCAGGGTTACCCTGAGAGAGGGAAAAGCAAGCTAGCTATCTGCCATTTCATGGCCAAGCATTTATTGGTTCTTAGAGATACAGATACTCTTTACCTCCTTCATCTACTGATAGGACATAATTCATTGTAAACAGCATTGTGTTATGGCTGTGTATTATGTAGCCTATTGTTAACTATTAATCATGATATAAAAGTGTACAAGTGAAAGACCATCACTTTGAAGGAAATTGGAAAGATTTTCCTTTTTTCCCTCTAGTAAATGAATTTTGTTTGAGGACAAACAGTGACAAACGTCAACTACATATCTTCATGTTTACTTCTGTATCTACATGTCATCATTCAGTGGTGGTATTCTTTAAATGCTTTGTGTGCACAAGTACTTCCAAGTGCAGAAATAAAAAAATAACACAAATTATAGAATACTTAACTAGAAGAACATTTAAAATTCAGGTTACAGTTTGTGTAGACTTACTCTAGGTTAGTTAGGGTTGGGAGAGAGCTGCCCTTCCTGAATGTGCAGATTTTACTTTGTTACTCAGCCAAATGCTCATAATTTTTAATATATCCCTGTTCTGTTGGAATCCATGTCTATCTCCTTGTGTCTAGTATTCATCAAAGGGGAGGTTAGTTGGATCAGGCTATGTTTTCTAATGCCTGTCTGTGGAATTAGTCTGAAGAGCAAGGAGAAAGAAATTATAAACTCAAAACCTAGCATTTCAGTATTTACAGTGTTTTCAAGTACAAAAGGTAAGATACTTGTTTAGAGGTTCAGAACACAGCAGATCAGAGGAGATGCTCCTGGCAAAAGTGAATATGAATTATTTTGCATAGTTCCAGAGCTAATTTTCTATTCCTTATTGCTTGTTCATGTTAGTGTGTAATAGTTGTACTGACTTTTATTCTTAATATAAACAACACAAATGCATTTCGCAATTTATACAACGTAGTATTTTTACTGCAAGTGTAATACATATGTTTACATTTTGGCATAGGTTAATCTGTGAGTTCCTACTGAAATGTGTAGCTCAGTTATCAGCTGAGACACCTTTCCTTCTATAATTCATTTTTAGTGCAGGGCTTTCAGTTGTGGGAAAGGTGTGTCTTTTTTTAATATTTTTTTTAAGAAACCATCATAATGTAGTGCTAGTATTTGTGATTAGCAGAAGTCGACTTTCCACACCACCACCTCCCCTGAAAGGTTTATTCAGTGAAATGTAAGGGAAGGGGCCTGGAATCTTTTCCTAAAGACACCTCCTAAGAAATGGAGGTAAAGGTAACCAAAGGCTTTTGGTGGGCCTCTACAGAAGGCCACAGTCAGCAGAATCTAGCACACACAGTGATTAAACACTTCTTGTTGATTTCTAAGGGATAATCTCCCCCTTATGTTTCTGTCAGTGTTTTATGTAAAGGACTGATTTGTTTTGATAGTATGTGGTGGCTGTTTTTTCCAGAACCACTGGAGCTAGAAACTAATGCTATATTTTTGTGAAGTAGCATGTTAATCTCCTGCCTGTTTGTGATACCAGCTTTTAAAAGCTTGTTGAGATAGAAAAGTAATGTGAGTAGAAAATTTTTTTAAAGCAAGGGCATTATACTAAAGAAGCATTTTCAGTATTTTTAAAACATCTTAGTAGGCAGTCAACGTGAAAGAAATTTCCACATTTCAGAGGTCACATAATGAAATTTCACATAAATGAAATTGAGTAAAAAGTACATGACAAACATCAGCATTTTGTAGTTTTCTCTACTAAATGTTACTGTCCTATTATAATTATTTTTATACCATTGAGGATCTGCTTCTCATTTATCTAGCAGGGACTCCTATATCTGTCACAAAGGTTTTGAGAAAATCCTGAGAGCTCTTAATAGTTTTGAACTGAGATTTTTTGAAACACTGGGAAGCTCTAAATGTTAATATCTGAAAGAAGGGATTCCTGTGTTGACTTACTAAATTATGTTCATCTGCAGTAGTATGAATAACATCCACATTTGCTAATTACATCTTTTTGACGAGTTACTCAAGAGAGTATTACAGTTATTTCCTGGCACCTATTCTGGTGTCTGTTATAACGATGCAAGCATGATGACTGGCACATGGAGGACAAGGAGGTGATTCAAGATAGCCAGCATGGCTTCACCAAGGGCAAGTCTTGCCTGACCAACCTAGTGGCCTTCTATGATGGAATGACTACCTCAGTGGACAAGGGAGAGCCATGGATGTCATCTATCTGGACTTCTGTAAGGCCTTTCACATGGTCCCCCACATCCTTCTCTCTTAAATTGGAAAGATATGGATCTGATGGGTGGACTGTTCGGTGGATGAGGAATTAGTTGGATAGTCACATCCAGAGGATAGTGGTTAACGGCTCAATGTCCACATGGAGATCGGTGACACGTGGTGTCCCTCAGGGGTCCGTACTGGGACCAGTGCTGTTCAATATTTTCATCAATGACATAGGCAGTGGGATCGAGGGCACCCTCAGCAAGTTTGCAGATGACACCAAGCTGAGTGGTGCAGTGGACACACCTGAGGGACAGGATGCCATCCAGAGGGATCTGGACAAGCTGGAGAAGTGGGCCCATGTGAACCTCATGAGGCTCAACAGGGCCAAGTGCAAGGTCCTGCACCTGGGTCGGGGCAACCCCCAGTATCAATACAAGCTGGGGGACGAAGGGATGGAGAGCAGCCCTGCCGAGAAGGACTTGGGGATCCTGGTGGATGAAAAGCTGGACATGAGCCAGCAATGTGCGCTCGCAGCCCAGAAGGCCAACCGTATCCTGGGCTGCATCCAAAGCAGCGTGGCCAGCAGGTCGAGGGAGGGCTTTCTGCCCCTCTGCTCCGCTCTGGTGAGACCCCCCCTGCAGTTCTGCGTCCAGATCTGGGGTCCTCAGCACAGGAAGGACATGGACCTGTTGGAGCCGGTCCAGAGGAGGGCCACAAAAATGATGCGAGGGCTAGAACACCTCTGCTGTGAGGACAGGCTGAGAGAGTTGGGGTTGTTCAGCCTGGAGAGGAGAAGGCTCTGGGGAGACCTCATAGCAGCCTTCCAGTACTTAAAGGGGGCCTATAAGAAAGATGGGGACAGAGTTTTTAGCAGGGCCTGTTGCAACAGGACAAGGGGTATGGTTTTAAACTAAAAGAGGGGAGATTCAGACTAGATATAGGGAAGACCTTTTTTATGCTGAGGGTGGTGAGACACTGGCCCAGGTTGCCCAGAGAGGTGGGAGATGCCCCATCCCTGGACACATTCAAGGTCAGGTTGGACAGGGCTCTGAGCAACCTGCTCTAGTGAAAGATGTCCCTGCTCATGGCAGGGGGGGTGGACTAGATGGTCTGTAAAGGTCCCTTCCAACCCAAATTGTTCTCTGATTCTATGACTAACTTGCATATTAAGAAGGGATCAGGAGTAGCAGCCTGAAACTACAGGTGATTTAAGTTAGATCTGAGAAATATATGTCTAAAAACTGAGTCAAAATCAACAGTAGATTTTGTAAGAAAGATGACAATGAATATGTGGTATTAAGAAATAGAGTTGCTTCAATTGAGGGTAGAGTTTGTTGTCAGTAAATGGGCTAAACTTTGAAGGAGGAAGTCCTTTGGACTATAACCCAGACAAGGCCTTAGTTTTTTTCTTTGCCTTGTTTACACTGGTTATGCAGGTTCTTACCACATTTCATGGCATATTTTGGAAAAGGGCTGAATAGTTTTGTCTACAAATACTTTCTGTTTTTCAAATCTTATATTTTGTCTTGATTACAGTTTAAAGCTGACCTTTAATTAATAAAATGTAAGCCTAACACAAAAAAAGTACTACAATCTGTGTTGAAGTAATATTTGGGACTGGAAGGTTAAGTTTAAATGGACAAGGAGCTTGAGTTTGCACATAAGTAAGGTAAGTATTATCAAAGCTTGTCAAGAGTTGTCTTTTCTACTTCTATTTATCTTTAGCAGAACTTTTCCATCTTTGCCATGAGGGTATTCGGTTTTAGAAAGTAACTTACCACACAGCTTTCTGAAGCTGAAATAGCTCTGTGATCTAGGAAGCCAAGATAAGTTACATGTGGAATCGTATTGTCTTCCTTCTTCAAACAGTGATTCCAGTTATGTTTGATTGAGTACAAGAGTATATTATTGTCTATGAAAAATCTTGAGATTCAGAAGTGGTCTCTGGGTCATAGTGCAGCTATTCCAAAGTGGAAATATTAGCTGGATGTTTTCAGAGCTAACAAATACCCTTTCAGAACCACTTACGTATCTTTTTTGGCCTCCTCCTTTTTGATAGTTATTATCTATTTTTTCCAAACATGGCAAGCTAGGAGATTCAGAATAATTGTATTCTTTCTGCCCTTGTTGTGCTACTTCAGCAAAGCCAGGTGACTTAACTTCTCAAACAGAAATAGACCTCGTCTCTTCAGAAATATATCTCAAAATAAGAAATAGGAAGTTTGCTCACTTAGGCTTCGAAATATTTAAGACCTTTTTTGTATTTTTTTACTAAACATCAAAGTCTATCCAAAACTACAGTAGTGGCTTCAATGGAATTCACAGATTTATTAGGAACTCCTCCTCCTGTGTTTTCTTCTAGTCAGCTATTTGAAATTATCTGACTGGAACATAAACATTAACACAGGTATCTTTATAGAATAGTCTAAACAAGAATCAGTGCTGCAAAAATTTATTTCTTCAATCTTATACACTTTAAGAAAGTGTAAGTGTGTAAGAAAGTGTAAGTTTAAGAAAGAAGTGTAAGAAAATATATGTGTAATTGTGTAAGTTTAAGAAAGCGTGTATTTGTGAACTATTCATAAGATTGTTCTGTTCAATCATCTTTCTAAAAACTATGTCATCGTTCTTTAAAGTTATAGTTTATCTAATTTTTCTTTATGCTTACATCTTCTAGTAGGTATTGTATCCAGATTATGTCCAAATGGACTGTCAGTATTCAGAAGTCCGGCACAGAAACATCAGACCTTAGTTTCTCATTATAAGCTATCTATAACATCCATACTTTATATCTTTCGTGCCATGGCAACCATAGTCTCTTATCTTACTTATCTATACTTTGGCTAACACATAAGTCTAGGCAATTGTGTTTTGTGGTAGGTGAGAATAAAATGCTAGGCAAGAAGCCTGAGCTTTTGAGGATTTGCTCGCCTGTTTAGCCTGCTGTATTCAATAGAGTTGCAGCAGGATGCAAGGAACACAGCCAGTGAAAAACATGATATAATTCAAAAAACTCCATAACCCCGGGGAACACCAACAACTGGTGTAATTGGATAGTTCTGTCAGTGTGGCAGCATTTGATTATGAAGAGAGGAGGCAATGACATTTTATTGATAACATGTTTATTTGCAAAATGTATATGACTTACTGCATTAAATTTTATTTGTAGAAGTGCACTGTTTCTTACGTAATATAGGAGTTTTAAAGAAAAATTGCCTTATCTAAAGAACTATTCTCAGTGCCTCACTTCTATCTTTTTTGAAGAAAAGTGAAAACTGAAAACATTGGTAGTCAAATATTATTTCTTAAGAGGACAAAAAGTTGAATATTTAAAATAATTTGATTTGCAAAGTATTAGCTAAAACATTCACAATATAATCAATAATGCTTTCATTATAATTGAAGGTGACAAAATGCAACCTTTTTAGTGTGATTTTTAAGTAGCCTTTAAGAATTCTGTTAACTAAATGAGGAAAAAAATGAAAGCAACAGGAACAAATCAGAAGGATATACAACTCCCTTTCCGTTTTCCTCTCTTTACCTCTTCCTCCCTTTCCCATCTCTCATACTGTTTAATTACAAAGATCTTGGAAAACTTATTTTGAAGAATATATCTAACTTAAGATGTAAACAATGTCTTTAATAACCATCTTTCAAAGTAAAAATGAAAGAAATATTGTTCTGTTTTGGTAATTAAAAACTGTCTATTCATTAATTAAACTAAGAAATAGTACAATCTAAAAATCTCTTTTATATTCTTTTGAAGATCTTATTTGTATGCCAACTATTAACAAGTCATCTGTCAATTTTTAGAAATGTAACATTATTATGTTCATTTTAATCACCTAGAAAATGAATAACAACCTTTGTCACAGAATGACATTTTGATTTTGATAATTTATCCAACTTTGCACAGGAATTTCTATAAGAAAGAACACATAGGTCTTAACCAGATCATCCTTTTTATTTGTTTGTGTTATTTATCATGTGTCTTCCAACTTCAGTGATGACTAAGGTAGAAGTCCTTGAGTCAAGAGTTTTTATTAAGCAACCCAGATTTGTTTTTTGATTGTTGGCTGAAAGAGGGAGCGGCTTGGAGGGCAGTGTTTTGCAAACAGTATAGTTAAAGGCAATATCCCTTGCAGTTATGTCCTCCCATTTCTCATACTTTATGTGTTAATGTTTAGGCCACTGTGCACCTGACATTCCTTCCTTTTGAGTACAGTTTGGTGACACAGAACTTGCAGCTCAGGTTACTCATGCAACTGAATAAGCTGAAGGACCACAGATAGCTTCTCATTGTTTCCCTTGGTACAAGGAGGAGCGGAGTGAAGCAGACACTCTTGGATGTGGCAGAGGTTAGTCATCAGTACTTAAAACCGCTTCAAACATACTTGTTTAGTATAAATGGTGCCAAAGTGTGTCAGAGTCTCCATCAGGTTGCCTTTCAGAGGTATTTCCTATTTAAAACATTCCCAGTGTGATTCATCTGCCAAACAGCAAGCATCCTATGTGCAATTCAGTTGTCCCAGGACAATCCATTCATTTTCCTGCAGTTAGACAATAGGGAGCTTTTTAGAGCTGTGTCCTCATTTTTGGTAAGGTGTTTTCCAAGTGTCTTATCTAGATGTCTGTGCAATCCTTAGCTAGTAGATGCCTTTACCGTAAGTCACATTGGGCTCATTTCTCACTCACACTTTCATCCAGTTCCTTTTAGCAAAAAGTCTTTGGAGACTTACTTTCTTTCCCTGCTTCCCAAGACCTCCAGATTGGACAAATCAGAGTAAGGATTATCTACACAGAGGTACTAGTTGTTATCACTGAATGCTGAAATGTGTGTCTTTATCGTGGTCCCTCCAGGAGGGAGGGATGCTTGTCATACATGTTTGCGAAGTACCAACCTCATCCTGTCCCTGACATTTAAGGATCTAGGGTCATCACTTTCCATGTTTTCCAGCATCACAGCATGACTGCATCTTTAATTAGGAATACCTAATGTTTTAAGGCTTTGTCTCTTATATTACATTATAATAAGAGACATTATTATATTACATTATAATATTTTTTATTACAAATTCTGGGTAGTTCAGCAGAGTCAGTTACAGGGATTTTCTTTTCCATTTGTGCAACTATTTTTCTGAAACGTGTTATAACTTAATTATCTCTGAGTCTTCTACCCCTTTGCAAAACTTGGCAGAAATTGGGAAGAATGTGTGCCTGAGACAGCGTGGAGAAAGACAGATGCACAGACAATGGTTGCATAAGCCCCATTTTCTTTGGAAAGTAGACTGAAAAGCAGGAACACAAAGTTGAAGTAGAGGAATAGAAGATGAGAAGGCAATTAATAGAAAAGAGTTATGTATAAAAAAGAGCAGGAAATAACTTTTTTTTAACCTACATTCCACATATTTGTGCTTTAAAGAAGAAAAGGCTATAGACACCAAAGAGGAAGATGTTATTAGAGGCGGTATGTCACTGTTGTCACTTACGTTATGGTGAAAAACCTTTTTCTGAAAGGAAGTGATACAGAAGTCTTTAAGATTATTTAGTCTTGCTTTGCTGTCCTCTTACAGTTTGTATGTAACCAAATATTCTCAGCCAAAATACTTTGTCTCTTCTGGGCTTCATCGTGAATTTGCTGGCGTACTTTGAATAAGAGCAGTGAAGGTTTCTTATGAGTTCCAAGATGGAAATTGCATCTGTAAGATAAGTCTGGTTTGATCTATTGGCTGCTTTGAAGGTTTGGGTGAGAGAGTGAGTAAGAAGCTTGATGTTTCCATTGTGTACTCCTGGATGTGTAGCATGGGGGAAGCAAGCAGATGCTTTTTATTAAAACAAGACTTTGTCTTGCAAGCTTGAAAATACCTAACACATTCTAGATCGTGTGTACTCCAGTATATATACTCCAGGGTACATGGTAAAAGAAAGTAGACTGTCATTACTTTACTTATGGGGTTTTTTTCAAGGAGAGAAGAACAGAAGCTTAACAGTGCTTTTGAAGTTGAAAATCATAGGTGAATAAGAAGCAGTATGTGACTGCATTACCCTATAGTATCTTAATGATGTATTGAGCATTAGGCAGTATGGCATGAAACCTTTACAGGTTGAGTTATGCCAGCAAAAACTAATTTAAACTTTTGATTTAAGAAATGATTTACAAAAAAAGAAAAAGGAAATTTAATGGACATTTACAGTTGTCAGTACAATGTTTCATATGACCCTGTGTAGAATTTAGTAAGAAGCTTTAATAATAGTATTTGGGGAAAAAAAAAATCCATGACATTTATACTACTGAACAAGCCTTTAAGATTGTGAATATAAACTTGGACCCACTTAAGAGACATCTCTATGGAGAGTTTCTGTATTTCATTTTTATAAAATTGACATTTTTCAAACTCTCAGCTTTAAGTACTTGAGAAGTAATGGGAGAAAATAGAACGTGTGGGAGTGAAGGGACTGAAATGCAGCCTACCTTTTAAAAGCTGTGGTCACAGACTTTTTTTGTAATTCTTTTAAATATAATAGTTTCATTGGAAGGCTATTTCCTGTTAAAATTCTAACAACTCTGTATCTGATCTACTGAACTATAAGACCTCAAAGGTCTTGAAATTTCTTCCCTTTAAATACCATTGTCCTCAAAGAGTATTGTGTCAGGATGGAGGATTTTTCCAATAAACAAGAAGATAAAATGCCTTTATGGTCTAGTATAGAAGTAGCTAGTATGTATTTGTAAGGTTTTTAGTTGAAAAAGGTATATGTTAGGTTCTTTACCAGTGTGTTAAAAGATTAGTTCCTTCAGTACAGTCCTTATAAATCTGTGCCATTTTAGACATTAATGAGAAGCAAGATAGGAAGGCTGTAGCAGGTGTTGTTGAGAGCATAGTTCTGAGAGGGATTTGGGGGTTTATAAAGTATTGCCTCTTCTTTCTGAGTTTATAAGTATCAGAAAGTGAGAAAACTCACATATTATCCCTAAAAAGCATCTCTTATTGCCACAATTGGAAAGACAATTCTGCAGTAGATGCACCATTAGTCTCACACATAGGAGATATCTAATATTCTTGTCCTTCAGGAAAAAACACAATGCCATGCAGTCTTTCTGGGGAAAGTAATTATTGTTCGCAGACATTTTCTCATACCAGTATGCAAAATTTACTCAATACTTATGATCCTCGGCTGTGGCTGTAGAAAATAAATTAAATACTATATGCCATTTTGGAATTATTCAAGTTACTGTATGTTTTCTTGGCAAATACCATTAGTCAAAAAAAAAAGGATGATAAGAAAACATATGGTAGGTATTTCTAACTAGGCTCCTACAGCTCTCTTGTCTATGCATTAGTGATTACTTTAGTCTACTGATTGGTAATTATTTTTGTAATTGAAAAGTATTTTTAAAACATCCACCGTTCATAAAGCATATCCATTTGACAATGAGATTGATTGATGTAGTCTTAATGGGGGACAATGGCAGAAGAGGATTTTATGATGTGTTTGTGTGTATGTGGCAATGGCAGAAAAGTGGATTATTGAATTTTTTTTGGTAAGGCCTTAAACCGTATTTAAAGAAGGCAACATTGACACCAGGTTTATCCATTTTCTTAACTTAGTAAATATAACAGAACTACAGGCACAAAAAAAGAATTCTATGAGAAGAGGCATCTTGAATCCTTCTTTTATCTCTACTAAAGAAATCCAGAAAAGGAAAAAAAAGAAAAAAGGCACACTTGTGTACAAACAGTTGTCACACTTACGGTTTTAGTAACTGTAAAGACTGATAAGAAGGTAGGGAAAGCCACTGACTTTTCACAAGTAGGATGCTTAATGTTTGTGGGCTTCTTGTCGAAGAATTGCTTGTTTATAAATGTTGAATCTTGGATGTTGTACATTGTGGGATTGTAGCTACGGGTTAACTAGCTGAGAGACAAAGATGATACAGGACTGTTTCACTCAAGAGCTACTCAGAAAATGGCCGTTTCTTCTTTTCTGAAGGTTATGAAATCATGTTATGCTTTATTCCTTTCTTCTGACATAACTCCTCAGGAGTTTCCTTGCAATTCCAGATGGCATGTTTCTCTTTTGAAGTCACTGCCTTTGACCAATAGTGTTTGATTAAGTTTATGTAAATGAGAATTCTCTCCTTGTCTTTGAACATCTCTTACCAGTCCCAAGTAGCAGGAAAGCTAAAAAAGCAGTGCTGATTCCTTTGCTTTATATTCTCAACTTTTCACTTTGTATGACTCAAAGAATGGGGGAGAGGCAGTAAGAACTCATGGATCTTAGTTTTAAATTCTTGCATGTACATATGCCTAGAAAACAGGACTAGGCAACATAGTTTGAAAAACTCACAGATATTAAAAATAATAACATATGCTATTTGTCAGAAATGTGCATTAGCTGATTTTTAGTATAGGAATATTTCTAAGTGAGATAGATATCCAGGCCTTTTTCAAGGCTTTAGATGTGATGATTCAATGGCTGATACAGCTGCCTTAGATCAGAGCACTGCATTCTGATATTACAGCTTTAGACAGAAGGCACAGCTTTCTGTTTCATCCACAGTGAGGACTGTGTTTCTTCAGTCCCACTGTGGGTTGTATCTTACTCCCACTCTCTTATTTGCTGTCTCTTATAATGGCAGAATTTGGGAGAAAAACTGTGTTCAATACGTTTACAAATTTAATTATAGATATGGAGAATCTCTCTTTGAAAGATATAAAGGAAAATGTGTTATGAGTGTGGTGAATAACAACTGATGAATATAAAATTAACATTTAAATACAAGTTTATGACCACAGCAAATGTGGAAAGTCTGCAGGAGGAACATTACAAGAAGTTTTTAATAAAACCTGTTTCAAAGTTATTTGTGGCATTCAAGATATTTTGTAAATACAACCCTCATGAAGACTATTTTTCATATACATTGAATGTGTTTTTACTGGAACGATATGGTATTCTCTTTGTAAAAGCTGTGTATGCTTCAGCAAAGTGTGGGAAATAGGTGAATATGAAAGATAAATTGGAAAATTTAAATAGAGATCTTCAATACCTGCCTCTTAGCAGAACCAAAAACGGGTTATGTTCTTTTATAGACAGAATTTTTAATTTCTTCCTTTTCTTTTACCAGTCTTATTTTAAATAGGGATAGAATTTTGAAAGGATTTTTACCACAGAAAATTGGGTAAGAAGCTTTTACTGTGTCAGAGTAGAGCTCAAGAAATAATCATTTTTAAATGTATTTCTTGCATAAGCTCTATGTGGTTTCCAAAAAAACTTTAAATACTCAGACGATGTGGAGTCCAGAACAGTAGGAATTTCACATTGAATAGTATTATCTCAGGCCATTGCCACCGCTGTTGCTGCCTGCTGTGCGATTGCAGATGACATCTTCTGTGCTGTAAAGCAGCTGGGAACAGTTGTGCAATTAAGGATAGATAAAGGAAATCATTGTTAAGATGATGGTTTGAAAGTGTAAGCTGAGTGATGAAAAATCTTGTCAATTCTCTCATCCCCTTTTAGTTTTGCAAGGATGCTAGGGCAATAAAGAGATATCTCCTGTAAGATAAGAAGCAGTATCAGAAAAAAAGCTTCAGTGATTTGGCTAGCTCTCTGTACATTCAAACTGTGCTGCAGTTTGAAATATCCCTGTTTTCAAATCACGGGTACATTGACATCCTCTTTTTAAAGTAGTGCTAATGGTAACAATTTTCTTTTATTGTCCTGGATATGGGTGGAATGAGAGCTCTAGGGGTAAAACTCATATAATGTTAAAGTAAGTTTTCAAATATTTAGATTGGCTGTAAAGGCCAGAAAATTTGATTGCCATGGTGCTTGGATTGCACTTAGACAAAGCATTTTGTGCTGAAGTGTGGAATATTATATGTGGACAAAAAATGTTGCTAAATGAATAAATGTATTACATAACAGTTTCTAAATATTTTATATGTACAAGTTATTGTTTAAATTCAAAATACAAATAGTTATTTAAAAGTTATCTTGAAATATACTAAAGGTAATGTTTGAAGTATTTGGAAGTACGTGTCTCATTGTACAAGAGCTAAAATAGTACATTGGCATTAACTGAGTTAAATTAATGACAGGTCATGAGTTCTTTAACTCTTGAATGACTTTTTAAAGACTGAATTGTGGAGTTGTACAATAATGAGATTTGGTTTATACAAATCTTGGTTTAGAAATCAGTGATTTGAACAAACCTACATCAGTCTGCCAGTTTTTTATCCTCTAAAGAGGTTTGTTTACACATTTATGCTGGTTCTGGTGAATAACAGAAGTTATGATAAAACCAAAACATTTATTCTGTAATAAATCAGGAAGCGAAATTATTGTAATGAAATTGAAGAGGTTTTTTTATTTTATTCTTCAGCTACTAGTCACAAACTTGGTATTTAATTCTCTATCTTTGTCAAACCATTTATGTTAAAATTATTAGGGGTTTATTTAATTAAGATGGTTAATTGTTAATTTTCAGTCTTCTGGAATAAGTCTGTTACAGATTGCCCCATATTCTGGTCTTAACAGGTTAGAAATACTGGGAATGAAGACTTTCTACCCAAGTACACATCATTTGCTTAGTGTGCCACCTCATAAATTGTTGGTTCCATTAAATATCTGCAAGTGCTTAAGTAGTAGATTCTGCTTTAGATAGAAAAAGATAGGTTTAGATAACTTGTTTAGATTATTTCACACATAGTAGTGTGTGTGTGTAAAAGCCTACTTCTGGATTTTATTGAAACCTTAGTGGTCTGTTTTGTCTTTTTTCTGAAAACCTACTGTGTAATTTGCTCAAGTATAGGTGCTATAGTGCTCAAAGACAGATCTCTTTGGATCTGCATTGTATGAAATGGTATACTGCCTAAGCTTCTTAGTTTACTTTCAGTTTGCATAAATGTATACAGGGCATTTGAAAACCCATGAAAGTTTAAATTTTAGTTGGAAGTTTAACAAAGTGTGATCAAACATTATGAGAAACCATGTCTAACTTTAAACTTCCTGCTTTAGTTCTGCTATGATTTTCTTGAACACGTATGTACTATAATTTTTTTTTCAAAGGGCCTAACAGCCCAGCTAATTAATTTTCCATTAGACTTAGGCAATTAATTCAGAGGAAACTCCAGGCGAACTGAAGTTTAAAACTGTATTTAGATTTTTTTTTTGCCCCCCGAGGTGTTCTGTGTAACTATAATACAAAATTTGTCTGACATTCTCCATGGTTGATGCTGTCCTGTGATACCTGAAACCCACTGAAGTCAAAACAAGAATCTTAACTGGCTGAAGTGCCATAGGGAAATAAAGGAGTAACAGTACTGAGTATTTACCAATAAATAAGTCTGTCAACGTTTACAAAGTTTCTAGAAATGCTGGAATGGATTTGTATTCTATAAACATGACCTAGTAATGTTCTACCCAGTGTAATGAAAGACCCGTAATTTATATTTTAAAAGAATACTGTTTGTGTCAAAAGGTGGGAGATGTCTGTTAGCTGCATATCTACAGTATGTTAGACTGTGAATCTATAGTTAAATGTTGCGTTTTATACATGTATAGAGTTATATTGTACATGTGTAAATTCAACAAAAGTGCTCATAGAAAAACCTGTTCATTTTAGGTCCACACAACTTTTACAAACTGTATATCTGATAACAAATGCTTATTATAGTAAATATAAACAATACAAATTTATCTTAGAAATCCCGTGGAATTTCCCATGTATGTTTGTAGTGGAAGGTTTTTACAATGACGTTTATTGAACTGTTGTATCAGAATTAAGAAATATCCAATTTGAACTAAGTATCATTTTATATAGGACTTCTATGAGAAGATTGTTTCCTTTTGATTGACATTGAAAAAGAAAACACTAAAGAAAAAAGAAAAAGTGCTTTTTGGTGGTAAACACTATATGAATTGAAAAAGCAAGAAATATCTGTTGTATCAACTTGAAAGTTTCATAATGTTTTTTCAAATAGGCCTAATTGTTTTCAGTAAAAACTGGTTCTTAATGTCAGGCTTGCTAGAAGTGGGGAATTGTTACAGTGAAGTTAAATTGCATTGATACTGTGGGTTAAAATAAGAGACCTGAAAAATACTTCTTTTTAAGCTACACTGCACATAGGTGAAGTGTCTTGAGTAGCTACCAAAAAGATTGACAGCTATGTCATTTTAATGATGATGAGTGGTCCTCTAATATGTTTTGAAAAGAACTATACCTATTGCAGATAGGGACACATTGAGTGGCATCTGAAGCAGGTTCTCTAAGACTATTTGTCTCAAAACATACAATATTTCACTGTGATAGTAAATAGAAATATGATGGGATGATACTTTTTATGCAGCATAATAACAGGTGTTAAATTAAGCTCCTTTGCAGAAGAAATGGGTTGTTACTGTCTAAAATACTTTGAAAGAATTTGGTTTTTCAAAACAGAGTTCTTCCCCCATATTATCACAAATAATAAAAATTTTGAGAAACAGATTTATTTCTTAACAAAAATTGGTTTTTGCCATCAGAGAAGGGCTGTGTCATACTGTCTATCAGGGAGCAGCCATGACTGCCTGCTCTTTGAGGGCTGCGAGAGAAGGGGGATAACCCGAATGGCAGGGGAGGGACCTTGCCAGCCGATGCCCATACTGCTGCCCCAAGGGAGGCACCAGAGTGATAGTCTAGTTCCACTGAGAGTCCAGGTCATCAGAGAGTTAAAGCCTATTAGTGCACCCAGGGACCTGGCACTGGTTACGATAAATAACAGTAGCATTTCTGTTCAATTTGTATTAATTTATATCTTGATGTACTTATTTTTTCCTTCTGAAACATTTTTGTGTTCTGCTTCTTCATATGATAGTCTTGTATTAGAGAAATACTTAGATTTTTGTAAGAAGTTACTATTGACCATCTAAAACAATGTTTGAAAACTGAATAATCAAATGTTGCTTTTTCCCCCATAAACCAAGACTGAAAGGAATAATTACCTTGTTTTGACAAGTGAACCGAAGAAGTATGACATAGAAGTCTTACAGGAATGCATACATGAAAACTAGGCTGTCATGTTTACAAGGTGATTTCTTTCCTATGATGAATTTTTTAAACAGTAAGTGGTCTGTAAACTATACTGATATTTTTCTGAGGAACATAAGCTTCTCTTGGCTATCCTGTAAGGAAAAGAGTTAGGAATACATGTAAAATTTTGATTGTGCAGCTATTTTATGAAAACTCTGAATCATTCCAAGCTGTTATTATTTTTGGATTACATATATCTATTAAACAGTACATTCTACACAAATCATTGACTGTTCTGCAAGCACAGTTGAATAAAAGATGGGTTTGAGTTATAGCTATTGAATGGAGTTAGCATCACATTCTGTATAAACTCTAAGATATTTCTGAAGAGGAAAGGGAATGGATTTGTGTGACCATGTCTGAATATAAGTATACATGAGTGAACCACTGTATTTTCAGTATTCTTTTTATCTCAATTCTGTAAAGCACTGCTTAATGTTTTTCCATTGGTTGCAGAACCTTCCCAAGTTGGCTTACTATTTATTTGCCAGAACAACCGACTGAAGTATTTCAGCATTTGGAAGAGTGCTTTTTAACTTCTACTTTTAATTACAGTGTCTTTAGTTGCAGTAACATCTGTTAAGATACTTTGAGTCTTATATTCAAAGACTGATCTTCCCTCGATGTGTTATGTGATGTCTTTGGTTTACATGCAAACTTTTTAACCAGAAGGGTGACTGAGTTTCAGCTACATTGCAGAATGCTGAAAGTCTTTGAATTGTTATTTGCAAAGAGGTATTCTGTAGCTTCTGAGAATTTAAGAAAATTATATATCCATTAAATATTTTGTAGTATTGTGCCGTTAATTCAGATGTGCGAGATACTAGGCTCTAAAGTACCTTCACGTTTATTCTAACTTTGTTTTGAAAGAGCAAAACCAGAATCAGTAGTGTAATTTCTGCTGAAGAAATGTGCAGTTCTGCTACTTGTAGGTCTACACTTATATTTGACCAAAATTATCATCTTGACCTTGTATCTTAATCTGATGTTCTTTTGGAGCATGTGTCTTGTAGACCGTTCACTTAGAAAAACTCTCAATCTATTTTTCTAGTAGGGCCTCTAGGTAAATTTCCAACCAACACTGTAATTGCTTGATAAAAGAATATTGCTTGTAGGAAATATAGTGTATTTATTACATGGCCAGCAGGTCAAGGGAGGACATTCTGCCCCTCTTCTCCACTCTGGTGAGACCCCCCCTGCAGTTCTGCATCCAGATCTGGGGTCCTCAGCACAGGAAGGACATGGACCTGTTGGAGCCGGTCCAGAGGAGGGCCACAAAAATGATCCGAGGGCTGGAACACCTCTGCTGTGAGGACAGGCTGAGAGAGTTGGGGTTGTTCAGCCTGGAGAGGAGAACGCTCTGGGAAGACCTTATAGCAGCCTTCCAGTACTTAAAGGGGGCCTTTAAGAAAGATGGGGACAGACTTCTTAGTAGTAAAACAAATTAATGAATAAAGTTACGACTCTAGTTAAAGTAGAAGAACTGATTTAAACCAAAAAAAAATACAAGATATTATGAAATTTATCTCTGCTTTTATTTTACAGGTGTTCCTCTCTGTAGAACTCTACTCAGAAGCATTCACAAGGTTTACTATTCAGCACCAATTTTATAATTCCCTACATAAACAGTTCCCTTATTAATCTAAGTATTTCCAAGGAACAAAATGTTGTATATTTTGATACTTATAGTCTGAATTTTTTCATTATTCAACCACCTTTCTGTATCTGTTTTACAGATTCTGAAAATGGAATGGGGAGGAGAGTATTCTCTTGATTCTTCCAATTTAGACTGTTTGTTAAATGTCCTTCCTGGAGAATTGGAGTTTCAACAAATCCTTAGTGATCTTGATGAAAAAATAAAGAAGAACTCTTCTAGGTAAAGAATACTTTATCTGTATGCAAAATACTAGTGGAAATTTAGGAAGAAATAGGGCTTTTCTATTCTTTCTTTTCTAGTTGTAGGCTAAAATTCTGATAATTATTTCTGTAGTAGTTTTACCTTAACCATTTGAGCATATAACAAATTTTTAGTGCTACATAATTTTTGTGCTATAGTCTTTCTCTGTATGGTATTTTTAACAGCTGAATCATCTTAATCTTAGGAATTATTGCAGTAGGTGTGATAGTGGAGGAAGAAAATGTGTATTCCCATGACAGTTGTATTTCCTACAGCTGTGAGATAGAATTTTTATTCACTAAAAGAGCTACAGAATTTTACAAAAAAGTAAAATTTTAACTAAGTATGTTCTTTAGGCATTTCTAATGGACATAGAAAAAGCAAGTAAGTTAATATATATAATCCTTATATAAGCCATTATTTTACGTGTTTGAGTTAAAACTGTTATGCTTCAATAGAAGATTTTCTAACTAGAATTTGTTCTGTAATATATTGCGTTGTCCACTTCTTTGTAACATATCTGTTTCCAAATATCAATGCTACAGAAACAGTGGAGTACTGAAAGAGTTCTTTGTTGATGCTGATTTTTTGCATGACAAAAAAATCAGGTCAAGGTTTTGTGCCTTATTTGAAACGTGGTGGTGGTGTTTAGTGGCTGAACTCTTTGGTATCTTTAAAATGCTTTGATCTGTGAAAGATGCTCTTAAGCAAATAAACTAATTGCCCTTTTAAAAAAGTAAGCGTACATCCAGAGATATAACAAATAGCAGAATTTTGTATTAAATATTGAAAATGCTTGCCTTTGGATAACAGTGCACATTATAGAGTCATATGATTTCAAAGAATGCCCTTCATGACATCTGTTTTAAGATTGTGTAATTTAATGAAGCCCAGATTTTGGTCCTCCATTTTGGAGGTCTTTGTCTGATCCCAAACAGCTTCCTGAAGAATGGAGATAAACCATTGCTGTATCTCACTGAAAAGTGACTTAGGTCATCTCTGAATTATTGTTATATTGCTTATGCCAGGCTGAGACATTTTTCAGGCTTTTTATTTATATTACTCATATCTCACATTTTGAACATTTTCATTTAAAAACTTTGTGTTTACAAATGTAGTTGTGATAGTAATAATCCCACGGTAGTGAAGATCTGGGAAATATGCTATTGTGGACCACTGCATAGTGCAATTTCATATTACAGTTTTCCAGCTGTTGACATCAGTGAAATGTAGATACTTACTTAGAGTTTAGTTGATGTCGTAACACAGTTATAGGTACTTACATTTTGAGTTGCTATGTTCTTATCTATCTGGGAAAAAACAACATCAGCATTTTTGGCAGATGTGTTGTCAACTCTTCAGCTACCAAATAAAAGTGATTTTGTCGTCATTATGCAGAGCCAGCCTGAGAGTTAGAAAAATTATTATCGAGATGAGTCTTTGGAATGCATGCTTTGCTACTCTTTCTGGTTTTAATGTGTGTAAAATGTATGCTGCTGGTTGAGAAGACTTTTGGCTATAGGAAAGCAGGCCAGCTGTTCATTCTTTTTAATGGTACTTTATATCAGTTAACATTTTATGTTACATTTTACATTAACATCATCACAGTGGAACTATTTGTACATTTTTAAGCTGATTGTCCCCATCTTAGGGACATAGTCCTACAAATTAGAAGGGGCTGTTGCTGTAACTTTTGTAAGATCCAAATGGTATTATATCCAAGGAGAGCAAGAAATTGGATGAGGGTGTGGTACACAGCAATGTGTGTCAGGAAAAGCTTTGTATTTCTGCTGAATAGACACTTAAGCTAGTTTTTAAACTAATTTTCACAAGGAAAATCAGAAAGTAGCCTTGTAGTTACCAGGTGATATTTTGCTCCTGTAATGTGTCAGTTTCAGAAATGGAGAGGAGTTTAAAAGAAGATGGACAGCAGCTGATGTGACTTTTAAATTAAAAAGAGTCCTTTTATTGCTAATATATTAGAGGTAGCATGGAATGAAATCATTTTCAAGTTACCATTGATCTTTGTAAGTGGTATGATAAGAGCCGCTCTATGCGCTACAGTGATACAATTGGAATACAATCCATTTTTCATCAGATAGATTTATGATTTTATTATACCACAGAGAATAAACATAATAGTATACGGCATATATATATTTTTAAAAATAAAACATTGTGTAAAAAATTATGATCCAAAAGTGTGTAAATCACTTGAATGCTCATTTATTGCCTTCCAACTGAATAGCTTTTATAAAATTGTGTGACACGACAAATCAGATATGCTTTCCAGCAGTTGAATTACCTTCAGTATTTTTGTATTGTACGAATTCTATTTGGTGCTACAAGAAAAAAAAAAAGGGCCATCTGTGTGAAATTGTTTTATTTGTAAGTTTTAAGGGACTAAGTGGTTCATTCATTCACTATCATATAATCGAGCTCTTATTACACTTGAATGTTAACTTTATTTTTACAGCAGTTTATAGAGGCAGATGAATATGAACTCTCAAAAAGATTGTCATTGCTGGCTAGTTTTATATGCAATTATAGTTTTGGGTTATTCTAAAGCGTGAAGTTGCATTCATAATTTAATCAGGATGGTCATTTGTCTTCAGTCATTCACCTCACATTTGTTTTGACTTTTACTGTTTGTCAAAGCTGAGGTTTTGGATTATTTTTTTTTCCTAATACAGAGGATTAAGAATTAGTAAGAGTTAATTTTTGAGCAATCCACAGAACTAAACTTTCAGCTGATATTTAATACTTCTAAGCAGAAAAAAAGGTACAGAGCTTGAAACCAAGATTATAGTGCATAACTTGAAAGTGATCGTAAACCTGAAATCTCTTCAGCAGTTGATTTTTTTGTGTGTGTGTTCAGTTCTTTCTTCAGTGAGTGATTGGCTGCCTTTTAGTGGTGATAAAGTGGTGATAAATTCTATGAGGCTGTAGGACAGTGTGAGGTATTCTAGGTCTTCTTCAACAGAACAATTACTCAAAATTCGACAAAATTATTTACTAATAATTGTATCTCCACAATACACTGGAGACTATATCTTTGTAAGGCTTTTCACAAAGGCTTAATTTGACTTTAATCAGATAAACTTCAACCTGACCCTCTGTCTATTTAACAGTAATTCAGTCATCTGGGATTTTGATGAAGGTCTTTTTTCAAGTGCTCCAGTGAGGTCAATACTAATAAGTGCTTACAGCATTGCATCTTGTCCCATAACTGTTCAATATAAATTGTAATCATTATTTGAGCAACTAACAAGATCCTTAACTTGCAAATAATAGGACTATCTGGCAAGTACCTCAATAAGGATAGTTGGCATTTTCGAGTTGTTGATTATAACTTTGCTGATTTGCATAGAAATAATTCCCACTATCAATACCTCACAATGAAGGGGTGGAGGAGTTTCAAACAGGGTATTAAGCACTGCTGTGTCATTCCATTTTCCTGTAGCAGAATTGGAGTGTGCAAGGGCTCATGTGTTTTTAAACTGAGATGTGCTGCAAGAGTTATCTTTCTGTATTTTATTTTGAAGAAAATCTTGGCTTCTTCCTCTCTGGAATTTTCAGGAAGCATCTACACCTCACTTTCTTGGTATTCAAGAGAATTAGCAAAATCTTGGCATCTCCATCCAAAATCCCAATAGTAGTCAATTATTTGGGAGAATTTCAAACTAGAGCTAATAGTAGAGGAATAAAATTGATAATTCTATCAGTTTTACTTGGACCTAATATTTATCACAGCTTTCAAAAAGAATTTGACTCCTCTGTGTAAATGTAACCTGCTTGCTGTACTAGCGCATTACTGTAGTATTTAGCTGAGAATTTAGTACCTATTAAGATATTAGAATAAAATAAAATCTTTGTCAAAATAGTATCTGTATACCCACTGCCTTGGACTAATTGCTAGGAATGAGTAATTAAAATGAGAAAGGAATGTAATTTTATTCCTGTTCAGCCTGTGTTGTCTTTGTGCATGATCGCTGAGTTCAGGATAGTTGTTTCTTATCTCCTTACTAGCTGGACAATACAGAGTTTCTCAGAGATTGGTTATTTTAATAGACACACAGTTTCTTAACTCCAGTCTGCGGTGATTATAATTGTGTCAGTATCTTAGGTAGTTAGTTAGCTGTCACGTACATCTACAGAAGCTGTAATCAGATGTTTGACTGCACTGCAAAACATCCCAATTCATTTCTTATGAGGATACAGAAAACATTGGTTTTTTAGCCATTATTTTTCACTATCATGTTTTGGTCAATGGAGTTGAAAGACTCCTGTGTTTCATTGCCAGTCTTCTGAAATAACTTATCAAGGCAAAGCTTACATCTTGTGGACTGAAATATCTCAAGTCTTTAAGAGAAAATTGGAAATTAAATGTAGGCAGTGGTTCAGTTAGAACTGATGGTTATCACGTTGTTAAGCTGTTGAGTAAGTTTCTCTTGCTGAGGTGCAGAGAAGTCATCACTATTCTATTTCTTTCTGGTTTCAATGGTATAGTTACTTTACAGTTTTGGTGGATATGTTTTGTAAGTAGCTAAATTAGAGATATGAAGTAGCTTGCAAAGTCCTTGAAGCAGGGCCCACATTTTTGTTTTACATCTTAAGGTCCAAGATTACAATAGGAAGAATTTGAAGAAGTGAATTTTTTCAAGGCTTTTAGCTTTATAATAAGCCTGTAACTTTCAGACTCATATTTTAAAGAATTGCTGGTTTTAAAAACAAATGTCAAGACATATTTGTCTTAACAGCATTTTTCTAAAGAGGTAAAATTTTTGTAGTCAGTCTTTCCGTCAGTTTGGTGTTGCTGCTTACAAAATAATGTTTAACTTCCTTCTTATTGGTCTTATTTTATTTTGAATAGAACTTAGATCCAAAATACGAATAAGATAATAATATAGTCAAACTATTAAAAAAAGTTAACATACACACAAATATGAGATGATAACAAAACCTATATTATTAGCAGTAGGAGCTTTACTTTGTAGCTTTCTCCTCTGCTGTTGAGGTCACCATTGTAAAGAACATAAAATATAAAAAGGAATTTCATCTTTTTATGCAGTTGGGTAAGAAAATGGACATGCCAGAAAGAATAAGCTGATGGTCAGGTAGACTAGAATGGAACAGAATAAACATGATAGGCCTGGAACTATAATAATCTAATTTTTTTCAGAATTTTAGAAATCCTAAGAGTTACATTGTGCCATGAATGTTGCTGTAGGTTATCATAAGCATTGCAGAAACATGCAAGATGATAAATAGCCATTTTTGGTAAAACCTCTTGTTTCTGTTCAAGATAAAGTTATCAAAATATTCTTTGCATGAATCGTTATGTTTTTTTTCAGTTAGATTGTATCTAGCTGCTTAAAAGTTACTAGAAAATAAGTTATTTATATTTATAGTTAAATTGCTGTTTATGAACACACAGTAGTGCTGAGGCATCAGCAATGACCTCATAAAACTGTCTGTAGATCATGGGAAATTTTCTTAATATTTCCTTTTTGGCAGGTCAGCTTTCATGAAATAGAACAAAATGTTTGTTTCCACATGGGAGAAAGTGTAACAAGGAAAATGCCTGTAGGAATTATACTGGTAAAAGTCTTTCTCAAAGATTTCTTGCTACTCGAAGTGTACAGCAGGTCCTCTGACACACAGGTTTCCAAATGATATGACTGGTTTTGTATAAAATGCCCTGTATCTTTAGCAGTCAAGCTTTTTAATTAATATACATGATAATAACAAAGTAGTATTATGTTAGTGCTTCTATCTTCAAAAAACAGTGGAAACAATGTTTTCATTACTTTTAAAACAAACTGTCTATTGTTAATAAAGGACATGTAAACTCTGATTGTAAAAGCAGATCTCCATGAATATGAGGATCTTAAGCATAAGTAACATGAGTTTTAAAGATAATTTCACTTTATAGCTTAGCAGTTTAATTTAACCATTCTCATTGTCATTTTATGGCTGTTCCATATGCTATATGAAATAAATTGAAACAGTACTTGTTAGAAATTGAAAGGAGTTAGAAGATCATCCTTCAACTTACTCATAGTAATCTTAGGCAATGGAAAATGATATATGGAGACAGCAACCCTCATTTTGATACTGCGCTTTTCAAAATAATGTTGTATCAGTATGACAGTGCTTACACTATCAGTTCCATTATAGTACTTGGTTTGTAACTGTTTGTCCATTGATGCAGCCACTTAAAAAGCAGTCTCTCCACATGATGAGGTTATTCCTAAAAACTGTCATTAACTTAATAAATAAGAGCACCTAGGAGTTCTCAAATTGAGACTGACTCTCTACAGGAATACTTACCAAATGGTATTGACATGCTACTCCAGAAAAACACTCCAGTGTGGACACAGATAACATAACAGAACTTTGCTTACTGTGTAAAAAAAACCAAACCAACAAACAAAAAAACCCCCAAAACCCAGACAAACGAAACAAAAAAACCCAACGAAACAAAAAAACCAACCAAAAATACTCCCCCAAACCTCACCTGTGAAAAGGAGAAGCTGTTTCAGTGAAATCATTTTCACTGGCATAATGGTATAGCAGGAGTACTAACTGCAAGCATTGATGTGCCCACTAAGGCTCACTCTCTGTGTGGGACTAAAGATTTCTTTTTTGAAAAATCAGTCAATTTTACAAAAATCCATATGTGTATAACTATCAGATTTCTTTGCTACAGGGAAAGGTTAATTTTTTCTTTGAGCTTTTATATTCCACTCCCTGTTTAGTAGTTTGGTGACTATTTTTTTCTGTTTATGTCTGAACAGTTCCACAGGTTCAAAGAAAAGTGGAAAATCTGTGGAAGAAAAATTAATTGAGGGCTGTTAAATATGAGGACACTATCTGATTTAAGTCCTTGTGTCACAAACTGCTAGAAACGATGAAAATATTCTGAGAAATAGTAATTTTTTTTTCTTGTTTTTTTTTTAAATTCTTCTTTGGCATCTCCTAATGACCACTGTCAGAGACATGGAGACCTTCCATCTGACCAGGAACAGCTATTTTAATGTAGTACCAGTAGGCTAATTTCCAACAGAAGAATTAAGCACCTTCTGGTTAGGTTCAGCAATGTCTCAACATTGGTACCTGAGCACCTAAATCACGAATTGTATGCCTCACTTTATCATTAAGGTTTAGAGTTTCAGAGGATGTTTCAGAAAACATATATATGGAGCACAGAACTGGTTAACAATAGTAAATAGGGAAAAAGCATTAAATACTGAATTATGTCTGATTTCCCTGTTGTACTCCAGATCTTGTATTCCTGATTTAGATACGGTTGCACACAGACATGGTTGTATTTTTCCATTGGCTGCACATGATTTTAAGACAATTTACTCTCCCATCGTACATGTGTAGTGTAAGTTGACATCATCTGGGTTGATGCTTCAATTTGTTCAAAAAAAGGAGCTTATTTACTGCACTGAACTTACTAAAATATATTTGCAGTTAAACTTTAATGAAAAAAGTTTTGGGGGACAAAAAGAATTTAGCACTTCATATGGCTTTTTGTAATTGCACTTTTAAGAATACAATTCATTAAATACATTAAGCACATTTTTCACATCAAAATTTTACATTTTGTTTACAGTTTTTAAAACTTTAGCAAATTTCCTTTCTAAAAAAGGAAATCAAAGTCTCATTCTCCCTACACTGATGTGAAATCATAGTTTTAAATACTAGCCTACATAGTAAGAATAATTTTAATCCTATTTTTCAGAAGTCTTTTATTGAAAATGATTGCTTTCTAAACTCAGATAATACACACTAATTTATTTTTTCCAGTGGTAAGCAAATTCCTATATATTTCATTTAATGATGTAGTTCATGTAAAGGAATAAGTATCTATAATTAAGCGTGTTCATGTAATACTAAGTGTTGACAAAAATCTTAAATAGCAGTGTTTTTGAGACCATGTTTACCTACAGTATGCTGTAAATAAACAGGATGAAAATATTTTTATTCAGTGAAAAACAGTTTTAGTCCTAATTCAATGTTTACTTTATTGGAATAAAAGGATTATATAAAATGAAGAGACTTATCATGACTTGTACCTACAGGGAGGGCCACTGAAATTTATCCACCTAATCCCCTTATCAGTGTTGGGACAAATTACCAAAATATCTGGTCTTGAGAAGGCTGTAGCCTATTCATAGCTTGTAGTTTATTGGCTTGCACACAGATTCCTATGTCAAAGATAAGTGTAAAAACTGGTTCCTAATTGAAGCAGATTGGCACAGACAGACAAACAGTGGTCCCTTTTACAATGCACAATGCTGTAATCGTTGGGTATGATTGAATGAGGCACATCAGCACACCACAATAAAAGCCTTTGATAGTGTCCCAGGCGTCAAGGTGTATGAACAAGGCATTTAGTTTCATAGTCCTGAGAACAGGTTTCACAAGTTAAAAAGATACATGCCAATCTTTTGTCAAGTTTAGAACTGGTATTAATGGTTGGGCTATCCCTTCAGGAACCTGAGTGGGCCACAGGCAGAGCGTGATTGTTTTTCATGGAGGTCCTTTGTGCTCATGATAAGCTCTTTTGATGATGGGAAGATACTTGTTTCAGTGCACTTCATTTTGAACTCAGTCATGCTCAGGAAAGTGTTAAGACTTTTGCGCTAATTTCATAGAAGTGTTTTATGGACCACCCATGTATTCCTAAGTTTTAAAAGTTTTTATATATTTTAGGATTAGTTGTAGTTACTGAATTTGACTTCTGAAGATAATGCAGCTGTAAAATGTGTTGACTTCATTTTGATAGAGTAGATACACTTTGAATGGTTTACCTCATGTCTTTTAAGCATAAACCAAATATACCCATAATTCTTGATTAATACAATTAAATATGGGAAAATAAGCTGTTCAAAATGACCTACTTATTTTCATGCAATTTTTTTTAGAAGTTGTATAGTCATAGTTTTGGAAACAATTTATGTATTTTTTTTTCTGACATTCAAAATGCTACACTTCTGCACTTACATTCTTATGATCATCCTTGCATTCTATAATTGTAGTTGATGCAGTTTTCATATTCAGCTTGTTATTATTTAGTACTGTATTTTAAAGAAACAACAGGCACAAAGGGAAACCTATCATAGATGATCACTCTTGTTGGAATTCTCAGAAGAAATATACTTCTCTCTATTGCACTTGTTGTAGGTAACTTAAAATAAAAGGAAAACACAGACTACTGTTTATCTCTGAATTTAATTTAGTGTCATCATTTGCTTATTTTTTTCCACTGTTTTTTTAAAATGTCAATTCAAACTAACAGACTTAGTTCCCAAAGGTATGGATGACACTGATTTACTTTATTGCTGTTGATCAGATTGAGACAGCTAGTAGGAATTTAGGGTACATTACATAACATCTGTAAAAGAATAAAATGCAAATCATTCAATAAAGGAGAAAATCCAGTAGAAAATCAAATAAATACTTCTTCCACATCCTGAAAACAGTACTGCAGGCAGAATTAGATGACAAAGTATAGTCAGTGGGTGATATGCAGAGTGGCCTTTCATCACTGATTTCTTGTTACAAATTGATATGGGTTAGTAGTGTTTAAGACTTTTTTTTTTAAATTTCATATTCAAAGCAGATTATATTTTTAATAAAAATATTTTCCTCCAAAAAGATGACATTTAATGGAAAATAAATCTTTCCACACAGAAGGTATGCAGAAAAAAATTTAAAACTTTATTCAAGGTCACTAATGTAAATAAAAGAAGTTTTCCTTTTTTTTTTTTTTTTTAACTAGAGGTCTTTAATTTGGTATTTTCGTCACTGGTTGTAATACTTAAAGATTTGATTTGTTTTCCAGTTTCTTTGCCTCCCCCTCCTTTTCTCCTCTTCCTATCCTCTTTTCTAATCTTCTTCTCTGGTCTTCTTTTGCCAAAACTAGTCAAGTTTGAAAATGTTAGAGAGCAGTTGAACAGCCATACTTCATCTCTATAAAATAGAGAGGCGAGTGGCAGTATAATAGGCAAGTTTGGTTGGTTGGTGTCATGAAAATAGAAGGTAATATGATCAAAAGTATCTGACATTGAAATACCTGTAAAGAGCTGAGTCTCATCTAATCCCGTAACTCTACAGAGATAGAAATAACTCAATTTTAATTTGTGTTAAGCCTTGCATTCCTTATCAGCTGTAAGAACATAAATGGAGTAACTAATATACTCCAAAATTAAATTGAAATGGTAGTGAGAATCACTTTGTACTTCAGTAAACCAAAACTGGCATCAGTCTTATTGTTGCCTAGATCTAGTAAATACTGTTCTTCTAACTGAAACTATATAAAATATTAAGCATTGCTTTTAAAAAAAGTAGTTCTGAAATACTGAAAACGTGTTTTTATAGGAAAAGATACAGAGTTAGGTTTTTTAATGGGTTTTTCTTTTTTTTGTTTTCATGTAAGTGTCCACACAAATAGAAATAAAGTAATTTTGGATTTTCAGTTGTTCTTGTGATTTTTGCAGCTGAAATCCCTGTAATAACCATACCAGCTACATCTGATTTCGTAAACAGGATTATGATTCTAGATGAATGTTAAGGAGTGGATCAGCCCCTTGAAAACAAACTGTTTTCTTTGAAATATTCTAATGACAAAAACAAGAAAGAAAAGATCTGCTTTCTCAGCACAACTGACTCTAAAATTCTTTCAGCATTTTCTGTGATGTCAATGGGTCTGTAAGAAGTCATTAATACATGTTATGTATTATAAAACAACTGCTGATTGCTAAAAGAGCAAAAGGACACATTCACCTTTGGATATGGTAGTTGATTCAGTTTATATTCTCTGCCTTAGCTAATTAAGCACCGAGAACCATATCTTAGGTTGGATAATGTCTTATTCGCTACTTTATTAAAAAGTACAAGATTATTTGAGAAGTGAGGCACTGCTTACAATTACTGAGGATGGTATAATCTGGCCTGAAGGAAATTTATTTTAGCTCTAGCTAGACTGTATTTAAATGTTAATCCTGCAAATTCAGGCCTTATTTTGTGAGAGTAATTTCATCTATGAGGAAGAAAGACTAGTGTTACATTAATTTGAAGTAGTTTTTCCTTTTAAAATATGGAATATATGAAATGCTTTTATCTCCCAAGTCATGAAAAAAATCCTGTCATTTTTGGTTTTGTTTTTTTAGCATAGAACAGTGTCTTAAAGACCTGCAATCAGAAGTAAATGAAATATGTACCGATGAAATACTACAAAGCACAACCGACTGCCTTCAGTGGCTAAACAACTGCAATTTTAGTTCTCTCAGACCTTCTTCTACACACCACGGAGAGCTGATGGAGTTCCTTAGGACCCTGGTAAAAATTGTTTACTAATGAGTTTAATGTTTGGGAAAGGTGGTTATATGATTGGGAGGGTGTGTTGAGGTTAATTAGTTTTCTCATTTCAATCTTCACTGTGGTGAGGATAGTTCAGAAATTTTATTATAAAGCTTAGTACTGTTTTTATGTCCACAGCAGGGAGTTATGTTTCCTTTTGATCATGCCTTAGGCAAACTTGGGACAAAATCTTTTCACGATACTACCATGTGTTTCAGCACTGCTAGGACTGTTTTATAAACACATGTTGGTAAAAACATCTGAAGTTACTGTCTACACTGAGGCTGTGACTGTTACTGCTTGTTCTTCACTTGTATCAGGATGAATTTAATACAGATTATTGTCCTTTATGCATTATTTAAGCATTAACTTCCTATCCACTTTTTCTAATTAGAAATGTGGGAGCTACATCCATTGTCCTAGCAAGTTGTACAAGTAGACGTAACCAGAAATCAAATTTCACTTCAACGAAAAAATCCGTCATTTTAGAAGGCGTTGTTATCCAAAATTTTTATTAAAGTTAACCTTAGAATATATGTGTGGAAATGGAAGTCTGGAAAATTGAATTGGCTAGATAAGTGAAGGATGATACCTCAGTAAATGACAGCCTGCAAGTTTATATATAAACTATGTATATGTGTGTCTATATGATGTACATATGTATGACTGTCAAAAAAAATCAACAGTGTCCAGTGGATTGTTCTTTGTCACTTCCATGTCATGGTTTAGTTGTAGGAAATTAACACCTTTAGGTTAAGATTGGCTGTATTGTCGGAGGAAAACTGCTGTGGAGAAGTGGAGTATTTTCTCCTTTGGGACTATGTCCTGGCTAGAGCTCAAGCTTCATCAAATCGCCTCTCAGTTTTTTAACTCTTAAAACTGGTTGTTGATCTTTCAGTCACCCTTGAAGCCACTGGATATTAAGCTTTGCCAAATGAGGCAGTAGTCTCTAGAAACACCAGGTCTTTAATGTTCATGTGGTGAAGAAGTGATTTTGTCCCCTTCTAACACAGGTGATCAGTATGAATGTTGCTGTTAATAATCACCCCACTCAAGGGTGTCAGAGGCTGCTACATGTCATACTTGATCTAGACAAAATGAGAGAATCCCAGAAAATGCTGACTTACAAAGTCTTTTGTTATTCCTCTTAGTCCAATTAGATCCTTACTTAAACCCCCTCAGAAGAGGGCATGTCAATGATGACTTACTTGTGTCCATTCCCTGCTGTCTTCCTTCTCCAAGGTCTAGTCAAGCCATATACCTGAACACCAGGTGGCGGCATTTGTTTGGGAAACACCAAAATGTCCCATATCTGGAATACTTCGGGTATATTTTATACAAAATGTGCTTTCTAGCTCTTCAGATTCCCAGGAGCTTCCTGACTACATGACAGTCTGCCTGTGGGCTGTAGAGTCCGATTAAGCCTTGAGAATGGCTCTGTGGCAGGCTGCTAAACAGACAGCAAAGTCTGAGAAGCCTTAAAGTCTCAATTCTGCACAGCTTATCAGGAAGATATCTGTGGAGCTCAGGAACTTGGACATCACTGTTTCCAGGCTCATGGCTTCTTACATAATCCAGCCTGTTGTGTAGATGAGACTATAGATGAAAAGTGTATATGTATTAGCACAGATGATCCATCTGTAAGAAGTTATACTTGTAGCAGATAATCTTTAGCTCCATAAACAGACCTGCAGTAAACTATTTTCAATAATACTCAGCATTAATGAGATTATTACAATCTGACCTTTCTTAAATGTGTATCTCCGTCCATTGAACTAATTACTCAGTTGACTTAATTTCTCACTTGCAAGCTTTTCATTAAGCATCATATAATACATCTTCAATAATAGTAACCTTCCTTCTATTTCAGGACAATATCCCTATTCATTGTTATCCTTTATTATGTGTGTTTATTTTGTTAGGGATTTTATTTATCTTTTAAGCTTCTGGAACAATTAAAAAAATAGTGCAAAGTTCTGTATGTGCTTTGGCTGAGGTGCTGCATTTAGGTTTATTGTTAGCATGGTATTCTCATGCATTTGTGAACTCTCATGGAAATACTGAGAGGTTCTTCATGAAGCCTGAAGGTCTTAATGATGTCAAATTTTGTCATTCTGTGTACTGTTTTGTAATTCTAAATATTTAAAAGCTGAATATGTACATGAACACATCTTCATTAAATTCTGTTCCTGCTAAACTACTGACAAAATCTTTTAACAAAATCTTCATCTGACTGGATTTGTTTATTGATATGATAGGTAGTAGTCTATAGTAGGTAGTAGTCCAGTTGGTAAACCGCAAATATATTATTGTCACTAACTTTCTGTGCTCATAAGAGAACTTTTCATGCTTCTCTAAAACCTTTGGATACTAATTTAGATCTTTTTCTCTTGAATAGTTTTGCCATCATCTTTTGAAGTATTTTTACAGGTTAATTTTTAAATAGAAAAGCCTATGTCAATACAGGCAATGTTCAAAGAGACTTGATGACACTGTTTTCAGAGCTTCAAAGTTCACTTCAGGGGCTCTTTTTCTGAGTAACACTAAGTCTAAGATGGCATCTCCAAGCTCCCTATTTTTAATGCTTTAGTTCAAGTTGCAAAGGGCTTGAAACAATACTTAAGATTCTTATTGGCTTTCATGAATAAAAATGTTTCTGCTTAACCTTAAAAAACAGAAGTAGGGGTTTGCTTGGAAGACGTTTTGGATTCATCATCCAAAGGCATCAGTTACAGACATTGTTTTGACAGCTTCTCTTGTTTTGTTCATCTCAGAATATAGTATTTGAGCATGATCCATAAAAAAATTTAACCTTTGAACTCCAGAAGTCTACCTGCGGAGGCTTGACTCTTCAACACAGTGGTTAATGATTAGGGTTTCAGTTCACACACTGAGATACATTTTTTTCTCTTTGGGGCCACAAAACTTTTATAGAATACTTCAGTAGATAATAAAGAAAATCAAATCAGCCTTATGTATACGCATATTGATATGTATGATTTAAGATTCTAACTAGTTATACTTATTTCTATCACATGCTTTTATAGGATGATATTTGACTGATAATTTCCTTTATTATTCTGTCTTCCACATGTGTTTCCTGCTTGTAAGAAAAAAATTCATAGGAAGCATTCTAAAATAAAGATGTAAAATGGAAGAAAAATAGCTAGTCTGTTACTTTTAAGACTTTTCTTTATGGGAGGCAATCATGCTCTCTGTCCTTTGTTCAGAATTAGCTACTGTAGTGCAAGTCTTTTATTTTTTATTTTCATCATGGAGCACTCCAGAGTAGAGGACAATAGGAAGGTTAAACTCTTGTTGTCTCCCATAAGAGTGCAACAGTTTTGAGTCATCCAGAACAGAGAGTAGGAGTTCTGATACTGAAAATTTTTGTGACTCAAAAGCATGAGGGGGAAAAAAAAAAACCCACTGAAGTTTTTGTTCTAAATCTTGTCTTTTTTATATTTTTATAAATTATCTATTGATAAAAGCTTGCTACAGGAGAAAAATTGAACATTTTGTATTTGGACATTATATTTACGCAATACCATACTCTAATTTGATTTATTTCTCTCTCTTTCAAAATGGGAAAAGAAATAAAACTAATCATTTCCTCAAATACTGTAGGTTAAATAAATAAATAGTTCTGAAGGTGAAAGGTTGCTGACAGTTTCTTTACCACCCTAGCTATGCTAGGATGGAGTATAGCTGGGAGACCCAGATAAAGGACATGAATGGAAAGAACTACTCTTAGGCGCTTTGCCACAATGCTTTTCTGTGTTGGAGAGAAGCAGTAGGAGGTGGGGGAGCAAGTGAGACGGCTTCTAGATCCTGATTCACCTCAGGCTTGCCTGCTTGGTTCCTGAAACCTAGAAAATCAAGAGTACCACCAATTTCAGTCAGTTTTCTTGTGACTGTGATGGAGAAATCTGTAGTCAGCTCTAGTGCAGCTAGAGGATTGAGAGCAGGTCTGTGGCCAAAGCCAACCTGCAGGAGGAAAAATGTTGAGGATATGTGAAATGGGTTTATAACAGGTAAGCTTTTTTCTCTGAGAAAGGAAGGAGATTTTGGTGTCCAGTGACCATGGGACTTTGGGGTTGTCTTCTACTCATATATTGGACATGCATTGTTCATGCCAATGATTCGTCTCATACATGCTAAGGAAAGCTGCAGAGTGCTGTTTAAATTTGTGTCATTCTGGGCCAAGTAGAAAGCTGTGACAAGAGGACCTGCTATTTGCTGCATGGCCTCTTGAACTTGAAGCAGCTCTAAGGCCAGCAATCCCGACCCTGGACCAAGAGGGAGCTCTTCAGGCTCAGACGAAGTAGGAACAGCGCATGCATCCGTGTGGTTTCACCTGCTTTGCTGACTGGCTTCCTTCTTCTTCTCCAACCCATATAGCTGAGATGTATTTAGAGGTCGCTATATTGTTAATGAGTCAGTCTGCATTTTGGTTTGACAGGATGATACGTTCTTATTCTTCTGCCTTCTGTGATCTAAGCCTGTTCAATTCTTAACAAGTTTTCAATTTTAGTTCTTTAAGGGGGTCCTGGGAAGATTATTTTATCCTTCAAATGGCCTTTTTGATGGTTGCCTGCTGAGCCAGAACATAGGAAGCAACAATGTTTCATTTTATAAATTCCTGTCTTGGTTTTATGAGCAAAACCTGTCATTATCTGTGTAAATCTTGAGTAATTTTTAATACCATTTTCTTTCAAAGATGTCTGTGTGGACCACAACAAACTGGCTGCCAAGGCTTACCTAATGAGCTTTCCAAAGCTTTCCTTTGAATTGTGGGCTAGAATTGATTGAGAAAAGAGGTTAAGGGTATAAGAAAGGTGGGAAGAGGAATGTGAGTTATTGGAGCAGGTAGTCACGGAGACAGATTGGTGCATAAATCCATGGGAAAACATGCTTTGTTATGTCTGTTGTTTATATAGCAATTTGTTTGAGTCTCTCATTTGTTGGTAAGATAATTAGCATTGGCAACAATTGGTACTCAAGCATGAAGCTGCTTGTTTTATGAACCAGAATTAACAAAACATTTCTAAAATACTGTCTGATTTACCTTTGTTAGCAAAGCTTGCTGAAGAATGAGCAAAATAAAGAAGAAATGATACTTCACTTCCTTCTGGATCTCTCTAGTCAGTGTGGTGTCTCATTTCCCTGTACTCCAAGTGGGACGTCTTTTGAATTAACATCTTCCGTTCATGCCATTGAGGATGATTCAGCTATGGATGTGAAATCTCTCTGGGATGATGTGAGATTGCATCTTCGACGATTTTTGGTAAATAGACTGCAAAGTCAGGAAGAAACAAATACTAATGCTTTACAACAACAAATGGAGTTTAAAACTCAGTGCATACAGCAACTTTTGTTTCTTTATCCTGAATCAGAAGTCTTAACGAAGTATCAAAATATGCAGAATAAACTGGTTAGCGATCTTCTACAGAACTGTGTTTTGTCTAGTTGTGGTGAAACAAATTTTGATAAGGTGGTTCATGGTTACCAAAGTTCCGTACCCACACTGTGCACAATGATAAAAGAGGATTTGTATATACTAAGTGGAGCTATTGATCCTTCTTCATCACTGAAGTTTATTAATGAAACTTATCTGGATACCATCACTGAAGAAATTACAGTTGTTCTTGAAAGACTTTGTGAGCTGCAGTTCAAAGAAAATGCTCTACATATAGTTAAGGCAAACAAGATTTCAAAGAAGCATAGAGGAACAGTTCATGCCATGGGTTAGTAGCTTTATTTTATGTTCATTGTAGTTAGATATTATTTTAATTATACTACTTTTTTTTCAATATACTTGATTATCTCCTATGAAGGGAGAGGCCTGAGATTATTAATTACAGCTTTATGTTTTAACCACGTTACTGCAGTTGAATTATAGACTGTGTCAGAATTGTGATGAAAAAGGTTTTAAAGTAAGGGAGAGTATCTTATGCTTATGTATATAGAAACCCCATTATAATTCACTGAATAACATTGTCATGTCATAGTCATTTTTTTCAGTCTCACTTACTCCAACTGCTGAAATATATAGTAGAATAAGAACTATTTAATCTAGATTTTAAAAAACGCAAACTCTTCAATCTTCTACCCCCATTTTTTTCAAATTGTCAGAAGTTTAAAGGAGATTATAGGAAAGTCTGTACAATAATGTGATAATGAAATAGACACAGATTCATACATCAGAGCTGACCCAAAAGATTACTATGCAGATTCTAATTCTAAAAAAAAAATCATTTACATTTTCTAGTCTTGTGGAAGTACGGTAGGGTGGAGTTAATGCTACCTGGTCATTTCTTCTTGTTCTAAGGAATTTAAGGCAGGAAAGGAATCTGTTATTGATGTGGTGTTTTCTGTACTTTCTTTTTACAGTTGATGAGTCTGACATGCTAATTTCCAAAGGGAGGAATCAGAGCTTTAGAAAAAATCATAGAGAATGGAAACTTTCATAACATAATTGCATGATTGTATGTAATTGCTTTTTCAATGAAGAGTTTTGAGCACTCATCTGTGCAAGAGCTGTTTGTTTAAAACATAGCCTTCCATAAAGGTGAAGTAGTTTGCAGACAGAAAATACTAAAAGTTTAGAATAATGTGAAAAATATAGAAACAGAAGATAGATCTTTGGGTTGTACAACATACACAAAGGATGAGTGAGGTGATGATTTGCCAGGTCTATGCAGAAGATTATACTCTTGTGAGTTTTAAAGTCAAATATACATGTTAATGTAAGTCAACTAGAAATTCCACTAGAAGAAATGCAGAAATAATTTTTCATCAGGAGCTGAAATATGGAGGAATACGTGGAACTTATGAAAGATAAGGTAAGGGAAAAGGCATGCAGACAAATAATGTGAAAGGATGAGAAGTTCAATGTAAAGCTGATATATTAGTGGGATGGAGTGTTGGTGGGAAACAAGGAGAAGTAGTGTCACAGTAATGTTGAGTTATGAAATAAATGACAAGAAATGTGTCTTTGAGTTACATAGTGAGATGGGAGTCAGTGAAAGGATTCACTGACAAATGACTGGTAGGGAACTGGAAGTTTGTAACTTAATTTTTCTTTCAATCTCAAAACAGCTCACAAAGATGGGGGAGTTCAGTTATCTCCATTTTACATCTAAGACACAGAGAGTAAAGTGACCATAAGGGCGGCTTTCTAAAGAAAACACACATTAACTGCTTCTATATTACAAGAAGGAAGAGAACAGTCCTTCAGGCTATTAAGATAGTAATTCCTCTGCTTAAATTTTCTTTGCCACAAGATGTGTCTTTACATGTTTTTGTGCCAGCACATCTATCAGGACAGATTTCCAGTGCACGTTTCTATTGTATATTCAAAAGAACAGAGGAAGATGAAAATATAGAAAGTAAATCTTGGGACCTGCTTGCAACTTTTGAAACATTTGCTGCAATTAATTTAAAAAAAAAATCTCTGTATATCATAAATCCCACAGAAGATTTTTATTTTTATTCAAGATGCATTAAAGGTCATATTTGCAGGTGCAGCATCTGTCCCCTTAGCACCCATAAAATGTGTTTAGAAGTGGTGTTTGTTAATATAATTTAATCCTCAAAATTACTTTCTTCACAGTGGCTGTCATGCTCACGTCTTCATCTCTTCACTGTAGTGCTGGTTTTGTCTGGGATAGAGTTGGTTTTCTTTATAGCAGCTTGTGTGGGGCTATCTTTTAGATTTGTGCTGGAAACAGCATTGATAACCCAGGGCTGTTGCCGTTCCTGCTGAGCAGTGCTGACACACAGTCAAGGCCTGTTCTGCTCCTCACCCACCCCACCAGCGAGGGGGCTGGGGGGGCACAAGGAGTTGGGAGGGGGCACGGCTGGGACAGCTGACCCCAGCTGCCCAAAGGGCTATTCCATACCATATGGCGTCATGCTCAGCATAGAAAGCTGGGGAAGAAGAAGGAAGGTGGGGACGTTCGGAGTGATGGCGTTTGTCTTCCCGAGTCACCTTTAGGTGTGATGGAGCCCTGCTTTCCTGGAGATGGCTGAACACCTGCCTGCCCATGGGAAGCAGCGAAGGAATTTTGTATCAGCAATAGTGTGGCCAGCAGGAGCAGGGCAGTGATCGTGCCCCTGTACTGGGCACTGGTGAGGCCGCACCTCGAATGCTGTGTTCAGTGTTGGGCCCCTCACTCCAAGAGAGACATGGAGGGGCTGGAGCGTGTCCAGAGAAGGGCAGCGAAGCTGGGGAAGGGTCTGGAGCACAAGGCTGATGGGGAGCGGCTGAGGGACCTGGGGTTGTTCAGCCTGGAGAAAAGGAGGCTGAGGGGAGACCTCATCGCTCTCTACAACTGCCTGAAAGGAGGGTGTAGCGAGGTGGGGTCGGTCTCTTCTCCCAGGTAACAAGTGATAGGATGAGAGGAAATGGCCTCAAGTTGCGCCAGGGGAGGTTTAGACTGGATATTAGGAAATTTTACTTCACTGAAAGGGTTGTCAAGCATTGGACCAGGCTGCCCAGGGAAGTGGTGGAGTCCCCATCCCTGGAGGTATTTAAAAGCTGTTGGGATGAGGTGCTTAGGGACATGGTGTAGTGGTGGACTTGGCAGTGTTAGGTTTACAGTTGGACTTGATGACCTTAAAGGTCTTTTCCAACCTATACGATGCTGTGATTCTGTGATTCTGTGAATTCCTTGCTTTGCTTTGCTTGCGTGCGCAGCCTTTGCTTTCCCTATTAAACTGCCTTTATCTCAGTCCACGAGTTTTCTCACTTTTACCCTTCCGATTCTCTCCCCCATCCCAGCGGGGGGGAGTGAGCGAGCGGCTGAGGGAGGGGGGCTTAGTTGCCGGCTGGGGTTAAACCATGACAACTGTATAGTACTTCATATTATTTTAGTTCAAGAGGTTGGTATGGGAGGCAAACACTGATTTGCCTGCAGTCTGTCTTACTAGTTTTCTGCAGAATCAGACTGTTCTAGATGATCTGTGGTTATAGACTGGAGGCAGCCATACAATAAAGCGACAACTGTGACGTCAGCAGGCTAGAGCAAAATGGAGGGTCAGGGTTGTGAAGTTACATAGGCTTTTTTTTTCCATTTTGTTGAGATGTCATAGCCTGTTATTTGGTATTATTAATCAACTCAAGCAGAATGTTTACTTGTTTCATTACCAAAACAACTACTATTGAATAGTTAATTTTATGTGAGCACATATGTGAAGAGTCTTTTCTGGAAAGAGATTTCTGTCTTCTAAGTGTTTGAATATACTACATTTGTACCACACTAAGTCAGGAAAAGGCACTTTTCCTTTGGAATTACTGTTCACAAGGCAGTTCACACTGAAATAACTATTCTGGAAAAAAAATCTACAGAATAACTATTTTGGGAAGTTTATAATGGTAGACAAGTTTTTAGTGTCAAGTGGCTTTTCCTGCTTGGAACTCTTATTAAATTCTGATACCTTTGCTGCCCTCCCACAATTGAGGGTGGAAGTCTGTATTTATATATAGTTTAAGTTAAAAGACAACTTTAATAGGTTGCCTTGACAGTGATACCCAGTTTGCTGAGTATCAAAAAAAGCATGCTAGAGTATGGAGGGAAGAGGAGAAAGGGAGGGAGATTTTTTTTCTTAGCTGAAAGACAGCTATACCAATGTGTTTCTTATTTTTTGATGCGTGTTGCTTCTGCCCTCTGGGAACCACCAAACCAGCACATTTCAGAACAGCGAAAGAATTTAATCTAGGGCATTCAATTGGGACTGTTATCCCAGAGGTGAAAAAAGGGTTTGTGTTTACTTAGTCCACCCTCAGGGAAATGTGGTTTTTGGTTTGTTGTTTGGTTTTTGGTTGGGTTTTTTTTTTCATAAGAACTGCTGTAATTGATCCTACTATATAGGAGAGGAAAAAATAACAGAAAATAATGAAACAATGCTAGAACCTCAGAAAACTTTATATAGATGGCCTATTTCTGTCAGGAAAATATAGGTAGTCTATAACAAGCTTTAACAGCGTTATAAATCTTTAAAAAATTTCATATATAACAATCTATTTGTGAAGTAAGGAATTAACATTTTTGTTTTCATGCTGTATTAGAACAGTTATTTGTCAAGTACTGTAATGAGATTGTATCCGTTTATCAGGATTGAAGATGAGCATGGTTTGAGAGAGAAGCTGGAAAAATAGTATGTGAAAAGAGGCAAATTCTTTGGAACTTGGCATCTTTGATTGTCAACTCTAGTGAAGGCAGGTGGTTTTATATTATAACTTGATCCTGTTCCCAGTTAAATCAGTGACTCTTATTACCTTTAATAGTGCAGGATTCAGCCATTATTATTTGGGCTACATTATTGTAATAGGTTTTTATCTAGCATGGGTCATAATTTCTCTGTGTACTCTGAGCACGTCATCGATGTTTCCAATCAGCTAAAATAATATCCAAGGAATGTTTCCCACCCCACCCCATCCCAAATATTTTTTGATGGAATTTTGTAAGGTGTTGTTTCAGCCTTTCTATCGTATTAATCATATGTGTCTTTCAAAAGTTTATTTAATGTTACAGGATTTAAAAAAATACTAAAAACGTTATGTATCTGTTAACATACTTAGCATGGAAAGAATCATGCAGACAGCTGGTTTTCAGCTTATCTCTTCTGATTTTTTGCTTTAATTTCCAATGTGATTTCTCAGAAATTATTTGCAGTAAGTCTATTAAATGTGGATTGTACTTCTACCTTTTGAACCTTTTTTGTGTTCCTTTGTTTATAAAAATGTTAAGCTAGTTTAATCGGGCATTACTAACCTATCTTAATCCTTCATCTCTTTTAGATGAAGAAACAGCTACTCTTATAAGTGATAAGACATCAGCCAAAGAAACTTAAAAACCATGAAATTATACACATTTTATGTATTAGTGTAAGGTTTTATTTGCTTTTATTTATGTATTTTTATATATATACACAGAGAGAGTGTAAATACATATGTAGACTAATTAGCCTATTTTTAAATTTCCTGTGGTTAAAACTAAACAGAGATTAGAGCTTTGAGTTTCATTTCTTGTGACATATTCAAATTCATTAGCTTAATATGTTCATTTAGTCACAAACTTGCCAGAGACCCTTAAATAGGCTCTCAAATCTAATGGTATTTGCCAATAAAATATATTTTTAGTATATTTATATAATTAATAACTTTAAAAATCTTAAATGAAATTTGTTTTTAAAATCTGAGGCAATACATAGTGTGTTCATCAAAATCAGTAGTTGATTATTTTTAAGAAAATACTGTTGCAGAGTGGAGGTAAACTGAAGTGATGCAGATTTGACTAAGTACATTTTTAGCTACAAAGTAATTAAATCACCTTCACTGATGTATTTTAATATTCATATTTTACACTTTTACGCCAGTATACTGTCCTCTTACTTATGTGTCTAGTAGGCTTCCTCTTTCTTTTCTTTCTCCAGAATATGACCAACTTCCATTCTATTCTAAAGATTCAGTCAAATGCAAACTGTGATGTAAATTCTGATATTTTTAATTTATTATCTTTAAATATTCATGAGTTCCTAAGGAATATATTGTGTTCATGGAACACCTAATGTGAATATGGCATATATCTACACTTGAATAGAAGGACTCAGTATTGTTTAGAGGAGCTGCATTTGTGCAGTGGAGTTGAGAGCAAGAAGAGAAACAGGCTATGGAGTAACTTGTTGAAATGAAGGTAACTTCGGGTCATTGGATGAAAGTACTTGGTAAGGAAAATCTGTTTTGAGGTCACTTATCCTTACATATTCCCAGCAATTCGCTGTCCAGCTAACTTGAAATATGAGTTTGGGGTTTTGCACATTTGACTTAGATTTGATTTCTCCTCTACATTCATGTGCACGTGGCTTTATTTCCTCTAGTTTATCATTTCCTCCCTTTGAAATAAAGAACCTTAGTTTCAGACTTGCTTTTATCCTTCCATTTAATTTGAATTCAGTCGGTTTGTGAAGTCTTGAGCCACGATTATTGCCTACAACCCATCTTCTATGATCTTCATCTTATCTATCAAAAATATGCCTGAAATAGCATTGATACCTACTGGTTGCATGATGAAAAAACAGTTATTCATGTCTGGGAATAATTAGGACTCAATAACTTTAGTATAATTTATTCTCCCATTTATATCTGGAAATTAAAGAATCCCCAGACTTGGTTTCATGTAATTAATATTTATGTCTTTGCACCTTTTTTGCGATTTCTGTCCCAATTACAATCTATAGCAGATAATCTACAATATTTATGTTGTGGTTACAATTGCTTTTCCATCATGTTTTCTTATCTGTAGTCCATTGTTAAAGTCTGGCTTTTCAGAAGTATTAGGAGGAAGGGGGAAAGTGTCTCAGTCACTTGGCTTACTACTGTTCTGTCCTAGAAAGTCCTTTTGCATCTTTCTGAAGTGCTGGTAGGGCCTGCTAATGTAAAGTAGCCCATATGGATTACAGATTATAATATCCAGTATCACATCCTGCCTCAGCAGTTGAAGGTCATTATATTGCCCAAATCCTTGCATTAATACAGGCAAGTTTTCAGTTATATCTGTAACGTGTTGGTAAGGGCCAAACGTTTTAGAAATATGTAATTTTGAAACTTAATTATGGAGGTTTATTTAAAGGTTTTTTTAATTAATTTAAGCTTTAAAATATTTCAAGACCTACATACCTATTGTAGTGACTTTTAGACATTATAAGGACAAAAATAAAGGAATGACAACAGAAACTGGAACTTCACCATCCTTGCTTCCTTGTACATCCTTCTTCTCTTTTTTCTTACTCCAGCAGGCCCACAACAACCTGTTCATCCCTTCTGATGGACATGCTGGTTTTGCTTCTGTTTCTGCACAACAGCAGTAGCTGATGTGCTTCCATTATGTTTCTGCCTGCTTGGCATCTCCTTCTCTCTTCTCTTTCTGCTCTGTCACTCTGCAGAGTGCCTGGTAACATAGCTTTTATAGGAACAGGGCTTTAGGGGCCTGTAGAAAGCAAGATATGGAGCAGTTGCTGGAAAGAATGCTACCTGTATGCAAACAGGATTTGCAGCTACTGACTCCTTGAGCTGCTCTGCCCATGGTGATGTCTGGCACAATCTTCCCCATATCTTACACAGGTGGAGTGAAAAATCCTACAGTTTCCACCCTTGAAAGATGGGGAAGTAACATGTATCAAGTAAAACCATAGCACTTCTCTCTTATGCATATATAAACTTCACAGAAAACATGAGGACATCAGCAAAAATGACGTGGGTACTACATATTGATTGAGTAAAAATGCAGATGTCGTCATTACATTTTTTACTTTATAAATACCAGAGATTCCTAATTTTGTGTTATTAACCAATCAAGATTGAGATATTCAGTAGGTTTAATTGTCACCTGTTTAAAATAATGGAGCAAACAGTGTGGGTGGGAATTTATAACAGGAAGTTAAAATTGAAAACCAGTGGACATACAGATATGATGCAGATTTCTGCAGTTGTCTTTGTTCCTTGGGAAGCCTATAAAATTTTGACAGCCAAAACAAGATCCTATTACTCAGGGGAAACAAAATAAATGTCTTTGCATTTAATATAGGAAATAATGTGTTTCATAGCCTCTTTGTCACATATTATTTATTTCTTATCCTTGCAAGTATTGTATTTGATTTCTACTGCACAATTATATTAAATGGAAATATGAGTAGAACTGAGGAGAAAATAAAACCATCTGTTTGAACATACAGAGTTGAAGTTTTAATAAAAAAAGAGGTACTCTTTTAAAGGCCATATGAGCATAATACCCTAGGACCACAAATGTATTTTCTAGTGGGAGAATGACATTTTCGTAAAGATTACGAAAGCATTAAGCTTGTTACTTTTTAAGCTTCTAGTAGGGGGTAAGATAACAGTATCTAAGTTACTGAAATGTCAATTGAACTGACAGAATTTCAAAGCTGGTAGCATGCCTGAATACCTTCCTTCTTTTAGAGCAGTTGCTTGAAATTACTTATTAAGCCCATAATATGAAGACAGGCAGTGAAATCTTATTATTGACTCTTTGTCATATTGAAAAGATGCCCATTCCAGAATTTTATTACCATGTTGTTTATTCAATAAGATAAGTAAACACTAACTGTACTTTTCAAATTATTTATGTTTTTAAACATGAAATTCTTGGTGTTCTTTTGGGTTATATTTTTTCAGACTGTTGTGACCTAATGAAGTTCTTCCACTTCATCTTTTCCAACAGGAACTTGATTCTGTTTTCTGAATTCTGTAGAGGTTGAAAGGGGCATAATTCCATTCTTGGTATTTTTTTTGCTTTCAAAATGTCCACAATTAGCAAACACCAACTAATTATCTTCCTTTTTGCTCTCTCAGCACACCTGCGTGTTCTTCCTCAGCGTGAAGAGAGCATTTAACTCACTATGCCCTCTAATTATTGCATTCTCCTCCCAAGTTTAAAGGATGAAAGTGATTTACTCTCCAGTCTGAAACTTTGTGAGTGATCAGAGGTCAATTTGAGATTTATATACTGTAGTATTCTGTTTAATAATAAAAAGTGACGAAATCTGAGAGAGAATTACTAAACTAGGCTCTCTTTTACTTCAGAATATAGGCCTGTATGAAGAAAAGTGTGTAGCACTATGGCAGATAAGACTTTAAAAATGTCTTTTAAAGAGGCTCCTGCAGTATTGATTGAAAACAAAGTTGTTATAGGAGTCTTTTCAAGATATGCATCTACCATCATGTCATCACAAGTTAATTAGATGGTCCTGGCTGTGATTTATGTCAGGACAGAGAACCTCTTCTGTCACAAAATGTGTATTCAGAAGGCAAATTTAACTTTAAAAGGGCAAAATTATTTTAGTACAATAGTTTGTTTTGCAAAAAATGATATGTGTTTAAATTGGGGCTGTGACATATCGACAAGTTGGATATTACATGCTAAATTAGAACATGAATCTCCTTTTCACTGTGCCTTAGGCTTAGAAATTTAAAAAAACCCTCCATCTTCAATCAAGGGGCTACTGAGTTTTTGAAAAACAAAGCTTTCAGTTATTTTATAATACTTTTCACTACATTCGCTGAATATAGCAAGGCAATGGAGATATTCCTGTCTGTCTGATCTAGAGAGAATAAGGGTGGTTATAACCCCGTCCAACTTCTTAGTTAGAAATTTAGTAGTTAGTGCTCTGGAGATTTTTAGTACCCCTAAACACTGGGGACTGACTGGAATTGGATCAGTTATTAGTCTCAGACTTTCAAGAAGAGCTTCCTTTTCCTCAGTAGGTTCATGCACTGATCATCCTCTGGCTAAGATCCAAATTTTTGTATTTAAGTACGAGGGACGGTGTACTGACTTGCTGTTGATGTGCTAGGAAAGTCCAACAATTTCCATAACACAGAAATTAGGTGTTCTGTTACACATGGCACTATCAGCTCATCTATAAAGAGGTGTTTTAAGAGTGTAGTCTCAGCTCAGTAAGTAGGAACCTATATGTGTACATCTGTGCCGATGTATGATTAATCCTTCATTTATAACACAGAGAATATTCTAGCCTTTGTACAAAATATTTGTTAAAAGGTTTTGAATTTCCAAATTTATTTCTCTAGAAGTTCTTAAATGGCAGTCCGCCCTTTTTTCTGTATGCCTAGACTTATTTCTGGTTTTTATATTCCTTGTAAAAGTAATCATGAGAACTGTGTGGTGACTTTGCCTAACTAGGGTTTTGAAATATAAAGAGGTAGGAAACAGAAATATGAGTATTGACTCCAGCTTTATAGGTAATTTTTTGAGTGTTTTCTCTTATTAGAATAAAAGCTGTCACTATCTGCCTCTGTTATATCTTGGAAATTCCAAGGAGCAAGAGAAGCAAAAGTGACAGAGGCACTTTAATCTATTATTTAAGGAAACACATAATCTCATGTGTAGACTACACAAAGGAATGATGAACAGTTGATAGAAATTCCTGATTGGTTGAAAGTTCCTAACAATCTCATTTTAATAGAGTGGGTCTGATGCGTGTAATGAAGCAATCTGTGAGACACCCCGCCATTCCACAGTGAAAGTAAATGCAGAGGATAGAAATGAAGCTAGCAGACATTTTTATATTTGCAAGCATTAAAGAAATTGCAATCTGATTAAAATAAGTATGTTAATTACTGTGTTTTCAAATAGAAATTACAATTGTCTTTTGTCAGCCAAGTGTTTTAAATGGTTTACAGGGAAACATATGCAAGTCCTATCAAAGTTAGAATTCATGAGAAAGCTTGACAGACCTGGCAGTACTTCATTCTCTTTCAGCAAAGACTGAAGAACAACAACTTCTTAGAGTTCTTCAAGGACTCCTCTCTTTCAAAATAGGTATTATCTCCAGTTTACTACAGGTTCCCTCAGTTTTTATGCTTTCTTCAAACCCTCTACTTTAGCGTTTTCTGTGCATGTGTGTGAAGACTTCAGGGAATGCAATGACTCCCTTAGCCCACAGTGTAGGCAAGAAAATTCAAAAAATGTGTGTGGAACCAGTTTCTGTCATTGGTAAGGCCAGAATATGGTTTCAGTCCTACTGAGAAATATTACAGAGAGTAGCATTTTGTCATAGGATAATTCTTGCGTTTTTCTGAAGAGTACTGTTTGCTTATAGTCACTACTTCAGAAGAAATTGTCAATTACAGAACAGCGCCTAAAAAAAAAAACCATAAATGCTATAAACAACTGCAAATATAGTCTATCTACAAGTTTTCTGACCATTTTAATTGAAGGGAAGTTTAAAGACTGTCTGCTATTTCATTATTATGATAATTATCAGAAAATGATTGGATACGAGCTGCTATATTCCTTAAATGGACCCATCATTAATTAGTTTTAATTCAGAGACTAATTAATTAGTTTACATTTGAATTCTTTAAAATGTTACTGTATACCAGAAATTGCAGTGTATAATCGGATTGTCTTGTAATTTATTAGAAGATGTGTGTGTTTTTGAAAATTAAGGAGCAGGTTGAGTCTCTGGTTTCAGAGCAAGCTGAGATGGGTACCTGTGTAGAAAGTAGTTTTATTAAACATATTACAGGGCACTTCATCCTCAGAGCACTTGGGGAAGTCTCTGCAATTTATTTAACAGAGTTGTAAAGTAGCTCTGTGCTGTCAAGGAGTCAGATTGGTTGGACGATTTGCTCAAGATTACTACATAAATTTGGTGTCCAAGCATGATCACATGTCCTTGCTCTCCAGCCTGTGTTTCCAGAACTGGTCTATTCTTTCATCAGTTGGTCGATGAACATAATTTCAAGCAAAGATTTAATTTTGACAGACCTATACACTCAGTGTTAACACGGGACTTAAGCATTTGGTAGCAAACATCTAGCAACCTGATACGGAATCAGCCTTCATGATGAGGTGAAAACTCATCTCATTTAACTGGGAAGACATTATGGATTTGATTAAAATTTCATGTATAGCGAATCTCTTTCAAAAGATTAGTGTAGTCTTCACTGAGGTTGTTTAATAGCTGGCAGTGACATATCTACTTCTATGACAGACACATTCTCTTGATAAATATATGCAAATTTATACATGCTTACCATGTTTATACATAAGTTGAGATCCCTTACTTCACTGCGTTTTTTTGACACATGCACAGTATGGATGTATAGTATAAGCACTTACAAAAGTCACGAGTTAATGGTGATGTCTAATAAGAAAATGTTTGCTATCTTTAGATCTGTGACCATTTTTTTTAAAAAAGGGACAAAAATAAGCCAACGTGTAGTCTGTTTGCATAAGCTGCTTTATCAGATTGCCCTGGCACCCCTGGGTTTCACTGGAACTAACAGGGAGCTGCAAAGCAAGACAGGTGTTTAAAAAACCTTAAACACTCAGATAACAGTTTGCATCCATGTGGTTTCCTTTGCTGCACTGATAATTCTTTATGGGTCTGTCAGTTTCAATCAGCAGAGAGTACATGTGATCAGTATATCTGATAAACTTGTCAATGCCTTTTTAAAGCAGGATTCCCCAACCTATTCTATTCAACTCTCCTCCCCCCGTCCCTTTTTCATCATTTCAAGTAGAATCTTGATAAGACAGAGATACATCACAGGCAGCTGTGTATAGCTAGCTCAGGCTACAACTAATTTGTGCAGGAAAAAATTAAATCAGGAGGTAAATTATTTCATGATTGCTCATTCCCAACAGAGTTGGGCATCATTCTGAAGAAAATATCAAATAATTGGTTTCAGGCCATGTCAGACACATGCAATTCCCTTCACTAATGGCTATGTGAGGTAGCACTAGGCCTCAGGGGTCACCAAAGAACTGAAAATAGCTTAGTGCCAGGCACAGCAATAGAGAGACAGAGCACATAGGAAATGAAGTGGCAATAAGTGCAATCTATAGGGGAAATGTGCTTCACTTGGAGTTTAATATATTGGCTTAGAATCTGGCAGTAAGCCATGCAACAATTGTTTACCTTTTTGTCAGCATCTGCATCTGTTCTGTTTTGTAAAAGGCACTTAACTTTCAGTCGGTAAATGCTGGAATCAATAACAACTGTTAAGGGATTTCCTTTCTTTTTTTTCATATTCCATAACAAATGCACGCTACAAACAATGTTTGCCTTAGATTAACAAGGAACAGACATTAACAGGGTCAAAGGGATTTGGTTGGGAATATTTTATAGCTTCTTCGGTTTGCAGTAATTGTATCTGTGTGATTTGAATGTGTCTTGTAACCTATCCAAATTAAACTGTTAAAAAAATGCTAGCATGCAGTAATGAAGATGATTTTTTATAATTATCTTAAGTACTGTGTATAGAAAACTGCTGGCACTGTTTGTAATAATTTAGTTCTGTGTAATATTGTGTATTACATCTGCTATGCAGAAATATTAAGTTGCCTCTTACAGTATGAGGAAATTAGTGATTATATCCAGCAATACTAATTATTTAAACCTAGCAGTTACATTAAAAAACATACTCCAACATGCAGTTTGAGAAAACTGTGAGCAGATGTCCATAAAAATTGAATATATCATTACTAAACACAAGTGAAAGAGTAATACAGTTTATATACAAGCTCTGTTTAGGTGATAGTGTGCAGATGAATGCTGTCATAAATGCAAGATTGTTATAATAGTTATAGCATCACTTAAAAGTTAATATCGCTGAGAGCTGAGGAACACATTATTGTTAATGGAATTTATGTATGTAACTCCCTGTGCACTGCTTTGAAAATTTACCCCTTGAAATATCCCTATACACAGTGACTATCAGTAGCTGAGTTTCTGTTGCTTTATTAGGCTATTTCTTTTCCGATTTTAACAAAATGTTAGTTCCATTTATGAAAAGGCTTTATTATTTATACGCAGGTTGTAGTTAGGTTTTTAAGTTTAATATTACACTTTTTCGATTTTCTTCCTCATATAGCTTTATTGGATGAAATCCCTGACATCGCTTTCTTGTGTCCCTTGTAGAACAATATTGTAGATCTATCTTATATGAAATTAAGCCTTATAAATGGGGGCAGGGGAATGATATTTAATGTATTGGGAAGGTATTTTATAGTAAAATTGATTAAAAGGGTTTTAAACCCTTGGCTCCTGCTGAGGGAGAAATCCCCACTGTAATCACTGAAGAAGACAGTCATCAGGTTGCTTTCCAAGGATTCCATCATGAGTCTCAGAAGCAGTTTAGCCATGTGGCTCTGAACGCTGAGTAGTAATGCTAATTAATCTGAGAGCAACGCTGTCGTAGTGTAGCTATTCTTGAACATCCACAGCCAGCTCACTTATGATGCAGGGATTTCTGCACCACACTTTACTGTGTCACATCCCTGGATGGGTTGAAACGATCAGAATTAGCCATTCAATTTTTTAAGATGTTGTGAATGCCACATTGTTTAAAACATATAAGGTGCCACGCTCATTAAAAAAAAAAAAAGAAAGAAAAAAAAAATCACAAAAGTTACATTACAGTTATGGGATTCATTTATATGCATATTTTCTTATGCCTTTTGAGATTTTAAATGCTTCCAGGCTATAACCAAGGAAATTGGAAACACTTTATTTAATGGTTTCAAGAGCTACAGCTTTGAGGAAAGTACCGCTTTTCAAACTTGCTATAAAATCACAAGTTAGCAGGTGTACACAGGTCATTTCAATCTAGAACAGCCTTATTTCTCATGCTGCTTCATTTTTAGAGATGAGGGCAAATCTTTTTAAGTGGTAAGATAAAGGCAGATATCTTGCTACTGAATTTAAGTATTTAGGAGAAGCTCAGGTGCAATGATCAAGAACTTTATTGAATGTGTCTTTCGCTCTATGTTGCTTGAAAAATGCTTTAATTAACTTATTAGCTGGCTTAGAATTCGTGTGGATACTTCTCAGCTTCATCACTGGTGAAGTGAAATTCTCTAATACCATCTTGTTTTATTCCTAAGAGCTCCCAAGTGGTCAAATTATTTTGCAGAAAATATCTTTATATACAAATATGGAAGAGAAGACTGAGATTCTGTGTTTGAGATATATTGCGTCCACACTGAATTTAACCTTGACGCTTGAATGACATGCTGATTTTTTGTTAGAATTAATATTGAGTAGAATTACCTCTATAATGTATTTAATTTATCTTATTAGAAGATGAGGTATTAATTTACCTGTTAGTGTTGCAAAGTTGTCCATGATTTCACTAGTAATCCCTATGTGTCTCTTTTTACGGTATTGATACCGTCTGTTTCACTAGACTATATCCTATATAGGCATATCTTTTAGTTGTTGATGTAGAAAAAAGCCAAAAAGACTTAGAGAAGGGAAACAATGTGATAAAAAAAGTAGAACAGCTTCCATATAAGGAGAAATAAGCAAGCTACAATTCTTCAGTTTGAAAACAAAATTAAGATGGTAGGATACAATAGATGTCTATAAAATGAAGAGAGGCGTTAGAAAAATGAACAGGTAACAGTAGTTGACTGATTCTTAAAACTAGTTGGCATCAGGTGACGCTAGAAGATTAAATATTCAAGCAAACAAAATGATATATTTGTTAACCCAGAGTAGGTAAAGTGTGGAACTTCTTTCCACAAAATGTTATGGATGGTAAAAATTTATGTGGGGTGAAAGGGTAACTGGAGAAATTGATGAAATAGACATGCACTACAGATTATTAATGTATGCCATGTCTGTCTGTGGAAGCTGCCCAAATACAAGTAGTCAAGAGCTAGGTAAGCTCTGAGGAAAAAATATTGTATATGGTTTTCTTGTTATATTTTAATGTAGTCTTTGTTGTGGTGTAACCCCAGCTGGCAACTAAGCCCCACCCCCAGCCGCTCGCTCACTCCCCCCCGCTGGTTTGGGGGAGAGAATCGGAAGGGTAAAAGTGAGAAAACTCGTGGGCTGAGATAAAGGCAGTTTCATAGGGAAAGCAAAAGCTGCGCACACAAGCAAAGCAAAGCAAGGAATTCCTTCACTGCTTCCCATGGGCAGGCAGGTGTTCAGCCATCTCCAGGAAAGCAGGGCTCCAGCACGCCTAACGGTGACTTCGGAAGACAAACGCCATCGCTCCGAACGTCCCCTTGTCCTTCTTCTTCCCCAGCTTTGTATGCTGAGCATGACACCATATGGTGTGGGATGTCCCTTTGGGCAGTTGGGGTCACCTGTCCCAGCCGTGCCCCCTCCCAGCTTCTTCTGCACCCAACAGAGCATGGGGAGCTGAAAAGTCCTTGGCTAGTGTAAACATTACTTAGCAACAACTAAAACTTCAGTGTGTTGTCATCAACACTGTTTCCAGCACAAATCCAAAACATAGCCCCATACTAGCTACTATGGAGAAAATTAACTCTCTCCCAACCAAAACCAGCACAGTCTTCCTCTTTCAGTCACTGTCCAAGCCCAGGGTACTGGGAGAAAAGACTCTGGAGCTGAACCCAGCACAGCTACTCTTACAATATTATGCTCTTATGTTTATGATATGTAGAAACTCTCTCATTTCTTAGCCACCCGTATTTGAGGTGCTTGTAATTTTTCAAATTATATATATTTTGCACTACCATTTCTTATAATTAGTCTAGGTGAAAATCATTTTCTATTAGTCTCTGTTCTCAGGATTTTATATTAAAAACTTCAGTAAAGTTACTGTTTACTTGTTTGGAGTGTCGTGTTTTTCATACTCCATGAAAAGTGTTGAGTCATGCATTTTTATTGTTTGTTGGTAGAAAGAGTGGTTTGCCAGCTAGTTACATTAAAATTGTTTTCAGGTAAGCATTTCAAGCCTAAGATATAAAAATAATTTAGGGCAGCATGCTTATCTGCAGTTTAGAAGTTCTGAGGCCTTAGAATGCTATCAAAAGTCAAAATAATTAGCTAACTGAATTGTGTGTGTGTGTGTAACTTCATCTGCGTGAAAACAAATGCCATTTTTGCTGTTTTCTAGTTAATGTTTTTCATAAGTGTATCACTAAACCTGGTTGTTGAAAATTATGAGAGTGCTTATATTTTGTAGGGTGTGTTTGTACTACGTGCTCATCTCGAATTATCAGCACCTGAATCTAAATATTTACTGTTAACCAAATGTCATCATTTGTGCAATGAAACTGCAAAACCCTATGTGCATTACTGATTCTTGACTGTTTCAGCGGAAATTTGTTTCTGAATGTTACCTATGCTCTTTCTATCTACGTTCTTTCGTAATCTTTTCTGTATAGCTCCTCCAATTGCAAAAGAATTTTCCAGTCTGAGGAAGGAGGGAGAAAAGCAATAAATTGTGGGATGATGTTGCAAGAATTTAAGGTTTTGAGTGTTTCAGCAAATTAGCATAGGGGACGACGACCCATAACCTGGGTTAGAGTGGATCTTCTGTTCTAAATTATACAACAGCTGAGTAAACTCATTTGGGTTTAGAACATTTGAAAATGCAACTGAAAAGTTTTTCCATATGGATGGTAGAACTGTATTGGCTTAAATGTACCTAAGAACCTCGATTAATTGTATGTTAATGAATGCAAGACCCATGGATTTTATGTTAAGATATTAGAACACCTTTATGAGAATTTTGAGAACTAAATTAGTATTTAGGTTGCATAATAGGCAAGGATAGAACAGAAGCTTAGATTGTTTTGAAAGGCTGTATAAAAAAGTAGATCAAACTTGTTTTGTGCTTTATTATTGATGGATGTTTATCATAACCTAACACCATCTTAATTTGGAGGATTTGAGACCTGGAGTATTCTGCTTGTTTCATGTATTTTTACATTTTTTATTACCAGGCCTTCCCCCCCACCTCCCCCACCAGTGAATAGCTTTTATTACTTATGGCTGTGGCATTGATGCCTTCACTCAGGGCCTCTCCTCAGGTGTGTAATGTCTACCATGGCCATATTTCATCCTTAGACTTGCCACCATTTGAGGCTTTCCTGCTGCTTTGGAAAGGACTTTGTCACTTTTTTGATGTCATGAGGCTTGGATGAGATCTGAACAGAAACTTGAGGTCTAGTGTAGTCCGTCTCTAACCCCTAGTTTAGCAGGATGGTTGATCACCTGGGTCAGAGTGCTCATTCTGACCTCCTGAAGACTAATAGTATGCTTCTGTCCAGACAGAACCAGCTAAATGGTCTCTGGTAAGATGGACTGCTTCATTCTTCAAGTGTGGCATGCCCTTTAGATCTTAGGAAAATTTCTTCAGCTTCAGTCCACTCTGCTAAAGTGAAAGGCCAAACTTGAGAATAAGCGCCCCCAGTTTCTCTGGTGCTGTATGACTGCATCAGCTACCTTAGCACCAGCATAGTCTGGCAAACCTTGCACAATTTGATAGACATTCAATATTAGTTTTGCCTGGGGCTTCTTTTTCTATAAGCAAAGCTCTCTAAGAGTCACCATGTTTGGGTGGCAGACTCCTGCTGCCTGTCATTTGATGGTTGGGATGGTAAATCAGCACGCCAGAGGAAATGAAGTACCCTTTATGCCCCCTTTGTGTCTATGTCATAGGAAGTCAATAGTAGAGATTTTCTAAATGTAGGGATGTTAAGAGGATTAAAGTTTTGAGCTTATTCCTTTGCTTCCTTCCAGTTTCATGTAATGAACCATCAAGATTTATTTACTTACTCTAAAAAAATGCAGTGCAGGTTCAAGTTCATTCAAGTAAAATCTTTGTCTTCTTCACCTCTTCTCCCCTCTACTGCCCAGAAAGGACCACAGTCTAGACAGCAGAAGCCTAAAGTACTTTCTCTTCTTTCCTCTTAGCAAAATAATCATGCTATCCTTGGTGAAGCAGAAATGACCTTTCTTCTATGGTTTTAGTCTGAAGACTGAAGCTCCTTAAAGGCTATGCAACAAAGGCCTGGGTGCACTAATGGGCCTTAATGGCCCTGACCAGCCTCTTCTGGGGCCTCCACCACAGCCTGCCCAAGAGACCTATTTCAGCTGAGTCCTGGGTCTTCAGTCCCTGCTTGAGCTACATCACAGCTGTTGTGGTGTCCATCTCCACCAGAGCCATGTCTGTGACTGGCCATGCACCCCATTGATTCAGGCTTCCTGGCTTGAGCTTGAACCTGCCTTATCACCATGGTCCTGCCTAATGATCACTGAACTGTGTCTGACTCTTGGTTACCTTCACCAGACCTGATCCTGACTCCAAGCTGTGAATTAACTTCTGGCTTGACCTCAAATTTGTGTCATCACCATGAACTTGGCTGATGATCTCGACCCTCAGCTGAAACCTGACTATCATCTCTGGGTCTGCCCTGCTTGCCTTGCTTAGGGACTGCAGGATAGGGCCCTGGCTGGCGAGGAACCTGTCCTGATGGCCATATTATCATGCTCTACTCTCTGTCCCTCAGAGAGCAGCCTGCCTTTGGTGCTCCCTGACACTGTGCTTGGTTGGGATCTTTTTTCTTGTGCCTAAAGATAGCTCATCATACTGGTTTAGGATTTTTATGCTGGCAGATTTGGCCTCCAGAGCAGTTCAGAAATCATAAGTATAGGCAATGGTTTTGTACAGCAGTATTTTTGTGATTCTTGTTCTGCACAGAAGGAAACCTGAAGCTATGTTCAGGAGCTCAGAACCTTTTCTTACGCTATTTGCTTTGCTCCTGACCTCACCTCTATGTAGAGCAATATTTGCAAAATTGGCTCATTAGCACATTGGGAATGTCTGTATGATCCACTTTGCCTCTCTGTAGCCTCTGTACCAGCCCTTCTGTCCCTTTTCAGAAATTCTTCTCACAAGGTAGTGCTTTAACAGGAGGTCAACGTGTCCTGTTGTTAGGAGACACTACGGAGGTCCTGTTGCTGTATGCCTGTAGCTAAAGATTGTGCTGCAGCTATTTCCTTGTACAAGGACTACATGAATTAAACTCAGACATGCAGAAAAAATCAAATTTAGAAGAATGATAGTAGCAAACTGCAGGCAGTTCAGGAAGGAAATTGGTTTGTGCCATGTAACTTACTACGTGCTTCCTTCTGTTCTGCAATTAGGCTGGAATGCCATTGCTAACTCTGATTTGTGGCTAGTGGAGATCAGCTTCACGTACTTCTGGTCACCCTGTGCGTGGTCCTCTGCGAATTGGCATGGGTGCTGTCAACAGCTTTAGACCATTTTCATCACAGAGGGATGTCTCTCTTTCTGTACAATGTCACCTGGGTAAATGAGTTATGCGAGTTCTCTGACCTAACATCATAAGTCATGATCCATTCATTAACTTTTTCAGTTTTTTTTCATAGACTACTCTGTGAGTAAGGCTGATTTTCCTCCAGACAGGTTCATGACACTAAGACTTGGTTGAACATGTAATATCACAGTGAAACCTCATGTCTATTCACATCTGTCCACATGGAGGCCTGTACTCTTCATGACAGTCTTCTACAAGACTTATAAATCTGTTTCCACATTTTCTCTATGGTATCGCATTGGCTGCTTAACTGTTTGCTGTTACATGGTTCTTAAATGTTTCTGTTCTGTGGTTGTCCAATCAGATGGATGTCTGAGAAGAAATGCCTTTTCATTCCCCTCTGCTAAAAAAATGGACTATGATGTGCTCATTCAAGCAGCCTGGTTAGTGGTGTTCAAAGTTGAATGCTGCCATCAGTATTCTGAAACTTGACATTCTGGGTTGTATATAAGATCTTTCAATCAAACTTGGGATACTCAGGCGTGTGCGTGCTATTTGGCCATCAGGCACTAAATAAATGAGTTGTCATTGCTGGGGGACAATAAAACTGTGGACGTGGAAATGACCATATGTGAAAGGAAATTAACTTCTGGTGGTTCCTGCTGTCCAGTTCTTCCAAATTGCTGTGGATGATATAAGCAGAGTTGAGGTTCAAGCTAACTTCTTCCAAAAGTTGGGCTATCCAATAATATGCTTTTTTAATCCAAACCCACAAGAAATAGCACCAATCTTACATAAGAATCAGTCTGTGTCTGTGTTTCTGGCATGCTTATGCTTCTGCAGTTGTAGAGACTGGACTCTTCAGTAAGACTGATGGTTTCTGTATGAGTAAAATGAGATGGAAAAGTGCCTTGTAGTGATGGTTCTGGATAACTCAGGTGAGTAGTTCAAAGATTACTGCCATGAGTCAAGAGCCTTAAAATCCTGTGAGCTGTGCAAAATAACACGTAACTTTATGTGAGCTGTGCGGGTCAGCAGTTGAGAGCTGTTACTGGGCCAGCACTTGTCCTTTCAAATACCTATTGCATTGTTACCATCAATTTTGGTTGATAGCCAGGTTCAATGACACGTCGGCATGATTTGTGCTGATTGCTGATGTGAGAGTACGTGGCTTGACCCATCCATAGTGTTGTAACAAAAAGCTTGTGTAAGTGATGTGTGAGTCTCTGTGACATCTGGATCTTTGGTATACTTTCATGTCAAATGTAAGTCACATTACATTTTCTTTATCACAACAAAGCCTAAAAGAGGACAAAAGGAAATTTAAGAATGGGTTACCCGTAGTATATGGAGCTCTCTATAAATCCCATATAGGTGTTTGTTTGTTTATTTAGTTGGTTGGTTCTTTTTCTCCTTCCAGAGAAGTCTTAGGATCTGGGTCGTGTGATGCATTCTCTGCCTTACAGCTTTGATGCAAGATGATTGTTTAGCCTGCTTCCCCTAGTGTCAGCAATTCTAGGAAGATAATACTTGTTACATGGTGATCTCATCTTTCCTTTCTGTTTTCTAATGCCTTTATCTTGACCACCTTCTGGTCGCAGGGGTTTGCACATCACTTTATGTTGAATTGGATTACCATGTTCTCACTGCCCATAGTTTATAGGTTTCTGATGAGTTCCAAACCTGATTAGAGGGGTTTCAAGTTCGTGCTTCAGGCCTTCATGAGTGCACTTAAACCACTGTTCTCTTACCTCCTTTCCTCTTGACTGTGAGGGCTGGCTGCTTATCAGATGAAGGGGCTTATGTTTGTGCCTTTTTATCAAAGACAGAATTTCCTCTACGCTGATCTCAATTTATTTCTTAATTTTGTATCAAAGTTTTATGTCAGCCATGAAATTAACCCAATATTCTTCACTACCTTCAAGCATCTAGAAGTTTGTCTATACTTCAAAACCTAAAAGTCTGAAGGGCTTTTCTAGACATTTGTAGAACGTATGTAATACTAAATAGTAAGCTTTTGCTCTGATGATTATGTAAGTGTTCAGTTGCATATACGATAATATGCTTTGTCATATATTAAAGTGTTCTTTCGACTTCTTAATGGCATGAAAAAAGAGGGCTCTTTGAACTTACTATCTTTGCCTTCCAGCTGAAATGAACTTTGAATGGTCATTGAAAGTAAAAATAAAAGTTTTAACTTTTTTTCTGAGTTTGGTAATATATTCCAACATTACTGTGGTATACCTTTGGCTTCTAGGTCCACTTCCTTTCAGTCTACTGAGTACAATATTGCTTGGGGCGATCAAACAATTGGAAGGTTTCTTTGTTCCTTAAGAGAGGGGGCAAGAGCATCACAAAGTTTTCAAATTATAGGAGACAGAACTAACATTCCATTGATTTTTATGATGTGATTTGTGGTTCTTACATCTTGGATCTGTTATTTCTGGCTGTCTGCAGACTCAGGCTGTCATTTCATGCCAGTTAAACTCAGTTTATATTATCTAGTTTTCAGGTAAAGGAAAAAAAATCTCTGAATACCAGAATGTCTTTTTTTGGAAGTTTAAGACTTAAAATTGGAAATCCAGTGATACAGATATTATTTACTTGTTATTCAGAGAGGAAAGGCACTAACAGGGGCAATTACGCATAACGCTTTCTTTTGCCATTCTTAGAAATGCAAGGGACTAGCATGACTACATCTGTTTGGAACTTTGAGGAAATTCAGATGTGGATGCAAAACTCACAGTTCAATCTCTCAGGCTGCAAAACTGGAGTAGCAAATTAGGGAATTTGTATTCAGAGCTCAGCTCTGCTACTTAGATCTATGTCTATTTAAAAGTGATTTGTGAATACCTAAAAAAATATGTAGGAACTTTGTGGAAAAAGGGAGGTACTGAGTACTTCAAAATTGCAAAGGTAAGAGAGTTTTGACACATAAAGGTACATTTCAATCAATTTCTATTTGTTTTTGTCTTTCCGAGTTTCCCTTTCAAACTACTCTGGCTCTCATTCTGACACTTTCTACATAAACTGTTCTGCTGATGTTACATCTGCAACAGAACTGCATAGGAACATAGTATCAGCTCACCGCAATTTGCATAGAAGTGCAAATTTGTTACATTTAAAGAAGTTATAAAATTAAAATACTTAAAACCATGTGGCTTGGTAATACTGAATTGGAAACAGCTCACAGTCTTTTTAAGTCTGACTGTGCTCAAATCAGAGTTCCCTGGTTGATGTGACATGATTATATGTTATGATTACAAGTGTTAACCTTTCAAAATAAAATGTTCAGTTTCATCTTTTAAATACCAAATGCTTATAGGTATAATACTTGCTGATATTTGTTCACTGACAGTCTCACTTGTTTTCAAACCCCACATATTTAAAGTTGTGGAGTGTTAGATTGATGTTTCTTTTCACTCAAATGTCATATTCATCAACTGTATTGTGCTAGCAGATTGTTAAACAGACAAGGTGACTTGCAGAGTGACAGTGTAGTGATGTGATGTCCCAAACCATTAAAAAATAGTAATGACGTGTTTTTTTCCTTTTGTTCAATCAGTTTTTGCAACACAGTGGTTTTTCTGTAAAACATGGGTGAGAAGGTTTCTGAGTAGATCTATTGCTTGGAAAAAATCCTAGTTAATGAATAACAAAACCTGGAATTCAGTTGTAACTTCCCACATAGTTGAGAAATGCCAAAGATTTAGGAAGAACTCATGTAACAGTATTTTATAATGAGGAAAAGATACATTATGCTATGACAAAAATGAAATTACTTGATATATTAGACTTCCTTACATAATCGGTTTTGCAGGACCATTTTTTAAGCAATAATAAAAGGTATTTTATGATTTTACTTGAACAGCCTCCCAGGAATACCAAAAAAAAGGAAGGAACTTCTGCTTAACATTGTATCAACTCAAATGTCTTTCTCAACTTATCAAACTCTTTTTATTAATGGAAGAAAAAATTGAAGAGCTCTCTGCAGAAATTCTGTTGGTGCCTTCATTTACGGAGAGGAGTAAGAATGTTCAAGGTAATGAATGCTTTTCCTTATTTATTGATTCTACTTTGTGCAAAAGGACAATTTTGTATGATTTTCAACATTAATTGCCTAATCTATGTAATCATATTTTATAAACAAGTTTGTTACCATATCCACTGAAAATCTTTTTGAAATATGCGATTTACATTTGAGCACAACGACTTGTGGAAAAGAACTGATAGTTGTGTGTAAAGATGTGAGGTACACTAGTTATTGATGGAGAATCATCATGAAAAACTTATCACACACTGTAACATAGTATCTCCTATTGAGTTATCTGTAAAATCCTGTGTTTCATATAGGACAAAACAATACATGGAGTCTGAATTCTTTGAAACTGTGACTATTTCTGAGCTTTTCTTTGAAAGCTGCCTTTTTCAAGAGAGAAAAACACTGACTTGAACAACTAATTGATCTTAGTATACGTGCAACTAAATGTTTTAGTATATAGTCCTGCTTTAACCTATAGATCTCATAAACGCTTACTAATATGTACTGTGTTTACTATCACGCTTATCCCACTGGCTCCAGTGGGTATTTTATAGAAGTAGGCTCTACATCAGAAAGTAAACTGCTTCACAATCAAGCCTCAAGTTTCCATTTGCTTTAGATTCCAAGCTCACGCTCTTTTTCATCTAATTGCATTCATGTCATATGAGGAGAACCTGAAATCCTGAAAATTCAGGTGAATAACACCGTCCAGGTCACAGTATGCTCATAAATGTTCTTCTACTCTGCTACTTCTGCCAGTAGAGGGATTCCAGGTCACCAGAGAGCAAGTGGTTTCAAGAGCTTTGATTATATTGCAGGAAAGGATCAGACCAGAAATGAGGCCAGGCTGCTTAGGGAGAGAGGATAGGTGGAGTCAAATATTCGATATCTCTGTAGTCAAGCTGCAGGCGGAGAAGAAAGGTGTTTTGGGAATGTGGTCTTGGAATGCTAAATTGATAAAAAATTAAAAAAAAAAGATTAAATAAGAGTTCTGAGGCACACATTTTGTTGATGGATTCTTCATCTGAAATACTGACACTCTGAAATAAAGAAATACAGGTTAACCTATGTATTTTTAGAATATACATCAAAGCTCAAATAAAATTTGCATCCAGGTTCCATTTTTGTTATTGGTTTCAATGTATTTCTGCCTCCTTTAATCTTTCAGTTTTACTAGTTCTCAAGAAATGTTAAGCTATTATACACTATGTTTTACTTTTTATGGCCTTGATCCTAAAAGAGGTGTTACAGTAAACTTCTCTTAGGGGTAATGTGGAGGATAGGATATACATTCAGTAAGGGTAATTTTAAGTGTTCCTTTTATTTGTATATTCTGTGCTAAAGTGTAAAAAAATTGAAAAACTCTTGAACGGGAAATTTATTTGACATGTTTAACTAACTAAACTCTACGACATGTGATCTCCAATACTTCAGAGAACTTAATGATTGCAACGTTAACAAGAAATATTTTACTTTCCAGGAAGTGTATTTAGGACTTTATCCTGCAGGCATTTCTCCAAGCTTAATTACATTCAGAACTGTTCCTCAAAAGTGTGTTAAACCACCTTCTTTGAGGAATATTCTTTTAGATTAATCGTGTCTATAGCAAGTAGATTCTTAAATGGTACCTCTACTTAATCAAATCTGAATGGGGAATATTACTAGATCGTGTTGTAGGGCACAGTCTTCTGGGTAGAAGGCCTGTTCTAAAGAAAACATAAAATCACTTTTACCCCAAAACACAGGTGAAAGTAAATCTTTTACAGGTGATGTTAGTGAAGTCATCAGACATACCTTTGTTTTTAGCGTTGCTGTTCTGATCAGGTGGATTTATTCACAAAACTTTGCTTAGTTATATCAGTTTCATGAGAATTCCTGAAGAGAAGGCATGGCCAGAGAAATTTTTTAAAAAGTCTGGCTAGAAGAAGGGTTCATTGGTGTTATTTTCACTTCATATTGTCAGAAATCTCAGTTGTAGTGATGGAGTGAAAGATGATTTGATATGGGAGAATGAGAGCTATGTTCCCAGTAGTTCCAGGTTCTGTTAAGTACCAAAAGGGATTTAAGATTTTCTCTGTTAATGTCCTATTTTGGGCTGACAATCTTATTTTTTCCACTAATGAAGGCTGAGTTTTGGTAAAAAGGATTTATTAGAATCCTTGCTTTATTTTCATCAGAACACATTATAATATCTGACTAGAAAATATAATGGCCATCTTCTGTACTTATTTAGAAGCCTTCTCAGTAGAAATCTTGTGTAATTTAACAGATTATAGAGTCCAGATCTGTCCAAAGCAGCTTTAAATTAACTCAGGTACCAGTATCAGGTTTACAATGCAGCACAAGCTGCAGAACCAACCTAAGCAGCAGAGCGAATTAGCCCAGATTGAACCGTGTGCTGCTGTTGCTAGACAGTTACCTGTCCTCTCTCTCACTGGTTTAAAGCTAGGTTGGGTATATCCAAACCACCCTGCAGTCACTGCAGCAGAGGCATATCTGAAGTATCAGTCCTCTGCAAGTAGTACTGCTGGTAAATTAAGGGAAGCTGGCCAATTCATAAAAGGTAGGCTAATATCCAAGTGAGCTAAAGTTTCCCTAGGCATCACTTAGATTGGAACCTTGCACTTGCTTCCGTTTCTTTTTGGTTGCTTTTAGTATTCATGGGAGCCTTTTTATCTATGTAACTCACGCAGAGATGCAACAAAAATAATGATTTTTCATGTGCTTGTGTCAAGTGTTGCGTTTATGTGTATAGCTGTTTCAATGGCAGTTTTAGTTGATTTTTGCTCAGCATATCCCATAGTACTTCAATCTTGATATATAGAACATGTGTAAAGTTCCATCAGAAACAAAGTAGTTCTTTGGATGGTTCCTCTTTTTAAATTTTTTTTTGTCCCAAAGATGGCTTCTGAGTTTTAACTAAACCAGACGGTTTCTTGGCCCTCATTTTTCCCTAAACCCAGCGATGACAAAGAGCAATGGCTGCATAAATTGGATGTAAGAAGAACACTTAGGGTTTATCACAGAAGAATCAAAGATTTCATATCTTCTGACAGATTGTTTGTACTCTTAGGGGGTCTTAAGAGGGGTCAAATGGCTTCTAAGAGTTCCTTAGCTAGATGGTTAAGGGATTGTATTAGGGAGGCGTATGTAGTTAAGGGTAAAGAGGCTCCCAGGGTTTGTAAAGCTCATTACACTAGGACTATAGCTGCTTCTTGGGCGGAGAGGTCGAAGGCTTCCACATTGGAAATTTGCAAGGTGGCCACCTGGGCTTCTCTTCATACTTTTTCATTGCATTATCGCTTGGATGTAGTCTCTTCTGCGGATTCTGCTTTTGGTAGGAGGTTGCTTGTGAACCAAAAAAAGAACAGTGAAGAAAAGAAAGACATGTAGTTCACAGTTCTAGCTGGCAACAAGACAAGTTTCTTTGCAGTGTGCACAATGGAATCCTATGAAGACCAATTTAGGTGGTTGAAAATAGATGTTAGAGGGAAGTACTGCCTACCAGTGTTCTCTGATGGTAACCCCATGGCAGACAATAGCACCAAAGGAAACAGTGAACCAGAGTGAACTCTGTAGGGAGATGGATGTAGAGAGTTTTTTTAGGTGATATGGATAGTCGTCTGAGTTCACTTTGAGAGTTCTGTATCCGGCATCTTCTGGAATATATTCAGAATCTTCATTTTCCCAAATTGTTTTGCATAGATTGAAAAAAAATCTATGAACTGTATTTTCCACTCTAACTTCTTTTCACTATTCTCCATCCAGTTCTTCCTGATTTTATTTTTTGACTTTCCTTTACCAGGCCTAACTTAGCATGTATTCCTCAATGAGCAGTATGTACGTGCCAAGTTTTGTGCTTGTTTTCAAATTATATTTGTGTTATCAAGGCACAATTAAAAAAAAAGGTAGTCTAAATACACATTTTATCTACTACCAGTGTAGTGTTCAAGTTTTCTCTTAAATCAAATAAAAGGAGAAAATCATTAAAAGTTCTTGGACAAAAAAATGATGATGTGGTTTTGTTCTATCCCTGACCTTTAGTGTGGCATCTGGACAAGACTGCTACTCTACCTTTCTGCGGAAAGGTATCCATATTTTTTCTGACATTTACAGAACATTTATTCTCAGTGTTGCATAACCTCGCTTCATTCAACTACAAGCAATAGGTTTCAGAAAATTAAAGGAGTAACCACCTTCTATTTTTTCTTGACTAGACATTTAACCCTTTCTTCTGCAGGTATCTTGTCATGCCTACTGTGATGAGATAGTCTACTTCTCTATTTACATTCAGTTGAAATTTCTGAGATGTTCTGACATACCTAGTACATGCAGCATCACAGGGGTTGTTCTCTTTGAAGAAATCTGGAACATTCAGCTGCAGTCAAGGGTTAAGCAGGAGATTTTGGTTTAGAATCCTGCAAAACTGCATTCTCTTCCCATCTTTAAGGTAGATTTCTCTTCCCTCTGGCTTTTCAGAAGCCTCTTGTTGAGACTTTAAAAAAATCAAAAACATCTAACGTACTTTCATCTGTCTCTCACTTTTTTTTTTTCCATTCCAGTGAGCAAGGTGAACTTTGGACAGATCAGATAATGAGTACCAAGAAAAGCTTTTTCCAGTGGAGCTCTTTGAAAACATTATGGGCAAAGTTGTCAAGCCCTTAGGTTTACAAGCTTTGCCTCAGGGGACTGGGAAGATTTGCAAAGGTCTTGCCTTCACAGAATAAGAAGAAATCCTTTACTCTATATCAATTTCTGGAAAGTGTAATAAAAGGAGTGTGGAATCAAATTTATGAGGTGCCTCCTCTTAATAGACTTTGAAGTTGTAAAGATTCAAGAAAGACGGGTGTGATTTTTGCTTTGGTCTCAAAGCAAGACATTCACGTAGGTTCTTTAAGAAATATATAGCTTCAGCAGATCAATCCGAAGTGAAGATGGAATTTACACTAGGAGGGAGTTTGATTTCAGATGTACGTTTTCTGTATTTGTATTATTACAGTTTGCTCTGTATAGTACAACAAATAAAAAGTCCATTATTGAAGATGGAAAGCAGGAGGTGTTTTAATCTACAGCTAATCAAATATTTTTTGTTTCTTCTGCTTATTTATATTTGTGGGGGAGTGGTATTTCCCATTTCTGCAAGATGTATTCTTTCCGGTACAGTTTCAATAAAAGTTCTGGCTGAGCCGGCTGAATTCAACTAGTAAGCCACTTTGATGGTGCTGTTACTTATCTTATTCACAGTTAGTGAGCTGTCATACAAAAGCTTTCCTTGATGCCTTGCTATTCTATGCTCCGTGCAAGATGATGTCACAATGACTGTTCTTATGACCCTATGAAAAAAATAGGAAAGCTGTGGAATTCTGTAGAAAAAATAATTTAATAGAACTTCTTATAAGGAAGAACAAGAATTATATTAACAATGCAAGAGGTCTCACTGTCATCATCATTACAAAAACAGAAAAATACTGAATTGGAGAAAAAATTAAATACATTGAAGATAAAGGGGACATAGGGAAAAAGATTTGCTTTAAAGAGAATAATAATCCCAGACAAATTTTAATATACGTAAGAGAAGTTGGCTGAAGAGTTTTGATTTTAAGTGAAGCACTTGATATAATCTTGGTTTGAATATTTACTGTCAAAATGGTTCAAGCTGCCTGGCTGGTAAACTGAAGGAAGTACACAAAGTATGAGCAGTTTATCGAATTTGTAGAACATAAGCTTGAAGAAAGATATAGCAAGCATTTGTGATTAATCCAATCTTCCCTAATAATCAAGAACTGTGGAGGTGTAGAATATGCCCTGGAAAAGAGAGCAAGTATGAAAAACTGAGAAATTTTCCTTCAGCCTCCATCATCTTCTTTCACGACATATGCTTCTTTCTGCTCTCTTTCTGCAAATTCTCTCCCCTAAGCAGCCATATGAGAAGGATCATATACACTTCTGTCTATCTGTGCAAACAGAGTTTGTGGTTTGGAATTTGGGAGAAGAAAGGAGTCAAAGAATTTGTGTAGAAAACTATGGCTGTCTAGGTAGGGATGCTTCTTCCATCCCATTACCTGCCTTCCTGTCTGCAATGGCAAACTAATTTGGGCTGAGTAGCTTCACTACAGCAGCAGTACCAGTGTCTTAAATAAAGCTGCACTTTTATTTCCCAGGGGAGTTGGCTGATTAGGGCAAGACAGTCAGAAGACAAGTGAAGAAGTAGCAGGACAGGAAGGGGGTAATTTGGTATATATCTCTGTGGAAACAATGTTTGAGAGGAAGGATGTGGTAGCATCCGAAGTGCGGGGGCTTTGTGGGGGCTGTGGCTAGTGTGCAATGATCAATGAAAAGCATGAAGGGAGCCCTTGCTTGCCTTGGTTAAATGGTTAAAGCCCTTGGTTAAATTGAAGAAGATTAAGGCCAACTTTACCTAGATGAGATACGGGAAAAGCAAAAATTTGGGAAAACAAAGGAACTCAGTAAAAGATGGGAGACTTGACCTTGGAGCTTCTTTGGTAAGACCAGAAAAGGTTTTATATGTGTGTGAGCCTGCATGCACATAGATAAATGTATATGAATATAGGGCAAGAGCGCCCAGGCTGTTAGAAAAGGAGGTGGGGAGATCTAGTAGAACCTGTTAATTTAAAGATGAAGGAACCTTTAAAATGACTGATGCTGGCAGAAGCATAATTTGGCTCTTCGCCTCTGGTCCTGGAGACACGAATCTACCATCAGCTAGATACCTGTTTATCTCAGCTGTGAGGTCTTAACAGGTAAGGCAGCAATTCCACGAATATACAAGGATTTTAGGGTAAATGTTAAAGGTTTTCTTTAAAGTCTTGATATAAAAAATTATAAATAGCTCATCTAAGTAGTGACAGTAAGAATGCGAACGTATAGATATTCAGTTGTGCTTACAGTTTGAATCAGATGTTATCTATAAAAAAGAATTGCAAGGAAAAACAAGGCAAATTTAAGGTAGAAAGCACAGAATAGAAAAGAGGGAAAATATCCAGTCAGTTGGGGTTTCTTTTTCATTCTGGAGTAATTTCTAAAGAAAACTGTAGGAAACTTCATCATAAAATACATTAAAACATATTGAAAAAAGCAGTAAGTTTATGGTGCTGTCTGTAACATATGTTGAATGATAAGGGAGCTAGATGACCTGGTTAGTCTTTTCTGGTTTTACATTCTACCATTTTATCTTTCATTTTTCACAGCTCAAATCTGTTTTTCCCTGACGTCTTTTGAAAATGCAAACAAAAACAGTGCTTGGGAAAAAAAGGCACAAAACCCCTGCAGCTTTAGATTGCTGTATAGGTGTATGAAAAGCGGAGTGTTCATTTTCAGAGGGTGAATTGTTTAAGGGAAAGATAAAATCCACTTTGGGTAAATGAAATCCTATGTATGTGCAAATACTGAGTATTTCATAGAAAGAGAAAAGCTCTTTAAACCTTGGCCGTGTGTACCACCAATAGCTTCAGGTGACTGAAGACCTGTAAGTTTATGCTTAGAGGAGAGTCTTTTACAATGCTTGACAGCACCCAATTATTTAAAACTTCTTGGTTTTAATTTCACACGAGTTATATTAAATTAGGAATATCTGCACCTGTGTTGTTTACCAGCTTTATGCTAGGAGACAGATTTTTAAAATAGTGTATTGTTTGGTTTTATTCTCATATTCCTTTTGAAACACAGACTCACAGAATCACAGAATTGTTGAGGTTGGAAGGGACTTTGGAGGTCATCTGGTCCAACCCCCCTGCTCAAGCAGGGTCATGTACAGCCAGTTGCCCAGGATCATGTCCAGACAGCTTTAGAGTATCTCCAAGGATGGATACTCCATAGCCTCTCTGGACAGCCTGTTCCAGTGCTCAGTCACCCTCACAGTAAAAAGGGTTTCCTGATGTTCAGAGGGAGCCTCCTGTGTTTCCATCAGTGCCCATTGCCTCTTGTCCTGTCACTGAGCACCACTGAGAAGAACCTGGCTCTGTCTTTGCACCTTCCCTTCAGGTATTTATATGCATTCATGAGATCCCCCCCCAAGCCTTCTCTTCTCTAGGCCAAGTAGTTGCAGTACTCTCAGCCTTTCCTGATATGTAAGATGCTCCAGTCCCTTAATCATCTTCACAGCCTTTTGTTGGACACTGTCCAGTATGTCCGTGTCTCTCTTGTACTGAATAGCCCAGAACTGGGCACAGTACTCCAGGTGTGGCCTCACCAGTGCTGAGTACAGGGGAAGGATCACCTCCCTTGACCTGCTGGCAATACTTTGTCTAATGCAGCCCAGGATGCCATTAGCCTTCTTTGGAGCAAGGGCACATTGCTGGCTCATGTTCAACCTCGTGTGCACCTGGACCCCCTGGTCCTTTTCTGCAAAGCTGCTTTCCTGCTGGGTGGCCCCAAGCATATAATGGTGCCTGGGGTTGTTCTTCCCCAAGTACAGGACTTTGCACTTCTCCTTGTTGAAATTTTATATGCCCATTTCTCCAGCCTGTTGAGGTCTCTCTGGATGGCAGCATGACACTCTGGTATACCAGCCACTCCTCCCAGTTTGGTGTCATCTGCAAACTGCTGAGGGTACACTCTGCCCCATCATCCAGATCATTAAGGAAGATGTTAAACAGGACTGGACCAGTACTGACCCCTGAGATAGATCACTAGTTACTGGCCTCCAACTAGACTTTGTGCCACTGATCACCATGCTCTGGGCCTGACTAGTCAGCCAGTTTTCAACCCACCTCACTGTCTGCTTATCCAGCCCATACATCAAGAGCTTCTCTACAGCTTTTCCCATAACAGGACCTTATGGGAGAGAGTGTCAAAGACCCTACTGAAGCCCACGTAGACAATACCCACTGCTCTCCCCTCATCTACCAGACCAATCATTTCTTCATAGAAGTTTATCAAGTTGGTGAAGCATGACTTCCCCTTGGTTAAGCCATGCTGAGTACTCCTGATGAATTTTTTGTCTGTAATGTGCCTGGAAATGGTTTTCAGGATTAGCTGCTCCATCACTTTCCCAGGGACTGAGGTGAGGTTAACTGGCCTGTGATTCCCTGAGTCCTCCTTCTTGCCCCTCTTGAAGATAGGAGCGACATTTGCTTTCCTCCAGTCTTTGGACACTTCTCCCAGTTGCCATGATTGATCAAAGATTATTGAGTGGCCTTGCAATGACATCTGCCAGCTCCCTCAGCGCTTGTGCGTGCATCCTGTCAGTGCCCATGGACTTACGTATGTCCAGTTTGCTTAAGTATTCCCAGACCTGATCCTTTTTCACCAAGGGTATGTCTTCTTTGCTCCAAACCCCTGGTCTCTGGGATCTGGGATTCCTGAAGGCTGGTCTTGCTAGTAAAGACTAAAGCAAAGAAGGCATTCAGTACCTCAGCCTTTTCCATGTCTATGTAACCACATCCCCTATCTCATTGAACAATGGGCCCACATTTTCCCTAGTCTGCCTTTTGTCACCTGTGTACTTGTAGAAGTCCTTCTTGTTGTCGTTGACATCCCTGGCCAGATTTAGTTGCATTTGGGCTTTAGCTTTCTTCCTAATTTCATCCCTGGATGCTCAGACATTGTTTCTGCATTCCTCCCAGGTTACCCATCCTTGCTTCCACCCTCTGTAGGCTTCATTTTGTGTATGAGTTTGGCTAGGCGCTCCTTGTTCATCCATGCAGGCCTCCTGGCATTTTTTTTCCAACTCTCCTGAGCTTGGAGGAGGTGATTCTTGAATCTTAACCACCTTTCTTGGGCCCCATTTCCATCGAGGGCCTTATCCCATGAGACTCTTCCAAGCAGATCTTTGAAGAGGCTGAAGTCTGCTCTCCTGAAGTCCAGGGTTGTGAGCTTGCTTTTCACCTTCCTTCCTGCCCTTGGGATCCTGAACTCCACTATCTCGTGGTCACTGCAGACAAGGCTGCCTTTGACCTTCACATTCCCAACAAACCCCTCCTTTTTGGTGAGTATAAGGTCCAGCAGAACACCTCTCCTCTTTGACTGCTCTATCACTTGGAGAAGGAAGTTACCATCAGTGAACTTCGGGAACCTCCTGGATTGCTTGAAATGCTGATGAAAGTTATATATACCCCAGATATTAGTTTGTCCTTGTCAAAACTGGGGCAATATTCCCATTTCTCCAAGATTTATGACTGAGCTTTGTACCAGCCCTTCCTAAGGAGCTTCACTTGCTCTTGTTCCTGTCGCCATTATTTTGCTTATAATAACTGTACTAATTAACTGTCTTTTTATTCGTATCATATTGGCATTTCCAAATAAGTAAAAACTATAAAAATACATTAGTGTGCAATTCATATAATTTATTGAACAAAGAATAGAAATTAATTTCTACACAGCTGTTCTAACGTTATCTGTTCTCCCTAGGAACAGGTGACTGCACAATCAGTATAAAAATGAATTAATGACAAAAGAAACTATATTTTACACATTATATGTGCGTTTGTATAAAATATGAATACAATGGGATGTGGATTTCATCATGTTATATAAAAGGAGCTGTGTATAACCTGAATTTGACTTTATCATAACATTAGTATTCCCCTACATCTTGTTGAGGGTTTTTTTATGCTTCATATAGATATATCAGAAGGTGTTGTAGGCTGCTGACTTTTCTACAGAATTAATCTTAACTTTGATCCCTTTTATCATACTGTGCAGGAGTTCTGAAGAAAGCTAGTGGGGAGCTTTTAATAGGAGAAACTAGAGCAAATGAAACCAGTGTGCTTCCTGAACAGTTACTTCAGGTAGAAGAGGTGAGTATGAAAAGAGTCTTACACTTTGTAGGGGATTTTCTTTTGTCTGTGTCTTCAGTGTAGTCTGTCACCATGTTCATTATAAACACCTATCGCCATAGTTTCATTATTTAGCTACTGCAATTAATTTTCAGTGCAAAGTCTCAGTGAAGATGGAATAAAATCTTCTGCCATTTGTGAAAAAGTGGTTGTTACTTAAGATTTAATAACAGAATGGATTTAATGTCAGAAGTATAAGATACCTCATAACAAAGCAGTAGAAAAATGCTAAAATATGATAGCTTTCTTCAGTATGAAATATATTCTGAAATATAGCAGAATCTTAAAAAAATCTATCAAGTTCTTAGCATTTGATCATAATGATGCTTCCTATAGGGATAAGTACTCACACGATGTCCGGTTTCTCTGATGCCAACAAACTACTGTGTAGTAAGACTATGGTTTGTAGAATGTACGTACAAGATTAAGTTTTAGTCTGGCTTCCATTTACTACCAAACAAATTTTTATTGTTGAATTTATGGGACTTAAATGCTCTAACAAGTTTCATACTTTGCCATAGTGGAATTTAATTTCCTAATGGCTCAATTTTAATGCTGAAATGACTTTAAGTGTGCTTTGAATCAGTTTGTGAGACTAATGTTCCTATACTTATAGGCTACAAAGAACAATATTTTGAGAAGATTGAGCTCTACTTGACCCAGGATCAAATAAATAAATAAATTTAAAAAGACGGATTGCAAAAATAGGTTTCTGTGGGGGCTGCCTCTTGTGCTCACTGGAGTTGAGCGTTGGGAGTGGGGAAGGGGAAAGGAAGGAGGAGGCAACTTCTAAACTGGAGTAAGGTGGAAGGGCTCCACTTCATAGCCCTTCATTGTCTTCCAATTTGGTATTATAGCCGCAACTTGTTAGGAATCCGTCTTTTCTTTTCTCCTACTATGTCCTCATAGTGGGGATCTTTACTGTACATCTTACGTCATTAAAATATTTCTCTTACAGTGGTGCAATTCTCAGTTGGCAACTTCTGGTAAGGTTTAAGTCTGCTGTATGTCATATGAGCAATACAAAGCAAGACTGGTGGAAAAGTAATGATGTCCTACTGTGTCTACTTCTCGTAACTGTTATGCTTCAGATAACTTCAGAAGTCTCTGTTTATAGAAAGCAGGGAACTGATGTAAACCATAGTAGAAGCCAGCATTGGCTAAAAACTAGAAATGTCTATTTAAACATTTTAATCTTTGCTAAATCCAGCTCTAGAGAAGTGAAATCCGGTGTGGCTGTGTTAAAACCAGCTTCTCTAAATGTTTTCCATTAATATTCATGCTTAGTAGCTTCCAGTTGTTACCTTGCAGTTAAAATTATTACAGGGTATCCATTGCTGGATTACTTGTTAAACTGTTGAAAATGGTTATAAATGTATTTGACTTTGTTAAATAGATTCCATGAAAGATTATATATAAAGTAAAGATGAAGCATGGCTTTTAAAAAGCAGTCTTGTTTAAACAGGTTTTTTTATAAATTTGATGACAAATTTAATATTGTTATGCATGTTCATTTTTGTTCAGTGTATATACTGCTTTTAATATGATTTCAAGGCTATCAGACTGTATTTTAAGTTATTAAAATGAATTTCAAAAGGTGATGGTGTCCTTTATTTAATTATGGATGTTCGTATAAGTTTCAGACAATAATAACACTCAATAATGAATTTGGATTGATTTAATATAAATATGTATTTCAGCCTATTTTACTGAATTTTGGCTGGAGAAATGCATTTAAAGACCTGTCTTCTTCTGTGGCTCACTGTGTAACAATAGCAATCGAGGATTTTTCAACTAAAATTCTTCAACATGAGCAGAAAGAAGAGTTTTCAGCTGCAGGCTATGCAATGAGTCTTGTAAACAACCAGCAAATGAGGGAGTCCTGTGGAGCAGTCCAACAGGAGGAGCAACCAAAACGAATTGCTAAGGCAGGTATCAAAAGATCTGAAGTTTGAGGGGAGACAGAATGCCAAGGCTGTTTGCCATCTACACTTTGAAGTACTTACAGTACCATTAATATTCTATATCTTATATAAATGGAATTAAGAAGAAAGTGAGAGGCATTATAATATGAGGCTGAACAGAGCTTTATACAATAGCCCATAGTCTATACTTGAAAGAATTAACTTTTAAACTTCACTGGCATTACTTTTTTCATCCAAAAAGTTCTAAAACATTCTGATTAGTATCTGCTCTGTCACCAAGTCGTTCGATGGGAAAATGCGGAAAGCTTTGAAGCATAGCTATAAAGGGATTTCCTGTATTCATATCCTTAGACGTGCCATTTAACTAATCAGCATAACCAATAATATGGCCAAATTAGAGTTCTTTGATTTGGCTGAAAGGTCATTTATGATGATTAATTAAATTGTTTTGCTAAGGGAATATGTGTTTGAAAGTTTTTTTATTTAGTAAGCTTTGCAATTGTTCTAGCAAATTTGGAATGCTTTTAATGAGTGTTTGCTTAAAATAACACAAGCTTTTGGGAGATAATTTTAGAGAGATCAGTGTATGAATTTACTAAGCGATGACAAGTCTGTTTTCAAATTCAGTATTAAGAAATGTGTTTGTATATTTTTCAAAATAAATTAGTTTAGAAAATTATCTTTGTTTATGAGGAATTAACCTTATGCTTTGAATGTACATCTAATGAAATAATAAACAAAATGAAGGCATTACAAGCATAAGGTGGTTTTAATTTTTTTCCCCAATATATATTATGAAGCTTTAAAGCAAGAAGGAATGAAATAATAATTCAGTTACTGTAGATAAACGTTTCTCCCCTGTATAACAAAATGAAATGTTTGTAAAGCTGATTTAATATATTTGTTTTATGCCAATTTCATTATTCAAGATTCTGACCCTAGTGTGTATAAATTAAACAGTGCTGTCAGAATACAAATAACTTGATGCCACGTTTATTTCTCTCAGTTTTGTTCTGACATCATGGAAGAACTTGACACATTGCTTCCATTGGCTCTGGCATGCAGAGATGATTCTCTTCAGGAAATTAGAGCAAACTTTGTAGAGGCCTGCAGCAAAGTGGCAACAGCTGTCCTGGCAAGACTAGAGGAGAAAAGCAAAGACGTTCCCTCCAAGGCTCCCCTGCAAGACTTGTATGCTGCCCTTTCCACAGCGATATATGTCTTTCAGCATTTAACGATGTATAGCAATTTAATGAGAGAAACAAGCAAAAAGTGAGTCCCTTTTACTTATAATGGTTTAATTCAAACATAAATAATATAGGACCTCATTCCATTTTGGTGATACAGTATGGTAGTAGTTTTCCAAATTGCATCATATTTTTTAGCACATGCACTGTGTGTACTATTTATGGAAAGGCCTGAATCAAAGCTATTGATAATCTAAAGCAGCCATTACAAAACAAATTATTTATGTTTAAGATCTGCATTTGATTTGCAGATCAATATTTTTTATTTATTAAGCTTGAGTAAATAGGATTGTCCAGTGAACTGAATGTACTCTGCTTTCATATAAATAGAGGGCTAAGGCCTTAATTTCCTTTTCTGACCTTTGCAATAGCTGAATTTCCATAAAATCTGATTTAGCACTTAGCAATCTTAGAGGACAGTATAAATATACATTCCTGTGCTTTTTCCTTACACTGTCTGTATTCAGAAATGTGAACAAATACATCCGATGTAGTTTTAGAATTTGGTTTTTATTGCATGCAGAATAACAATTAAGAAGATATGAAGTAGTAGTGTAAAGTCTAAGACAGTGTTTGATATGGGGGGCAATATAACTACATTTGCTGTGCTTTTAGGAAATTTTGACTTAAGATACTAGGAATCTCTTTATTGGTCAATGTGTTTCTGGCCATATGTAATTTAAAAGTAGAAGCTCAGCCTTTTGGGAGGGACACCTGAACTAGTGCAGTTTTCAAGGAATGTATGATTTCTAAGGGATTTTACACACTGTTGAGCTACTTTCCCTCTGATGTTTTACTCTGTTCTGCATGAAGTGTATCTTCGTGAATGGGAAGTCTGAGGCAAAATATTGCTCAATAATTCTACTTATATGTATTATGAAAGAGTTTTAGTACTTACCTACCAAAAATAATCTCTGAACTCTGTGTTTATGTTTTCTTTCAGTACTGTCACTCAGTGCTGATGCAATTATGCTTCAACCCTGAATCTCCCAATAACTGAATGACAAATGTACTTTTATCTCAGAAAATAGGATGAAGTAATATATTTCTCAGTGACTTGGTTAAATGAGAATTTACAGATGAGCAGATATCTTTAAAGAACTTGTGAAACAAAGATGAGATATTTTTCAAAAGTGAATGCTAGGTTCAGTCTCCAGGACCGAGAGGAAATGAATGATTGATACCTAATAATCAAAACCATTTGCAGTACTGGGGATTGTTACCTCCTACTGCACAGCCTTTCAATCTTTGCCTCTTTGATCATTCTCTCTGAACAGACCCCTGTTCCTAGTGCCTGTCCAACAATATCAGGAATTCATCAACGTTCTCCAGTTTCAAGTTACGAACTACTGCGTCACAGTTTGTGCTACAAGCATTTTACAGGATGCTGAGAGCCACCACTGGGATGACTACAAAGCTTTTTATGAGGTGTGAGGTTAAGTTTACTGTGCCTCCCTTTTACAAAATGTGTTTTACTGGTTGCCAGCTCTCTGACTAATTAGAAGCATAAGATCAGCATTATTTTTACATAAAGATTATTGGAATTTACTATTTTGAAATATCTATTATTGCAGGCAAATGTCTCTGTAGAAATGATGTAGGAAAACATAGTCATTTAAAGATGAGATAAATCATTACCATGGAGTGTTTGTGTCATTTGCTTAGTAAAATATTGTGTGTCAAGTTCAAGACATTTATATAGAACTCCGTAAAGAAGATACCATCATTTTAACTCTTCTTCTTATAGAAGGCATGACATGAAAATGAAAGACAGCTATTTTTCTCCTGGAAATTTTTAATCTGATTCTTTGATTTTTATTTTCAATTGATTCCCCTTTTTCGCTTTTATGAGTGAAGGATGTAACAAAGAAAGACGCTCAATATAGTTACCTTCAGCATTCAACAATATATTTCTGAAATAACTACTGCCATTTCACCTGCATTTTGAAGTCACAAGGTCACAAGTCTGCTCTTAAACTATAATCCTAATGATTCTGTGAAAAAACCCTAAGGATCAAATGAATTATTATAATTTATTGGGGGTTTTTTCTTCATCCCAGTTAAATGCAGACATAGACTGACATATACTGTTTGAAATCATTTTCACTTAATTTTGGGATGAAATGAAAGTATTATACATTTTTTATCAATAATAACTGAGATCTCCTGGAGACCATGTCCTGCCCTTCCTTATATCATTTGCTGTGTGGGAGAATTACGGTGTTTATGTTAAGGATTTTCTAGAATTCTTACATGAGAGAAAACTCTGTGATACATGTATTCTACAGATGTAATATAAAAAGCTGCTGAGTCAGTGACAAAAATCTGTACTGGACAGGTGATGCAGACCTTAATATGAGTAATCTATCAAAATGCCCATCCCTCAAAGACAAGTAAATAAGCATTTTACTTTTGTTTGAATGTGAGCCCAGACGTTCTGGGTCGATAAGAAGGTAAGAAATTTAGTGGCTTTTGGCAACTGATAAATCATGGTATGATCTTCACTGTCTGTAGTCATTATGGTGCTGTGTCCTGTTTATTAGTGAGCCAATAACTATTCACCATGGAGGAAACCTAATTGTCAGAAATAGCTGTCTCAATAAGAAAGAGTATGGATTAGCTAAACAATTTTATCATTACTGATCAGAACTGATGTGGGTAGGAAGGGATGAAGAACGCTGGTATCTCACCTCTGTACACTTGCAAGACTTGAGGTGGGAAGTATGTAATTTTACATCATCACTCTGCTCCTTTTACTGGGCCATGGGCCATGGCCCAAGGATGGACCATGATCTGCTCAGAGGTCCCTCAGGAGGCATGGTGCTGAGCAGCTGCTACTTCCACTGAGCTCTTGTAGGCATCCCAAATGGAAAAGATTGGCTTGTTACAGAGGCAACATCCTGCTGAAACTTCTAGCAGTGAGAGGTGGCTTGTTCCTAAGTCTAAGCTCAGCAGGAAGTGTGAGGCTCTGCCTCTTAAGTCATGCGGATCCTGCTGAGCTCAGAAAACAAGAGTAGCTTGGAGCCAGGTGCCAGAAGACCTTGCCAGTCATCAAGAGCATGCTCTAGTATGAGCTCCTCCTCTCTCAATGGGGACACACTTTTGCACTTGTGCGAGTCAGTGGCTCACAGCCCTTGCTGCATTTTCAGTGGGATCCACTGCTGTAAACAGCATCATGATCTTGCTTCTTTAAGGGCAAGCTGCACTTGGCTCTCTGATTCTGCTTGTCTCTCAAGAGCCTCGCTCTTGAATCTGGTTTCAGTCAGGACCCTCACTATCCTTTCCCCTTTGTCCCCCAGTTTTGAGTATTACATGCAACTATAAAAGATTCAGTCCTCATCTGTAAATCCTGAATGCAATTTCATAAATACATTCCCTCGTGCTCCCACAAAATAAGCCAAATGTTGCCTGTCCTTTGTTTTTGTGTGCATGAGCAGGGGAGAAGGAAGAGGAAGAAACCTTTCTGTCCTCATTCTTGTATTGCACACTTAATTACGAACTAAACAGCAATCCTACACTTCAGGGATCACATGAAGTTAATCTCTTCTTTTCCCCCAGTAATCTAGAACATTCAAGTGGTATTAGAAAGAATATGTCATAGCCTTCCTTTCCATTCCCCACTAATGACATACTGACTAATAAAACTGCTTGACTTAGTTGATGTGTAAGTCATCCAGAAAGAAGACAAAGCCACTGAAAGACAAAGGGAAAGGAGGAGGGGGCAGGGGACAATGTCTGTGTTTGATTACACAGAGCAGCAGTTTCCAAATCCATTTATTTTTTTGTTTGTACAATGGTAACATCTGAGGAGAACAAGATTGGTAGCAAATGGTTATTACATTCTACAAAAGAATTTTTTACACTGTTAAAATAAGAATTGTGTATTTTTAAATATTTTTGGACTTTCATAACCAATTTCAGTACCTGCTCACCCATCCTCCCTCTGCTGTGCACCTAATCCAATATTGGTAGCTGGAATTAAAAGAAAAGCCAAAAGAACGATTATGATTAGAGGGTAAACACAGAGATTATAATCACTGTGAGATGACAGAAAGTTTTTAATATCTTTTAGGAAAGTTAAGCAGAGATTTTGTGAGTTACCAGTAGCAAATTTGTGGTAATGTGAGGTCTGAGCTGAGCTCCAAGAGTGCAGTTCCCATTCAGCACTCAGAGTCTAAGCTGCCAGGGAGTGAAACTCCCTGCGTCCAGGATCTCGCTGGTGGAGTGCACTGAACACCCACTGTGCCACTGGGCCAGCTCTCCAGATTACGTTTTCGAATGGAGCCTTTAGTGTAGCAGACATCTGCTGTAGCTTTGGGAACTTATGTTTTCTAATAATCAAAGAATAAAGAATTGTCTGTTCAAAGATAATATTGAGTGGCTTGTGTAATAAAGCACAGCTGCTTGTTTCCTGATATATAAGCTAAATAAAAGCTCACATCTGTTTGTATTATACGAAGCCTGCAAAAATAGCAGATGTTCACCAGTAGAATTGTCTAGAAATGGCAACAAATAGAAAAACAGGTCAGAAAAGGGGAATGAATCTCATTTAAATATTCAGTGAAACTGTTGCTTCTGCAGTGGAGGTACAATGTTAGAAAAGGAGTATTATTCAATTTACTGCTTTAAATTAAATAAAGCAGAGAAAATGACGCAATTTGTGTTTATAGTTACATAGTTAAAAAGTAAAACACCAACATTCAGTTACTTAAAAAAATAAATACCCTACATTAGAAAGTCAATTTGGAATTATGTTTCTGGTTGTTAAGTCTCCATGGTTTTTGAAATTCTTTTCATTTATTTTTGTGAATTAAAGATATGACCAAAATAAATTCACTTTCATTAGTCATGCAAACTAATTTTTTTTTACGTAGTAAGTTTATTCTGTAACAGTTGAAATGTTTTTGCAAAGAAAGGGAAATGTTAGTAAAATGTCTGTAAGGTAGGGTTAGGAGTTTATTTCTGAATAAGTTCTACTGGAATGTACCTCAAGAGTAGTCATGGTAATACATCTAAGAAACGCAGACTTATAGAAATGTATTAACATTTGAGTTATGCAAAATTATGAAGTTATGAGTTGAGTTATGAAGTAAACTTGCACTTTCTTGTGATGATGTTTCAGTATATCATGCAATAATTTTGTAATTTTATTTCATATAAGAAAAATAGGAAAATATTTTAATATGTCCATTATTTTATTATATCCATTTTTGGTCAATATAACACAATCCTATTTTACCTGTGTGGAAATACTTGCTTGATTGTTCAAAAGACCAGCGTGATTGGTTTTGGTTTCCCTGTTGAAATATTCTTAAAACAGTTACAAGATGTCCACGGTTCTATGTACAAAGAAAATTAGGCATATATTTTCTTTTGAAACTTACCTGTATTACATTTTTCTCTTCTGCATTAGTGAAACTTGGAAAATTGGACATCTTAATGATTTGTTTTTCTTTTTTTTTTCTAAATGAGACTTTAGAGATGCCTACACCAATCATAAATTTAATGACTAGAGCAGTGGTCACAAGTTTGATACTTTTGTTCTTTGTCATAATTTACCATTTTTTAATATAAAATACACTTCAAATATTATGGCAGAGAAGTACTGAATAATTACAACTTCCAGTAATCTGCTAATGTGCTGTGTTTAAAAAGAAGCCAGATTATTTTGGTTTATTATTATTAGATAATGCCTATCAAACTCTTACAGTGTTTTAAAAATCATGGAGTTGTTTTATATTTCTGTTAATGCTAAAATATCAATAAATTCTTAAAACAATTTTCAACTCCATTGGAATGTGGGAAGTGAAGATTCAAGTCTTTGTTCTGATACAGCTTCATCATAGGTATGAATAGGTATTAGTTGAAATATTTAAATGTGAGTTGAACTGTGTACTTCTTAGCAATATTATGGATTAACCACTGTGATTTTGACTCCTCTCTATTTATGTCTGTGTCTTATTGGGGTGGTTCTGTATCGACAATGAAATATTAATACCAATGCTGATTCCTTCCCAGAAAATGTTTAGTTTCAATGAGTTACCATTACAAGATGAAAAAAAAATCTTACTAAAAAATTCTGGACATCTCTTATTACCAGTTTAATTGTTCAGTTGGGTTTTTTTTCTGCTCTTATTCCATATCCATTATATATCGCCAAAGTTTCATAATCACGGTTATGTGTGGCAATTATGAATCTGGGGAAATACATATGCTTAAGTAATTTAAATAATTTTTCTTTTGAGGACAAAGAAACTGTTATATTGAATTTATCTGACTACTCTAGTGAGTACAGAATACTACGTACGTTTTTAAACTGGACTTATGATACTATGGTTTTTGAGAATAGGTTAATTAAGGATTTAAGAGGTCAAATGCTGTGGTTTGGTTTTGCGGCAGAACTCTAGTTTTGTAACTGAAATGGCACGTGTTTCCTTGCTGATAAAGATGTTTCACATTTTGTCAAGGACCATATTTTGGTCATCATGTGCCTGAAACTCTTTGGCTATTTCCTTTCAGATTGAATTAATTAGACTTACAGGAACTAATTGACATTTTGGAAGGTGTGTTTTTATTATTTAATGTGTGGTGGTTTTGCTAGGGGGAAAGATGCTCAGTCTCTGTCCACATGTGGCATTACTTCTGCTGTGCTCTTCATCATGATCTATGGACTATTCTACCTCCCAAGACAGCCCAGGAGATTCTCACAGATGTACTAGAGCAATCTTTGGCTATGCTGTCCTCCAGATATTGTCAGGCCAGCCCCAGTTACAAGAGAACACCACAAATCAGGTAATGGTTGTATATTTAATGTACCCTTTTAATGGATAAAATAAGTAAATCTCAGTTTTCTGTTACATACTGCTTTGATTCAAATTTAAATGTTAATGAACACAGCAGAGGGGATAGACACAATTTATGTATTTTGATGTTCATTTTAATTCAATATATTTTGTATATCTAAGTATATTTGGTAGTCATATACTAAACCAGGCAGAATCAAAGACCTCTTTTGAACTCTTGCTGAAATTATTCCATCAACTGCTTGATTGGTTTGAAAGCCTCATGGTGAACAGTGCATTGAGGAGTGGTGGTGCAACCAAAAATGCAAGCAGAATTGGCAGCATCAGGATTAGAAACCAAGCCATTGATTTATGAAGAAAACTCCATGTGTTCCAATAGAATTTGGGTTTTCATAGGGCTTTTCATGTGAAAGAGCTACAAGGTCACATCAAAAGATTTGCCAGAATGAAGCTAGTGGTGCAGAAAGAGAGAGGAAGAAGAGGCTATTCCTTCTCCTGTAATTTTAGGAAATATGAAGCTGGAAGTTCTTGTTGGGATTCTTATGTTTTGCCAGACAGGAGGGTCTCTTTAAGAAGTACTAAAGCAAGTGTCTCCAGGTGGAAGCTTACCTTACCTCTGTCCTTTCTTTTCCTATCCAGTATCTTGTTTGACTGAAGAAATTGGTGCATTTCTCATCCTGCCCCTTTGCTATATAACTTTTCTGTATGAATATGTTCCTCTCTTTAGATTTTGAAAGTGATATAGTCCATGGTGGCCATGTGAGTTAAAAACTTAAAGAGTTTGTCATTTGTAGGAGATGAGAGACACTCAGCGGAGATATGTGCTATGTGAGCTAAGAGTTATATGCTGTCATCATAAGTTTTATTAGGAAAAGGAGCAGTGTCATGGAAGCTTAAGTCATTTGCACAAGTTCACATTCTTGGAATAGGTGGGAAAAAAACCAAAGTTTTATTCTGTGTATCAAAATACCTGTTTGTATGCTCTATTCCATCACTAATTTACCGTGATTAGGCCCTTCTATATGTTCAGGTACAGAGAGGCTTCCTGGCAACTTTCCTGGAAATGTCCTGGAAAAAAAAATACCCTGAAATACGAAGAATATGTATTGATACAATATTTCTTAAATATAGTATTAGTCAATTCTATATGAATTTCTTTCAAAATACTGAACAAGAAAGAACTTTTTACATTGTCATTTTGTAGAGAAGCTGTTTTATTTAATAAGATGATTCTTGAATTTGTCACCAAGTGAATTGAATTATCCAGTCATGCACAAATGAAAAAAAACAATTTTTAATTAATATCATTCAGTATATTTTTATCACAGAGGTTTTACATATTTTTTTTATAATACTGTACTTTGGGGGAGGAGTCTTTTCTCCCAATGGTTCTTGAAATGTTAGAGATCTCATCTGTAATATAGACAAATGTCTGTTCATATGTGTTTGCCTAGATTTCCCAAAAACATGATCCTTAAAAATGCAGATGATCACATATGCATCCATTGGCTTTTAGATACTTAGGTACTTCGTGCCTGCCATATATTTTGTGTTAACCAACTGTTTCCTATCTGTTGTATGTCAGCATAGTCTTGTGAGATTATGTTGTTGTAGTTTGGGTTCTTGCTATTGTTTAGGTCAATGACCCATGATGCTCTGCCAGCCAATATCAACAGGCAAAAGATTACTGACTCAGAAACGTTCCACATAATATGTTGCCTGGCAGTTAAAGTTTTGCAAATTGAAGATTTAGTTCACTTGTCATTACTTTTTTGCTCCAGCAGGATTTGAAAATAGTATGTACATTCTAATTATACTTTATCATAAAGAAAACTAAATTTAATTTTATTTAGTTGTTGTTCAGAAGGTAAGTTGTTCCCGTCTAGTGGCATTGTCCTTTGGAAGAGGAAATTTCCATATTTTTTAAGTCTTCTTTTGACTAGTTTCAGTAACAACTTTTCTGTGGAAGTGCTGAATTTTTACAGCGTAGTGGTTTCAGAATTCCTACACTGCTGACAGAAGCTGAAATTTGAAGTCCATGCTATGACTTAGGTATTTTATGTTGCTAGAGGAAAGCTCTGTTTGAAATTTACCACTATCCCGATGTCCTAAGTAATGTTATTTGCACTTTTTTTTCCCTACAGAATTGATATTGCAGCAATTTTGATGTCCACTGAAGATATGCTCTGGTCAGTTTGCAGCTCTGTACAGGAGTTTCTGAATCCACATGAAGACAGAGATCTCAAGATCTATAAAATACATAGCCACTGCAATAGTCTGCTCTCTGTGCTGGCTATTTTAACTTCACCACTGAAGAATTTGTATGAGTGAGTATGAAAGAAACATTCAATTTGAGATAAAATTGGTTCTTGAGCTTACATGGATAGATCTACAAGGTGAATAATTGTGTTGAAATACAAATGCAATGCACAGTGTGGACACATTTTGATAACCTTTGGTTATTTCTAGATTTGGTCTTGAACTTATCTTTACAATCTTACCTAAAGCCCAATTATATCTGCTGGGATTTTATTTGGATCAAACTCCTGTACTGCACATTTTTTTGTCTGGTGCTAACATAGACCATAGTGAATGTCTGGTTTGATTTCCTCTGTAACACAAACAGTAGAATTTCATTAATAATTACTGTCCCAAATTTGCAACTTACTGTTCAACTAGGACACATTTTGTTAGAAACGCATTCTTACTGGTCTAAAACCATTTACTACTATGGTATCAAAGCCTTTGGTAAGGTTTTCAAGGACTTAGTCACTCATACAATTGAAAAATTTTTGTCTTACTAGTTCAGATTTATCTACCTTCAGCTTCCAGGTAAATGAGAGTGTTCTGCTGTCATCCCATAATAATTCTATAAGTACTGGAATTTAAAGATAATTTACTGAAATTATCATCTGGTTACATGACCAGTATGCTTCAACAAATATTAAATATTGTTTAAAAGAGAAAGAGTATAGAATGCCCATCTTTATAAAATCATGTCTTCACAAGTCACAACTGTAAACAAAAGGACGTGCTACTTGCACTGAAATTTGGTCTGAGTCTTTCACTGCTTTTTCATGCTAAAAATTCTGCTATAAATTTGGTGTAAGAGACAATACAAAGTGAGATCACAAATTAAAAAAATAACAACAAAACCCAAAACTAAGAAAGCCAGAGCCTATTCAACTGGCTTTTATTTTATTATTCTAAATAAGAATATTCTAGGTGATACTAGTGGTACAAAGAAGAGCGTGGAGACCTGCTGCATTTAAGCTTCTTTAACTAAATATTTTTTGTCATGTGTGGGCTCATTTTAATGTTTTTGGGCTCTGAGGAACTTGCAAAAGTGGATTGTAACTGGATTTTTCATCTTATACAATGCAGGCTCATGAAAAAATAGCAATTAAGAAGGTGACTCATGCACAGATTTGGCAGTCCTGCTGTGGCAATAGTAATGGAGGCAGGAATGGACATTGTGGTAGCTGTAACTGCTTCTACTGTCAATTTTGACATTTCACCTTTCCTTTATGAAAGCCCTTAGAATGATGGACTAAAATAAATATGCAGTGTAGTCTGTTCCTTTTAGCTGTTCTGGTCTCCCCCACTAATGCCTGTTGTTTACAGATTTATCTATACCTGGAATGATAAAAAATGTGTGCTAACTTGAGAACTCACTGACTTTCAGAACAAAGTGCCAATGGAGAGAGTGAGGCAGCATATTTTGTATTTTATGTAAAATGCTACAGATTAACAACTTGGTCATATAGGTTTCATATTTAGGCATATAAATTTCAGTATCCTAATTTGCTTTTCTTGAGTTCAAAAACTTGACATGTGCAGGATGTAGCAGCTCATTTAATTTACTGCAAAGTACTCTTCAAATCATAAAATCTGGCAGCTTTTTTTAAGAAGAATACCAAAAATGTCATATTTTGTTATATAGTTACAAAAATAATATTAACACTAAAAAACATTGTTAGAGAGATGATGCATGTTTTTGTGTAAGTAAAAAGGGATATTTTTTATGAACTGTGTATTCAGAACTTTTATTTTCAAAACCTGTGAGACTCTGTTATCAAAATAGTTATTTTATATTGTATGTTTCATTACAGCCAATATTTGTCAGATAACCTAACCCAGTGTCCAGAATACAAAGAAAAAACAGTTTTGCCAAATTAGCTTCTTGAATGTCTATATCCAGTTGGAAACACTTTCATATACTGAATTTTATGTTGAATTCCTAGGGCCATTATTTACTGAGTTGTGCATAGTTCATCACGTTAAGAATCTATCAATAACGTATTTAGAAGTTATGCATGATTTTAAAGGAATACTAATCCTTCATCACTTCTCTTTACAATTACAGCTGTATAATCAAAATTTCAATCTGTTAGCTTGGCTCTGTATCTTTCAAAACTTTGGTAAAATTAACTGGAAGTGAAATAAAGATTTTTCTTTTAAATCTATCATGCTCTGTTTTGGTACTAGAAGATTTCCCTGCAGGGGCTAGGCTTAAATTAATCTTTAGACTGCTCAGGAAAGTTTTGTGTAATCATAAAAGCAGTGATGACAGAACATTGTTTTTGAGGAGTTGTCTAATAATAGGACTGGCTCATTTCCAACTTACTAGAGATGTTGTATTAACTATTGCTTCCAGGGAATTAAAATTGTTCAAGATTCTTTATTATGTTGTTGAAATGCAACAAAATAGTAGGGGTGCTGAAAAATGAATAATATCCTTAACTTCAAATAAAGTTATTCTGGCTATGCTTTCTCCTTCCTAATTTTGTGATCAAATGTTCTGCATTATGCCAGCACTTAGAGTTTCTTTTCTGTATGACAAGGCTACTTAGACCCGGTCTAAATTCACCTGTGAATCTTGGGTCATCAGTTTTTAATACTCACTCATTTTTCATGCTTCATTTTCCTCCACCTTTCTCTGGCCTTCCTGAAGTAACTTTAGCATAATAGAAGTGTTGGTTGGAAAGGACTGCTGGAGGTCATCTAGTCCAACCTCCTGCTTAAAGCAGGACCATCACCAAGAGTAGTGAGACATGACTGTGTTAGCTGACCCATGTAAACCTCCAGGAACCAAGATTTTGCAGCCTCTCTGGGAAAGCTGTTCCATGGCTGCACTGCCTTAGTGCAAAGTATTGCCTAGCACCTAGTGTGAGCCTTCAAAGCTGCTGGCTATGGCTTGCTGCATCACACCTGTTCCCAGTGAGAAAAGTTTGTCAATGTTGTCTTTTTAATTACTCTTTGGGTAGTTGTAGGCTGCCATTAGATGACTTGACCTGTTAGCCACCTCTTCACCAGAGTAAAGCAGCTCAGATCCCTCAACCGCTTGTCATAGATGATGCAGTCTAGTCCTTTCCAGTTTTCTCACATCCTCCTTGAGCTGTAGGCCCAACACCTGGAAAAATATTCTAGGTAAGGCTTAACTGTTGCCAAGTAGATGAAGTGAATCACTATCTTCAGTTTGCTTGCCATGTTCCTCCTAGTGCAGCCCAGTGTGTGGTTTGTATTGTTTCTACTGAGAATACACTGTTGCCTCCTATTCAACACCCTTCTGGCCATAAACCCCAGTCTTGGGGTTGGGTAGGGTTGGTACTCAGTCAGTCAGTTCCCAGCCTAGGTTATTATAATTCTGTTGCTGGAGCAAAAAGTTGCACTTTACCTCAGTGAAATTTGTGAGTTTCTGTTGGCCCAGTCATCCATGACTTGGCACTCTACTGTTTGTTGTGTCAACTATTGTGCCCGCTTCCCCCACTTTAGTGTCACCTGCAAATGTCCTAAATGTGTGTTCTGTCTGTCCGCTTTTGTCCAGGTTGTTGAGGAAGCTGTTCAACAACAGCAGTCTCCAGAATGTGCTCCCCAAAACTACCAGGTGTTGCTATTTTCTTGCTGCTGACCCAAACCTCTGAAAAAAGAGGATTTTCATCCCTCAGAATTTCCAGCCATCACAGTCTTACTTACTGACAAGGTTGTTGTCAATTACTCAGTTCAAGTAGCTGAGTTTTGTGCAGTGGATCTAACAGTTTCGATGCTCCTTGTGGATTTTGTAGGGGAATCCGATGCTGTTCTTCATTCATTATTTTTTACAGAATGAAATTATCCAGGAGAAGCAGGCTGGCAATGTGCAGTACAACAGACCCATTTCTGACTTCAGAGTAGAGACTGTCTTCTACACCAGGCTGAGAGTTGCTCAAGTTGGAGCAGATCTATTCTTGTACTTTTTTCTATATTCTTTAGTCTTTTGTACCGACTAGGAGATGACAATCTTTCTGATAGGGAAGATCATAAAGAGTAACGTGGATGCACCTTTTTATGATTTCCTACTATGAATTATTATATCTTACTTTCTCAACAAGAAATCAGGTGAATGACTGGAATGCTGAGAGAAGAATTTGGAGATTCTATTGGTAAAATTGCTGTCTATTGGGTAAAAATATCTGTCATTCAATTTTAAAAATGGAAAATGTTTTGCTTAATATATGAGTTATAATTCATGAAGTTGCTTTTTAGTCATGTTTATTCCTTATAGGGAGCTAAATCCTTTGAAGTCTACACGGAAATACCATTAGGATGCATCTTGTTGGCATCTCATTTTTTTCACACCTGCACTGAGGCTTACAAGATCAATTCTCACCTTGTCATACTCTACTGAAGAATAAAACTACTGTAACTTGGAATCTTGCTGTGGTATTAAATACTTTCACAGATGCTGTCCACTGCTTTGAGACTATAGGCAGCTGCTTTAACATAACTTGTAGTCAAAACAAATTTCGTACTAGCTATTATTATACTTCTGTCAGAAGAGTAGTTGAACTAAACTGTCTGGCACAGAGTTGGGTTTTCCTGGCAAGAATTACATAGCCAGCAGTGGACACTGAGAAATGCTGGCACCAGAGTTGTTGTATTATCATTAGACACTTGATTTTTTACAGTATTTTAAGTTATTCTAATATTTAAATGATCTTTAAAGCCCTCAGATTATCTCCATCTCAGTTTAGAAATTTGTGTAGAGGTTTTGTTATGAGCCTCAGAGTCCAAAAGTCTGCCCTGTGCTTGTCCTTAGGAGACAGCTAAGAAACCATACTTAACAAGCTGCTTTAGCTCAGAAGTATCTCAAACAGTTCAAACACTATCAGTAGACTAGATGTGGTCTTTTTTTATTAGATTACTACCCAAACTGTATCTATCTTGCTTTCTTGTAGGAAGCTGGCTCTATGCTTTGCTATATTAAGAAAAATATTTCAGAGGATGAGAGACAATAAGATATTTTTTTCTTTAATTGTTTCACAATGTTGAAATTACTGTATTTAAAATAGTTATTTTCTAGTTTAAGTTCTCCCCTTATCTATATTACAATCTCAGCTTTATTTTTAATCTTCAGGTCTTCATGAATTCACAAAGAGCACAAATTCACTATGTGCTAATCCTTCTGCTCAGATATTGCTTACTTAAGATAATTTTGAAGTAAATTCTTCCTACTAATTTTGTTTGATTAGTAAAATGAATTTCCAAATAAATCACCCTATCTTTTGGAGAGGTTCAGAATCTATACACCTGTCTTTCTTGTTGAACAAGTGTAATTCTCTCTCTTCTTTCATCTGGGGTCTTAGAGGCAGACAGTTACCTTATAGACATGTAGCTACACTTCTAAATTACTTATATGCAGCTGTGAAAAAGAGTTTAAAAGTAATTTTAAATAATTAAATGACAAAACAAAAATACTATTAATGCTGTTGTGACAAAGGACCCTATAAGAAAGAGGAGATTTTACCTTTTAGGTTAGGAGTTCCTGAAGGCTGTATTCCAGTGGGTTTCCATTCAGTCTCCCGTTTTAAGTGTTTAGATCCACTCTTACCATTTCCATGTCATGGCAGTGGCTTTTTTTATGTCTTGTAAAAGGATTCTCTTGTCCTGAGAAAGTCCTCATGTCTTTTCCTGAGGTATTTTTCAATATCCTTCTACTCTTACTGTAACAGAAAGAGTACTGACTCTAAAGTGGGAATGACACTGAATCACTCCAGAAGGTAAAGCAAATATACCATAAATGAGTTCTGTAGAAGTGGCATTATTAAAGGTAGTTACCTTGATTATATAACTTAGAAAATCCCAGCCATGATACATAAAGAAACAAGCTTCAGAGAAAGAAAGTTATTAAGATTAAAAACTCACAGCCAAGTAAGTTGAAAAGTAAGGTGCAAAAGAAGTGATAATTCATTATGGTTAATGGAGGATGGATGTAACAGACTATATCCTCTCTGCTGGAATAGTATTCAGTGTAAATGAGAGTAAAAAGGGAAGATGCCAAGGGGCATCCATTCCTGTCACTCATTATTGCATCCTAGTGGTTGCTACAGAATTGTATAAATACTAATACATTTATTATTATTTATTATTCAATAATAATTAAAGGCAAATATTAAATTCTATAATCCTGTTCTTATATAAATTTATAATCGTGTAATATCATTAATTAATAAAATATTTAATTTTTAATATCAGTGGATTGGACACATCTGAGTTTTGCCTCACGTCCTTTGGGTAAGAAAAGTAATGCAGAAGTGACATAAAACTAGCTTATCTAATTCTTCACCAGTCGTTGTGTTTGAAAGCAGCATTTTTTTCAAGCAGTATTGTATTTCTCACAAGCTAGTGAAGGTCCAAAGCTTCTGGTTCAAATTTTTGTCCAGTTTAATCCAAAGTCTATATGTACTTGCACGTTATTCAAAAGAGAACCGTTATAATTTCAAAAGCTATTTTACTTATGATTATGGTAAAAATATTGATAAAATGATGCATGTATTATGCAAAAAGAAAAGAGCTATAGAAATAAGTGACTGAAGAGCAATTTGCTTATTCAATGCATTTTCAAACATAGTTTGAAAACATGCTATATAGGAGTAAAAATATGAAGAAAACTGCTTTAACAGTACTAACAGTCCTAGATACCAAGCTTCAAAGAGTGAAAGTAAATAAGATATAGAATGACATTTTTAACAGTACATAAATAAATTTGCAATTATGTGTATGCTTACATATGTTAGTACTATTTATCTTAAGGGATTTTCTGACTTCTATTTATGTATATGTATTACTAGTGTTCTGAAGGGATTTTCAGTCTTCCCTGTAATTCAGAAGTATTTGGTTTTTTCAGGACATTTCTGAACAATTCTGATGAACATCTTCCTCAAGATTTTTCAAAAGTCTTTTATCATCCATTACACTGGTTATTTTGCATACCATCATCCTGTTCTTCCTTACTGAAGTGAGTATCAAAAGTTGATTGTTGTAAAAGAATCACCAGATAGTTAACATTAATCAAATACTGTTACAACATTTTGAAAAGAGTATATCTGAATAAATGTCTAATTAATATTCTGATTAAAAAAACCATAGAAACATTTTTTTAAATTCATTGCAGATTTCCCTAATCTTTAAACTTTAAGAGTCTGTGAAAAAGGTCACGCTGAAAGCTATGCACTGTGTAGCTTTTTGCTAGTATATTCATTATGTTTGATATTTGAATTATCTGTAAGGTTTTCTTGCTGTAATTAAAGAGTATATAGCTCTTGACAATAATGTAGTTCAGCACAGTTGCTGTTTTGAAAGACTTATAATTAAAGAGGAGATAAAGCATGTATGCCTCTGTTTATGATTGCTGGTTAAAAAAAAGGTTTGATATATAAATAACTCATTGAAAAATATGCTGCTTGATCGTAGTTGATTTTTTGGGAGATTACTGCATGATTAGAGGCAAAAGCTTAATTTCTTTTTCTGTGTCACTGCATATAATGACAAGTTACATATGAGACATATGCAACCAGCTGTGCTGTCATTCCCTTTCTAATTTTGAACCTGAAGCACTCCCATACCAGTGTAGATCCTCTCCTAACCCCTTCACCTCCTCCTCCACTTCAAAAGTTATTTCCTGAGAGATTTTCACTCTCCATTCTCATGAAAAGCCGCTTTTGTGAGTTGTTATTGTGATTTCTGAAAAAGTATTTTTATATTTTAGAGGAATATGTTATCATATGAGTGGTGACCTCTGGTGACCTATCGAAGACCAATGTGCTGGGGATTTATTACCTCTTACCTTGTACACACGGTATCTTGTAGTTTGTACATCACAGTATCTTCCCGATGATTTTGCCTCATACTACACAAAACACGCTGATTTCTCTCCATACCCTTCATTCATAACTACATGTCAGCAGTGCTGTTATCTCCTTCCCTGGTGCCTCTGATACCTGCTGAACCAGAGGCAATAGATGATGTGGCTGAGTCAAAGTTGTGTGGTTGGCTAACCAAAACGCGAGAGTGAATAACCGTTGAATTCAGAATGTGTCCTTTTCCCTGCTTGAAATAGTAATTTAAGTTTTTTCTAAAGCTTGAATGATCATGTGTTTTTACCTCTCCATTGAGCTTCAAGGAAATTTGTCAGTGGCTTTATAGGTTATGCATGGGTGGAGAGAAAGGAGAGGAGAAGGGGGGGTATAGGAGAGGGAATGACTGCATGATCATTTAAAAACGCATCTACTCTAGTTCTGGGAAAATTTATGCTTCATTAAGGACTCATTGTAGAAAAGACAATAAGTTTTTCCATGCCCTAATCTGAGGCCAGTACTCAAAATTTAAATTATACTGTGAATTATGAGTTTTGGAAGATGACTTCACAAGTGAGTACCCTCTGCTGCTTAAAAGTATGTAAAGGAAATGCTGAAAGGAAATGTTTCAGTCTGACGTAATTCTCTTTTTTGAGGTGGAATTAGGATTTTACAGATGCTATTTAGGACAGATTTGTCTTGAATAAATAGCAGAAAACTATTCCAGAGCTATCCAGCATTTACATATTTTCCCTGGATGAAAGGGGAGAAAATATACATCTTCTTGACCACCAAATGGGAAAATGAGGAGTCCAAAAGAAAGCACATCTCTCAGAAGATATGGTTGGTGTACCTGTGTGAGGACAGTCCATATATTTAAAGCCATGTGTACTGTTCTGGTGATAATGAGTGAACAGTGCTGCCAAAAAAATTTAATGTCTTCTTTTAACAACACACCTTTCAGCTGCTCAGAAAAAACAGTGAAACACCCTGTATGTAATGAAGTAATTTGAGGGACATATTCTGAGGTGTTCTAATTTTGTTACTGGTTTTACACTGTATATTTATGTCATGGAAGCTTTTCTTTCTTGAAATATTACATTTAGACTATTAACGAGACACATTATTTTTAAGTATCGCAGAAAACTATTTTTTAGAGCATCCTAATTCTTTCTGGGTTGTTTTATGTTTTTACTTGTTACATCTAATAAAAACATATATTTGCTGTCCATAACAAAATTGGAAGCACAGGCCATTGTACACCTCTCAGCTGTGGCCACCTCATTTTTAACTGAAGACTCTAATCTGGCATAAATGTACCTATTAAGTATTTGCTCTTCCTGAGCTTGATATTTCAAGATAAAGTTTTGCTAGTTCCTGAAATGATTTTATTTACAATGTCAGTATTTAACCAGATTAACTACATTATTTTTCATGCCTAAAAATGGCTACAGTCTGTTTTCTTTTATCTATTTGACTTCAACATCTTTGTCAATGTTGTTAACATGAATTAGCATTAATGTTTATTTGCCTTATAAAATCTTGAACTTATCATTTGAGGTTTTCTTTTTTTCTATCTTGGATACTAACCAAAATAACATAGTTAGCTATCAAACTAAATAATTACTGATGATTTATATTACAGTTCCTTTAGTGGTAATTGTGATTCATTCTTTGCTTCATTTGGGGTTTATAATCATACCATTTGCAAATCAGAGTTCTGGTTTTTTTTCTTTTACTGTACAAAACTGAACATTTATATGTGTGATATTTATATGTACTTCACCTTTTGTCACTTTTTATGAGGCTAGTCTTATTTTCACTAGTACTGAGCTACGAGGATGGGAGAACATATGCCTCTCCATATGCACATTACAAAACTTCTCAGTGCATTTATTGGTGCTAGCTTCATGGCTGTAGGGAATGTCTGCTATATTTTATTTTTCCTCCAAGTGAGTCACACCATTGTACATTTCAATTTGCAAGAGGCTTAAAGAGCCAAGAACTGGTGTATATTACAACATGATAACTTCCCATCTGGTCAATGACAGACAAGTTTTATTTCAACTCAAATATTCTAAAAATGGCATTTATTTTTGAAGTAATTTAAAGTATTATCCTTCATAAATCTAATTGACCAAACTTGTCCCTTTTCTTACAGTTTGAAGGCAATGAGTGACCTTATTAGATATGATAACGTGGCATTCAAGGCAGAACCAAAATGAAACTGGCCCACATATTTTAATTGAATTACTGAAGTGTTGAATTTGCTCTCAGACACAGCACTAATTCTAGTGTGAATATAGTAATTGTTTTAATTTAAACTTTAATTACTAACTACTAATTAGTTCTTAACATGTGTTAGACTTTATATATATATAACTAATCTTGAATATACAGAAATTAAGATAATACTATTAAGAATGCAAAGCCCTAATGTTGGAAGTTTGAATGCAATATGTGTTTTAAATATGGAAAAGTTATTTTGGCTGCAAGTTCTGTCAAGATTTAAAGGTATATATGTATATATTTTTGACAAATATTATTAGAATCCAGATGTGCTTATATGCAAAAATCTAATTGTTGAGCCAGTGCTACATTATCAACAATTATATATAACATACCAGATGAAAATCACAAAAGCTGTACATAAGTTTTCATGGCATGTACATTGCTTATCAACTCATAGGTATTTGCTTTACTGTTAAAATCCCAAGGGCTGAGGTGTATAAAATCCTCCTTTACTAAAATGACTTCTACAGTATTAACTGTGAAGTTTTGACATAATAGTGTGATGTAAAGGTTCTGCTGGGAAATGAGGTTATGGAAGCTTGGTTTCCTTAGGTTACTTCAAGGTTGCCCTGCAAGATATGTGGCATACTGCTTTTCTGGTAATGGAAACATACATACATGTGAGGGACCATACTAGAGGAGTATATCAGCCGGCATTTTCATTTCCCAGCATTGTAGGTTAGTATTAGGTATATTGTCTATATAGGAACCTTGACTGAAGAGCAAAGTTTTTGTGCAGTCATCTCTGGTTTTTTTCATGCGTGCATACAGGCAGAGTTGAGTGGTGACACACTTGGCTGAGTCAGATGGTCGTAGAAGTGTGCAACGTAACAGAGAAGTTCCCCTCTGTTAGAACAGCCACATGAACCCATTTTAATTCTGTCCCAATAATTGTGTCCCAATAGATAGCACATAAAGTACATGTGCAGAGGCATATAAATCCGTCTCTAGTCTGACGGGAAAATGTAGCTGCTGATGAAGAAGGCTTTAACTGATGCTGAAGGTGGTGTGTGTGTACTGGCAGATAATGTTTATAGTTAACGTGTCAGTACATATGTAGTTTTTACACTGGTGCATGTAAAATTTATGTGCATAAAAGTTTACATATGTGCTGCATAAACTTTCAATGTTAGCAACTATTGTTGTATAAACTTGTAGCCAAAATGAATAAATACAATGGCTAAACATCAGTTGAAATCTAATTTTAAAACCTTCAAAATAATGAAAAATAAAGCTTTCAAGGAAAAAAATTACCCATAACCCAATTTTGAAAACTTCTTTTTAAAAATGTTTCAAGAAAATGAAAATAGTAAATGGGTCATAAACAACTTGCAGGACAAAATTATTTATTTTTGTTTTAAATTTAATTGCTCAAATGTGAGTTCAACGGTTAGTGTTGGGTCATTGGCTGAGTTCAGAGGAAGCCCTGGAATATTTTTGTTTGGAAACCTAAACTTTTGCAGAACATGGAAACCGCAAACAGAAAACAAAGTACAGTGTCCTTAAAAGCTAATGAATTTGTACTACCCTTTCTCAGTTTTCCCTGCTGGCAAAGCAGTTATCCAACCAGTCTAATATTTCAGGTGGATTTTTCAGGAATATAAGAATTGGTCAACCTAATGTGGAATCTTGCAGCCCCTTTGAGCATTCTCTTTGTTTTTTAATTAAGAGCTTCAGATACTTCATCAAGGACACTTCAGAGCTCTTACTAAACAATTAATGTAATAGTGAACTAAAGAATAAAAGCCTTAAATTTATTCAAGCACCAAAAAAAATCCTTTTTGCCTGGTAGAACAAGACAAACATGGTTCCATGAAAGAGATAAATGAGGTTGCTTTGTATCAGTTATAACTTTGGCAGACTACCAAATGTTAATTTGCTTTTAGCTAGTTGAGATTAAATGTAATTCCTTCCCTGAGCTGCCTTAAAGTAAGCAAGCATGAAAGCGTTTTCAGAGTAATCTGGGAGGAATTGACATTTAAGGGAGTTAGCATTACATCTGCACTTTAAGGATATTAATTTCATAGATAAATTAACTACAGTATTTTGTCTTTATCTTACATTTTGAAAGGACTCCATCAGCCACAGAAATGGCAGCCCAGGGTCAGCTGAAACTGCTCTTATCCCAGCCGTACTGTAATTGGAACTTGCTTTTGGAAACATTGCTACATCATGACTGTCTCTTAGTGAAAATTTTACTGAGGAGTTCAAGTAAGTATACTGTCAATCCTTATAAGAATATCAGTGAGAAACACAAGTTCATTTTTAACTACTGAAATACTGAAGGAAGGCTGTCAACCATTTTTTGGGGGTATCAGTAGCCATTCAGTTATCAGTGGGACACTTCTTGAATGGACAAAAAGAAAGAAAAAATCATCACTTTTTAAATGAGAATGTTTTGCAGTCAATCTGAGTATTCACAGTTTCAAAACAGACTACAATTTGATAAAATACACTGCTATTTTAAATGCAAAGGAATCAAAATTAATTTAAACTTAACAGAGCTTTGATACCACAACTGCTTTACACAGATTTTTAAAAGTGTGGATTAGTAGTCTGAAAGATGAAAATTGTGTTTAACAGTGAAAAGCTTCTTAGCTTAGCTTCTTAGTTTTGTTTAAGTTATTATATGTTTGTCACTGTAGGCATTCTAGAAGTACATTTATATGCTTCCTCATGTTAATACTCTCATTAATGCCGTTATGAAAGTAGAACAAATAAAACAATGGTTCTACAAGGTTTTATTTTCATTCTGCTAATATTGTGTTTGAAGCAACAAACTTCATCACATCTTTCCTTTTAATAGCTTTTGGATCAAATGATCAGATTGTTGAAAAGCTAATGGTATAATCACCTGTTTGACATGATTTTGCAGTAATAGTGACTGAGAGCCTCAGTTTCTGAGGCTTTTTTTCATCTTTTTTTAGCAAAATAATTCTCCCTGCTTATCAAAAAAACTATTAGACCCACATAATATTAGGTATAACATAATTTAGTTCTGTCATTTTAAGGTGGTCTAACATTTGCCAGGGGTACAACATTGCTTCCACTTCTGTCATGCATCTTATTGAGAGCTGCAGTGCATCCACTTGCCTATTCAAATACCTGTCCTCTTTTACAAAGACTGACAAATTTTTGATCAGGATCATATTCTTACCCTAGTGTTATCCAATATTGAATTTTACTAGCTGCTGAAATTATTTTATTATGTATTAAGTGACAGAATGTATTAATCTATTGACTGACCAACCTCTTGAGCTTCAGGGAAATATATGCTACTTTGAATTAGAAAATGTCCTATTTACACAGACTTTATTAATGTAATTACAGTATTGGTATGAATAAACTTTCAGTTTAGATAAAGTTGAAACCTGCAATGATCCATATCTTCTAAATTATTTTCAATAGGGTTAATTATCTAATGATAAAATTATTGTATTCTTTATTCCTTCTCCTATACAGCAGCTTTCTGATGCTATATAAGCTAAAGTTTTTTTATTATGTGAGCTGTTACGTACTGGTACAAGGAAAGTTGGACTAATAAGCTGTACCTTAGTACGAGCAGTGACAATTTTGGATTCTTCTGTTAAGTAGGATAAAGGGCTTACAGAATTATGTACTCATCAACAGTAAAATTTTGCAATGTGTAATATTGTGCATGAAAACAGATAAAAAGCTAAGTATACCATAGTTTCTGAGGGATTCGCCCTAGTGATAACAAAACTCCTTGGTATTTAACTAGATTATAAGAATTTTTGGAATAGGAAAAGCATTCTCACATTTGCTTTATTTTACACTCAGTCTTTCCTTTTTCCTTTAAAAACCAGGCCAGAAGGCAAAAATTCTGTATAAAGAGTGCTTATATGTAGATGTTTTTAGGTAACTATAACATTTTTTTGTATTTTAGCAATACTTTGGGATACTTACAGTAGGCATCACACAAACACATTTAATTGCACTCCCATTGTTCTCATATGGTTGTACCATGGTGAGGGTCGGAAATAATGTATATTCCGCATTATAGTAGGCAGTACTGTTGGGATTGGCAAGGTGGTCTCAGTAGAAGGAGTATTTTGGGGGAATGCATGTATGCACGATTTAGTGTTGCTAAATATTATAAGAAGGTTATCATATTTGTTGAAGCTATTGAAACTCCAGGTATGTAACTATAAGGCATCTGGACAGGGAGGTGACAAGATTTGGACTTTAGTCATTTTTTGTGCAATATGATATGTGAAATTAACATAAAAATTAAAATGCTCCTCAAATATGAAGTTATCACATCAAAAATACTAAAGGCAATAAATCAGGATACCCTAAACTGAACCACTTATTTGTCTCCAGTGAGTATGGCCACTGGGTAAAAGGCACCTTTGAAAAAATAGTTGAAAAATTGGATATTGGTGCATATTGGACCTCTATAACTTAAACTACAAGTCTAAATAACCTAGGTGTATTAAATTAAAGTTAATTCTAGTGAAATATAATCCCAGAGTTGTCTTCTGTAGGTCCAACATTCAGAAAATTTATTCTAAGACATGTTCTTGAGTGAGTGAAGGGTCTAGGGCCTTTGCTGTGCCTTTGGAGAGAGAAAAAATGAACTGGTACTGTGTTAATTTTCTGACAAAACAAACTGTTTTGCAGTTTTATTGGTGGAAATTTTTACCAGAATTGCTCTATCACCCATGCATATGAAACAGAAATGGATTATTTTGACAAGGAACAAATAATAGATGAATAAAGAAAGTGGTGCTTGCATAATACAAGTTATTGAATCCAGCAGATGCTGATATGAAAACAGGAAGGGTGAAAGTGAACCCTGAGAATTTCTGCTAGACTTGCTCTAAATTCACAGCATGCCAGCAGAACAGTCTGTGACTTCTTGTTTGAGAGTCTTTATTTCCAGGAACCAGGAGTTATTCTTTGCATAATAAAGCAAAAAGCAATAGCTTTATTGAATTACACTGGCCTAACACAGGATTAATACCAAAGGGAACCTCGCCAGTCAACAGACACCTCACCATTTACCAATAGCAGATAAGAAAGAGGTCACTTGGAAATCGTCAGCAAGGTACATCCAAGGCCTTCAATCAGTCCTTGGGCCTCATACATACTTTTGTTTAAGAAGAAGAGAAGGTATCACCAAGTTAATGATGTACAATAGAAAAAAGCAATTTATTCCTTTTAAAAAAAATCTTATTCATTACAATGAATACATGAGACTCTACTTGTTACAGAGATTTAATTTCATTTTCTACACACAAGTTTAAAGTGAATACTGGTGTGTGGAGATAAACTGGAAGAAAACTGCTTTCACAGCAGGACAAGGCCACTGGCAGTTTCACCTAATGTTTTTGGCTTGCACAATGCATATTTGAGAGACTAATGGAAAAGGGTATTGTGTAGCCTGTACAGTTAAACCTAGATGATATCCTGGTCCCCACTAAAACTTTGAAATAAGAACTGATACTAACATTTGCAAATATTCTGTGATAAGTTTAAGCCTGCAAATCTGAAATTGGACCCCAAGAAATGTGAGTTGCTTCAAAAAGAGATAACTTAGCTTGCACACATAAGCAGGGTGGGGAAGGGAGGATTTCCACTGAGAAAATAAAACGTGTGGTGCAGTATCAGCCAACTCCCTAGTATAGAATAGATATGAAGAGTTTTATAAGACTGTGCTTTTATAAACCAATTTCTGGCAAGAGAAATTACTTGAAAATATGTCTGTAGAATGGAAAGATTTTTTTTTCCCCACTCTAATTCTTCAGCCCTTGTGAAGCAGCTCTTTAACTGCCACAATGTATAAGGTGGCATTTTAAGGTAAATTTTAAGCACTAATTAAATTTTAATTACATTTAATTAAATTAATTAAATTTGGGGCTTTTAAAGGTAAATAGCACTGATTTTTTGTAAGTTACCCTAAAAAAACCATGAAAGGCTGTAACTTTACCAACTGATCTCACTTAGGAATCATACTGAACTTTTAGTGACAGTAGTGAGTTATTACAAAAGAAAATGTACATTCCTTAAATAAATTACTATCTCCATTAAAATCCTGGCATTGACTAAATTTGTATAACAATTTAAAACTTTTATTTCTAGTACTTGAAGGTCATTATTTTTCTACTTCCTTGTAATAACTCCTTGGATTTAATAATCCTGAGATACAGTCTACCAGGCAACTGGAAAAACTAGCAACTGTGCTAGTCCCATAGTTCAACCACACACAGTTTTGGGGAAATATAGTCTTGCAGGTTTTTTGACAAAACTTCGGTGTTAATCTGCAACACTGTCCTCATTAGCAGAGCACAAGTAAATCTCTTAGAGGAATTTATATGCTTGTGCAGACATAGCACTTTCCTCCAGATATTTGTGGATCATCCAGGATGAGGCTTGTGGGTTCAGACTCCAGAACACCTGAAAGTTATCTTAGTTTCTTCACAATAGAAGCTGTTTTGTGGTAGCCTAACAACAAAAGATTAGAAAACTATTTTAAAAGTGGCATCTCCTCAAAATATCCATCTGACCAGTAAACATATTGGATACTGTACCCGCATAACCAATATGGTAAAACAGTAGAAGGGTTTACCGGTGTGATGTACTTCTACCTGGAAGGTCAATAGAAAAGGGACCTAATCAGATATCCTGTTCCTTTTGATGACTTTACAGTGATAAGCTAAAGACAACAGTAAACAGATTTTATGGAGTTGCTGAAATATTGAATAGGAATTTCCATTTGGACTGTAATAGAGCCCTGCTGAGAATCACATACCTTCTCTTGACAAAGTGTGAAGATAGTCTCTGTGATATATCTGTGATGGTCTCTGTGATGGTGATATATGGTCATATGGATAGCTTTTCAAAGACCTAGTCATTTCTGGTAGGAACTTCTTGCTACAGTAGAGTTCTAGACTGAATAAATTTTAAGAGGGTAACCTGTTCAGTATCAATCCCAATACATGGAGTAATACAAAGGAGGTAATTTGGCCATAGAACTAAATTCAATATTGCCTCATCAAATTTTGGCTATCAGAATGCCACAATTTCAGCATACTATCCCAAAAAATCAGTGCTGGAGATATTCCAATAGTAGTGATTTCTTCTATTTGACACGGGTAAGATAGATTTCACAGAATCCATTAACCCCAAGATTCATTCATGGAAGCTTCTCAGATAGTTGAAAATAAAATGTTTAGGGAGAAAAAATTCTAAAGGGAGTTTAACGAGGGTAAAATCCTATGGGATTGGTGACATATAAATATATAGGCAGAGAAGTAGTTTGCTGATATGTTAATAATTTATGAGCAGATGATACAAAGTTTGTTAAAGACTTTTTGTCTTGTGTTCAGCTTTTTAGTTGTCACAAATTTAGGATTCATTGGATTCACAGGTAGCAGCTAATACAGGGGATATTATTATTTGGAATTTACTACATTGAAATGGATAGGGTTAAGATCTGCATTTCATTCAGCATAGAAGTAATATGATCTAAAATTTCTTTTTGGAATTAAAAACTAAAATAATAGACTTTCTGCCAAAATGAAGTAATATTCAAAGTTACAATAGATTCTAGCTGTCAAGACTGACTGGAGAATGATTGCATTGGAGAGGAGCAACTCTATGAGAGACAAGTAAAATGATCTACCAGAACAGATACAGAAAAGGAATAGAAAAAAAAGCAGTCACAGAAGAAGCACTGAGAATATAGTGCAAATAAGCAAGTAGTGCAGAGTGACTGCTGAAAGATTTGGTTCTATAAACAAATAAAATACATCCTTTTTGCATTCTTTATATCCTCATCAGCTACTGTGATTTAAACGATAAAGAAAGCAGAAGCTTTATGCTCTTTGCAAATAAGAGAACCGTATCAGAAATAACTTGCTCCATCTTCAGTTTCTCTTCTGAAATGAAACAGCATGTATAAATTTGAATTTTGACTACCTCTTTTGGTCAAAAAAGACAGCATAACTGCTTATAGCTTGTCTGTCTTGTAAGGATTCACTAGGGAAGGAGAAGTCTAGAGTCAATAACAGAAGATTTTCTAAATTCAGTTAAGATTCATTTCATGGCTAAACCAGTAGCAGATAAGAGCTGGATGAGTGTGATAATGTCAGCAAGTTACTGGGAGGTATTTCTATCAGTAAGAAAGAAATATGGATAAATTACGCTTGTAAGTCTGCCTCTCTGAAGATATGTTTTTAAAATACATGGTACTATCCCAAGAGGTTAAGCGCATTATTTTGTCATAGGAAGAATGATTCATTGTGACTGGTTAGGGTATAGCTGTTATTCACTAGATACATAATTTTCTTATAAAGATATTTATTAATAATATTAATATTTTAATATATTTTTGCATCCTCTGTGCATATGGAACATTATGCTATATGGAAATAACAAATAGCAGATTTTCTTTAACAGGTACCTAAGATAAGTATACAGCCATATTTATGTATGGATGTAAGTCCTGCTAAAATGAAAAAGAAGCATCTCCTTTGAGCTACCTATAGGAGCTTTAGATTCCCTTCACAGATTAGCTTTTGATATACAAATGCAGTCAGCGGAAAAAAGAGAAATATATAGAGGGAAGCATCAGTGGGCAATAAGTATGATGCCTATCATATAAATACTGTTCTTACATGATGATTAACAAGAAGGCTGCATTGGAGTTCAAACTAAGATGAATATTTAATGTTATGACAGGTGAGCTAATAAACGTTAAAGAAAAATTCTAAGGCAAGAGAAATCTACATATCTTTCTGTAGACTCCTAATTCATAATATTTAACCAGCTATACTGATCAACTAGCTAAACCTTTCAACTAAATGACATTATCCTTTAAGGTCCCTTCCAACCCAAACTATTCTATGATTCTCTGATCCATGCCAGTTTATCAGTCAGAAAATTCATTTCAACCCGAGCTTTGAAGGGCCAGATATTCTTACAAAAACGGCAGCATTTACTTCAGGGTAAAACAAGAAAACGCTGATGAAAGCTTACATATCTTGTTATGTTTAGCCTCAGAATGGTTTCCCAGTGGGTTCCTGAAGATCTTTGCTTAAAAGCACAAGACTTGTATTGCACACTAGTTATAGGAAGATATATATGTAACCCCCTACAGAATTCTTTTATATTTCTTTCCATTTATCTAAATTTATTGGTAGCACTAAGTTGATTAGAAAAGTTATTACTAAGTTGTGACTCAAACTTTCCATGTGGCACGATCATACAGCAAATTTAGGCTTAATTTCCAGTCGTAAGCCCCTTTAAACAAAGCAATTTCCCATCATGTTCTGCAAAGACAGTTTACATAGTATTTAAAATCTTAGCAAACACTCCTCCCTAGAATTCGGTTAAATTAAATGAAAAAAAAAATACTTCTAGTAATATAATCAAAGTTCAATTCAAATTTTTGTCTCACAATTTGAATACCTCTGGGTTTTCCTTTTTGAACTGCTTTTTCTGCTTTCTTGGTTCTTTCTTTGTCATATCCATATTAGACAACATATCACTGGTTTGAGTGAATTAGTGGAATCCATTTGATTCTTCACTCAGAAGCATCTGGCATTGGAAGGTGTCTTAGCAAAATATGCCAGCTCACTCAACTCGTAGGAAGAAAAGCTGACTAAAAAAAATCTTATTGCTGATCTGTCTCCTGCCTTGGGACAAAAAACCACAGCTTGTTGGTTCTGAAATCACTGGTCTTGTTTTTCAGCTTTCCACATCCTATGGGCTGTTTCTATGAAGGCTGCATGCTACCCAGACTGAATGGTTTACAATAATGTGTGAATTAGATTGTAGGAATTCAGAGGAGAGTAAAATGAGATTTTTGAATTTTACAGCATTCTCAAGTCATTCAGAGCTGGGTGGAAAGCAGCAATTTTCAACTGTGGTAGATTTTGAAGGCTGTTTGAACCACTAGAAAAACACAGCCTAGAAATTTAGTCTCTCCCATCTTTCTCCTGGACAGGTTGCTACAGTTAAGGGCAGCCAAACTGGCATAAAACAATGACATTTTGAAGTATAGTTTTATCTAAATCAGTTTTACAGACACTTTCTGTTTTGGAAACTAGAAATTTAAATTAAAGGTGTTTAATTGGTTCTGGCTCTTGTCATTTGTTATGATTGTTAACATCAAAAGCATATTCCACAAATAGCTGGGAAGCTGAGGTCTTTGACATTAGCACAAGTCAAAGCCATTGAGTTGCATTTGTTCGAAGAGGTTTAAACACATCATTATCTTTTGGCTGGGAGAATGTTTTATAATGATTATGAAAAACATTTAGAAATACATATTATGTAAGCTGTTACAACTCAACTCTATGAAAATCACTACTTGTCTTTAAACACATAGGTATCTGTATCTTAGCAGGGCTGAGATTTTGTTTTGAGGAACTGATTTCTTCCCAATTTCGTTTTATACTGAAAAACAACCCATTTTGGGGAGTATGCAGCTGCTACTTTATTTTATTTTATATAACTAAATAGAGTTCTATTATTTCACATGACTAATATATTGGTAAGAGGAGCTAAGCAGTAATAACTTTTTGACTGTGATTCTACAGAAGTAGTACAATTTAATTCTGATTAATATTTAGTAAATAATCAAATTCCAATTATATACTGCGTGCATTTTGAATTAAATAGGCATATTCCATAGTTTGTAAACATGCTGGAGTCTTTTTTTAATGGCTACATATAACTCAGGAAGACAGTCAAATGTCATTATGCAGAGGAAGATCAGATTTCAGTATCTGTAAGTATTATTATTGTTTGAAATATTATTCAGATACAGTTTACAGTTTGTTTTGATTAATACTATCTGTTACTGTGAACTTGAATTACTTGGAAATTATTGTAACCATGTTTTTGTTTGTTTTGAAGGAAATGAATTATTGAATCATGATGAACAATATTCTCTCTTAGAACAGATAAATAAAAACCAGCCTACTCTGATTGAAACAATCTTCACAGTACTGTCTTACTGCACGTTATCACCCAAATCTCTTGGCATTGCTTTTGAGACCTACATGGAAAAAGAGCAGTTGTGGAATCGCTTATACAATATGACAGGTATTTAATTTATTAATAACTATTCAAAATCTGATGTTAAACCTTGTCAGTTTTCAGACATGTAGTGCATATTATTTTTACTTTAATAAATCAGATGAAATGATGGTAGCTTACTTCAAAATTATGGTTTAATTGAAATGTTTTGAGCAATCAGGTCACTGTAGGAGTGGTGAAAATTTTGAAGAAAGCAGAGGTTACAGAGCGGTGTGGTCAACCAGGATTCTGATTCCCTTAAGTGTCTGTCTTACCAGCAGGCTGGCAGCAGATACTTTCTGTAGCTCTCTACAATACAGGTTCTTTGTCTCTGTGCATTTAATAGCTCCAGACCTTTGCCACAATTTAAAAGTAAGAAACGATTAAAAGAGAATTGAAAAAGAAAAGGAAGGAATTCTATTGAGGGAGACATAGGGTGATGGGCATATAGAATCTGCTGTCAACAGGCAGACAGGCTCCTAATTTTCCATGGAGAGGGAGAGGCACCCTCACAATTAGAGCAACTAACGCTGCCCCCAAGGAAAAGCAGTATTCGACCAGAAAAGAGAGGTGAGGTTTAGAAGAGTGATCTTGCAAATGATGGCTAAAATGCAGGAAAGCTCAAAAGAAAAGAAAGGAAGAAAATGGGAGAATGTAAGAGGGGAAACAGAATTACAGATATCACAAAGTAGAAAACAATGGTGGTAAAAGTGCTCAGGTATTCCTCAGAGAAAAACGGGATTCCAAAAAGTAGAAGTCTAAGGTGTAAGAGGAAGAAAAATACAGAAATATTGCATGGAAGCTTCCAGAAAGGCCATGCAGAGAAGAATAAAACTTACATCAGCAAAAAGTACAGACAAGCAAAAGTATAAGCAAAGGACCTAACATGTCAAAAGACATCTCTGATACGTCCTGCAGCACTCTGCCAGTTGTCTGCCTGACAACTGCTGCTCCATGGCAGTGGAGAAACTGCAATTCTCTGTGGTATTAAGAATGTGGAGAAGATTGATACTTGTTATATTGTCAATAGCTGTATTTAGGATGGTCTATTTTCAACATGCAATCTCTGATAACATGCTATATCTCTGTTGATGACTATTATTTGTATGCATTTTTGTTTCCAAAATATCTTTCTTTCCTTTGCTGTTCTCTAGCATAACAGTTTGGGTATCTAATAAACGCAACTTCATTAATACTATCAAGACAAGGAAGTAGAAAAAAATAGGTATATCAGTTTGCCTCATTGATGTCTAACAAGTAATTAAATATACTCCATATAAAAAGGAAGACATAAGTCAGCTTAAATGAAATTTTTAGAAGTATATTGGTGGAGAAACGAGGATGAAGGAAATAAATTAAATTGTATTTTTTGTCAGTACTTTATAAGATGGTACAAGATGCTACATTGTTTTGCTTTATACTCTTTCTTTAATTTGTGACAGACCAATAGGTCTAAGTTATTATGAATCATAATGTTTTTACTTTTCTTTCCATAAGAATTCTGAAGCACTTCTTTCTGAAATAGATTTACACAAATGACTACACTTACTGAATATTTAATAATTCTTCCTTCTGAAGTTTCCAGTTGTGGTGAGTCGGAGCCAGAGGTTATCAGATGTTTGAAGTTGACTTTGATTAATTCAGTCAAGGGCATAGTGAAACAGATAATTTCTTTGATGCATTCATGGGAGGCAACAGAAAACTATGGAACGTACCAGCACAAGCAAATAGTTCCTGAAAGTTTACTGAAAACGGTTCCAAAGGAATGGAATTACACTCCTCGGGAAATGAAGAGAAAAGAATCTGGGAAGTGTGGGTGTTTTTACTGTTTTATATGTTTATACTGTTTATACTGTTTTATAAATTTGTCATAAAAGCTTGTTACCCCTTTAATGAGTACGTACCAAAATTGAACAGTTGTAATTGATGAGCATGGCAATTTGACAATGAACAAAACAATTTCCAAGCATCCTGTGTTTTTTTTTAAAGTACTTAGTGTTAAAGTTCAGTACCTTTTTCTTGAGGCTTACACCCATGCATACACAAACAAACTTTTAAAAATAATCAGTATTGTAGTACTGATAATAATAGTACTGAAAATGTTTTTAGCATCTGGCAGTAGTAAAGTGAGATTCAACGCAGAGACTTGAATCAAGACTTGATTCAGGACGGTTTAAATTTAAATACACAGTGTTGTCTGAAATTATATCAACTTATTCATCCCAACTTTACAACAGCAATTTATGTTTGAATAGCACTGAAACTGGTATGGAATTTGCTACTGCTTCCTTGTTGAAACACTGAAGAAAGAGAAATAATATATGTAATAGGAGATGTTTTGAAGGTGATTAGATGTAAAGATGATTTCTGGTATGTACTTTCATAGCCTACAGTGCCTAAAGCCTCCATCATTTCAAAAAGCTAACTTTTGGAAACATTTCACCATGAATTTATTGCCACCAAAATATTACCTGATTATTTTCAATACAGTAGTATCACTGTAGTATATTCTGGCATGAAGTTTTGAATATGTAGATTGTGGGCAAGCCAGGGCATCAATCCATTCTTTCTTTCCATATATACTCTCTTCAGCATCTTGAGGCACATTTATGCAGCAGTGTGCTCACTGCACTTTCACTGCAATCTCACTTTAATCTAGAACTTGTATGCCTATTTTAGGCTATTGCTAAGCCTGAACTGATATTAAGCTGAGAGATAAGGCTCAAACTTAGTGACAAATTAAATTGGCTATGTGACACCTAGAACACCAAAAACCTGGCTTGGTTTTTGTTTTGTTTTTTGTTTTTCTGGTTTTGGGGTTTTTTTTAAACAAGTTGAGAATACAGGTGCAATGAATCAGGGGTTTTCTTTGTTTGTTTGGTGTTTTTTTAAATCTTGACTTGATACCATATTCTGGATCACCTTTGGGTATATTTTTTCATTTTAGATATATCTTGGGTTTTGAGCAGGATATTTTCTGTAGTTCTGTAGTCTACTTCTATAGCTACTTTTAATGTCTGGAACGTTTAAAATGCAGTGCTATATAGTGTGCATGCTTATATGAAAGTTGATAAACTGAAGTTTTGTAGGTTTGAACATAGAAAGGGATTGATAGAAAACTAAAGATTATGAATGTATGTAATATCCTGAGACAGTGCAATGCTCCACTCATGAAGTTGGAAAAATATTACACTACAATTTTGGAGACAACTTTTTTACCATTCAGAATACCTGGGTGTTGTCTTTTTCATTTATTCTGTAATAACTGTGCACAGCAGGACTAATTGTTAAGAGAGTCACAGTCTGAATTCTAAATTTTCTAGGTTCTCTGTTTTTAATTCATATTATTGTTTAGATTTTGTGGGATTTATGAGGAGGAAGCACAATAGAAGTCAAGCTACAGTGTTGAGTACTTAAGCTTTTTACCCATTTTCAGTACAAAAGGAAGTTAGAAATTATCATACAACATTCAGAAGCATGCTGTGATAGAACTATAATGTTAATGTTAATCATATCTTCTTTTCTTTCTTTTTTTAAGGCTTCACAAGGCTTGCAGCTCAGGCAGTATCTATTGTAATCAGCAAGTTACCTACAGTGATTGCATGTTTGCCTCCCCCAATTAAGTACTTCTTTTTTCTGGCTGAGAGAAAAATGTCAAGAAACTTTGCTGAATTGAAGAAAGCTGGTCTGCTTGTCTGGAACTTGATTGTAATTATATGTCGGATATTTGAGGATGGAAATACCGCAGAACTTTTAACAGGTGCAACACTTGACAGATGGAGCAAAGAAAAACTCAGTTTAGTTCGTGTGTGCTTAGAAAGTATTATGGGAAAACAGAAAAGTGGTCCTAAGCAAGTGACCCAGAAGGTTATACAAAGCATTGAACAGCAGAGACCAAACTGGATTGAAAGCCAGTTGCTGAAGGCAAGAAAATTGAGCACAGACTGGTAAGAACATACTATTTTTCAAATGCTGTTGTTTGTTCTTTATTTTACTGGATTATTGACATGTTTATGGCTATTGTTCAATTAAAAAAAAATTAGATGAACAGTGATCTTATATGAAACAGATTAGTTCTTAATATTGATGGCTTTATAGCATGTTTTTGCAAATCAGTTGCATTGTTGAAACAGTAAACCATGTTGTTTCATCAGAACAGTGTCTTCATAGTACTTAGAGATTTCATATTTTTGTGATGATCCAAAAATGTGGACAATTTAGTTGGTGTATCTTCAGAATAGGAATACATACACTGGCTAGAAGGCACCACAATATATTTATAAATTAATTTTGCTATGGTGATTAAATTAAGAGGGACTATGAAAAGCTTTCAGTGTTCATCTGTGATTAAAAAGTAAGCATACTTCATTTTAAAACATAACAAACCCTGAGGGCAAGTAGGATATATCAAAACAGGACAAGGAGAGTACCCTGCTGTGCCTTTCTGAGGAAATATCAACCTTCCCTGCAGATTTGACATTAAGGTCCGAGTGTTTTAAATCCTTATAATGATTTTTCAGGGAGTTTTGTACATGTCAATGTGTTCCTAGTCCAGTGTATTTTAATGTTGAAGTAATGTACCATTCTGTAAAAATACTATTCATCAGCTTTCCAATATTAGATTTATTGGAGTTACATGATTTACTGAATTAAATTGTTGACTACTGAGAGTAAGACTGCTTTTTTTTTAATGAATAGTCTTGAAGGTTGCAGTCGTTGCTGTCCTGACAGTAATTGTCCATATAAACAAAGGATATAGTGATTGCAGGTTGGAATCACTGATATCAGTGAACAGACTTTCATGCAGTGCTTTAAGGGACAGTATCATGTTTCTACAAGTAGTCAGTTAGCATGAGTAGCACTAAGCAGTAATAGTGTCACACAAATGCTCATTGACATTGACCTTTGTAATCTTTACATTTCCATTTAATACTAATTTACAAGCTCTAATCCAGTGATTAAAAGATTGAAGCCAGATGCCAGTGACTGAAAGAGTCATAGAATAAAAAACCCATAATGATAAAGTGTAAATTGACACTTAACGGAATGGTTCCATAATGCAATTTCTAATGTTACCAAGAGAATAGATATTTCTTAAAAAATATAAATGCAGGGTAAGACAATATTGTGGATAACCTCTGAAAACTAAAACTTCAGTATTTGCACTTCTTCTGAAGCTGAGAATTTAAAATTAATATACTACTCTATTTGCTTTTCTAACATACCACAAAAATGCTGTATTATCCATCAGGTATCAGACTGTGGGAAATAAATGTGTGAAAATGTTTTCTGTATGTGTACAGTGTCTACTGTACCTAGTTTGTGACTAGGAGTTTAAGAAACTGAAGAATGCATTACCTGCTGTCCCAGTGAGCAGTTATATGATACAGTTATGAAACTAAGTCCCCTGACTTTGGTGGGATTTCTGCAATAGAAGTCTAGCATAAACGTTGTTTTTCCATTTTATATTCAAATATCATGAGTCAATTTCTGGGAAAAAAATAATCTAGTTAATAAATAGCTGAGATATGCAATGTAGAGATAAAATATTATTATAAATGCAAATTATAAAACTAATATATTAAAGCTGAAATTCAAACATCAATTAAAATAAGTGGCAGTCACAAAACCACTAAACTAAAAGCAGATCTTCCAAGAGGAGACTTGTGATGTTTACGTGCTTTGTTTGAAATAGGAATGATTATATTTCAAAATCGAAGTTGGTGTAAAATTATGTTCTGTATAACATTTTCATAATTAAAGGATTTTGTGGGTAACTGTATGCACATGCATTTATATATATATATTCATATTTATAAATGTTTATAGACTTCTAATAGATACAGTGTGTGGAAGAAAATAGAAATCATAAATTTAAAAAATTTATTTGGGATTCATCTACACAGTTGTGGAAACATCTTTGAAGTGCACTGGATTTTTATAAGCAAAAGTCTTGCTTGATTTTGTGTTACGTTATTGTTATCAGGTCTGCTAGCTATATAAAAAGTCTAAATATTATATAGGTTCTTCCATTGTGGCATACAAATTTAACTTAGTTTTTAGGAGAATTAAAAAAATCTTCAGTGAAAGGTTTAGTTGTATGCATTGCCTGTCTTGTGTACTGCCTGAAAGCATTACTATTCATTAAAATAACCTTCACTTTATGGTAGCACCAGAGCTGTAAACAGTCACGTTAGATTCTGAAGAACACGCGTCCCGAGAAAAAAAGAAATGTCTGTCTTTGCAAAGTAATTTGTCGAGTTGAAGATTATTGTTTTTCATCATGGTGACCCTGACTTGGCTGGCTGGGTGCATATACAGATTAAGATGAATGCAGTTATTCCTTGGCTGAGGTCTGCCTCTTTCAGGGCACATTCTTCCTAATGACATGATTGATAGGCAGTCCCAAATCCAGAGAGGAACTCATTAATCATAGCACTGACTGAATCCAATCATCTGCTTCACCTGCACAGTGATGGACAGGAAAGGATACAATTTGGGTACTGACACTGATACACTCCTTTGTCAGAGGTCCTCAACTTTTTCAATGTCAGTCGCTAAGAAGTTTGACAAGAAATTCAGGTTGTAGCTATGTGTGGCATCGAAAGATCAGCCTTAAGTGTGCTTTAATTTTAAAGATCAATTTCTCTGAAGCTTTTCTGTAAAATACACCATAATAACAGAGTATCACTTACATCCATTCAGCGAAGAACAAAATTATAGTTTATATTTTGAAACTATTTGCTCTGTAGGACATTCTGGAGCTGCATGTGGAAGCAATATCAACTTTAATGTCCAGCAGCTGTGTAGCATTTAAGTGAGCCTGCAGGTCAAACAGCAACTTTCAGCAGAACTAACTTTGTAATCATGGCACGCTTTCAACAGTAAACTGCAACTTACAGCTGACTGTACCAATGTATTTTGTAGTTTTTTGGTTTTACTTCTAAAAAATTAAAATATGGTGCTTTTTTTTAATTTAGAATGGTACTTCGGTAGATTTTAAATTAATCCAATAATGACTGTAGAAGGGATAATATATTCTTGTCAATCTTTCAAGTTCTTGACACATCTGTGTCAAGGTGCCAACATATATCTGTGTTGCAGCTCTAATATTTGAGGAAAAGAATTAGTTTTAGTACTTTTTTTCTTAATACTTTATCAATGTACAATACTAAGCAAGTGCAGAGCTGCTAACTTATGTTTGCATGCAGAGAGCACCATCTGACAATGGTCAGAGTTTTGATTGAATGTTTTTCAAGTCATTTGGGCCTGTCTCCTTGAGATTTTTTTGTAGCAGTTTCACACAAATACTTGTAAGAAGAAAAACGAGGAACACTACAGGGCAAAAAGCGCAACAAGTGGCAAATAGGTACCTTTGAAATGGTTACCACTATACCAGTGGGAAGAAAAAGACTTCCATTTAAAACTTCTAACCTATACTTAGAGTAATGGCTACCTTTCTGACATGTTAATTAGTCTTTAATATGTGCAGCGACAGGCAAAGAAAAATGTACAAAAGATCGAATGCAAATGCCATTTCTAGTAGCAAAGATACTTCTCTAGTGGAAAAGAAAATAAAAAAATATTTGCTCCTTCTATGTCCTTAGAGAAAAGAAAGTTTTCTGTTTTCATCTTTCACATTAAAATCATTGAAATTTTTAGAATACAAAAATGTTATTTAGCATTTATTATGTATTTGTATAAAGGCTTCAGAGATGTATATACAGCAACATTTGTTTTGTGCAAGCCAAATCTTTAAGTTTTTTTTTAACATGTAGTTTTAGCTGATTTTGTATGAATATTTTGAGTTTTATAAATTTACCTTAAGAATACTTGTATCTTTTCTATATTCTAGTGCCTCAGTCACAGTAGAAGGTGCAACGTTAGAGGAAGGAGGTATTGCACTTGGATTCACTGAGCAGAAAATAAACATGATGGTCCTGGATATCTGCCACAAACCAGGTGGCAGCGAGTACCTGAGGCAAATTTATCACATCATCCGGCTCAATGAGGTAGGGAAACGGCCTTTTTACCGAGCAATTAGGTGTGTACTGGCCTGAGGCAGCGTCTGCTGGCAGCTAAGGGTTAGTCAAGGAGGTGATAATGCTTCTTAAAGTCAATATGAAATCCTATATTGTATTGTAATAGAATCCATTCAGTTTAGGCTTTTCTGCATTTGTACAGAAAAGATTACTTTATGGGAAACAATGTAGATTTTATTTATGTACTTAAACAGTAGTATGGCTCATAAACTTCCTTCAGATTCATATTGTAGACCATAGATACATTTTAGAGTTTGAACACAGTAAAAAAAAAAAATAAAAAATCAGCAAGCCTATTGAAAAATTGACTGTTACAGGAAGTAAAATTAAATGTGGTAAATCATTTCTCCTGATTTAAAAAACAAACAAACAAACCCTACGGCTGTACTGAGGAAGTAAATGCATCCACATGAAAACCTTACTTAATCTAGATAACTCTGTTCAGTTAAAGTGCTTTCAAAATTACAGTAAACAAATTCAGATTTGTTTGCTGCACATGGAATTTGGGCAATGTAAAAGAATTATCTCATTATTGCTAAGGCTGTACTAAATTGCCCCAAGTTACCAAAAGCATTCTGATTTTATACACTGAAATAAACACAGGTTTGCTTAAATTGTATGATAACACAGATCTACACAGCTTAATTAAGAAAGTTCTGTTTATTAGCTTTAATTACTAAATTACTATTCCTTGAATGCATAAGCAGGTGCTGTTAAGATCATTGCAAGTATACAGAAATGTTTATAATAAAATGCAAAATAATGCAAATATAGGCATAGGCCAAGATTTTTCTTTTAAAAAAATTTGATAGCAAAAAAACCCGCGATTAGGCAGCTATGTCTGTATGAAGGCAATAGAGAGCAGCTCAGTACTGGCACGGTGCTTCTAGAAATCAGATCAACTGTTTAGTTCCTAAGTATAGGCTTAAAAGCAACCTTTATGCATCTGCATTTGGAAGCTTTAGAAGCAATGTAAGCATGTATGTAGAGATGGCAACCTAATATTAATACAATACAGAATCTTTTCAAGTTTCATCTCAAACAATTAAATGGTTCAGGAAGTGAAGTGAAAATTATTACTGTAATACAGTTCAAACAAAACCTTTTCACCTGGAGCACATTCAGGTTTTCTCTAAGTATAACGGAGTGAGGAAAAGATGATGAGCAAGACCTCAGAAAATAGCATATAATCCAATAGTTAGGGCAGTCACCTAGGGGACAGGATATGCAGGCTCAAATCTTTATTATGCTTGGTTTAGACCAGGGAATTGAATCTGCATCTCCCACATCCAAACAAACTCCCCAAACTGATAGACCATTAGCTACCAGCATGGAACTTCTTCCTTTTCCCCTGTTGGAGTTGTTTCACCTTGTAGAAATTGCTGTAAAAATCTGTTCTGTAACTTCTAGGGTCAAAAATAGAATCATACTCCAGCTGAAGGGGTAGAATGCCCATATCGGGTTCTGGAGACCCTGATCCAAGATCTGACTCCTGTGAGTATTCAGTTATTTATACAAAGTGGAGCAGCTCCAATAGGAGGTAAGAGGCTGAGAGAATTAGGTGGAAGAGGGACTTTAGCCTGACTTTCCACATCCCAGGTGTCTCTCCTTGAATTTCTGCAGCTAGTAAGAGCTTTGTTAAATATAGAACATTTCTCAGTGGAAAAAACTGTCTTGTTTTTAAAAAAAAGAAGACAAAAAATCCTGACCAGCTTGACTCACACAAGGACTTAACCGTGTTACTTCAAATTGCCTTTGAAACCTTTACAAAACATTTTAATGCTTAGCATGGTGTTATAATAATGCATTTTTCAATATTATTTTTCATAACTTAGATTATGTTTAATGTGCCTGACTACCAAGAAATAGACTTCATTGTCTGTTCAAAGGTCCATCCTTTTGATTGGAGACTCCTTGGACTATCAAGGGATCGTGTTCTTAAAATTAGTTTGGAGATCTTTATGCTACACTGCTTAATAATTGCATGTGAATAGAGAACAAAATGATGAGACAGAAAATTGTTGTTCTCAATAATTTTCCTTAGAAAAGCAGGGAAAAAGGGATATAGATCCTTGGAAGCTGTATTTAGAAATAGAGTGATGATGTTACGAAGACCTATGATAGATACTGTAGAACTCAAAACAGCCTACAGTCCTTCATGTATTTATCAAAAAGAATAATAATTTTAACAGCATTTTTGACTAATGGCTACCAAAGAGAAACCAACTCTCCTGAGCTGTCAGGCTCAATAATATTCTGTCTACTTGGTTTCATGCCCAGTCATTGATAGTGAGGATATAGCTCACGTTCACAAACATGATTTCATTTCTCTTTATTTTCACATTTTTGGAACATGACCCTTTCAGGGTCTACAGTATTGTACTGTACTAAAGAGTTCATTTCCCACTGTTGAATAAGTCTCTTTGTGAAAACATAAATCCACAGTATTCCAAGGACAGAAAAACGCCTGTACTGGGAGATGAGCTGTATACCACTTGGAGTGTTCAAATCCTAGCAAGCATGGACAGCAATTTCCAATACCGCTACTGAAAAACCAACGGAATTTGCTTCTGCTGGCTCTGTGACACCCAGAGGGCTGGGTTGCTTTAGATTTTGTGAAAAAGTGTGCATGGAAGGCAGTACATTTATGAAAAATAGTTAAATGTATAGAAATAGCTTTTAAATAACCCCCTTCACCATGACTTTAAAATCTTTGCTATGGCATGAAGTCATGGATGAATGGGAAAAAACCCAGACATTTTTGTAGGCTGAGGAAAAAATAGGTAAGAGACTTAGGATGTGTTTTCACAGCTGGATTACACTGTTGTCTTAAAGCAAAAAAAGCTCTGATTTTTTTTTAAATACACTTAGATGATTTCATGATTGTCTTAAGCAGTCCTGGCAATTGGCTGCAACCAGCAGAGAGAGAGTCCTGCTCTTTCTCTTGTCCTTGTGCTTTCCCACTCCTAGGCCCCGCTTTGTACAAGCACGAGAAATCGTGTGGCTTGTTTATCTGGCTGAAACCTTTCTTTTTTCTGTCTGATTTCACAACATATGCTAGTGCCAACACAAGGGAAAAACAGCTACAGTCTATGTGGATTGGGAGGGAACTTGTGCCTTTCAGGCCAGACCACAGTTGGATCAGTTTAAACTGATGATGAAATTATTCTTTTAAGACCCCCTGAGGAGCACAGGGTGCCTTGGCAGGTAGTTTACATGTTCCCTCACCTGTGCCTGAAAATTTTTATCATCTCAGTAGCACTGCAGAGTAAAAGGAGCATTTGCATCCACCCATCCTAATGAAGACTCACCTTGAGTACTTGCTCAATGTTATGGCAATCCTATCATTATGGACTTCATTTTAATAACAATAAACTGTTTAATCACAGTAGTCCTTCCAGCAAATAGATCTGTAAGTGTTTCATTATCTAGCTCTTTGTAAAATGGTTCTATTTAATCAAAACACTTTATTGGCATGCAATGATGATTTATTTACATAGTAGTTTAAGAAGTGAAAACAGAAAAGATTCTGGCCAAAATAATCATGCGTCTGTTACAGTATAGTTTCTAAAATTGCCATGTAAATCATAAATTACTTCCAGTCTTTGAATGCTTAAACAATTAAAAATAGCTTTGAAGAGTGGGAGAATATCTCTTTCCTGTGTTTAAACAACTGGTTTGAACATGTTCATCAAACAATTAATTTATAGTCATATAGTAACTATTTAATGCTGTCCAAAAAATAACTTTAAATATTTGTGTATACTTTATCACGTAAAATAAATCATATAATAGCCATCATACATTAGAACAGCTCATAGAAAACATTTGTTTTTCACTTCCACATATACCTAACATATTTATATTAAATGAGAACTGATACACATAATTTGATGACAATTTCAAAACAATAGCTTAGATCATTCTGATTTGCTTCAGTTGGATGGATGTTGATGCAGGTTATTTACTGTTTGTTGTAAAATGGTGTTACTCTTAAATACCTTACTCCTTTAATATAAGGAACTTCTATCAAGCACACTGTAAAGTTATGCTTGAAATTTAGGCAAATTTCACTTAGAAAGCTAGGTGGCACATACTGTTTTGTGGTTGTTTTTTCTTCTAAAAGGAATATTTGAAAGAGCAGCTGTCTTATGAGAATTCTTCTGAAGATGCTGTTACCTCCAGTCAATGCCTGCCTTTGACACTGAAGGGCAGAGAAGAGCAGCCTGTCTTCAACCCTTTCCAGGTGTACAGACAATCTTGTGCAACAGCGTTCAATCAGGTTTGTGAAAATCTGAAACCTTGGTTATAGTATAATTTTTACTTGTCGATCTTATTATGATCATGATAATGACAGAGACTGAAATTATGAAAGCGGAATTAATTACATGCGTTCACATTTGATGAAGTGCAAAGGAATATTATTACTCAGGAATCTAATGAGGGCACCCTCTACAATAGCATAATGTTCAAAAAGCCATTATTGTCCTTTTCTTTTATCAGAATTATTGCATGTAAGAGCAATTTGCATTTACTTAGACTTTCTGTGTTAGTTCAGTATAGTGAAGGAAAGCCCATTAGTAACGATGACATTTATTACAACTGTGTAATGGTACATAAGGGCTAGTCTTAGTCCTTTGAAAAATCATGGCAAAACTCCAAGTGCACATTTAGAATCTTCCTGATGAGTCTTTTACGGAAGCGTTGAACAGTAAAGTAAAGGATGCTTTGGAAATACAGAGATCTCTGTGATCTCTCACAGAGAACAGTGAGAATAAGCAGGGGAAAAAACACAAAAAAATGAAAGCATCCATTTATCTGTTTTTCATTAAGCCTTGTTAGTGATATGTAAAGGATTATAATTTACTTATAGAAATTAGTTTCCTGATAATGTAGCAGTTAAAGAAAATAGATCTAGTTGCCTAAACCTCTGCCAGAGTGCCACGTGGCCAATTCATCACACAAAATGGTATGTCGTTTCTGATAGCACTTGGACACTTAAAAAATCTTACAACATCGTTTCTTACGTCTTCCTAATCCATCATCTACAGTTTTGATTCTACCCCTCCATTTCAAATATTTAAAAAGAAATGGTATTACAGTGACATGAAATTCACTTTACTTGTGGTAGAAAGACATCCTTTTTCAGTACAAGTCTGCTTTTAAATAGTGTAATCTCCTTTCCCAGTTTTGAGCATTTTGGACTATTTCACCAGGTGTATTGCTGTAAAATATATGTTTTGGTTTTTTGGTTCATTCTTTTTTTTCCTTACTTGTTTAATGAATGCTGAATCATTGTCATGTTGCAATAAAAGTGCTAATATCCTGAAAAAGGAGATTAATAACAGTTTCACAAGGCTTCTCACTCCAGAGAAACATGCTTTTAAAGTATCTTTTTTTTTCTTCCACTAATCCCTTTACTTATATCTTAAATTGATAGAATTTAAGGGGCACAGAATCACTCCAATTTGAAATGCAGAAAATAGTTTACTAGGCCTCAATTCTCAATTCATTAATAGTATGGTAGAATAAGACCTTCAAGTAGTGACAACTCAGAGCAGAATTCTTCTGCTACATGACAGGTTTGCAGTGCTCTATTAATCAACAGATGACAAGGGATAGTTCATATTAAATTGCTTTGGATTTTGTAAACTTTTGGCATAAAGTCTATTACCTGAATATGGAAAAGTATCTTAAAATTAAAAGAAAAAAAGAGTAGATCATGGACCTTAAAGTACCATGTGCCAACCCTTTTGTTGACAATGACAGACTTGTTTACTGAGCTTAATAATATTATTAAATAATTTCGTTCCCTTTACCATAAAATTGCACATTTATTTAGTGGTGTGGGACTGTCTATTTATAAAATAGTGGTCAGTATAGCTCAGTGTCTGGTTTCCTGTGAAGACTGTTACCAGTGCCTGTAGAAGATGCCAGAGCATTGGCAAGGAACAATTATTCTTCTCAAAGGATACGTTTCTTCTTAAATTCATTTCTTACTGGTTGGCAACAGCCATGAAGCTTAGGAGTTAAGAATCCATGATTAATTTCTTGATTTTCTTTAAATCTATTGTAACTAGATTTGTTTTTAATACATCAACTAACATTTTATCCTTTTATAAATTCTAAGTCCCAACAAACTACTGGTTTCACAACATATTTTGTCAATAAGTTAATTATGTATTGCTTTTTAAAACTTTTTTCTCAGAAGGGCCAATTGGAATAGGCATGGCAATACTGCTTGTGAGTCCAGAGAGCTGGTTCAGCACTAAACAGAGAATGTTTGTGTTACACTATGCTATATAACATATTATAATACATAGTAATATAACAATATACACACTGCGTAGCATGGATGTGCTCTTAGCTTCCTCAGCAGATAATTTATTAAAATAAAATATTTCAAAAGCTTTCTGAAAGATAATTTGTAGTAAGCATTCCATGTATTGTTTGTTGGTATATGTAAAAATTGCAGTACATTAGGGAGGTTGACTTTTCTCTTCTGAAGTTTTGCTAATTTGTCCCTATCGTTCAAATTTAGCAAGATACTTAATCATAATTTCTATGAATTTTACTGCTCCTGAAACAAAGGCCACTAAACCACTATTCTGAGATCAACTCTAGCATTTTTATTAATGATATGTATATTTCTCACCTTCCAACCCTCTAGTTCAGTAGCTGATTCTAGGAAGTGTGTCATTTCTGTTAACAATTCAGCCACTTCATTCTTACATTCCTGTAAAAATCTTGAATAATCACCATCTGGTCCTAGTAACTTGTTGCTCTTGATTTTATCAATTTGTCCTGACACCTCAATCTCTGCCAGTGCTGCTGCTCCTCTATTGTCTGATAAGATTAAGTCTAGGCTATGCAACTCCTCAACAGTATCAACGAAGAAGAATGCTACAAAGAAATTATTTTCCTTTCCTGAAGTGACTTTTTTCAAACTGATCCTTCATTTTTTCACAGAACTGATCATTCTGGTGGACTGAATTTTTACCTGGTATACTTATTAATTTTCCTATTTGTTTTTATGACTGTTGCTACTGGCTGTTTAGCTTCTCCTTTTTATCTCTCTTGATTTTACAAATACTTCCTCCATATTTATTTATCTATTTTTAATTCAGTGTAAAGTATAGAACAGTTGCATGTTTTCTCCCCTGTGTGATTCTACTCCCACTGTTCTCTCAGTTGACTCTCTTTTTTTTCCCTTATTTCTTATCAGATGTTCACTATTACTTCTACATTCACTTTCCACTTTCACAGTATATTATTCTTTCTTTAGCTACTTGTCTCCCTTTCTTACTCTGTATTTCACCTTTATTGTTCTGCATTACTTTTAAGTGCATGCCAAAGATGAGTGTTAGGGAGAAAATTAAATTAGAAGAAGGAAGGGAATGAAATAAAGATGGAAGGAAGGGGAGGGATTGCACTGATTCTGCTTTCCCAGAAGAACCAAGTGCTGTCTGTAAGAAGAAAAAGATGCACTGCAAGATATACTTTACTCTTCTTATTTACTATTATTTCCATTGTTTTGACTTGCTTAATTTTTTTTAAACGACTCAATGCTATTTTAGTGTTACAACAATAATTTTTAAATTATTTCTTCCCAAGAATGTTGAATTGTAGTCACTATTTGACCATTACTGACAGTGAAAATTAATACTATGCAACAGGAGTTACTGTTTTGTAAACATAAGAATGTTGTGTGTGGTCTTTTGTCTGCCCACCATTATTGTAGATTGCTTTTATTTATTAAATAAGCAATATGTAGTTATATTTGTTCATATTGTCTAGACTTACTGCTGTTTATAATAACCATCTGGTGACTGGAGTGCCTTACAAAACAATAGACAAGTAAACCATCACTCTAATTATGATACAGGTTACATCTTGAATTCCAGCTACACCAAGTTTTTAATGACAAACTTTTTGCTGACAGCAGAAAATGTAAATTGCTGTTACATAAAAAGTTGCCAATTATTTTGCTTTTCAAACAAAGAGTCAAGCTCTCAGACAAAGTGGTTGGGCAGAATGCCATTAACAGTTGGAAGAATAACGGTTCAAAAAATTGATTTATCTTTTTATAAATAATGGCTACATCCCCAAATGGATTTATAAATTAATTGCTGTCTTATTGGAATAAAAACCTTCTTCTGTGGACATGATTGATATCATCTGTCTAAGTCCTTGTTCTAGACCCCCCTCCTTCTTGGTTAGTATATCACAGCTGGAGCTTTAATTTACTGATCATATTAACACTGATTAATAACTAACAATAGCTTCTTGCCATGTATCAACAGTCAACCATTACTGAATGGAACTGGGATTGGTCAAGCTTGCTGCCAAGTTATTTGGGACTGAATCAGATGACCTTCAGGGTGCTGCTGGCACACAGGTAATGGGATTTTGGCAAATAATTGCACTTCCCTGTTGTCTTTTTTACTTTATAATAGTCAATACACAAAGATTTTACTGGTGAAACTTATAAAATAAATTATACATGTATTTTTAAATATGCAATTTTAAAATGGAGATACTTATTGTCTATTTGATCCATACAAAGATGGGTTTCAATTCCTGTTTTGAGGAACCTAATATGTTCTTTCTGTCTAAGACCTGGATATATGTTGATATTGCCCTTATACAGTGCTTTACAAAGAAATTAGTAACTTTTGCAAAGCTATATTGCTCAGGGAGGTTTCAGCTGTATAGCACAGAACCTGGGGGATGTTTATTCAAGTTGCAATGACTTTTAAATTCAGTTGGGGGCGTGACAAATGTAGTTAGAAATAGAAAGTGTTTCCTGAATAGTTTTTAACCAATGGAAGTTATTTTAATATTTTAACAATTTTTTACTTGTAAAATTTAACTGCTTAATTGATAAGCAGATACATTCAATGCAGAATTGATACTTGTTAAATTCAGAAGTAGCAATTTGTTAAATTCAGAAAATTGTAGGTGGAAAAAATGGGTATTTTTCTAAAATATTTGCCACTTATATCCTTGTGAAAACTGGAAAACTTACAAGTTGCAAACTAAGAAGTTTAAGATTCCCTTCTTAATTCTGAATTCTCCTGATGATATCTAATATGGTCATATCATTCATCTTTTTAACTGAAATGTTTCTCTATTTAGAAAGTAGAGTGACAATTTCAAAAGTATGTGAATTTGCATGTCAAAAATGTTTTTATGGTAAAAGCCATTTTCTCAATTTATCTCTAGCAGTTAGTCTTAAATATTTAATTCTTCCTTCATTTCATATATAAAATATTTGTACAGTCTCCTCTAGTCTTCTTTCTTAATTTTCTGTGATTAATTCTGTCCCCACCCAAAGTGATATTTTCCAAAATTTTAATGCAATTGCACAAAAAATGATGCTGGCGAAAATGTGCCATTCAGTTCTCCTCTTATGTCCTCTGTTACCCAGTACCAGACAGAATATGGGACTTCATGGACTTTTTGGTCTGTACTAGTAGTGTCATTTTTATGTTAAATAGCAGAGACAATTAAGCACTAATTTTTTTTTCTTTGATAGTTCTCCTGCTGATTGCTAACACTTGTCCTTCATTAAAAATGAAGTCGTTTGCCCTTTTAAAAGGGATTCTAATAAAAAGTCTTAGACTCAAGCTGGTTCTTGAACTTCCCTTCATGTTGATGTCATCAATATGAGCCAAAGGGAGCAGAGAGGACTGCTGTGATTTGCAGAGGGAACATTTTCTGTGGACATTTCATCTTCTCTGATATCTTGAAACACATTTCATTTTTCTTTTGATCTCTTTATAGAGTTTAGAAAGAAGTCACATATATGCCTTCTCTGTCCTTCTCTGTATTTCACGCCTTTGTCATACCATCTATTGTTGCATCCTTTTTTTATTTAATAAGTGCCCTAATTGTTGTCATCCTTCCTAATTTGAAAATGTCTCCATTCATTGCCCTTCTACATGATATGGAAATTCTCATCTAGAAGTGACATTATGCAAGCCATTAATGATTAGCTCATGGATTTATTATTTAAACCACTCTTCTGTACTTTACAGACCAACAGATCATTTAAACCCATTGTGATCATTACATAGAATTGTTAATCCAGTATCTGCCACAGCAACCAGCATCTCCAACACAGCTTGTCTTTATGTGACTTAATTTTTAGCATAGCTAGAGTATGTCTGCTCATGTTTTCCAGCTGCCTAGGCCAGTTCTACCTGGTTCATGGCTCCTCAAGTAAGCTTTGCAATGACTCAAGTGAGCCCTATCTTTAGGTGATTATTCACGCTCCTTCCTAAAACTGCCTAAGTCTCAGCCTTACTTGTGCTCAGGAGTTAAGGTTCAAGCTGAATGGGTGTGTGATTATTTTGACCTCCTGTTTATGATGGATCCATTCTGTTTCTACTATTTGCCTCCTGAGATGAGTTAAACAAAACTAAGGGCACTACTTGAAAAGAGTCAGAACCATCAGTTTAAAAGTGGAGTGCCATAATATTTTAATTACTCCTTTCTTTAACATGTGCTAAAGCTTTCCCTTATCAGTTACTTCTGTGCAGGCAAAAATATTTTTACCTGTTCACAGTGATATTGGGGTCTATTTTCTTTTTCTTGTTTTTAAAGAGAAATACTGTCTGTTGCATACGAAGTAAAATAAGTATGCTCTGCTCTCTCTTTGGTGGAAAAAAAGTAAAAATGCTTAGGGGACTCATTTACAAGGGAAATGCTCCCCTAACCTAGTTAATGACTGAGTTAGGTGGGAGGGGGTTATGGGAGCATTGTCCCAGAGCCAGCAAGTGGTAGGCAAATTAATTGGTTGGTGGTTAGGGGAAAGTAAAAGGCGTTTAGGACTGGTTAAAAAGGGAATGAATTGTTGTGTACTACTCATTGTTGGCTCCATGTGAGCACGTGAATCTAATCCACGCATTCCTACAATCCTCAAAGTAAAAGGGTTTAGGAAATTTTTCAAATGAAAGATGTGGATGGTTAATAATATTATTTTATTTCCAGGTTTTCAAATATAGAACGCTATCAGAAAAAGCCTATTCAAGCTAAGCAGTGACACAGAAAACAATGTTCATCCCTATTTACAGTTCATACCTTTAGAAACTGCAAAGAACTTTTTCCTTACAGGAAGAAAAGGGATATATAGATGGATTCCTTTCCTTTCTCGTTTTACTTCTGATTCTTTTTTTTTTACAAATAGTTTGAGCTTCAAGCATAAAAGTTAAAACATACTTTTCAATTATACTTGAAATAATATCTTTTAATAATAAGCCCATTAACATTCAGCTAATTTATAGTACTTGATTTACCCAAGTTTTAAAAAATGTCCTGCATACTTACACAGATACATGCTGCTTTTTTGAATCTTGGCACTCACTTGTATATCCTTAGATATTTCAGTACCAAATGGGAGTTGCTTACCTCTAATACATATATTAAGACAAGAAGACCACGTGCTTTTAATTATTGTTTAATTTGCGTGTATCTCAACTTTTAATCACTCTCCTGCTCATAAAGGAAAAATTGTTATTGTCTGGCTAAATCAGCATATTGAAACTGTTTCTGCAGTTTATTCTATCAACTATGATATCTTCTTTTTAACTGTCTGGCCACCATCTCTGTGCATATTATCACATTTGAAAATACTTTAGTGACTGTGGTGAGTTGACCCTGGCCAGCAGCTAAGTGTCCGTATAGCTGGTCAGTCACTCCCCCAGCAATGGGATGGGGGAGAGAACTGGAAGAGCAAAGGTGAGAAAACTCATGGGTTGAGATAAAGACAGTTTAGAAAGTGAAGCCAAGCAACACACGTAAGCAAAGCAAAATAAGGAATTCATTCACTACTTCCCGTCGGCAGGCAGATGTCCAGCTGCTTCCTGGAAAGCAGGGCTCCATCGCGTGTAGTGGTTATTTGGCAAGGCAAATGCCATAACCCCCAACTTGCCCCCTTCCTCCTCCTTTCCCCAGCTTTTATTGCTGAGCACGACGTTTCTATGGCGTGGACTATCCCTTTGGTCAGTTGGGATCAGCTGTCCCGGCTGTGTTCCCTCCCAGCTTCTTGTGCACCCCCAGCCCAATTGCTGGGGGGGCAGAGTGGGAAAAAGAAAAGGCCTTGGCACTGTGCAAGCACTGCTCAGCAGTAGCCAAAAACCTGGTGTGTTGTCAACACTGAGGCACGAACCCAAAGCACAGTACTATACATTACCCTGTTTGTTTATGTACTCTCCTTTATACTGATATGTAAGTCAAATACTTTCTGATCATTTATTTTCAGAGAAGTATCTCAGCAACTTGTACATAGTTATAAGATATTAATATTTTGCTGGAGTTTGAGATGTGACCTTCCTTCTGCAGTTCTACAGGACTTTCAGGTGCATTGAATACATTACTATAGAGAATAACTACATTCCACTCATATAATTAGGAGAAACAACCAAGACATTTTTGTAACAGCTGAAGCCATTCTCCAATATTGCAGTAATTTGCTGTTCTGAGGAGGAGCGGCCGGGATTCCTCCCTCTGTGCTTAGGGAAGTTTCACGGAGCACTGGTGCCAGTGCAGGGCAAAAAGATTTGGTTGGAACGATGGCGGAGGGTGCATGCGAGCAGGAGCATTCTGGGAGCTACAGGAACAGACAGAGAACTCATGACTGGCAAAGCCAATAACAGTCAGGTACAAGATCTTAAGAATAGGAAGCACAACAACTTAATAACTGAGAGGGGAAGGGAACATGTTGCTTTACCATAAATGTATCTGGTGAGAAACAGTACCAAGTTAGAAAAATTATACAAGTGAAAACCAATATTTGTTCAAGTGGATAAGAACTGCCATGAAAAAGGTCTGGACTGGAAATTAGAAGATGATTTCCAAGAGATAAGCCAGTGTAGCTCAAGAGAATTTTTCAGAAAGCGCACAGTGATATGAGCTTAAGCAGTTTTAAGTTGAAACAGGATAGACCAAGTGGTTTATTTCCAGTCATGTGTTCCTTTGATAAATATTCTCAACTGCCCAGCAGCTTCTCAAAGCAGAGTAGAAAACCTGGAATTGTTTATGTATTGGCTTTAAGAAAACTATAAAAAAATAATAAATTTGTTTTCTACTAAAACTGGATAAAATATGTAGGCTTTCTAGTAACATTTGATGCAAAATATAGACAAACTCTCACATTCTTTGGATTCCAGAATTTTTCTTAACATAGTCCAGACTGCATTCTGTCTTACAAACTACTGGGCTATTTGCAAGTGAAACTGCTTTTTAGGAAGGTAAAGACTATCCTTGGCAGCAGGGTGCTGCCCTAGGATTAAGAAGATCTCTTTATGCTGCGAAAGCTGATCTTGTACCTAGTGTCTCCTTTTTTGAAATCCTTTTGACTGTATTGGGTGAGGACTGACTACTTGCCCTTTGCAAATAAATTTGTTCATATAGTTGTGGCATTTGTTCCCCATACTAGAGTTAGGTGATAAAATTTTATGTTTTGCCATTGATTAAGCTTAATAAAACTGAAATTAAGTCCAAAATTCTTGTTTAGAATTTTGAATGATTGCAGGGCAAAATCTGCATAGCTCTTGTATATTCTAGTGGATACACAGACACCATCTGTTGAGAATGGTAGCCATATGGTGAACTATTTATAGAAAATGTTTATATTCATTGTGTTGTTGATTATCTAGATATCCAGAAAATGCTCTTTTAAAATCCAGTTTATCAACACATGGAAAAATGTATTATGTAGTTTTGAAATTGAAAGAATGTCAGCAAACTGCATGTGCTTTGTTGTCTGTGAAAGAGTTTTTTATGCAACTCTACAAAAGCCCGAATCTGAGAAATGACTGAAAATACCAAGGATATGAGAAGGTAGGAAGTTCTGTAACAATTTTCTTCATAGAAGAAACAAATGGTGGAAGAGCAGTTACTGTCACAATGCCAAGACAGAGACCATATCTGCATGGCAGAGGATGCCAGTGTTACGTCTAGTGTACTTTTGGATGTGTTAGTCAGTCCTTCTTCTAAACTGCAGATGCTCCTAGACCTTTTGTATCCAAATTGCTGGATATTGGAAATCCATATTGATGTTACGGATGAAAGTCAACTATTAATGATGTGTTGGTGAAGAACTGGGATGCCATTAATACTGCAGTAATCACCACCTGCTTGGTGAGATTATAATGGATGCCCTTATAATGCGTGTGAGAACAGGCTCTCTCAAATGCATGGGTGGCTATGAAAGACAGTATCCCATCGTTCCTGTATCAAAAGAAGCAGGTGGAAGGTATTAATCCATTATTGCACATCTCTTGGTTGATCACAGAGTCAGGTTTAGACCCTAGTGCTGGATGCACCAAAAAAAAGCCACTGGGATTTTGAAGAAAATCTGATTTTGACCTTTCTGGATAAACAAGGACCCTTTTCCATAAATGAGTTGGTCAATAACAAGGTGTATGTCACATCCGTCAACATAAGGATTACCCTTAATCTGCTTATCCTCTTCTGACATAGCTAATGAAACTGTACTCTGACCTTAAAGGATCTGTCAGAAGTAGGCTTAGTTCCCTGCCGAGCAGTTTTAAAGCATTGGTGGCAGAATGTAGATCAGTAAGCAAGAGGGAAGATGGTACCTTGTATTACATATGGTTTGAATGCCACTCCAGCCACTATTATGTATATAGTTGTGGCATGAATTTCACAAGTAAGTGAGGCTAAAGGTGAGACTTCCCATATGCAGTACGCTTTAGACTTTTCTGGTTGTTAGCAGTCTCTCTCTCCTGCAGACGTGTTGATGAATCCTATGAATAAAACAATATTCTCCGACAACATTCTCCAACAAAAGATGCTAAAAAGTAAGAGACTGCCATATCCCAGTTAACCTTAGTTAATGTGAGCTCCTTTTTAATACTTGGAAGGCCTTTATGATGAGGCCTTTGCCTACATAGGATATGGAAGTATGTACTTATCAGCTCTCTTTGAAGGAACAACTATAAAATTGCTTAAATAAGGTTTCATTCTAATTTGCTATTTCTGTTGCTCAAACCCAGCCTCTAGAAAAAAGTAAAAAAAAAAAAAGTATTGGCAATACATGTTTTGCATTCAAAAGTGTATTAAGCACAGCTTGTTGGCTACAGCATAGGCCTGTGAGCTAAACCCCATTCTTCTAATAAAGTCTCACTGTATCTTGGTTTCCCAATTTAAAATTAGGTAACATTTGTCCACATATTTATGTCCTTTGATATGTTTTGATGGAAAAATGCTAAGTAAATGCAATATATTAGTGTTAATAATGCATATATGCATTTATTGTTAGGATTCACTTTCATTGGTTTCTTTAAAAGTATATATCTTTTCTTCATAACTAGATATTTTTGTATAATACGACCACAAATCATTATTTGGAAGTGTGCCACTTTGACATTTTATGTCACTATCTAATTAACCTGGTGATTGGCATCCCATGACCTGGCTGACTTTCCTTAAAAATAGATACTTCCTCTCATCTGCAAATAATTTGCTTTCCTTTCAACTCTGTCTCGCATCCTGTTGCTCACTAAGGATTCTTAAGTGGAGATAATAATGTTTGTCTTCTTATCTGTTCTTTTCTTCTTCCTCTTTTTGAGCCTTTCTGATCCAAGTTTTCATTCTTAATAGATATATAGTGATCATAAGTGTGTACAAAAGCTCTAAATGTGTATTAATGCATGCAGAGTACTGACTGCCCTAACTGTACACGCTGGGTTAGCTGCTCATCTCATCTATAGGCTTTCTTGCTACACCTACAAAAGAAGAGGCTACAAGACACAAGCCAACAAGCTAAAAGTCTGTTTTGCCCACCAACCCGTTGTTTCTTACTTCTCCTTTTAGATAAGGGATTTTCAGCAAAATGCTAGTAATGCAGAGTAATTCAATTTCCATACAGGGATCTCAATTTCTTTGCAAGCTGTGATGAGTTGAGACATGCAAATCCCCTGTAAGGTAGAGGGGGGAAGTATTAATATCAAAGTCAATCAGATGGAAAATGTGGTCCTGCAGTCACCTTTAAGGTTTCTTCTATATTGCAAAAATAGTCTGTAGCAAAGCCAAGAGTAGAACCTAGCTCTTTTGACTAAATTTTAAGATACAAAAGCTACCATATAGTGTTTGATCTGTAGGAACTGTTGATGTGCAGTCCTGGGTGGCAACAAACGGGAGGTGGCTTAGCTTTATAATTAATTGCTTAGCTAACTGGAATTACCTCGCAGTTTTCTTAGGACGTGGTAGGCCCATTAGTTTTCCTCCAAAGGAGATGGAGAACAAATATATGCTTTCTCTTGATCTTGAAACACTTGCTATTGCTACCACAAAGCAAGTAGTAAGGGCTGGTGGCTGCTACTGTGCAGTTTACAGACCTTTGTAGCTATATCCTCTTTCTCTCAGAGCTACAGCTTTCCCACAGGTTATTGGCTTTCTCCCGTGGCTTTCCTGGATGAAATTCCTCTGTCCTACCTGGCTCACCGTGATTCAACAGCTAATTGATTAAGAAAGGATGATAAGTCCCAAAGATCTTACTGCCTCTTTCCCAGGCCCAATTGTCAAAGTCAAAATGCCCTTGAAAGTTTTGCAATCATGATACAGTTTTGAAGATACAGCAGAGTTGGGCAGTGTCACACGTGCTCTTAATAGGTTCTGTGATGTAAGTAGTCAGTTTAAAACTGCATAGACACTGTCATTTGGGGGTTCCTGATGCTGACTGATAATATGGCCCAGAAAAAGTGTGTGTTTGTTGCTTTTTTCCCCTGTAAACTTCTTTCCAGGGTATAACAACAAAATTTAGTCTTTGTGAAGAGTGGGAAACCATTATGCATCCTGCATCATGTAGCAAAGAGGGAATTCAGAATTGTCATTCTAATAGTTGACACTGGAAAATGTCATTGAAGAAAGCTTTTTTATGTTAGTCTTTAGATTGACAGGTTATGACAAAACTGCATTCATGTTGCTTGAATACATCTTTTGTCTAGTTTTACATGCTTTTTGACTTGTCTAGAAAATGACATATTGAGGTTTTCATTAGCCTTAACCAGGTGTGATTTTCTTTATGGAAGATACCTTGGTAGGACTACAGTTGAAGGCGAATAAACCAGTGAAGCTTAGAAAGGCCACGGCCTTTCTTCAGATGGTAGCGAAGAATTGAAAGACTCATTAATCAACAACCAAGTCACAGGTGTGATGGCTTTCCTGCAAACTGCCAACAGACTGTGAAAGTCACATCCAACACATCTATGAACATTCTTAAACTTTTGTCTTTCCATTTTAGTTGAAAAACACAAGCTTGGAATGTTTTCGTTATTGATTTGAAAAAAAAAAAATGAAAACATTTGTTTGTTTGCCAAGGAATACTACTCAGTTTAGAAAACAAAGAAAAACCTGATACTGTTTTCATCCTTTGCTCATTGTAATACAATAACAAGTTCATTTAAATGGGCACACAGTTTTGATTGCAATGATAAGTGTAAACAGTTTTAATATTATAAATTTTTGTACACATAAAATGTGTGCAAAAGCTTTAACAGAAAAATTTAATAGAGGGATTTTCTGCATATACATGAATGGTCATTTTCTTCATGATTTTCCAGTCCTTTCTTCTAGGACAAAAATTATCTGGAACAAAGATTCAGTTATGTTGTAGTGCTGCAATGTAGACAGAAAGTCATAAAATGTTTAAAGTGAAATGATTTAGAAGGTTTTATTATTTAATCAACCTGCACTGGATTTTTCACCGGCACTGATGGGAAAAACCCATAATAAGAAGCCAAAGAATGAAATCTCCATACAATTTTTCCACATCATTCTTCCTTAAACTCTGTGGATCCCCTGGAATGAAGGAGAGTCTAGTCAGCGGTCTTATAGCTCCCCATTAATTTTTTTCCCCCAGATTATCGTTAAATTGATATACTCCCTGTAGATAAAAATTAATTTTACTCTGTCAAAGAGCAATGAATATGAATTTGCTTGGATTTTTGTATTTGCTAATTCCTTGTTCTCACTAATTCTCATATTTTTCCGAATATGGATGGTCAGGATAATAAAAATTCTTCTTTAAAATCTGAAGCACATGAGAGCAGTGTCCCACCTTCATGTGGGACGAGGAATTTCTTTATAGAAGTAGTCTGGTCTTCTGTTTCCCTCTTTAGCACATCCGTCTTAATTTCTAGATATGAAGTTCAAAACTAATTTTAATTTGCAATCCATATTCTCCACTTTTTTATGCCTGGATTGCCAGTTGCAAAGTTATTTTGGTCTTACTCAATTTAAATCAATGGAACTGTATATAAGTATAATGCCTGCTGGCTCAGCAACACTGTAATGCACACAAAAAGCAAGGAAGTAATGGTGCTGCATTTATTGATGAAGTAATAAGGTATTATAATAGTGGTATATCAAAAGTGATATCTGCTTTGCCTTTACGAGGCTCAGTAAGCAGATATTTGAATATACCTGTCTTTAAGATATATCTGTAACAGATTTTATCTGATTACTCAATGTAGTGCTACTGCTTGTTATTGGAGGGCTTGTTAAAGTATATACAGCTGTCATGTCATGTCACCCATTTTAGAAAGAACCGTTGTAATTTCATTTTAATGGCAGTGTATTTTAAAACAGATTTTACTATTGGGATCAGGGAGAACTGTATTTTGTTTCAAGTTTGACCATAGATTATTGCCTATATTTTTGCCCATTAACTTTCTGTTGTTGCTTTAACTCAGTAATTAAACACCCCCGCAAAAAAACCACCCTCTAGAATAATACAGAAATGATCCCTTTAATTGTACTAATAAAGACTGTGACAGCTGAATTTAAATACAACCAAACTCTTCCCACTAAAGTGTTAATGAAATTAACAATAAAAAAGTATAATGATTTCTCTTGGGATAATTACATGGGTAATTTAACAGCACATTTGGATAAAAACTGAAAGCATTTATGTGATATATAGTTAAACCTCTGTAAATGGTATATAGAAAATCAAAGGCTTTCTTATTGTCTTTCAAGTACAAAAGAAATCTTTAAAAATGTTAAGTAGTAGCTCCTCTTAAAAAGTAAATTTATCTTTCATTTCTCTCGTATTTTCAACATCACATTATTTATTGTTTCATATGGAGTGACAGTCAGATCATGCTATAGAAATAGCATTTAATGTACTTACTAGTCTCAAAGTGAGTGCATAGACAATTGGGTGTTCTCTTGCATAGCTCAGTGGAAGAATGGTTGTTGCATAAGAAACTTTGATATGATACAGAATTTTAGCAATAAAAAAGAACAGTATTTGAATAGTAAATACATTAATTTGGAGAAGAAAGATGTGACAGTGACCTTACAGGCATTATGTTTCAAAAGAAATAAGCCACAATTTCAAATGTGAGCTGACTAGCTGACTTTCCATTAATACAGTAATATGGTATCAAAGATCTTTGGTGCCTTGTTGACTCTTTGCATGCTGTTCATCACACGCTGTGATTGCCCCATGTACAGAAATCAAGCTAATCTGGTAGATGTTCCTTCACTTCTTCACTCCTTTTTTTTTTTTTTTTTTTTTTTTTTTTGAGAAAAGAGATTCTTCTCCAGCATCTCTGCTGCACTGAAGCAACTGCAATTCACAGAGGGAAAGGTAGTTCTCCAGTAGGCCAGGCACAGGTTATTTATTACTTTCATTGGGTCATAGTCAGCACCTTAAACTCATCTGGAGACCAAGGGGCTTTCATGATGATCACAGAACATCCGATAAGCATATACTCTGTTCATTAAGTGAATTGATGCTTGCGGCAAGTGTCATTTTTCTAGTTGTTTTATATTATAGCCAGAAGCTGAAGCGTGTTCACCAGCTCTCTCCTTCCACAACCCCCAAATGTGGTTTCAGAGAAACAAGAAGCTCCCTATTCAGAATAAATCATACATATGACTCAGGCTAAAGCCTGGCTCCTTTTTTTAGATCCAGCCCCAACTCTACTCTACATTAGTTGAAGCATCAACCCATATTAAGCAAAGACAAGTGAAAGACACATAATCATATTTCTTTCAAATATAAATAGCCAGTGCCAACAGCAAATCTCTCTCTCTCCTCTTTCTAATAACCTCCTAAAAAATTCCATGTGTGCCTTGAAGATTAGCAATAACAGAATGGCATTTTATGGGATTCCAAACGTGACACGTCTCCAGGAAAAGGAGTAATTACAATTACTATCTGACACTGAAAAATTAAATGCGTTCCCAAAATTGGATGTATTAGACTTACAGAGAACAGTTCTATTCACTTTTGCCAATATCTGCAAACAGCCTAACAATGTCTCAAGGGGTAAATGTAGGTGACAGATACAGCAGCAATTCCCTGGACACTTGTTCTCTGTGTGTCATGAAGAGATCATTGACCTCTGTCTATCTAAACATCATCCCAAAATTGTCATAGATCAAGATGATCTATGACATTCAGGTATTTTGAAGTTATGCTCAAAGATCATTCTCTAACATCATGCCCGAAACAGAATGGTTTGATACCGACCGATCTGAGTTAACCAGCTTCAGGCTATAACTTTCTGAGCAAGAACGATTCAGTGACAGTCAGCTGGCAAAGGGTACTGCTTTTCTCGATTACTTTTCCACCAGGAAAGGTAGTGGGCCTAGAACAAGGTTTGTGTGATGAGGCTTTCATAGTTTTGTAGTGTCTTCATTATTGGTAAACATTTCTGGTAGAAAATTAACAGATTCTGAGGTCTTAAGGCCATGCTTTAGTTTATTTTACAGCAACATAAAGGAGTTGCTCTAATTATTTTAGAAGTATAAATGTTGTTAATTTGTTGTTTACTTCATCGATACTTAGATCAGTGAGGATGGAGTTTCCTTTGCAGAAACTATGTTCCTTATACCATGATCTTTTAATTCTTCCATCAATTTATTTTAATTGTTTTTGCAAGTGCTTTTCCAGCCCTATTAAAAAAACCCCAAACATTTCTTATTTCAAAAGAAATCGGTCTTATTACTCTTTGTACCTCTAAGAATTATTTTGTTCTTACAATTCTCAGAGACTCACGTGTGTTCCCTCTGGTCTTGATAAATTGCTATGATTTTAGGTTTTCAGTTTAAGGTCTTCTGACCTTCAGTCTTTTGATGGTACCTAATGCGTATCATCTACTGAAACTAAGAGTGATGTATTTTTTCCTCCTGCAGAATATAGAATTGCATATAGTACAATCTCCGTTGCTTAGTTTTCAGCTGTTTTAATTTCAGCTTCTTGTATTTAATGAGATTGTATTAACAAAAACTTTTCCTTTTATTTGCTGTGCAACCAATTTTTCCACAAAATAATCCCTGAAAGTGTGGAAATTGTATTTCCAAACTATTTACCACTATATTATTGGACCATTTTATATGAAAACACCTAAAATCATTCTAACTAGCAGTCTCATTGACTTTGTCTTCTTGGTCTGATTCTTTTGGGTAATCAGTATCCTTCTTGGTAAATCTGGATGTGGTATGATAGCTCTAGAAACATATGTGTATTCTAGAGGTCTGTCCATATAGTTTTATCTAGAATGGTTTTCCATTTATGAAATTTGTTTTATCACTGTAAGTTAATCTTTTCAACATAATCAGTCTATTCTTGTAGTTTGTAAGTGAGTATTCCATCTCCCAAAAATACAAACCATTCCATTTTGATTCTGCAGTATCTTTTATATCAGGGGAGGGGGTGAGGTGAAGTGTCCCCCTTTTTCTTCTCTGAGTATGCATAGATGTTTGTTGAATATGGCTGCTTTGTTTTTCAGTTGTTTTTATTTTACTCCTGAATTTTACATTGCTGACCCTACAGCTCCTACCAATCCTAAATGTATTTTCCTTCTTTTCATGTCAACAGTCTCATTTACAGTGATTAGGAGAGAACTCTTTCCTTTCATGATGGCCTTTTCATGACATTTTCTTAACTTTGTCAAATTTAGTTTTCTCATTTTAATCTATCTTTGCTGTCACATGCAGAATTTTCCTACATTGGGATTAATGAATGATTAATCTTTTTATTCCATACTACAACATAATCCTGAAACAGCTTATTAATATCCTTAATCTAATTAGTTGTCTCTGTGAATTCAATACAATAATTGGAATTCAACATGTTAGACTAGATTGCATGTTTGCAGTTCTGGGGCTTGAGAAGGAGACTACTTGGAATTAGCAGTGTTTCTTTGGCCATCTGTTTGTCTTGTGGTTGCATAGCTGTGGTCTGCAAACAGTTGTTTGCCTGCCCCACAGTACATGGTCTGTATTTTGTCCATATAAGTACACTGAAAATACAGGCTATAGAAATTTTAATTAAAAGTTGAATGATAGCTTTTATGGGGGCCTACTAGGTATTCTGAGGGTGCAGTACTCTTTTATTCTGTAAAATAAGACAATAGTGAACTATACCATTATACTATCCATTAAATCTAGTCAGTCCCAAGAGCAGTTTTGAGAGATTATTTTTTTCAATTTGGTTCAGTTATGACTTATTAGAAATTGTTCTTGAATGTCAGTAACACATGCTACGTATCTGTTCATATGAGGACAAACCTATGTCAGTACGAGATACTGTGTTACTAGTGTCAGATCAGTAAAGTATTTAAGTGAATATTTACTGTGAGGCAGCAAAATAGGATTTAAAGAAGTGATGCCCTATATCTCAAGGAATATATTCTGAAGTGCTTCATTTTCAGCTGAAGGAAATATTCTGTTGACTTTTTTCTTTTTTTTTTTTAAAGAAAAACATTTAGTAATATACATTTAATCTTTGGGTTATTGTATCATCTGTTGTTTAGGAATGCTAATTGTTAGAATAAGGAAAAAAATAGAGTTTAAACAACATACTAGTTCCTCCCACTGGGCTAAGAATTAGCAAAGTCATGGCTTCACAAAGTTGGTGTCAAATATTTCTGCAGTTAATGCAATAAAGAAATTAGAATGAGTTTTTCTTACTGCACTGAAATAGCTTAGGAAGAGGGATGAAGAAAGGAAGGTAATTTTTCTGTTGCTTAAAATACTATTCTCATAGTTTATTGAAATGATAAATAATAAGACTGAAACATGTAGAACAAGCTTTGGTATAACTGAATTAATTTTAAAAGAGCTGGGGTGTTACAGGGAGTGCGCACCCTGTGAACTGAGTGGTTTTTTCTTTAATGACATTTTCTCAGCATCCGATAATAACATAAAAATAAAGCTTTTATATCTTCTGAAGCAGACTTGTCAAGTTCTCAGTGGCATCTTATAATTGTGAAAACTGAAGGTATGCTTTAGCTCTCCTCTGTTAAGCATCTATATCGAGGTCTTATTTTTCTCTATAGTTTTAAATGTGTGGGAGAATTTGATCAGTGTCCTTTTTATATTCAAAATGAGCCAGCTTCTGTCTCAAAAGTGTCTTATTGTCATGATGTCACTGCATCTCAAGATTTGTGACCTTTTGCTCCATATGGATTCATGGTAGTCCTCGTGTTTTTGCAGACTAGATTGCTTTTGTCCCCCCGCTAGGGGGTATCAAAGCCTTTTGGACTAAAGTTTCACATTCTGGTAGGTTTGCAAATAAATAAATAAGTGAAATAAAAATAATATACTAAAAGTACCCAACAACAACTGAAAGCACCCAACAAAGAAACAAACCTAAAGTTTATGTATAATAAGGACCGCCAGATGTCGCAAAGGCATCATTGATGAAGTGTTTTTTTATCCAAAATGTGGCACTTATATGAGGAATAGTAGTATTGTGTTTGAGAGTTGCAGAGGCCATAACAGGTCAGTGAAATGTCCTTCAAACATTTGATTTTTACATTTGAGAATAGGCCAAGATGAAAAGATAACCACATATCTGACATTGACGTTACTACCATTTAGACAACCGATGCAATTGCCTTAGTCAGTGGGATCAATCAGACCTTTATTACTTTGAAAACCACATAAAAGATTTAGTTTTGTTTTTTTCTTATAAAAAATGAAGGTTCTGAACTTCATCAGATCACAAACTTCTAAATGTAAAATCATTATAATATGTATATAGTTTTATTTTCCCCTTGTTCTTTTAAAAGTTGGATACTATAAAAAACATTAAAAAGAATAACAAGTAGTCTTGAAAGAATTTGAGCTGAGTTGAACAGTATGCATAAATTGGCAGTTTAACAAGTAGAACTTGGAAACAAGTATTTGATGATTGATTTTTTATTGAGACAGAATGAGAATGATAGTGGATAAAGTGATTTTCCTTATTGAGAGAAAATATAGTGTTTTTCAACATGTCTTCAGTATGAATGGAAGCCCTGTCACAAAAACTGAGCAACACATAATATCTTTTAAAAGGTAAATTAACATAAGTATATCACTTAGTTTATGGATCAAATTTTACACTTGTCAGTTTTAGTCATAATGTCATAAAGTTTATATTATAAAGATAGTGTTATTACCTTTGTTATGTCCTGGAAAAGCCTAATATTAACTGAGTTCATTGTAGAATTTAAAGTATATTCAGCTGAAGAAATGCCAGTGCAGAAAATTAAGTCCAAAATATGTATTCATGTGCAGATCTTAGTCAAATCCCTAGTAATTTTAAGTACTTGAAATACATTATTCAACAAGTAACCTGGTGTATGGTTGCGTTTAATGGGCTCTGCCTGAGTATACAGAAGCTGTCAAGATAAAATATGGAACATGCATCATTCTAATTCAATTATGATTATTCTTAAAAAATAAAATAAATGTGTGTCCATGTGTGTTTGTGTTGTATGTGGAAATGTGCAATCTTTATTGCTAAGACTGGATTTGAATTTGGTTTGTATGATTCTTCCTAATTTCTCTGTTGCTCGGGAATATGTGTATACGCCACATATACACACAACATATAAACAGATAAATCATGTTTATTCAAATGTTGAAGATGTTCAAAATGTTAATTGGATTTATACTGAATGCATATATGTATACTGAACATACATTTCTGCTTCCCCATGTTATACATAGAAAAATAAATTAGTGGTATAGTTATGCATATACATATTTGCATAACTGTAATAACACAAGTTAAACAGGCCCTGGACTTTCCTCTAACTTCAAGTAAAATGCTTGTTGAGAATTGATGAGTGGAAGCAAGCATGCCTTTTTCTCCGATCATGATTTCGATTACATTTGTATTTTATAATTGTGATGTCAGTGGAGTTCTTAACTTAATAGGCAGTTCCTAACTTAATAGACATAGTTGCATAATATTCCATGGATATCAAATTCTTAACTCTACCTTTGAAGTCTTTGCATGACAATTGAGGGGTTTTTTTGGTCATGGGTTTTTAAATGGAGATACATTTACATATGTGCGTGTTTGTGTACTCTGCTTATGAGCTACATACATATGGAATACTTTGTGTTTTGTTCTAAGACTTTATGTATATTTAACCTTTAATTTAACTAGCAGGTTGTAAGATTTCCATAAAAAATAGATGAGCTTTGAACTCACTGAATGTTATTGGTGTAGCACAATCAATCATTTCTAAAGGTTAATGGTGTTAAAAACAATGAGAACATATGTCTTATTTTTAATACTGTTATATTAGTAAAATTATTTAGCATAAGTAAGGAATTTGTATCCTGTTCTTTGTGTTAAATCAGGATTTACAGGTTTTGAATAGCAGATTATAGGTTTTATTATCAAAGTTAAAGGGGGAAAAAGACAAGTAAGTATTTATATAAACTTTTTTACTATGAATAAGATAATTGGTGATATGGTAGCTATGGCATCTTTCTAGAGCTAAGTTGATCTGGAATGTATTACAATTTTTTGAAATGTTTTTACTTTGCTCCATCCCATTCTGCTATCTTTTAATAAAATATGACTTATATAGGTGTTATCCTAATTACATCATACATGCAATTCCTCAATGAAATAAAAAGTCAATACTTGAATGACAGTGTGGCGGGGGGGCACAGGATTTCAAATGGTAAAAACCTGCTGTGGTAACAAAGACTGAATCCATCCCTATGTTGCATAGCTTCCTGATCATATCTTTAAACCTGATAGTAACAAAGAATATTTATTTGTTGCCAAGCTATTGTAGGATTTATTTCTGAACTCAAATCCCAATTATCAAGAAAATTGCATCCTCTTTATCTCGCAGAAGGGTATACTGCATCATAGCATATTTGGTTATTTGGTACTATAATATTATTACCTTGCTTGAAACACATGGTCCCTCTTGATATACAAGAAAAAAACTGAATCAATTTCAATAAATTAATAGGGATGAGAATCCCAATCCATCGTTCTTTTCAGAGGTTCACATACATTGTAATGAAATGCATTAGGAGTTTTCTTCACTTGAAATCCAAATGAGACCCATTTTGGCTCACACCCTTGACAGTCTCTTTTATAAGCACTGCTGTCTCCTGTTCATGTGTGGGCTTAGTAAAATGCTTCCTTTGTAAGATGCACAGAGACAATATAATGCCATGAAAGACGAAGGTGTCAAAACACAAAGTTAGAGGCAATCTAATCAATGCCTCCTGATTTAGCCTTTGAAGGCTCTCTTCATTAAAACTCTTTAATTGTGAGGCTTATCTTGAGGTAGAGCTGTTACTTAATATTTTTCAGTGTCATTCTTTGGACAGTCATTTGTACCTTTTAAACGTAATTTCAATATTCATTGTTTAGTAAATTGGATGCCTTGTTAGCAATAGTGGTGGTATGAATGACTTGCATTCAAGTGATTGAAGGTAATAGTGTATAAATGCTTGGTTCTCTCCCCCTGAAGTTTAATGTGTTTTATTTCTATGTATGTCATTATAAAATATATGGTTTTCATTATGGGTCTTTTTATGTACAGGAATGCAGGTTAGAATGTTTTAGAATTATGAATAGAAAGACTTCTAGCTGAATCTTTTTGAACTTTTTAAAATTTTCAGATTTAGTGCAAACATTATAAATTCTATGTAAGTGGTAAAAAATGTGATCTCAGATTATATTATTCTGAATAAATTCTGAAAAGTTATGAGATAAACAAAGTTGGCACATAGGTATTTTCTTCACAAATAATCATAAAGTTGGTAGTGGTTGCTAGAAAGCAACTTCTTGAAATCAGTTGAAAACAAAGTGTGTCTGAAAGCACATAATTTGGAAAATGCTTTTAAAAGAAATACTTACTTTCCATCTGAAAACTGCCAACATAAAAATAAATGAAAGCCTACAATACAAGTAATTTTTTTTTGTGAGCCAGATGACATATTTTGTTTTTAAAAAAGATGCATACATATACAGTTTGTGTGTGTGTGTGTGAGGTGAATTGTGCTGTAGTACCACATGTAATGCATGTATGTACTATGTCAGTAAATGCATTTTCATATTACAGTATTTGCTCGTAGTCCTACTAAAATTTTGAAAGATGTACTGGAAAAGAAACATTGCGTATTTTTACAATCTCGTAAAACCTACATCTATTTAATGTCTGGAATATCAGGAAAGCTAAAACTATCGGGTGTTTCCCTTGTAATAATTAACAATAAAAGTAATTTTAACACATAAAAAAAGCAAAAAGATTAAGACTATAGAATTGATTTGCAGAAATCCTTGAAAATGGAAGAAGAATTGAGGCAACTTTGACCTGATTTTTAAATGAGTAGTGTGGTGAGTACAGCTGCTCTAGCTTAGTAATTATTTGTGATAGGTTGTTTTTGAGTCCCATATGTATAGGAGCTCCAGGCCCAACTACCTCATTTGCTGGCACACAAACAGATTCTTCCAGGTGCTGAAAATTAAATTTTAATATATTATTTAAATATTAAGAGAATTACAGCTTCAGTAATTTTACTGCTACAGCTGTAGTGCAAAGTGTGCCTATACACTACAGAGGTTGTTGCATAGTCTACCAGAATGAAAATTCCCATTGGCTTTAAATACTTTCAAGGAAGTAAATGTTTGATGTAAAGATAAAAACATATATTTGTTATACAATGTATTTTAAAAATATTGTGTGGATCTTGACCTATTTATAGACTAAGATTTTAAAATGTTACATTGCAATTTAAATGAATTCACATTATAAAATGGATAAAAGTTTAAGAAATATTAAGGAAAAACTTAGTTACCCCTGTGCTGAGGGCTTAAGTAAGACAACAGTTCCAAAAAGCTGTTAAGCAGATGGTTAACCTAAAACGTGTATTTAATTATGGTGATACCAAGTTAATATATTTTCTGGATTAAAGTTCAGGCATGTAACTTTAGTACATTTAATCACACGGTAAAAGTGTGTTGCTGAATTGGGGATCTCAATGCTATTTCAGGGTTTAAGGGAAATATTTGGAGCTGACTGGCTTACGCCAATTTTTTTACTGTAAGAAAATTAGGAAGGTTATCATAAAAAGGTAAAGTAAGTTTTAGGTAAGTTGTAGGAAGGTATAATTGCACTGAACTGAAAATACCATACAATTAAATATAATTTTAATTCCAAGAATTTTCTGTGATGCCCATCCTTTCTGTTTCATCATTTCAGCATACTTTTAACTATTCTTGGAATGAGCAGCAACATCCAAGTTCAAATGTGGGTTAAGCAGACTTGGAATGCACTTCTGAGGTTTTATCCTGTTTTGAAACATTAAAACTGAATGTAAATGTGTCCTGAAAAAAACATTGCTATTCTACCTAGATTAGCAGTTAACAGCCTGATCATCTAAGGATGGTATCTCCTGTAGTGGTCTTCTAATAAATATTACAATCCAGAATCTTTAATATGACATCAAATAATTCATTAATTAATTTATTGAGTTTCACTATGCATCAGTAGAAGTCAGTGGCTCACTGGGTTAACTTCAGCCTTGCACAATACTCTGTCTTACCCAGTGAACTTTTATTTTCACTTTTTAAAGCCTGTCCTCTTTAAAAGGGCCTTAAACAGGACTGTGTTGTCAGCAATCTGCTCTTGGTGTCATTTAATTTCTTTCCTAACTGTGTGAATTCTGAAAGGTTGTTTAGGTGAAATTAATTCAGTTATGGATTTAAGTTCTCCACTGATTACTCTTTGTAAAGGGAAATTCTTTCCATTTGTTTTGATTATAGTACTGAATATTGATTGGGATTCATTTTAATAGTGAATAGATCTTTTATTCCATTGTAACAAGATCATCACCCCAGCTCTTGTCCAAAGTCCATCTCACTAAATCCATTAATCTTTGGATTAGATGATTTTTCTGAAAATAGGATAGGCTGTGTAGCCTTATTACAAGGTCATGCTTAAGGCAAAAGTTATAGCAACTTTTAAAACACATTCTAATCTTCACAAAATCATTTTGGAAAGAAGCAAATTGCAGTGCTTTTATCTTAATTATGTAGTTGTATTTCACGATGAATAGTTCACAGTTCCTATTACGGTAATATCTTCTACTATTTTTAATAGTTATGGAATTTCTTCAGTTGGAAAGTTCAAGATAGAACTGGTTTAAAACAAAACACCAGTGTAAAATTAGAGAAATTAAGTCCAGAAAACAGAATCATCACCACATGTCTTATAATCTTTTACTATCTATAAATCTATATTTCTCTATCTATCCGGTGCCTTACATTTTTTTTCAAAGCATCCAATCCCATGTTGTATACATGCTGGTTTTATTTTCATTTTTACTACGATTTAAAAATATTTATATCTGCTAAATTAAACCAAATATTTTTGGTTTATGAATAGCCTTAATTAATTAAGCATCCACATATTTCGTGTAGGTTACACATTGATTTCATCGATACAGAATCAGTCCCTAATCTTCCATCCTATTTGAAATACCTTTCAAGTATAATGAACTATTCCTGTTAATAGTTAGCATAATGTACTTTTGAACAGTTCTTTTGACTGCCGTAAGGTATTTCTTCCCCTACTGAGAGATTCATTTTCTTGTAAAGGAGGAGTATGTGATTCAGACTTACAAAATACATATACAGTCCTATATTCATGAAATAAATTATGACCTCATCTTCCTTTTCAGATCCAGTCTCATGTGCTAATAATGCTACTGTTGGATTTTGTACCATGACAAGATAAATTTACCTGATTTCAAAATTTGATTGTTAAGGACTGTGATGGCATGTTTATTACAAGGCTTGAGGGGATATGGACCCCTTTGCATTACCTGGTGGGGTGTGTGCCCCAGTCCTGTGACACACAAGTCCGCACATCTCTCCGGTCAACATCAAGGCTACCTCCAGCCTAGTGATGGCTCTAATCGTTATCCAATCAGATGGTTATACCCTGCAATTTGATGAACGCTACTAATGAAGATAAAATAAATTACATTTTCTCTTCCACGTTGTTAACTATTATTAATGTTTACATTGACCAGAAATGAGTTGTCTTACTGGGTTCTCTCCGATAAGTGATGCTGGGAAAGATAGCCACATCAGCTGTTGCCTCACACTGCTTGACGTTGTGCAAAATATTTTTTTGCTGAGATAATGCAACTTCTGTTTTATTAAACATACAGAACCTATAATTCAAAACTATCAACAGACTAGGTATTTCTATGTATAGAAATAAAAAAGATAAAATTGATCATGATTGAAAGTATAATGCTAGAAATTTCTAAAACAAACACCCCTTTATTAAATTGAAACAAAGTGATTTATAATGTCATTTATGTCTCTTTTTAAGGCAATAACATAAAAAATAGCTACGTTAGAAATCTGTCTTAAGAACTGAAAATGCATTATCTGAAGCAAATCCAGAGCCTAACTTTGTAATCTCACCATTAGAAGACAACAAACTGGTAAAGCAGAATGCTTTGCTCTTAAACGGACTTTCACAATGGCTTGGGACTTTGTTTTCCCTTGATTTAACAGGAGACGTTCCCAGACTGAAAGTGTGAGTCTAATGAAGACAATGACAAAATTTCAGTAAGGCTATGATTTCCTCTCGGGTGACAAAGTATTATTGATTTTTTTTCTTCTTTTCTTTTAACATTTGAAGTATTGTAAAAATTTTATTTGAAGCTGTAGTACACATTTAAAAAATGTACAGAATTCCTTACATGTAAAATAAGCAGAGGAGGGAAGAGTGACAATTCAGAAAATACAGGAAGTCTTTTTTTCGCTTGCTTTCTCTTCCCAGTAAGCAGCATCTTGAGAACATAAATCCATACATAAGACTCACAGAATTAATATAGTGGAAGAGGTTTTTTAAGTTTTTGTTCACCACATTGTGACTCGTTCTGTGTGATTATGACCCTGAGACTTCTTAAAACTATCTTTCCCTTACAACAACTATAGATATACTGTAGATTTCAAGTGAAGTACTTAAAACATAACCTCATTTCTCAGGGAATTGCCAAATTTTAACATTTAACTGAATTTTCCTGAATGCTGAGATATAAGGGATTGACCCCTCAAGATGGAACAAGTCTAATTGGAAGTAGCATAAAAGATGATAATATCAGTGGGTTTCAATGTAGTATAATTATATGTTGAAGCAGAACCCTGAAACTCTATTACTGCACATTGACAGGCAGTATCTTAAAAGCCAAAGTCAGGAAGCTAATTTCCAGGGAAAATAATAGTAGACAGATTAATACAAAATATGTATTTTAATTACAAACCATCATAGCCTAATCATCAGAAGCCCTTTCTTTTCTTTTATTTCTTTCTTTTTTTCTTTTTTTTTTTTTTTTAAACTGTTAGGTATTTTTATTGTTTCCTTGTATTTCAAATGAGATTTAGTAAAAGCTAAAATCCTGGCATTCTCAGATTGTAAGGGCCTACAAAACTTATGTTCAACATCTCTCCCTTTTTCATGCTCAGTAATTAAAAATGGCTATGGGCATTTTTCATCCTTTGAGATTTACCAACTGCTATAGCATTTGCAGAATGATTTCTTCACCTGCTTTTACATGGAATAACCAAATATCGGAGCAGCTTGAAGTACTTAAAAAAAAAAAAGTTTACCTCTAGGCTTCTCATCTTCAGCACATAGGTGGCTATATTGCTATTCCACCATTCAATTAATTTGGAAATCCGAAGAACAAAAGTCATTAATAAGTCTTTTGTCATGGATAAAAGAAGAGAGATTCCTTTTTAGTATTTGTATGTCATCATGCCAGGCCTAGAAAATTAGCCTAATTTATTATTTAAAACACTGGTGGGATTCCTAATTGCATTCATCATTAGATATGACACGTTTAGAACCGAGAACCATATCCAGTGAGAATTTTCCAGTTTGAATTTTGAAATAAAAATATTTTTCAAGAGATCCCTAGCTATTGCTTGTTACTATGGCAACAGCCCTATTTGTCTGAGAGCTCTGCCCGCTGCCAATGGGAGCGCGAGCAGCGTCAACTAAACATACGAATACATCAAAGACAAATTCATATGCTCAATCTGATCAGCTCAATTAATGTAAGAACAGAAGCTGAAGGGGGTTAAAAGAGGGCATCCATTCAGGATAGATGAAGCCTCTTTTAGCAGAATATATACGCCGGCCTTTTGGGGGAGGAATTTAGCACACTGTCAAAAACATTATCAGAAAAGGAAAGTACTAGGCCTCCTACACCTAACAGATATGAAGCTGTCAGACAAAGAATAGCACTATTCATTAAATGACACTTATTTTCTCCCACTTTACAAGAATACAGTGAACAAAACAAGCAGGGGAGCAGCTGAGAGAGACACTTTTTTCTTTTCCTGGTGATGACAGACATGCAGCAATTATGGTGATAACTAAGGAATACTAAACAAGAAGCCAGGCTCCATTATGTTTATCACCTAAAATTTTATGTTACTAAATTTGCATGCGACTCTTGTTTTGTTTTATTATTTATGTCTAGGACAAATTAGATCCTTTTGTTTTTAACATGGTGCTTTCAGTTTGGTGAAGAATGCCGCTAAACTATACGCATTCTCCTGTTTTTCTTGTTAAATGGCCATATCAAGTTGAAGTGCTTTTGAAGTGAGAGAGTTTCAAAGCACAACAAAACTGCTGTTACCAGTGGGGGGGAAAAGAGCATTAATGTAATGGCAGGTATTGTGTACTACTTCTGCCATACATAACTTAGAAGGCAGTTAGTGAAAATCTCTGCTAATTCTCACCTTGACTTGCAGAACATGGTAGGACTTTGTTTTATATTTTTAGCTTGGTTATTTACATGGTTCTATAAAGTTTGTAGGTGTTACGTAAGTTTGTTTTATAGCAGACGGAAGTGAGCGGGAAGTCCCACAAGGTTACTAGCTTTTAAGAATCTTATACTTAAGCCATGATGATCTGATTTAAGGCCTATTATCAATAGTCTGCTACTTTTATCTGCATGATCATGGCCTGATTGATACTGACTTCGTAGCCATGTACTCCATAATACGCTGTCAGGCAATGCTGACAGCTGCAATGAAAGAACAATAAATGTGGGGCAGCAGTAATGTAAAGGTCCAGCCAGGCTGTATGAAAACTGATAGCTGCGATATTGGCTCCTATGTTACCACATATACTAGCCCCTTTGAGAATTTCTTGGTGAGTGAATTAAAATGGTCTCCTGATACACAGAGAGAGGGCAGGGGGAAGGTCTTCACTTAAAAAGCCTGCAGATTGCTAAATCCCTGCATTAAAGTTGATGGGTGGACATAAACTTAATTAAAAAAAAAAAAAATTCAAGAAATGTTCCTTCTCTGAAAAATGGATGCACACAAATTGCTGTATATACTAGTACACACAAGTACATAATATGACTAAATTTAATGCGATAGTTTAAACGTTTTGATAGGACATCTTTTTCTAGTACTCCAGCTAAGTTTTTGAGGAAGCTTTTGATTTTCATTTATTTTTACATGTGTTAATTATCATGCAGCAAGAAATTTGCAGTTTACAATGTAATTAAATTAAAGCTCCGTAATCTTATACCTATTACTCTAAGACAAATCATAATGACTTAAACCGGGCCTTGATTTCAGCTAAGGCCTGTGACATACTGAATTCAGTGCTTTTTTGTTTCATGTTGTGAATGTATGTAGATGTGGGTCCGCTATTAAACTAAAGAAAATAGTAAAAAGAAAATAAAGCAACCAGTATCTAAGTTTATAATAGAATATTATGTTCCTGTGCCTTTTGTTTATAGCATTTTTGTGGTGTCAAACACTTCAAGAAACTGTAGGCCAAACAACAATATCTAGCTTGTAAAGACACAAGAAAAGTGTGTTCTCTTGCATTCTCTACCCTCCTTACCAAATAAATAAATACCACTCAGGTGTCAAAAACAAAATATAAATATAATTACTTCCATTTTGTTGATTATTTTATTGTTTAAGAACATATAGAAAGACTGAGGCCTCAGTCAAGTTCAAATCCCAGTTTTGTGAAAGATAAAAACCAGGTTCCTTGCCTCAAAGACATGATGGTCCCTGTTATATATAGGTATTATGATAAGAAATATGTAAGAGAACTACAGTCCTTTAGAGATCTGTTTAGTTATTTTAGTATCTTTTCGCTCTAGTTAGGCTCAGAAAAGCATTACTTTTAAAAAACCTTAAAACTACAAGTTTATAATTTCATGGTGAAAATGCTAATAGATCTGTCCATCTTTGAAAGAAAAAAAGCTTTGTTCGTGTGCTGTCGTTTAAATCTTTCCTAATCTTGATATAATATATTGAATCAGCATTCCTTTTACTCTTACTGAGATTGAAGTTCTTCCTACATGTTCGTGTGCAATAAACTCAGAGGATTTCACAGAGCACTAGCCAACCTGTGCCAACTCCTTGCATGACCATGTCTAGTTTGCTGTTTGCTCTAGCCGTCTTGTGTTTAGTATGCACTGCAGACAATGTGTATATTTTATGTTATTGTGGTGGACAGTTTGTGTGCTATTACCGATGTCTTGAGTTTATGGCATACTGCTTTCTAGTGTAGAGAAAGTAAAAGTTTGTGACTTTATGAAAATCTTTATAAACTTCATAAAGCATAGGGCTTACAATATAATGGTATATAGTATTTACATGCTCCTGGTGACGTGCAAAGATACTTTATATGAGAGTGTGCAAGAAGTCCAAAGGAAGAATTAGAAAGTAGAGTATTTCCAAGACTACATACAAATACGTAATCTGCTGATCAATGAAAACATAAGGCCAACTCCCTCTGTCCTTAATCATGAAATTGGGTTCTTTGTCTATAGTGTGATTAGTTGAATAAGGAAGGCACATGAAATGATTTGACTTAAAGGCTGCAATGGTGGTCTTTCTTGTACATTTGGATAATCAGTATGCAGCATTCAAGTTTCTAAAACAATAAGCTGCTTTTATATTACTGTCATTTGGAAAAGCATATGCTCCTACTAGCTCTTTCCTTTTCTGTAGGTATGGGTTAAAATGTCTAAACTTGATAATTTAAAAAAATTCTTTAAAAAGGAAAAAAAAAACAACAGTTCTAGCCTGGTACCTTGCACAATATGCCAGGAATCAGCCTGAAGCAAATTTTAACATTCACATTATAACCCTCTGAAAGTAGGGATGTATAATGGGAACACTGACAGACCCTGAATGACACTTACGTTGACAGACAGTAGCACCACTAGGCACCCATAATTAGATCTTTTGTGTGCTTGCAGTTAGCTAAAAAATGCTCCCTAGTTTATTAGAAAAACTATTTCAAAATTAATCATCAAAAGGTAAGTTGTGTACTGATGATGGAAATAAAAAGGAATGCAAAAATAATGTTCTTAGTTTTGAATTCGTTAGGATGGCGTCTGTTAGTTTTTCATTTAAAGACACCCCATTGACTAAAGGTTTCATTCAAAGATATCCATCTGACACAACTTATCAAGATAATGAATTTACCTTTTGGAACATGGGCTTTACTTTTTTCTTGAATAGATGATACTCAGTTTAGGTTACTGTGGAGTTTATTAGACACTGTACCAAATAGCTTACTAAGATACATGTGTGTATCTTTTGCATAAGTTCTTATGATAGTTTTGGCTTCTTTGAATTCCTGAATATTTTCAAATTTGCACAGGTTTTCAATGAAATGCATGTGAATAGAACTGTGAGCTGAGGTATTTTCTACATAGTAGTTGTACTGTTAATCTGTAATGCTCTTGTATTCTTAAAATATAAAAGCTTCTCTAATACATTAATTAAATTTAATTACTCTTATTCTAGAAGAAAAATTCAGACTGCGATCATCTGCATTTGGACAGGAGCAAGAAACAAATTTTCTAATTTTTCTATTTAGCCAGTTATTTTTTATAATGTTCCCTATAACACAGAGAAGCTCAGAATGTTATCTGAAAATCATAATTCAAAGCAGAAGGCAATGTTTTGAATTTCTATGTTGTGCACAAGAAATAAAGTAAATATTTGGTTTTGTAGGATGATCAAAATTAATAGTAGGCCAAGAAAGTAGTTTGTTACATATAAGATGTAATGACATAAACTTATTGCACACTGGAGGTCACCCTTGCTACTCCAAATTTTTTTATGTTTTTGTTAAATAAAAAAAAAAAAAAAAGGCAGCCGGTGTATCTTTTGATATGCACATGCTGAGCTTTTTAAAATACTTCAAGCAATAAAACAAGTGTATGTTTGGGATTGTGTTAACTCTTTAATTGATTAAGCAGTATGCAGTATAGGTATAGACCTTTGGAAAAACTTTTTGGTGTGTGTGTTTAGATGAAGTCCCACAAGGATTCTATAGCCTGCATTGAAACCTCTGCTACTGGCAATTGCTTTTATCACTCCAGGAAAGCTAGTTTAAAGCTGGTTCTAGAACATCTAGCTAAATTGCCATTACTTTGGTAGATTGCCATGAGGGACCCACCCATAGCTGTATAGAAGTATTAAATTACCATCAAAATAACTGTTATGTCCTTAGATAGGTACAATTAAATGTTTTATTCAGTTGATGAGCAAAGTGCAAGTTTTACTGTTGATTAGCATAAGAACAGAGCTGAAAGGTCTTGAGAAAGCCCGTCCACTGTAGCCATAGGAATCTCAAAGGAGAAGTTTAAAATTAAATCAGTGTCCTTATATTTTCAGTGTTTTCTATGTCAGAAATCCTTCTGATAGACCAGAATGCAAATGGTATGTTCTCCAGGTTACAGCAAGGTCTTAAACTGAGAACCTACATTCTACAGGAGTTGAACAAAAAAAATTAAAGCAAAATATTCTCTTTCTCAGTCATATGAGATACGGATTTAGCACTCACAGAAAAATCTAAAATCACGGACAGTCCAGCTTAGTCATTTCAAACAAATCTAATACAAATATTTGCTATGAAAACATTGTGTAGTACCTTCCATTAGAGGAGATACAACACTTAACGAACAGTAATTGACAAAGCCCTGTAAAACTTTGTGAAATTCTTTGGATCTGTGTGGCAAGTGTTTTCACTTTAGTGAGTGAGACACACAAATTCACGCTAAGACAAAGTCAGATCGCTCCATGATCTGACTGCGCGACCTGTTAGCTGAAAGTATATGGTACAACATGGGAAAACCTGCCTGGCCATACAACGTAGGAGCTGCTTTACTGAATTAGAACTCTTGTGGTTGGTACCAATATCTTGTCTCTAACAGTATCTCATTCCAGTGTCTTCAGAGGAAGCTGTGATAGATTGTCTAATAAACTAACTGTGATTTAACCATTGTGACATTCAGGATTATGACCCAGGTTTTGAAGCCTACTGGCCTGTGCTTGTGACGAGGAGTAATTGACTTTCTTCAGGGAGCCATCTGTGTTTCTTCAAGTTCTGTGTTTTCATACTTGAAATTAATTTGTCAGGGAAAAACGTTTGTTATAATAAAAGATATATTGGACATGTATTGCCGTTATATTGGAAAATATACGTTACTGGAAAATCTTGTTATTTTTAAACAGAACCATCTAAGTTTTGCGTTCTTTGTTAGGAAGTAGGGACACAGTTGCCTTGCATTCCCCTAAATGTCAGCCTTGGTTGGATGCACTCAAAGAATTAACTGCTTCTTTCCTACCCTAGCAATTTAGCAGCTCCCCCAGTGCCTACAATGCAATAGCTGCTATGAGTGCTGTGTAGCACCATTCCTTTCCAGGGTTTTTAAGTCTCAGAGAGAGCAGATTATAGTCTCTACTGACTTTTCGAGAGCCTCTAGGAGGGCTAGCCAAGAACAAAATATTCCCTGCTCCCTTCTCACATCCAAACCCATAAAAGGTCTTTTCTCCTGCTCTTCAGAAAGGGCAGAAAACTAGCATTCTACCAGTACCACCAGTTAGTATTCTCTAGACTGCAGTCCAAATTTGAAAAAATACTTGCCCACAAAGAACTTCTAGTGTAAACAAAGCATGTCTTATCAATTAATCTACAATAAAGGCAGTCATTTGTCTTTCCTAGCACATGTTAGCTCAGGATCCTGTGGACTTTCCAGCTGGAGATATTTAATCACTCAACACCTGTCACCCAGACTTTTCATGCTGCTCCACATGATGCTTCCACTTTGCAATAGAGTCTGTGTGAAGGGATGTGTGGAGGCTGAATATCCTAGTTCTGTGCTCTTCCATAATGCTGGGTGAATCGTAGATGGGGTCTCACTGGTCACCTTCCCTGGGAAGGCCAAATAGAGAGAAACAGGCCAAGGGTTCAAAATAGACCCAAAGTATTGATTTGCTTTTTATTTGAAACATTTGAAGCCATTACTTTAAACCATTCTGCCTAAAAATATATGTAGGAATGCAGAACCCAAAGGGTTATTTTCTCATACACTGGGTAATTATTACAGCAGTAAAGGTCTCCCTGATACGCATTGCCCTCTGCTATGTGTTTCAAACATTATTTCTTACATCACTTGCCAAAATGCAATTTCTGATATATCATCCTATTTCTTACAGTTTCTGAAACAATTATTTGAAAGTTTGAATTGCGTTTTCTCATCAAAGTGCTCTTCTCTACCAAATTCAGGTAGTGTTTTACTATATAGTTAATGTTGGTACTTACAGGTTGCAGTGCTAAACTCTAAAGATCTGGCTTGTGTATTAGAATCACAGAATCATAGAATCATTTAGGTTGGAAAACACCCTTAAGATCATAAAGTCCAACCATTAACCTAGCACTGCCAAGTCCACCACTAAACCATGTCCCTAAGCACCACACCTACACATCTTTTAAATACCTCCAGGGATGGGGACTCCACCACTTCCCTTAGTAGCAGATCTGAGCCCTTCCTGAGAAGTGAGCTTCAAGTCCCATGTACATGCCTGGAATCCTGGAGCCACCAGTATCCAGGAGGGAAAACCATCACTGCTGGACGGAATGACAAGGACAGAATAGTCTGGAGTAACTCAGGAAAAACGAGTGACCGGCGCCTCTCAATACACTTAACCAGGAGCTAGAAACAGAAGAAACCTGAAGCTGTAGCAGAGACCTCAAGCATACAATAAAATTACTTTATTTAAGACTTGTCACACCATAACCTGTAACTGTCAGCATAACAAGCAGTATAAGGAAAATGTTGTCCTTTTATTTTGGCTTTCTGCTTATTCACCATAACGCACAGTTAGTCTTCAGTAAAATGTGAATTTCTTTTGGAGGATAAAATTGGTCCTGATTTGTAGCTGATATGCTACCTTAAACATGGTTGTGCTAACAAGTTAAATTTTACCATGAATTTATTCTGTTGTGATGGAACAATAAAGTCACAATTCTGAAAGAGGCCTGTAATGTTATGTAATATTATCATCATCAATTAGTAAAAGATGCCTTTCCAGTAGCTTCAACTGAACAGATAATGAAGAGGTGGAAGATGGGAGGAGAATTTGTCATTGACTGAGGAACAGGAATGCACTCCTTCCCACCAGTTTCCCAAACAAGGACTTTTTTTTTACCATATTCTGGCAGCACGCCAGCATGAGCGAGTCAGGCTTTCCAGCTGCCAATTAAAGCAGTCCAGTCCATTTCCTTGCAAAAATGAAATAGTGGCCCAGTAGCAGTATTCACAGTTCAAACTCTGTTTCTTCAGAAGAGTCCTAGACTATTGAGAATGATTTTTTTTTCCTTGACTTGAACCAACAAAAAAAAGCATAAAAGAATGCATTCTGAAGGTGAGATTACACAAGATATGCAGAAATGTGATATCTCAATGTATGAATTTAAATAAATCAGTAGTAAAATTTTCAATCTGTAATCTCTTTAAAACTGCATATTCATTGAGATCACTGAGTCATACCTAAAACCAAAATGAAATCTGTGAAAAGTAACACAGTTAAATAAACTGTATTCAAGACATACAGTCAATCTGTATCGTCACTCAGAAGAGACAACAGATATACACAATTAGTAAAAATTAGACAAGCGGAAGAATCAGTAGTATACTCATAGTATTGGAAAATAAATTAGAGTTTAGTTGTTGTAGATTTCTAGAAAAAAATGGAAAGACAACATACAGAATCTTCATATTCTATGACAATATGATCTCTCATCTTAAGAAAGCTTCCGAGATACTTATCATGTCTTTATAAATAGGACTTATTGCATCACAGCAAGAAATAATCAGAATCTCATAGTTAGATCAATATCGGTTCTGGGTTTTTATGATAATGAGGAGAAATGAAAACTTACTGGGATGTGTTATGTGTTTCTCATGGTACTTGTCATTTTATGATGCATAGCACGTTAAAAAGCCATGGATGACATCAAATCTATGGTTTTAGTTATTCTGACTTCTCCCTTCATACGAAGACGAAAAATCCTTAGCCAATATTTGAGTTATTTATTTCCAGTCTTTATGATCCACAATTTAAATGATATTTTCCTCAGTGATTAATTGTCATAATTAGAAGTAAAAATGTTGGTCTAAGTAGACAATAACTCCCTTACAAAAGAATGGAGCTAGTCAATGAATTTAAGACTAGAGAAACTGCAGATGTTGAAATAAGCTAAATCTTTGCTGAATGAAGGAGCTCATAAAGAAGAGGTAACAAAAATGCTTAATAATGATGGAAGTGGATTTAATTATTACCCAGTCTGTGTGGTGACCTGCACGGTTATTTTTGCAAAAGAGTCTATCATTATTATAGACATATAAAAATATGAAGAAACTGAGTATGAATAAAAATCCATTGTCATTGTCATTCATGCCAGCTAGTTATATCACATTTATCAAAAATGCTGAAGATGTTATACTGGTAGTTTTATTCAATATGTGAATAAACCAGTTGTACATGTAAGGGGTTAATCTGGCTCTAAATTTCACAGTACATGCATTGTCACTACTTGAGGATTTCCTTAATTTTTCACAATATTTTACTCCTTATCCAGAACATCATGACTGCAAAACCAAAATACGTAAAGAAAAAGTTAAGGTAGTACATTTTAGGATACAAAGTTATATATTTTACATCATCATAGAACAGATTTTTCTTTCTCTGACTCCAGTGTAGGGCAAAGCTAATATATTAGTGTGCGTTTCTGTTCCAGACATGCTATTTCTAAATATCCTCATTATCTGATGCTTCTCTTTGGAAATTTGCCTCATTTCTGCCAAGGGTTTTCTAAGTTTCAGTTGTGAAATCCTTATTTCCTAATAATTGTGGGCTTTTATCTGAAAGTAAATGAGAGTCAAGTTATATATATATATGTATATGCTGAAGATCATGGCTTTGAAACCCAAAGCAGAACATTTTCATACCGTATCAGTCTATCAAGCTAAAAAGTGTGTTTCTTCTCTCTTTCTTTTACAAATGGAAATGTGTGTTCAGTGGAATACTTAAATATTCTTGGGGTTTTTTTATTTAAAAAGATACTAGATTCTGTAAATTTATGGAGCAAGATATATGTAGCAATAAATATAGATAGTGTTCATTACATATAGAAGTATATAGAAGTATACATATTAATTATAACAATATGGTATTGCAGAAATGAACTTTATACTTGGAGTGATGGGATTTCTGATGATCTGTGGCTCCTGTGGGAAGGCATTTCGCAGTCTCAGACTAACCCCAAGAAAACTTTTGTTTCCCTTTTGTGAGAGTTTCTTTAGGTCAGAGGACTACTGTCTAGCTTTACTCAGTCTCTTAGGAAAGACGCTGACATCTTTTTAATATTTGAGCAGACTTTGAACATCACTTAAACTCTAGGGGAAGCCACTGTGGCAAGTGGAGATGTTCAGAGTTAAGCATACTCCAGCTAAGAACCCTAATGCTAAGAATGCACATCTTGTTAAGGAAAAATGCACTATACTAGCCAGTTTTTAGAATGAAAAAGTTGTGTCCAATTATTGCATATAGCCCAGCCAAGAAGTAGACGTAATGAGGCTAGGGCATCACTCATTCAGCCTTTTTTGGATAACCCTGGTCTGACCTCATGGCTGACCCTGCTTTGAGCAGGAGGTTGGACTAAAGACCTCCTAAAGTCTTCCAGCCTGAATTTTCCTATGATCTTATGATCATCCACCAGGATTCGAAGAAGTTTCCTAGCAACAAAAAATTGAAGGCATTAGTAATGGGTGAAACTCAGTATCAGGGAAAAATCTAAGAGTACTTCTAATCTATGAACTGAATTGACCAATATTATGTATGTCTCCCTTAAAGCAAAGGAAACTGTACATTCATTGTGAATCCTTTGAAATGCTTTTTTTCTGCTCATCTGTCATGCTCTTCATTCCCCTTCACGCAGCTCTCTCTCTCTTTATTTCTGATCTGATTTCATCCATTGACTGGCTGGTAGGTGATATTGATATAGCTGTAGGTGGTGATGGATAGGTAGCACTGTAGCATCATCAATATACTGCTAGTCCTTCCTTCTGTGATATTTCTTCCTGATCACTCAATGGGTGCAGGCAGAAATGAAAAGAAACAGAAAGTTGTGGGACTTAGTATATTGTCTGGTAATAGAGGGAGGCACGTTGAGGGATGACTTACTGCATTTTAGTAAGTTAACTGGGAATTCATGCATCTCTCTTAAGAGAGATAGCCATTATTTATAGTCAATAGTATTATGAATTATGGCAATAGCATTAATGCTGTGGAGACATCCCAAGATTGAAATGAATGTCAACCTCTATCCACCGGTAGAGAAAATTACATAGCGGTGCCACTTCCAGCTCCATAGCCTGTCCCATTTGTACTGAGCCTATAACTTATTCATTAGATACATTTCTTTTGGGTTTTCAGTAAGCTTTCCAGGAGTTTATTTGAGAAAGGGAAAGTTAATGGTAGGCAACAGTTAACATGAATAGGTATAGTCTCAGTGCATTTTTGCCAAACTTTCATTCTGGCATTCCTTCATTTTTGAAAGAGAAAGGGAAGCTTTTTTCCTGAAGTAATATGTTCACTATTCCAGTCAGTACTGACAACCGATATTTATTACTCAGATGTAAAGTAGAACAGCAGTAGTGAGATTCACAAATATTGGAGTGAAACCTTTTTGTTGCACATACTATCTGAGGAGTGAATGTAATGAACTGTGAAAATGTTAGATCATAGAAAAACAGGTTTTTGAGAAGTCTTCCTCAGTACTTTTTTACTATCCTACTTAGAACACAATAATAGTTTCACATAATGGTGGATCTTTGGCTCTGGTGCAAGCTGAAACTGCTCATGATTGATAAAAAAACATATTAAAAATAACTCCTTGATATAGACCTTGCCAGATGCAATGGAGGCTGATAAAAAATAATCTTGGCCTATAATGAAGCTTCAACATAGCCTTTGAGAAAATGACTGCATTCTCACTTTTACGTTCTGCTGTTTGTGCACAAATTTGCCACACTTTCTCTTCAATGCAGAATATCAGTAAATAAAAAATATCTGCTTATGAAATGCTACAAAATACATACAAAGTGGTTAATAGAGTGATGGTTGAGGCCAGTGTACAAGAGTTAACTTATTCAGTAGGTTCTTGCTCCTTAGTTTATGGGCTTAATGCTGTTTTTCTCTAGCAAGCAAAAGAATGTATTGGAATTGGGGATTTCTGGTCAAGCCAGAATCACTAATTGATTTTCTTGTCATGGAGGAGGATAATCTTTGGCCGCTATTTTATGAGAATGATCTGTTTAAAAGAGTGGCTGTTTAAAAGAGTGGCTGTTTAAAAGATCAAGTCCTGAATCTTGATCTCCACAGTCAGCATTTGATCTAGAGTTTGGCTGTCTGCTTGCTTTGAGTCAGAAGTTAGTTTATAAAGTCCTAAGATGCCAAGCAAGGAAATAAGAATGCAGATGCATAAACTTCTTGAGAAGTAGTTTGTTGCAAAACCAGATAGCTCCTTAGCACTGGTATTCTGAGTGATATAGAACTCTCATGGCTAAAGGTATATGTGATTTGAGTGATGATTTAATACTAAGGATCTTTAATATAAAGGATGCATGCTTTAATATAAAGAAAAAAGTGTGGAAGTACTTGAACTGTATAGAAGATGTTGGAAATACTTCTACTTTTTTTTTTTCCCCCAAAACCTTCATAGAAATATTTTAGGTAAAAATATCTGATGTCTTAACCTGATCTTGCTGCAGCAATTTTACCTTGGTTACTTCGGTGTGAATCAGAGTTATTTCCCAGGTTTGTAAGTCCCTCCTAACCATGCAAAGGTATGCAATAGGTTCTTGAATAACCAGCCCAATTTCTGTGCTTCCTTTACCTATATGATTGTTCTGCTCTTCATAACTATTGAAGAATCTTCATGGACTCAAAAAACCAAGAAGGATTCACCACAGTATTCAAAGAAAGGTTTTGTTACAACTTGTCTTAGTCCCAGTATTCTCTATTATAGTTAATATAAAACTGTAAATTAATATAAATTAATATAAAACTGTAAAAAACTATTTCTATTAAAACAGTGGAATATAATCAGTGGCACTATACATGTGGGAGGAACTATTTTTTCCACTTGAAGAAAATCTGAAGTTTTTGCTAGCAAAGCAGTAAAATAGCGCATTTTTGTTAGAACTACTTAGGAAAAATTAGACTAATAGTATCCATTTGCAAATAATTTTATGAAAAAAATTTAAAACAGGCCAAATATTTTGGTTTGGATTGCCAAATGGCTAACCCAAACTTTTCATAAAACGTCATATTATGTTTTGGAATTCAAAACATTCCTAATGTAGGCTTCATTCTTATTCAGGTTTCTGTGATGACTTGTGATGTTGCCTGTTCACTACAGATTTAAGTATGTCAGGTCCAGAAATAATATTCTTTTTCTACCCACAGTGCTACCAGTCAATCTTCTTATTTTAAGAATTATCCCCATCTGGCTGTCAGTAACCTGTAAAGAAATGAATACTGTCCTAATGCCTTACAGAGTAGGTTTCAGATCGTTTAATTGTTCTTCAAGTTTTATAGTCTGACGGGTATAGACTATACCCTTCAAGTCAGAAATGTCAGAGGAACAGGTGTCTGCAAACTGTTATTATTAACCTGCCTGCACAGTGCAGAAATATTTTGGGATGGATGAGACTGTCTTGACTCATGATAAAAAGTTCAAACAGCCTCTACAGAAATCAGCAACTTTAAATAACTGTAATTTTAGCATGAGAGAGGAAACTTGCCATGAAGCTGAATTCCATAAAAACATACCATTTGTGTATCTTACAAAATAAAATGTATAGTATACTGCAAAAAACCTTTATACGTGCCAGCAGGTTTTTTCTGAGTGGGGTAATCAATGTCTTACATTTTTCTGTGTTGACCCTCCCACAAACTCTTCTATGCAGTTATAGATTCATTGATTTCAAATGTTCATCTATAGTGCAAAATGTTGGAACGTCAGCAGCAATGTCTTTGGTATCAAGGAGAACAAGTCAGAAGAAAATTTAATTATGTGGACTCTCTCAGCTCCACTTTTCCTTGCTAACAGGAGTGGCCTATGATCTGTGCTGCAGATGGGACACTGGTGGCATGTTTTCCCTTCCATTTTATATCTGGTGAACAGTTCTTTGGTTTTATACTGCATATTTAATAGCAATATTAATAACAATATTAGTATATTTAATACAATCTAGGTGATTAACCTGGATTAATCAGAGATTAACACTGAGATTAACCTAATCTCAAGTGCATGATCTTGTATGTGCCCCCCAAGTTCTGGTGTGTTTAGATCTCAGGTTCAGATTCATTTCTACTGCCAGGTCTTGTGAGAAGGAGTTGTGAGCTGTCTTGTTTATTCCTGGTCTGATCCTTTTTTTCTGCAATGTTTCTACAACTGTAATGGTGCGGGGTTCAGACATTTTGAAGCCATCAGAATATTTTTTCTCTTAGTCTGTCTTGATGGATGTTTACTTTTGTTTCTTACCCCAAAGAATATTGTCTTCTTCCTTCAGCCTCTGTAGAACTGTTGGTTGAATATCATGCCCCTTTTACTTCATGAAAGATATGAAAACGTGTTACTTCTCATCAGGAAGCAATTACTATATTATACATACAAAGATGGATATGTAGCAAATATTCATAGAAGACAGCTGCAAGCTAAAAGATGTTACTCCCAGATCAAAAGTTTCTTGATTACATCACCGTAACCAAAAGATCAAAGATAATGTGATTTAATTTGATCACTGAGTCATCCAAATAAGCATGGAGCTCTATTGGCAGTTTTTCTGAGGTAGCAGATTGCAGTTGGTATTTAATCAGAAAAGTATTTTAAAATAATGCCCATAATAACATTTTAAAGTATTAAGATAATCTCTATAGTTTCCTAGGGTTTGATAGAGTTTAACCATTGGCATAATGATGTTTTACTGAGGCTGTTCCTAAGGTATTTGCAAGCACCTCGCTGAAGGGTGTAGGTGTGGTGAGTCACCCATTCAGCACACAGCTCCCGTTCATTCATTCCCACATTGTAGCCTCCCTGATTCTGCATAACCTATGCAGCGTTCTGTTGTCAATCAACCTCGTTTTTGTACAGTAAACTCTCTGGCTCTCTTTTGACTTGAATGAATGGTGCCATTCATTCACATCATACTTTTCTGCAGATACCGTTCTAAAGCGAGGATCAAGTGGTTGGGCTTTTAATGTGCAAGGGTTGTAAGAACTGTAAGGCATTGGAGTCAAAGAATTTGGTATGCGTGTGTCGTGGTTTAACCCGGCAGGCAGCTAAACACCACACAGCCGATCGCTCACTCCCCCCCAGTGGGATGGGAGAGAGAATCAGAAAAAAAAAGGTAAAACTCGTGGGTTGAGATAAAGACCATTTAATAGGACAGAAAAGGAAGGGAAAAGAATCATAATGATAAAAGAATACACAAAACAAGCGATGCCCAATGCAGGTGCTCACCACCCGCTGACCGATGCCCAGCTGGCTCCCCAGCAGCGGCTGCGCCCCCGGCCAGCTCCCCCCGGCTCCTCGCTCAGCGTGACGCCATACGGTGTGGGACATCCCCTTGGCCAGCGGGGTCACCTGTCCCGGCCGCGTCCCCTCCCAGCTCCTTGTGCCCCCCAGCCCCCTCGCTGGCAGGGCAGTACGAGAAGCTGAAGAGTCCTTGACCAGTGTAAGCACTGCTCAGCAACAACTAAACCATCAGTCTGTTATCACTAGTATTCTCATCTTACACCCAAAACACAGCACTACACCAGACACGAGGAAGAAAATTAACTCTATCCCAGCCGAAACCAGGACAGTGTGCAAACCAAATAAGAGGTGGAAGAGAAGAAGGGAGTGGACTAGTTAATTTCACCTCTGCTACTACAGGCCCATCAGCTAGAAGCAATGAATTTTTAACCGGGGAGCACGCAACGGAGAAGGGAGAGCAAGTGTAATCATATTAATTTGTCATTTTGTCGTGCCATGCTCCTCTACAAGGGAAAGCAAGCTTGACTTTTGTGTCTTTCAGCTATTCAGAAGTTATGAAAACATGGCCCTACACATTTACATGTTCTATTTTTTGCTTTCTTCTGGAAGAAACCAAGATTTAAGTTTTTACCTCTGGTCATTTTTTAAGTTCTTGGATACTGTCATCCTTGTTACAGCTGTTATCACACCTAGCCATGCTCAGCATAGCTCAAGTTCAGTCACAATCCGGAATTCTGTTAGGGGAATGCAGACTGAGATCTTCAGGCAAAGGTAGTAAGAGTGAGAGAAGCGAGAGGCTTCTAGGAAGGGATTGTGGGAACAGAGGAACTGATCACAAGCCATTAGAGAAGAGCAAGCAAAGAGTTCCTGCATGCTGCTATTTGTGGCCTGGAGAGGGAAGGGGAGTTGAGTATTAGAAAGGATAAGAGTGTAAAATGGGGTGATTCCCCCTTCCTGCCAAACACAGAAGAGCACTGACTGTTGATCCCATAGGGTCCATTGTTTGAAGTTCAATATTCTCCATAAAATTTACCTGATTTACAAGCGAAAAATCTCCACATCGTCTGCTACGGCAATGCAAGATACTATCTCCTAGCTGATGGGAAGATCTTTGGGATTTGTGAATGCCTTTTCTGATGTCTTCTTAATGATCAGCATCATATTCTAGGTTATCCCTTTAGTGAAAGTTACCATTACTGAAACTCATTGCTTATTGAAACATCAGATAAGGTATAATTTAGTGTACCTCTCTGATTGGCTATAATTTTTAATCCTTGTGATTCTTTAAAACTAGCTAAAGCTGATCTCTGGTTGTAGTTGAGTACTGTGACTAAGCAAGATTTAAAATGTTGGGAATGTATCTTTCTTAATTTCAATAAGTTTATTATGCTGTTAATTTGAGCTCCAAATTTCCTTGATGCCTGCTAATCTAAGCATTAGTTTCTTCCATTTCCTTAGATCTCTAATAGTATAACATGGGTTTTAAAAATTAACAGCATTATCTGGTTCTCTTCTCTTTGCAGTTTCTAAGGAAAACTGTAAATAGACATGTAGATGGATTGGTAGATAGATACAAGTTGCATAACTAATTAAATGTAACTAATAAAAATATTCATAATTCTAATTACATTCTGTATCAACAGCTTGTGTTAGTGGTTAAGTACAAGGCTCTCCAGTAAGTCCAACTCTTTTAGCTTCTGTTTCTCCCAACATCATCTCCCAGCACAGCTGGATGGTAAAAAGAGGGTGGAAGAATCTCTGCTGCACTAGAGAAAGTTTAGATACCGTGAGCAACATCTGTGCAACGGCCTTAATGTGGTGATGTTTTATGGCACTTCACTGTGGCAATGCAAATATATGAGGGAGCTAACACCTAACATAAAGTGAGGATTGGAAACTCATTATTCTGGATGATCAGTGAAAATGATAAATTTAAAAAAATTACATAGAGAGGTAAATTTTTGAGTGTAATTATATTACCATATGCTGGTTTACCTATCTCTGCGGATATTTACACTTGAAAGGTCAGATCTTCTTCCAGTTGCTCTGCAGCTAACTCACAGTTTAGATAGTAAGGGCTATAAAGTAGAATTTTTCTGAGTAACTAGGTTACACTAACAGTTTTTTCAGTAATCTTGAACTTCAGTCTTTTTATTAAATGAAAAATCAGTAACAATTCTCAACATTAAAATACACTTTCTTACTAAGTGGAAAAGAAATTACAGGATTTTTTTCACCTACATGTCATTATAAAATTTAATTTTTTCATTATCCTTTTTGTTTTCAAATAATATTTTGATCACATACATATACATATTATATATACATTATATATACTCTTCGTATTTTGCTATGTAATGTCTAAACTGTAAACTTTGATACATTGTTAAGCAGTTGTCAACAAAACAATGGATTTAATATTCTTTGTTTAAAAATATTCATATCTGTTGTTGAATGAGACAGTCTATTCAATCTTATAAATATCATATTTAATAAAGAACAATCCACAGCAAAGATAAAAAATGTCTTTATCCATAAGCAACCAGATGAGAAATGGATTTTTATTCAGTCAAATCCTTTTAGTCAATGAAACAGCACTTTCATGCATACTGCACTCAAGTGATAATTAATATAGTCTAATTCCGGACATGATGCCTGAATTGATGTACTGTCATCAATACCCCATGTTAAAATCAAACCTTGACAGGGACTTAACACCCTGGAACAGGTCATCATATGATAATACTCTTTTTTCCTTTCAGTATTTGTCTTCAACCAAGCAAAGTATTACAAGATGGGGGGAAAAAAAGGCAAATAATTACAAATGAAGAGTGACGCAGGCTGTGAATAGAACATATGTTAGGCTAGGCAGAGGCATCAGTGAATTATATCATTTCATGATGAAGCGGCAGTGGGGCTGAACGGACCTATTTTAAACCTTGATGTATTTTATCTCTACTGTATTTGGACTGTCATCTTTGGAGAAAGACTTTGTGTAATTGAGAGTCAGCTCCAATCTGCATGACTTGAGCATGAAGTGTAAGCCAGATGAACAGTGTTATGGAAGAAAGGGAAGCATCTAATAAGGTATAAATGAGTAATAACCTTTATACCTCAGACATTTAAATGTGTCTTATGAAATACGATGTTTAATGGTATTAATTTCACGGTACTATTAATAATATAAACAAGGTTTGAGAATACTCAAGAATTTACTTAATTTTACTTTATTATTTTAATAAAATCTACATATTTACAGTTGAGACATCCTTTGTCACACTGAACATACAATTATAACAGAACCAATTTTTCCTTACATAATTTTTATGATTCTAGTGTATTTTTGTTCTTGAATTCAAGGTTCATCTTCATAGGCTGAGGTTATAGTTTTATAGTTATTTTGAGGGGAATTTGTTTTGATGATGTCTTTATCTGTAATGCCGCAAAAAATTATATCTCTAAAACAGTCCTCAAGGAATCTGTATTTGTGTCTATTTTGCTTTCAGCGTAGTAAAAAAATACAGTTTTAAGACAGGTAAGTTTTTTACTTTTCAGTTATTGCTCAGCAAGAAGTTGGCATATTGATAGTGCATGATATATAATCGACCCTCAGTAGTGATTATTTAGGAAGAATTTGTGGTAGTTCTAATAAGACTTTAATAAGTCTTCCAGCAGGTCTTGCTTTCTGATGTAAAAGAGCATGTGAATGCCATGTAGCATGCCCAGCACAACTCAACTCAAGGAGCATATTACGGACTTACTCATTTGAATTTAATTGTATCCAACCTTTTGTTTGGATCTGGTTTTGTTAGAAAGATTCTTCAGACAATTCATCTCTGGAGACAGAATAATTTTTTATTGTTACAGCTATGGATAAGGACAAGTGATAGCTTCTGTAATGCAAGCTTCTTGTTCTGCATAAAACATTTTTTTCTTAGGTCACTGTAGTTACACAGAAGTGTAATGAGTATTTTACAATCTCTTGTGCTTCCTCTGCATAGTTAGCTAACAGTTTCAGGCTTAGAATAAATGTTATTAACACTTTTCCCCTCATGTTAAAAATCAGCTATTCAGAAGAAATAGAAAAAAATAGGCATAATAATGCAGTATATGAACCTTTGTACTGGAGAGGACTCTTATCTGTTAGCCAGATTCACATTGACCAATACCTGCACGCAGGGCATCTTCATAACCCAACAAATTCCATGTGGGGACCGGACAGGTCTGCCTGAATAGCTTTGATAGCAGGATTGGGGTCACAGAGGTTTTGGAAGAAGTTCTTTGTCCTCAGAGCCTGTGCATAAAAAATGGGTTATTGCGTAAATTCTTTTACATTGCCTTCTTCATAGAAAAAAGCTTTTCTAGAATTTGCAGCTTTTCTGTATAGGCCATAGCTGTAACATGTTAAAGGAAGTATTTTACTTAAAAAGTCTGTGATATCCAGAAGGCTAGTGTGACCAGACTATCTTTTCTTTATTCCTTGCTTTCACATTGTTTTATTAAGTTCACCTCATTCTTCCCCTTACGGTTTGAGCTCTGTACAACTGATTTCTCCTAGCAGTCTGTAGATACTGCATCCATTAATGTTGTTACACTATGTCAGGTATGAATAAGTAATTTCTTGTGAATAAAACGATATGGCACAAGAACATTTAACGTCTTCACATTCACTTATAGGGATAAACTGCATAGTGATCTACCATGACTACAAATCGGTAACTCTGGTCCAGCACATGTAGGAGATCCAGGCTGTAAAATTAAGAACATGTAATGATAGTAAGCTTGCCTAAAAACAGAGCAGAAGGCTCAAAGTGAACAGCAGAAATGAAAGCTGAGAAGCATTGACAGAAGTCATAGAGGCAACCAGAAGTTAAAGCCTTTTTTTGGCATCAGTTCACTCTGCCCCATGTACTACTGGTGTTTCAGTTGCCTTCATACTGATGAGCCTTGACTCTTATTGTGCAGCTTTACACTCTCATTTTACTATTTTAAGACATTGTATATGACTCTTGAATGGCTTTCTGCTGACTTCAAACGGTGTATATATACATGACTTCATACATGCATATATACACACACATAGTTAAAGAAGGACAGCTGTTATAAAAGTTATATGTTATCCAAAGACTAAACATATTGCCTTTGAACTGCATCTCTTTATATAATTCCATTGTGAAAATTCACTTGAATCTGATACTTTTCTTGCAAACCGAAAAGCAAGATGATTTCTGGATGAGGAGAAAAGAGTAGCATGAGCAGCGTCAGCAGTACATGGAGCCTGGGCAAATGAAGAATGTAATTCTGCTTTAAAACAGCAATAAATGTTTGTGTCTACAGAGCTCAGGAACTTTTCAAAACTACTGTTTACCAGTAGGCAAGGAAGAAAATAACATCAGTAAAGCTATTAAAGTAGTAAGAAAACTTGTTCACAAATAAACTCAAGGTGATGTAGCATCAATATAATTTGATCACAAATTTATTCAATTTAAAAAATCTGATTTGATTTGATTTTGATTAAAATTTATTTATGGTTTTTAAACTTCTGAATGAAATGTCAATTCCAAATGTCTGCTGGTAAAACCTGCTACATCTTTGCTATTACATCAATGACTTCTGTTTGAGATTTCCCTCAGTGTGTTCTGCTTTTCTCATGTCCTGCGTGGTTTGAAACATCACTGTCTCCACCCAGGTTCCCTCCCACCCCATCTACTGTCTTATCTGGCAAATTTCATATGCGTGGTTTCAGTCTTCTGGGTGGAGATGCCCCTGTGTGGCCACTCTGGCCATCATGTTCTCAAAGGGATTATCATTTTGCAGTCAGAGTGCACAGTCTTTCATAGGAAAATGGGTTAATAGAATTAGAAGTATTTCGCAGCACTGTCGCCCACTAAGGCTTAAAATCTATAACAGAACATAACAAATTTCAGAGCTCCAAAACAAAGTTCACTCAGTTGCTGGGCAGACTGTGAGGCTTTTGCTGGTCAAACTGGAGCTGTCATCTTCCTGAAAACTGTTATGCAGTTCCGAGTGATTTGGACAAGTGTTTATTTGGGTTCAGTTCCTATGAAGAGAAGAAAACACATAGCAAAATATAACTTTATTATTTTTCCCTTCTGCTTTTTTTTGACCTTTTAGAGGTCTTATAGTAATAAGGCAATATCCTGAGTTAAGAGTTGGTGACTTGTGGAGTCAATGAGAGTTATATATTTTTGACCTATTATGAATACCTTAGTTCAGTTTTCACATACAGTATTGTAATAGTTTAAATTTTTTTTAACATGTACATTTAGTGTAAAAATCTGTTTGAGAAAATGCATAATGGCAGCTACATGGTGAGTTTGAAGCTGAAAATTAGGTGTTCATTTTATCTGTCTGCACATCAGTTTGTGATATTCTTTGTGAGTTTCACCCTCAAGACTGGCAGAAGTTTGACAGTCAGTAGCAGGCAGATTAGTAGCAGTGCTATTGTCTGTCTAGAAATATGCACAGCTCGTTGATTTAGAACATGACTTATAGAGTAAATCAAAACCATTCCTCTCTACCTTAAATTTTGGAGGGGAAAAAAATAATTAAACAATAAAAATCCAGAAGAGTGAAATTTTAACCAGAGAAAAGTGTACAAATGAGCTGTGCTTGTAATTTTTGTTTAGATTACTTTCATGGCTTGAGATTTATACCTGTTTTTTACATACTCTGTACACACTTGTATCCTTCCTACTAAACTTTAGATGCTACAATCGTATTATTAATATTACTAATAATAATGTTAAAATTGGACAAGAGGCAAATTAAAACTTTTAATATGTACTTTTTAGATTCTAGATGTGGTGACTTTTAACCATTCCACAAGTGTTAGTACTAGTAATTGAGAAATATATTTGGTTTACTTTTGGTTTCACAGATCAATTGTTTTTTACATGAAAAAAACTTAGAGAAGTTGGGTATTTTATAAGAACTTGCCTTTAATATTTACCTTGCAACATTACAAAAATTGGTAGCATCAAAGTTGTGAAAAGATCTTTGCATTTTCATTATTTTAATTTTTAAAACTTGAATTCATTAGTGTATATCACAGTCCTTCTGAAGTTTTTTAAGGGATACAATAGTTTTGAAATCACAACTGAATTCTAGGAGCTAGAAGCAAAATTGTCCACCCTATCAATAAAAATGACCATGTAGTACATACACAAATACTAGCAAGCAGTAGCTCTCCCAGAAATGTTTGTTACTCAGTTTGATAATAAAACATGTTGCATTCAAAATAACCTTAGAGAACTTCTTTCTGTCAAAAAAGTAAAATCATAAAGCATCAAGGAAAAATATTTACAAAGGCAAAATAAGCATCCAGATCCATGATCTCTATCTTTCTCTTCTGTCATTAAAAAAAAGCAAGTTGACAAAAGACCAAGAATAGGAATACATTTACTTCAAAAGTTTTTATTGTCCAGTTTTAAGTGCTCTCCATTGTCCACACATATCAGAAAATGAATAAACAAAAAGAACAATTAAGCATTAGTATTTGTTTGCAAATTAAATCTTCTCTGATTAGCTATGAACTAGGAAGTTGAACTATACTGGAAGAAGAGAAAACTCTTTAGGGGATTGACCTTGATAGCACAGTATATCATGATGGTGATGATGAACTTCTACCACACTTCTTTCCAGAAACATTTTTATTTCACTTCCCGCCCCCAGCAATTATATTTGTTGCAGCTATCACAGAAATATCTTACTTTCATTTATATTTTATTTTTCCTATACCCCTCTTTATCTCATACCCCATGCCCCTTTTGCACTAATGGAATATAAGAGACTATGCTGTACTTGTTTTGTTTATAACAGGATTCCTCTTCCAGATTCCAGTAGAGCAGCTGGAAGTGTTTAGTGGCCGTCTGTACCAGTACTCCCATCTTTTTAGCATTAAAATTAATTTTCCTCATCTTGGCATATGAAGAACCCAAGTGTGCCCCTTACCTCATTACCTGAAATTTTACAGTGACACCAACAGCAGGGGATGTGGTGGAGCAGCTTTTTGGATATCAAAAGTAGAAGCTCTGGGAGTATTCGCCTGAATAGACACTGCGGTTCTTGTAGCCTTTAATAGGTTCTTCCTTCGTGACTGCTGATGGCTGGAGCATCGTGGATGGATATCATCCAGGTTTTTCTGTCACTCTGATAGCTTGCAATTCTCATACCTAGGTAAGAGAACAACTAGGCACACATCTGAAGTGTATACTTGGTGCATAGTACTAATCAGCAATCTTGTTGACTGTCATAGAGGAGGCTGAATAACTGAACATGTTTATTTATGTACAATGCAGTGTAGTGACACAAGATAAAAATGAAGGTATTTTGTTGACTATCTTTGCTGCTGTTCCAGTAATGCAGCTATTTTGTACATGAATATTGATTTTCAGTTTGGGAAACACACAAAGCACCATAAACTCAGTATTCCTGAGCATTTTTTTTTTTAGGAGGCAGTATTTAGATATGCATAGATATAATTAGATATATAAATATGGGGGGTTGGATCCCAGTTGGATGCAAGCATGCAAGTGACACTAAGGTGCTTAAGCTGGGGGAGTTCTAGATATGCAGGGAAATGGGTAGTGGGCACCTGGCCTTCCTTGGGAAGAAAGTGAGAGATAGGTGGTTAAGCCATTTCAGGTTACTTTAGCTGACTCTTTTTCATATTTTTTTGGTATTGGGAAAGACTATATTTATGTTCTCTTTTGACCTGGTCAATGTGCATATTTCACTTTAGATTGCTGTTTCAAAGCCACAAATTCACATTAGTTGCTTCATTTGCATCACTACATTTTCATATTATTGTATGGTGTTAGCTATTTTTGGGTAAACATCTGTATTTTTATTACACTTGTTTTCTTTGTTTTCAATAAGCTTTCCTAATTCTGAGTAATGAATGGGACGTTGAGAAAATTTCACATCTTTTAAATTTACAGATTAAATTTTCCTTGAATTCCTAACAATGGAATGATTTTTTGAGAGCACTAACAAAAAGCTTCCAAAGTTACTAAGTAAATTTTGAAATAGAACTTTGAAAAGAGATGGTTGCAGATATTATTAGAAGCAAGAAGTCAAAAGATTAAAAGAAAGCCCTGAAAAGGGAAAGAGGGGAAAACAATAATCTAAAAAATTAAAAAGGGATGTAGAAAAAAAATAATACTAAGGATAAAATTGATTGGAGTATGACAGGAAGGCCACAGTGGAAAGAAAATTACAGAATAAACAGGCACGTAACAGAGTGTATATCTTCACTTGCCAAGTCAGTGTCAGTGAGATCCTTTCTTGGACTCTTCTGCCATGCTGTACCTAAAAGCTGGTACTTCTCTTGGGCTCAGATGTGTGCCCTATGATAGTTATGTGAAATCATGTAATTTCCTTCTAAAAAAAATCAGCACGATTAGTTCAATCATCAAAGCACTATTGTCTGTCATATTGTCAGTGGAGATGAGGGGGTAGATTTACAGACAGTAGAGCTACACTGATACAGACCTGAAAGTTAAACTTATGGGATCTGGGGTCAAATCAACATCATTGACATGAGTAGCTGTTTTGCCATTCACTTCAATGGTGTTGGGATGCATGTCTTTTGAATACCATAGACGGAAGTGTGAACTGATAATTATGTCTTCAGATAACCTTAAGAATAAAATACTTGTAGTTAAATACTTTACATAGATTTATAGTTTTAAGAATATATTGTTTATGTTTAAGTATATATTAATAATTTATTTCTAAGATATTTCTTTACAATGTTTGGAGATATTACCCTGGCATGTAGTCATAAAAATACAATCTTTTATTGTTAATATATATATAAAATACCATGAAGCCATTGTTTGAAAATGTTAGGCTATTCTAAGCTATTCTGTTAGATGGAGATCCTAAATTTGTTGTTGAAAAGTTGAATGATATCAATAGATACAGCTGCCTTTAAAGCAGGTTCATATTTTAGGGAAATGTTTTCTTTAAACATGAGAGCAGTCTTTGAGAAAGCAATGTTAAAGGAAAGAAAAAATGAATTAAGGAACTTTAGAGAGTACTTTAGTTAATTATATAATTGTAATAATCATAATTTGGTATAATCATATTTAGATTTGTTTAGTGCAATGATTAAAATTTAAATATATCTCTTGAATGTATTTGGCATAAAATAAGCTCATTTATGAGGGAAAAAGGAATAGAAATAATTGGATTCTTTGATAGGAATTTAGTCCTGGAAACTGTCTGTATATTCTTTTTTTGTTTTCATTCTTATTAAAGGTTAGCACTTTGAGTAAAGTCATTTAATCTACGCATTATAATAAAAATAGGTGTTTGAAGAATAAAGTTCAATTTTCAATACATGATTTTGTATATTCCTTCCTTCAGTTGATAATTTTACAACCATCCAAAATATGCAAGAGCTGCACAAAACACAGTTAATAGTGCTGGAAGGACTTATAATGATTTTTTTTTAGGAAAAACATGGAAGCTTCTATTTTGCTTTTAGCATGTTCAATGACCTGGTTATCAATAGGGGGAGGAAACAATTACAGAGATCATTAAATTGAGAAATAAATGGCAGCCTCTGTCCTGTAAACACAGTATCCGACTGACTCAAGTATTTGCAGAAGCAAGATCTTATGACAGAACAGCCATTATTATGCAGTTCAGCATTATTTTATATTTTTTGAATGAACCTATGGACTGTATTTGGAAAATTGAGACATCTTAATACATTTTTAAGCATAAAGTACTGTGAAATGCACACAGGCTTTTCCCTTCATTTTGCTTTTTGCCTTGCTTGTGTATTTTAAATAAGGTCCATTGACATGGGTAGTAATTTTTTATTAAAAATCAGTTGTTTACCTCACAACTGTTATCACAGAAACCTCTCCCTAATCTCAGATGCGCAGGCCTTGTCCCCAGCTCCCTCATCCATACCTACTTTGTCTGTCATTTGTAATAAAAGTCAATCAAAAATGATGGCTAAGATGGGGCCATTCTTTTAGAATAAAAAAGAGCAATAAAAACAAATGAAAGAGTAACACAGATATCAGTATGGTGATGTGACTCGGAAAGTCTGTGAACTTACTTTCACTGTTAGTGTCTTCTTTTTCCCTTACTCAAATTCCTCAACTCCTCTTCTAATCCACCTGTCATGTGGCTGGCACTGCAAACATATTTAGATGTCAGATTACCATTGAAATACCCTAATGCCGTTAAAAGTGTGCATCAGTTTCTCTGAGACAGAAACAATGTCTTCCTACAGCTCTCAAGCATGATCAGAAGTTTCTGGATAATACTTCTATGCAGGTACATAGTAATAATAATAATAATAATGTGGAATGTTTATGATACGATTTTTTTTAGTCACACAGTATGCTACAAGATCTCTCTTAGTAGATCACTTTAAAATAACACAATTCCATTGTAAATAAATCATTGTCAATGTACACCACTGTATTCAGTTCTAGATAGACAGTATTATTAGCCAGAGTTGTGAAATAAACTTTCCCAAGTTTTCTTTCAAGTGTCTTTCCTATGTTCTGTTGAAATTAGACTTCTATACATTTATATGTATTTAATAAGAACATTACTTTTTTTTTTTTCTGGTACATTTCCAGAGCTCTAGCATGCAGCGAAGGTTTTATAGTCAGTGTGCAGTGCAGCAGATGTCATTCCATTTGCCTAAGTCCTGCTGACATTTGGAGTTGTGGATTAATTGAGCTACAGAATGAAATTTAATTAAAATTAAATACAGACTTGGCCATTGTATCTGTTCATTTTTTACACTCTAGTGTGTACATTTGCAGTCAGCGCCATAGTTAATTTGTTTAATCAGGATGCTATGTGGGAGAAGCTGCACTTTGTTTTAAGCTAAAATTGTGGCAGATGCCAAGTGGAGCATCGTTTCTATAATTTCATGTGATACATGTCATGTAAAGTATTCCATTGATGTGCCTCCGAACAACCTGAAGGGTGCAGATTATTCTATTTGTGAAGTTATTGAAAAAGAAAAGACTATGTAAAAGGTGGATTTTGGTTTGTGTTTTTTGAGGTAAAGATTTTGTTTAAACTGATGTTTTAAGTACTCTGCTAATTTAGTTAGCTTATGAGGAAATATATTGGAAGTGAAAGAATTACAAAAGGGCCATTTATTTCTCTCATAAAATGCCATTGTCAGAATTGGTTTAGCCTTGAGATAGATCTGTAATGGAAATGTCAACAGAAGGCATTAAAAAATGCCAATACTGGATTGTAAGAATTTTTTTCTTAATAATTGAGTAGGTATATATGTGGAAAGCATTCAAATTTTTTTTCTTCTCTCTGATCGTATTAATAGGTAGCAAATACTGGGTAAAGTAGAAGTAACACTGGAGGGAATATTTATGGATTCTGTCTTTATGCATTTAATTTAGGTCCATCTGGAAACACTTACTTCTGCTTCTTTATATGTAGGTAGCACTAATTTTAGGTATTCTGACTCAATCTAAATTAGATGCCTAAAGCAGCCAAAGTAGATGGTATGAATACCTCTCCATGTATTAAAATAAAGAAGACATTAGTAGACGGCATCCTGAATATTGCATAATAAACTTAATGACACATTTCTACTGTGAAAACTGAGGACATAAAGTCTCTCATTTATAGTTTACTGAATGAACAGACTTCTTAAAAACTGAGCCTGTTTTTTCAACTTCGTCCTTCATTACTACAATGAAAAATGTTCAGGCGTAGCATGCTTTTTGAAAGACAATTGAAAATCGAAATATTCCAGGATATTCACTCAGTTTCCAATAACTTTTGGCTCAAGGCTGCCTTTAAACAGAGGAAGTGTCTTTATATTTAATATGTAATGAAGGATTTCTCCTTCATGAACTTGTCCATTCTCCACTTGAATCACATAAACTTTAAGCATCCACAGCAATGTGTAACCTCACTGCACATTGCATGAAGAAACCCCTCTTGTTTGGTTTTAACTTACTGCTGGTCTCTGCGCTTGAGGCCCACCAGCTCCTGCGCTGGAAGAGATGGTGTAAAGTGGATTCCTTGTCTCTAATTCCATGCTGCTCAAGGTTTTATGGACTTCTTTTATATCCTGCTCTGCCATCTCTTTTCCAGCCTGAACTAATCCCACCTATTTTTGTACCTTATTCAGTTCTACTGTATCCTTTTTTTTTTAAGATATAGGGATAGTGGAACCAGAAACACATACAGTATTCAACATGTGAGCAAGCCATGGATTTATATCCATTGCAGAATATAATACTCTTTATTTTCCTGCTCAATCTAAGTGCTTAAATCCCAAGGCTACTTTTTTTTTTCCATTTCTACTCATGATTGAACTTACATTTTCCCAGAACTATTTAAGGCCTCAAGATCTTATGCATGGTTGGTAATAACCAGCTCAGAGCCCCTCATTTTGCCAGTACAGTTAGGATTGAGATTCCCTTGTACATCACTTCACATTTGTCTTTGCTGAATTGACGTTTGCACCATCAGTTCCTGACTTTACCACTTGTAAGTGTGTTGTACCATCAGCAAACTTTGTCATCTCACAGTTCACTCACCCTTTTCTCATCATTTATGAATAAGTTAAACAGCATGGGTCCTTGTGGAGTTTCTCTGGCATGCACCATGCAAACTGACCATCCATCCTTACCTGTCTCCTGTGTTTTAACCAGTTTTATCCATGTTGCGATCCTTTCTTTTCCACCATGACTGCTCAGTTTCTTTACAAGGCTTTGGTGAAAGACTTTGTCAGAAGCTTTGAAAACCCAAGCAGACTATATTGAACAGATCTGGTTTACAAACTGGACTGTTGATACACATGACCTCCCTTTACCAGGGGTGGGCTGACTCTTACCTGGTATAGCAATTTATCTATCTGTGCACAAGTTCTGTTCTTTATTTTAGTATCCACTAACTGGCCTGGTGCACTCTTGAGACTTACCTCTTTGCAGATACTCCCTGGAATACATTTCAAAAATGGGTGGCACATTTATCACATTCCAGTCCTTAATTAAGTGGTTTTAAGTGGTAGGTTGCACACTACAATTAGTGGTTCAGCTATTACATTCCTGAGTTCCTTTGAAACTATAACGCGAATACTGTTTGGTCCTGGCAATTTGCTACTTATCTTTTTTTTTTCCCCTTCATTTGTCACATAATGTTTTCTGCTGGCATTCAATTTGAGATAGATTTTCTGCTGAGACCTTTATTAAGAAAGCTTCAAGTGTAGGATCCTTCTCAAGTTTTCCACAGTTTATTCAGAAGAAAAAAAAAAAAAACCCAGCAAAAAAACCTGTGACACTTGCACACTGATGGCCTTCTGGCTGTGTGAACATTCAAGCAGAATTCCTGCTCCTGATGTGTTTGAAAACACATTATTGTATGGTAAGCTTTTAATGTCTTGTGTGGGTTGTTACTCAAACTCTCTTCTGGACTGTCTGACTGTGTTTTTATAACTAACCTACCACAGTTTATGATACTATTTTCAACTTTCGGAATGATACCTTCTTGCTTTTAATAACTTCCTTTCCCCTCCTGTCTAATTATTTTAAGTTCTTCTTGCCATTTGCTTTTTCTCTGAAGTGACTGTTTGCCTTCTGCCTCCAACAAGATGCCCCTTGCTTTCGCACTGCCTACAAGGATTTAACTCTCTTAACTGCCTCTCTCGGGGATATAAAGCTTTCTGTATTCATACGTAGCAGAGCTACAGCGTTGCTGAAGTTGAGCACAGCCTTTTGAGGTGAGGCACAGTTGCACGGTATTTTGGGGGTTTGCCCAAGAAGGTTGAATTCTAGTGCATTGTAGCTGCCGTTACAGAGTGGATTTTTGACAATAACATTTCAAATCAAGTCTGTTGTTCTGCCCAAAACCAAGTCAAAGGTTGTTTCTTCTCTCATGGGCCGCTAAACAGACAGCTCCATCAATCAATTGCTGACCATGTCTACAAACTTAGTCATATCATCAGGTCATAATGTGATATTTTTTCAATCCACAGCGTGAGAGGCTAGCCTGAGTCTCCCATTACCGCAGCATCCTTGCTGTCTGCTCTCCCTCGGCATATCACAGGCAGTGTCACCAGTTCTGGTCAGGCAGTCAGCAACATCATTCCAATGCTAAGTTTTTCGCATTTAGGTCTTGAATTTCAGTCATTAGAGGATGTATCATTTTTCAGACAGCTGCAGTCAAGACCAAATGTGTTTGGTTTCTGTAAGCAGGCTGAGCCAATCTTCCAGCTAACCTGGATTCTCATCGTCCCTCCAAAACTCTCTAACTGCAGTATCTGTAAAAGTAGATGTATTCTGAAGCTTTATCCCATATAACATTGCTTTCCTCTTCTCAGCTGTAATCACCTGAAGTTTGACTTCTTTTGCTGTTCTTATTTCTATCTTACTGCTCATTTAGAGTAACGAACAGGAACATAGCACTTTACAGGCAAGAACAGACAATGCTTCTGAAAGACTGTCCCCATCTTGGCACTTACAGTCAAATTCAGAAAATGCCCTACAAATAATTGACTTTTAAAAAGCATTAAAAGGGCTTACATGTGGCTTTCCTACTTACAGGGTAAGAAAGGGATTAGCCAAGGGGTTAACGCACTACTGATACTATTAAAATGATGATGTGAATCTTCATACACATGAATGAAGATTAAAGAAGGGTAGCTGGATGAAGGAGGCACCGTTTTGTGGACTCAAACCTGAGAGAGAGTGGAGAAGTAAAAAGACTTTACCCTGGGGGTTAGGAGAACCAGTAACACAGTAATTTGGAAGGGGACATTGGAATAAAAAAGGTTCATCCCTTTCTGCGCACGAAACTGGTACTGTGACCAGTGGGCACATCGCTGCATGAGAGTGTCCTCTTACAGTGAGATGTGTACTAAAATTTGTGTGCTTTTGTACATGTGTACTTTTTTCAGTCGTGGACATGGAAAAGAAAGATTTGGTGATGATATAAATGGCATGTGTCAGGAACAAGTAACGGTCTGGATGAAAAACAGTGAAATAAGAAGAATTATTTAGAGGATGCTGGCGTAATAAAGCTGGGTAGTCCTCCAGCTGACAGAATGGTGGGTTTGAAAATTGAGAGAGATTTCTTACAGGGAATAGAAAGATTTTTTACCTAAATTCCAAGATAATAACATGACATTCAGGAGGAGGTACTAAAGGGAAAGGGACAATCGGAGAGAAGATCACAGTGCTGAAGCTGAGAGTAGGAGGAATACAGTGGATATATTTAGGAGTGTTGTTATGTACAAGTTATATAGCTTAAGAGATGCAAGAACACATAACAGGAATATTTTAGAATTTTTTTTAACTGTCAGAAGGGAAGAGGCTAGTGATCCACCATGGCAAAGAGCCTGTGCTAGCAAAACCCAGTGTGATGTGGTTTTTTACCTCATTGAAGGGAGATATTGAAAGACAATCTGATTTTAGGGGAAGAATCTTCCTGGGTGTAAAGACAGTGGTTCATTTAAACCCACAGCACAATAGTCCTGTGTAGAATATTTAGTTTGTATACTTTTTTTCAGTTATAGCTGTTTTATTCATGCAATATCTATTGTTTTAAAATTTTACTGATCTACTGGTGTCAGTTATCTTATGAACTTGAGCTTCTTCTTAACTACTCACTGATTTTCCTTTTAAAGTTTTAAACCGATTACCAGTTGGAGTCATTGTGTGCCTTTTCATTCATCTGTTCACGATGGTAAAATAACCTGCATTTACAACTATTACTGTATCACAGGCCTGCAAAGTTTTCGATGACTTATTTTGCAATCTACATCTTTTTTAACTTCAGAAGTGAAGTCTGCTAATATTGAATAGGTAGCCAGTAATTCTCCATGGATCCATTCTTCACTCTTGTTCATTTAGGGGGAGAAACTAATCTCTCATCTTTCTTCATTGCAAGCTTGCAAATATGAAGCTTGTTTAAACAAGCTTTACACTCTGTTTCACCTGAAAGCCAAACTAATTTTACTGTCTGTTTTTGATGCTTACAACTTTCCTATATATAGGAGCATTACTCAGTGTGACAGAGCCTCTTTGTCCTTATACCCTGGTTCCTGGTGCTGTAGGAAATAAATACACAGATGCATTTTTACATTAAGAACTGGAAACTATGATAATGTGAGACAAAAAATGTCCTGCTCTTAGTCCAATTAGAAATTAATAATCTGCATGTATGATACCCCTTTGTCTAAGTGATATAGAGTCTAATACCTCTGACATTTGCTGCAGAAATTGCTCTGTGGGGTTCTCTGCTTCAAATAATTTGGACTTGCCCCAAGATTATTTAATTATGGAAAAGAAATTTGTGCTGTCATTGAACCAGTGTTGGAGATTTCAAGTGGAACCAACATATGCTAAGCTTACATGAATTATTAAACCAGATTTAACTTAAACTTTTTCCTTTTACACATTGTGGATGGCCATGTGTCTAGTCTAGAAGATATAGTCAGAGCAACTACTCCTATCCTGGAGTAGCTATTAGCTATAAATAGAAATAATTCTGATTTGCTTGTTTTGAAAACAATACAGTGTCAAAAGACAAAAAATGGAATTTAAGAGCAGCCTCCTAAAAGTATATGATTGCACTGGTAGTCTTGAATTTGTGTAAGATGGTCTTCTAAGGATATGCTCTTGTTTTAATAGATTTTGTCAGGTGAACACTATGGGAGCATTTTTCTGCTGTATTATTCAAGATTGCGCTGTTGGGCTTTAAAGTTGCATACTATCAGAATTGTTTTCATCAATCTTGAGAACTGCTACTGCAATATATTTTATTTTGTGTTTTTCTTGTTCTTTAGCATAACATTATGTAATTCATAAATTATCCTGAGAAACTGACAGGCTTTTGTTTTCTCTCTAATAAGTAAGTATTTTAGTTTGGTGACCTCTGATCATTAGGCAGAATATTTCAGAGGAGAAGAGAATGAAAGTCTGTGAGAAATGCCATTCTTTGATGCCTTTGATGAAGAGATGCTTCATGGAGTCAGTGTGACACACAGCATGGGTGTAATCCTTGACTACAGGCTGACTTTAAAACATCATGCACCAGCTGTGGTCAACTCTGCATTTTTTTAAGGGTGCTTTGGAGCTGGAGTTTTTAATGATGTAAAGACTATTGCAAGACTGCAGACCTTCTTATATTCCATGTAGTAGTCATAAGGCATGGCTTTATAATTACACAGTTGCATTATCATTGCCTATGACGTAAACTGTACTAATGAGTGTGTATGGACCGGGCAAAGACAGTAAATAGGATTATAGCAGTATTCTTGTTGGAATCCCTGAGAATAGAACTGTTTTTACTGATTCGCACAGTACTACGAGTCTTTGAACAAGTTGTGTCAGGTATATGTTATCTCACCATCGTGAGGAATTAGTGTGTGTAGTTCTGGACATTTGTGAGGTTTTAAGAAATTTACAGTTGTTTTTTTAGGAATGCTAAATGGATATTTATAGGAAGTGTTTGTTTTTGTTAAGAAATTTATCATTTGACATGGACATGCTGGCATACAAAAGGAAAGATAGTGAAGAGATAATTTTTGGAATTTCTAACATCACTGAACAATTTTGGTTGCGTAGTTTTGTTTTAAACTAAGTTGAGCTCTGAAAAGGCATAAGGACAATAAAAAACATTCACAGTTTGAATCAGACCCCACAAAGTGATGAATTTATCTAAAGATAATGTTAATTTTTAAATTTTTTTCTCCTTTTGTTTCTGTGATTGCTTTTAAGTCTGCAGATGTGCATGAGTCACATTTTCCTGTTAGTTTAAAATTTTACTTTTAAGAAAAATGAAAATTGTTTTTCTTCACTTTGCTAGAATGAACTATCTCAAGACTTGACAAATAATTATTGAAGCAAGTAATGCTATACCACCTCTTCAAGGTCATGGGTAAAGATCAGGTAGTTCCATCTGTCCCCTATTTCCTTAAAGTGATGTCTTCTGCAGGTGGAAGTGGAAAAAAGAATAGGCTTGCTTGTCTTCAGCTCTTCTCGTTTAGTAAGCCGTTTTGACTAATTTAACTTTTGGTTCATAAGGTTATAGCAAGTAATTTCTGCAGGCCTTGTTATGATCACCTGGTTCAACACATGTGCAGAATCCCCAGGAAAATGATGGGAGAAGTATGGGGTAATGTGTGTTCATTCATGTTAAGCCATTGACACGGGACCATTTCTTGATTTTTGTCTCATAGACCCACTGAGTGTCTTTCTAGAGCCGTGTCTATGCTACAGACTGCAAGACAGCAAAAATAGTATAGGGATATTATAAATGAGGTACCTTAGGTACAGAAACTTAAGCAGTCTGGAGCTCCCCACAGGCTAATTTTCCTTGCTGAAGCAGAGTAAATTAGCCCACATGAAGCTTGTGCTGCTGAGAGTAGAGTGCTTCTGGTATCCAAGTTAGTTCATCTAAAAATAGCTTTGGAAACTCTCTATTCTTTGCAAGCTGCTGTGTGGGCATGCGTTTATTGTCTGGTGATGGCTGGGGCATGCGTGGAACTGAAATAGTTAAAGATCAGAAGATACTCTGCCTATCAGTAATTTTAGACACAGTTTAAGTGGTCAAGGTAAAATGTAGGTGAATATAAACTCGATCTCCCTCTCAAAGATAATAGATACAAGTTTATTAAACACAGTAAATGTTTATTTTAAAACGTTTATTTCTTAACTATAACATAAATGTCCAATTAGCTCTAAATGTATTGCTTAAAACAAACATTTACAATGACTTTGTTTTCATATGCTGGTGTTTTGGTACATATCTGTATCACATTGCTTTATGCTGGAATTAGAAGTTTTATTTTCGTCTGAACTGTCTATGCCAGACTTCTGTTTATTGAAAGGATCAGTGATAGAAAAAAATTCCAACCCTGCATCTGCAGTCTAATATATTGATATATCAATTTTTATTAAAAATATGATCCATGAAATAAAACAGGCACCGAATGTATGTGTTATTTTTAAGTTAGATGTAAAATTACAATGTAGGCTATAAAAACTAGAGTTTTTCACAAGAAATGTTATTGTTTTCCACTGCTGTATGACAACTTCCTACAATCTATATTGGGTTACTTTCCATTATTTTCTTTGAAATATCTTTTTGAAAGCATCCAGTGGTCTGTAAAAGTGTGAACCAGCCTGTAGATACTGAAATGTTTGTCCTCTGCTTTGCTATAACTGTGACATAATTAAAGCAAGGATAGTACAACTATCTCCCTCCATTTAAGAAGAGTGATTAGAGTAAGCAAGCATGAATATCAAATTTATTTCACCTTTCTTGTTGGATATTTTGTTTCTAGAAGTGAAAGCATTTTGATGATGTAGAGTACACTGTCTTAAGTAACTTCTAATCTGAAATGAAGACATGCAAAACTATTTTAGAAAGACTTTGAACCTCTCTAACTCTCTGTGGTTATGAAGACTTGCTGTATTTCTGAGCTATAACAAGGAGATTTTTGTAAAATGTTCTTCATAGTAGAACTTGTTTTATATAAGAAACATACTTAAAAAGCTAATTTCTTTTCTCCTTTCTGCACAGCAATCCACAAAGTGTGATTAATAATAGATTTAAATTTGCTAAGTGCATTTACTCCTTTGTGCCATCATAAAGAGAATCTATTACTGTAAAATTGAGGCTTAGTTCCAAATTGCGCCATTATGAAGTTTTCTTCCAGCAATGTTTTGTCTCTAATACACTTCCCTCATTGTAATTCTATTGCAAACCTGATGTCTAGCATCAAGTCTCACAATAATTATTTTAAATTGCTACTAGGAACAGTAGTCCTGGTGGGATATATTACTACCATTCTAACAAGATGAATTTCAATGCACTTGTAACCATATTATAGTGTATTATGAAAGAAAGAAAATCTTTGAGTTGTAGGTAGGCAAGCAGATTCAGAACAGTGAAAAATGATTTTTAGCAACTTCTTTGCACTTCATGTTGCACTTTTATATTATCAAATTAGTATTAATTATATATTAAAATGTATGACAAACAATCACTATATAGTGGTTTTAAGTAAAACTTAGCAATGAGATAGGGTGGAGCTTTAGAAATGGAATTGTTGTTTTGCTGAAATTACTACTAGACTCAAAGCTTGGAAGTCTCCTGAACCTGTGCCAAGAATAAGTAAAAACTAAAGAGCAATGTAAACTAAAGGAGTGCACTGTAAGCATTCATTTCAAAATGACAGAAGCCGCGAAGTTCTGTGCCTCTACTTCATAATGAGATCACAGATTAGCTCCTAAATTCATCCCACTCTAGGCTAGAAACTTTAAGGCAGATCGTCAGCAGTTGTTTTAAAATGAGTACACAGCTGATGTAATATGTGTATGAATACAGTAAAGCACTATCTGTAGATTTATTATATTGTGCATTTCTATAATTAAGTGCTTATGCTGTAATTAAATGATAATGTGTAATTATTTGCACACCAATATTCAATATCATTCTGAAGTTATAAACAGATAAATCTGTAATATCTTAATCTAAAATGAACCCTTGCACAGCAGTTCTCAGAAGATGGCTAAGATTTCCAACTTCCCCAATTTCATATTTAGAAAATTCAGAACTGAATGTTGTTTAAGCAACATTAAAATAACTTCCCTGGGCAAACAAGAGAATAAGGCAAACTTTTATGTCACTCTATCTTATAAAAGGAGCTGGGTGCCTGTATTTAGTTCATGTGTGTGAGTTGTAAGTAACACCTTAACGCAATTATAACAGTGTGAAAGGTGCATGGTAGCGGTCATCACAGCAACACGTGCCATGGTCTCATTTTCTCAACATCCTTTGCAAGAGAAGACAAACTGCACGCAGCATGTGGTGGAAAATCATCAATAGCTCATTACCTTTTGGTTTAAACTGGGTGGGTTTCATAGCCTGAACGTGATGTTGATAGCTGAATCCGGGGAAGGAGCATGTTGTCTGTGTCTATTCAGTTGGCTATGTGTTCAGTTTGAGGGTGGTCACGTCATGTACAGGACTACCCATAGTGACTTCATCCATAGATACAGCTATAAAAGTCACACCGCACTTCCTTGTTTTGGGGAAAAGAAGTCTGGGTGATGGAAAAATGATTAGAAACAGAAAGTGCCTTGAGTCTAATGGTCTGTTTTCTTCAACTGCTCACATCCCCTTTCATATATATTTTACAATGCCTTCCTCTTCCACCTCCCATTTCTCAATTCCAATCTTTTCTGTGAATTTAGGAAAGAACCTACAGTCCAAAAGTGTATATTGAAGTTGTTTCTGTAAGGATGTGGCATGGAACAAAGTGTGTTACCTTCTAACTGACAAATAATTTTCAAACCACTGTTGATTTAAAACAGTGGTGTAAAGAACTAGAGATTATTTTAGATATTCTTTACAGGGTAGATTCTTGTATTTCCTTAAATTTGCTTCCACTGTTACTTTAATTCCTTGAATCCTACACTCCTAAGGGCGTTTAAAGTACAATACTTCTGTGTTTGCATTTTTGTATTTCTGTTCATATATATATAAGCTCACAGTTACCATGCCCAGGTTACTCATACACTTCGACAGAGTTATAAAATGAGATTGTAACATAACTGCATATCTTGTTGTCTTCACAAATTAAATCAAAAAAGGGCAAAATATATGGAACTCTCCAAATTCAAACGGCTATGCCAGTGACCACATTTTCACATTTGGCCATCGCCTGCTGACTCGTGTGGTAAGGTCACTGCAGACTATAATTTGTTAAATTTGATTAAAAGAGAGCTCAGATCCTCAGAAGCGATGGCCTCTCATCCAGTGTGAAGTAAAGCTAAGGAAGTAAAGTAAAGTAAAGGTCTGTGCTGGATCAAGGCTAAAGTACTTACCACCTTGCAGAGCTGATGCCAGAAACTGAGAAGCAAATTGCCAATAACTACATCGCTGCCATTGGTGTTGCTCCATTAAAAATAAATATGTAATTTTGCTTTTGTGCCTTGCCAGCTTGAAATGCTGAAAGTAATTTTGTTTAGAGAAAGTACAGAATGAGTGCAAATGAGTGTCATGAGTGGAGATCTCGCGCAGCTCCACCAGTATGCCAGTCCATTACAAATGTACACCTTTTCAATGGATGTGATAATAGTTCAATATTCATAGTCTACCTTTTTTATCTGCTTTAACTCTTAGTAGAAGCATTAGGAATGGTTTATGACAACTTATTATACACAGTCCTTCTAAAAGTTCTTCAATAGCGGTGACTTGCACCAGCTTTGCTACAAGCCAAAGAAGCAACTAGTAAAACGCTGTATTTCCCCCCTACCAATGCTGGCAGCCATAAATCACATTAATCCAGCTACCACCCGTCAAGTGTATCTTTCCAACTGAAAGTGCTCACCCCAGTCTGAAAAGGCCAGGGACTGGAATAGTACCATATTGCCTTTGCACAGATGTTTCAGTGCTTCTTGATGCTAAAGCACTACCAACCACTGAAGTTATTTTCCAAAGTTTTTACAAAACATTTTGACAAATTATTATATTCAAATGAAGTATTGTACAGTGTCATTTTTTTCCCTTAAATTAATTTCCGTGGATAGAGATTAGTATACAGATGTACATTTTCAGATATGGTGCAAAAGTAAAAAATATCTTTGCTTTTGCCTGGACTGAATATATGGTGTATCTGAGAGTGTGCTGCTAGGCAAAAGTCAAGCTATGAATCTCAGATAATTTCTGATAAATAAAAAGCTACCGTTAATGCTAAAAAAGGTGTATTCCACAGCACATTTCTTTATCCAGCAGAGGCTGTTGGAGAGAGATAAACAGAATTTCATCCAAGGCCCTCTGAGTGTTAATAAAATAAAACCAAAGATGCATAGTGCTACTAAAAACACTCTTAACTGCTAAATAAAAAATTCTGTCAGAGTGAGCCCATAACTTCACCTCTTGGGATTGATCACATCCTTCGGCTTAAAATATGAAGTGAGCCTTAATGAGGAATTGAAATTAGCTTGGAAATTTTTAGTAATTCTTACGTCTTTGAACTTAGGGAAAGAGTAATTCATTTACTAGTTTAAGAAGTAAGGCAAGAATATGTGCTGTTGAAATATTTTAATAGTACTTAACTTGCCAACACTAGATGGCAAGAGACATATTCTATTTAATGTTAAGAAAGTACTATGTGAATTTACCAATATGTGTATCAACTCCAGATTTCAAGAGTGTTGAATGGATTATTGTCCAGAGCTAGATAAATTTGAATTCCACAGAGCTGCAATGTTGGAAATTAGCTGCATGATGTATGAACCCAAATAATAGTGTTCCTGACGTAGGAAAAAGTGATGGAAATTAAACATCTAGTTATGCACAGTGTGTCTGCACAATGTGCTGCATGCACCGCATGTGTTAGAATTTCTTCTCAGTTCTTTTTTTAATCTTTTATTCATAGCATTGCAGGTGATGAAAAATTTATGCCTTGAGTCTGGCATTGAAATTAAATGCAAAATGAAAACAGAAGCAGTTTATACTGACAGCTTAAATATCTTTATCTAGCATACGGTTGCACTATAAAAATCACTGGGTGACTTTTAAAATCTCCCACGTGCAAAAATGCAAACATTGCACAATAAAGGATAAAGTTAGGACTCTCTGTATATTAACAGAAAAGTTTCCATTCATTATTATTCACTACTAATTTTTCAGAATTATTTCAGAATGTCAGGTGAGTGTGACTACAGATTCCTACACAGTCCAGCTACTGACACTATTATGTGATGTAGAGAAAACAATTGGGTTTTGCATTACCTTTTATGAAGAAGATTTCTATACTTGCCTTATTTTAAATTGAATGAAAGGCATACATCTTGTACTGGCATACTGCTAGAGTAAAAGGTTAATTATTCAGGTGAATCAGTTCCTGAATTGTGACCGTCATAATGCATGTATTCCGTAATAAGATCAGAATTACTAAGACACGTACGTATATTTTTAAAGTGACAATCCATATAACACATACTTAGAAAAGTATAAAGTAGTTCTTTTTAAAAGCCAGTTTTTATTGTAGTAACTTTAGCCATGAATGACTATGTTCAAAATGCTCTTTTATTTTGAATCATTCAGTCACTTTTTCACATGTATACTTGCAATGGGTTTTTTGTTGTGTTTTTTCTTGTTGTTGCTTTTACTGTTTATGTAATGCCAGGTCACTAACTATAATTTTAAAATTAAAATTAATATCAAGAAAGTAATTGCTATGAACTTTTGTTAGTGCATTATTGTGCATTGTGAGATCGATGTATTAACACTAAGAAAAATAATCTTTTAAAAATATTTTAATAACTGAAATGTGAAATGTACAAGTCTATTTGCAGTCAGGTAGAGTGCTAACAGTAAACTACCAATTACATTTTCATATGTAGAAGCCTGTTCTCCAGTGCTTACCAGTTTTACATTCAGTTTCTGATTTGTGGCTTTTTACAATGCCTTATATAAATGTTAGTGTGTATAATTATGCAGATAATTTTATACAATATTAATTGTGCTAAGAGTGTACTGAAAGTCTGTTTAATTCAGTAATTCATTTGCATTTTAATGATTCTAACAGCATAAGGTTACAGAGTAAAATTGAAACATCTCGATGACTGTTACTGCAGTGTGAAAAGAGTCGAAGCTCTTATTTTGTGTTCTTAAATCTATTAAATGTATCATTAGCAAAATTCACATTTAAAAACATTGGAGAACAGATATTCAATGAGTTATCAAAACCAGCTGCAATATATCTTAAAGTCCATTATATAGCAAAGGATATTTAAAACATTTTGGAATTTGATATCTGTGGCATTTGATTGCTGATTTTAATATGTTCACTACAAGCATTCAGCACTTGAGCAGATAATTCTGGTAGTGATGGTAGACTGAATATATCAAACGCACTTGAGGAAAGACGCTGAGATACCTTTCAGTGGGAGGAAGGAACATGAGAAACAAATACTTTTTTCTTTTTTAATCAGATCTTTTAAAGACATAAGATACAGTCTAGGGGGTTTTTTATGCTACAGGAGTGAAAGTGCTAGCTTTCACAAATACAGGGAATGACATATTCTGTTGATCTGTATCAATAGATTTTAAGTTAGCTATGTAACATTTCTCTCATTTCCTTTATCATATACAGATTTAATATCAGCATGAATAAATCTAAATTGTTTGCTTCTTTCTTCCTAATTCCTGAAGCAATGTAAAAGCCTGGAGAGGTTTGAAGTGACAGGATTACAAGCAGTCTTTTGCATACATGGCCTTTAGGGATGAGCGGCTACCTTGCATCTAATAAACAAGAAAGTGAATTCGTTGAATAATGAATTAAGTGGCATAAGTTGTGATAACAAGGAGCAAATGTAACTTCAGACGAATGGTATTTGCTTTGTGTGAGGTTATCTGAGAGGGCTGATGCTTCGCCAAGGGATATCGAAAAAAGGCTCATTATATTAAGATGTTCTTTCACAGAACACAGCCTAAAATGATCTTGCAATTTTTTCGTTTGCTGAGCTCCTTTGTGTGCCTCTATCAAACCAACTGTCTCCACCAGGGGGATAACGGGGATTCTTTTAGGCCGCTGAGTTTTGTTTATAATGAAAATTCCTAGTGAGTTTTAGATGGGTCACCCAACAATTAAATAGAGATGTCTAATTGGTTGATCCATATTAGGGTCAGCAGCTGGTTACAGAATAAAAGCTCGCAGTGCCCCACTTGCACAGTTCTGAACCAAATTAAATTATTAATCTACTCTTCACTTCAATGTAGCTTCACAGGGATCCCTAACCTGCCATACCGAATAAAGCAGAACTACTACTTTACATTTTCATTATGATGAATTATATTTTAAATTGCAAATACATTCCCATTTAGTTTGCACAGAATATCACATTCGATATCTTGAATTTATTCAGGCAGTTAGTATTTATGTTTATCTTGTTAATTCTAGTTATTAAATGGACATGGGAACTCATGGGCATACAGTTAGTATAAATAAAGTACTGAAACAGTCAGAGTATGAGAGTGTGAAAGAACTGAAAGGAAAATGTTTATTTTCTTCAACTGATATTTTTTAAATTGAGACATAAATTTTTTAAATTTATGTGTTGAAATGGGCTATAAATTAATTCAGAATTAAACACAATTATCTTTGCAGTGGCAATGAGGAAGCAGGTCTCTTACCTTTTCTGTCATTATATGTTTATTTCAATTTTGTGTTATTTAATTAGTTAAAGCTGATGCGCATAATGTGTTAGAGTACCCTTTCAGTAAATTATTACTGTATGAAGAGAACTGTGTGTTCTTGAATAAAACTTGCAATTTTTTCTTTTAACAGTTACACTTCATAATTTGTAAAGAGCAACAGCTGAGATGAGTCAGACTCTTCATTATTGTTCATTCGAGTCCAGTGAGGAAGATTATAACTTGAATTATACTTTGTGAAATAATGGCAGGAAATATCCAGCTATGTGCTTTTTATTGTTTTTTAATTAAGTTTCTAAAGATACCTAGTGCCAGTACGCAGTTGATTAAGTGGTCTTGGCACTAGATCCTGTTGCTTTTAAAAATATACATATTGATATCTACTGCCTTTAGGAATAAAGAAGCAGGTCTTGTTTTTAATTTCAACAGAACGAGGTTTCAGGCTTTAATTTTGTTGAAAAGGGGACCTTTTGACTTGGGGACTTGTTGAAAAGGGGACCTGGAAAAGAGATAATCCAAAGGGATTGTTGTTTAAATTGTACCTTGAAGTTTGGTCAGCTATTCTAATGATTCTGCATGGTGGCTTGCATTGATGGTGGGCCTGGCCCAGTTCCAGTGATGCTACCATAAGAGTAGGATTAGTCCTATTATGCCTATGGATGAGTTATGTACCACTGAAGTCATCACAAAAGTAATACAGTATTGCAGTTTACACCTAAACCAGGTATTGACAGCTGTTTCTTATGCCATGGGTGTCCAAATGTAGAAGATCCTTTGATCAGAAATGGTTTTGCTGACACTTTCAAATAAACTTGTTATTCAGCTCTTAGATGACAAGTTTTAAACTTACTTGATGTTGATGAGCTTGGCTTTGGTCTTGTTTTGTTTGTGAGGATCCAGTCTTTTTTTCTATTTTTTTTTCAAGTTTAGTCAAGTCCAGAGAAGAATCATGACCAAGTTAAATGAATAGTAGGTACAGTGTCAGATGAAGTGCCAAGTAAAGGAGGAGAAAAATGTGAAGCATTCATATACTTTCCTCAATTCTTACTGTATTAGCAATATTAATTTAGAAGAAGAATGGAAATTTCTGTTAAAAGTGAGGTTGCTGTCAGAAAGAAATTAGAGTATGTAAAAAGAATAGGCTAGAGAATAATGCAGAAATATCATTACAGAAGCTCTGTCTCATTCCAAATGTTATTTCCCGTGGTGGATACCCCTCTCACGATGGATGCAGCAGACTGGGCAGAGCTCAGAAGGAGTGGTGCAAGGTTAGAAAGTTTGTATTGTACCTGGAAACAGTATTTTGACAGACTTGAAATATGTGTGTAACTAATGTATGAAGGTTATACTTGGAGCTTCTGTTTTCACTATTAGAAAAGAACACAAGGTAAATGGAAAGATGGCAAATTCATAAGTAGTATAAAATATATTTTCGTACAACACAAAACTAGCCTGAAGGTAACTGCCACACAATGGTTTTAGTAAGCAAGTTAAGCCTTGGAAGGAGAGAAAGCTTTTTTCTTCAGAACCCTGCATTTTAATAGGTAGTGATAAGGAAGGCACAAACTGGACAGATAAAAAGTAGACTTGTGCCGTTCTCTAAGTAGTTGTGATTGGAAGAAGTATTTTGTGGAAAGGGATGTCAACATCCTACATTTGGTTTCATGTGCCTTCCTTCTAGGTTTTCCTTCTTAAAGTGTTTCTGGAAACGTTTTTGCAAAAGAAACTCCTCTTTCTTGCATCTTCTAAAATTCGTTCATGCACCGAGTAGAGCTTTGCACCATGCCCGTCTTCTGTAGCTGGTTAGCCCAGTGCCCTCTCCATATCCCTTGCTATCTGTTTTCTGCTCCTCTCCAAAACTGTACACCATTTGCATTTTATGCAAATTGTTGTATACATTTCATACATATACTTTTGTTAATTTATCTTTCTACTGCCAAAGTAAGAATATTTTTGCATACCATCCATATTCTAAGCCGTTTTAAACTACTTTAAGTAGTAATTGATAGCAGCATTGCCACAGCAGCAGACAGATTAGGGTTGCTGTCCTTGTTGAGGTTCTCCAGTAGGTTTTGTATTTCTTGCTAAGGTCCAGTATGATATAACTGTGTTTTTGTTGATACTTATGCTATCTATTTGAAATCTAGTTCACCTATGACTATGTAATCTGTCATCATACCTCTTGACTTCAGCATAAACCTACCCTGGCTTTTGGATAAAGAAAAATGGGGTTTAGGTCTTGTCTGCTAGCTTCTCCTTGATAAGGACAAACTTAAGATTAGAAAAAAAATTATCAATGCTAGGTAGATAGATCAAATAATCAGCTATCTGTATGATACTTTAAGAGTTTAATATATAAATAGTTATAAATGTAATATTACTAAGTTCAATGTGACTGCTTTTTATCAGCCTACGAGCTATTGAGAAAAAAGTTCAGCTCACGTAGGGTAAAAGATTTTGAGTTTTTATATATTTGTTTAAGTGCCTTCTTCCTAAGAATGACTACATGGTGGCAATGGTGAGAAAATATGACGCTGTTAGATTTCAGTGATGTATTCAGAACTTTCCTCAGCTATGAGTACCATAATTTATAAAACCTAGCATAACCTGTATGGATCCAAAAGAACCACAGAAGTCTGTAGAAGTTTGTATGGACTACTTTTTATTTTCACTAAAATATCATGCTTTCCAGGGATAAGATTTTGGATTAGTTTTGAACAAGAATAAATAGAAGGGCCCAGTCAGAATGAGAGTTTCCAAACAGTAGATTTGTCAAAATCAGGGGGGCTGAGAAATGAAATGTGTTTCTGTTCTCACACATAAAAGTACTGTAATGCTTAGTCTTTCTGATCTGTGATAATCTTTGTTTAGACAATTTTTATCAAGACTGAGAAATAAAACTGTTGTTTTCCAAACCAGAAGATTCTGAAGCATTTTCAAGCACAGTTCAGTATAGAGCATCTCTGAGTTGATCTTTGCATGGCTCCTGTTCCATTTTGACTTAAATGGAAATGTTTCATTTGGTTAATTTTAGCAATATTGCACTTCAATCTCCTGTTCAGTAACCCAAAGATTCATGTTCAGCATAAAAATCTTCTCCACAAGAAATAATGAGAGATATGAGGCATTCAATCCACAGTCCATCTAAGGTGTAGGAGCAGCTCAAATAAGCTTACATTATCACTGAACTGACGTAAGATGAAACAGTTGGATTTAATCAAAATAATGGACAGAAATGGGACTTTTTTTCAGTTCTGTTCTTCACTTTAAAAGTAAGAAATTTCAGTGAAAAGAAAATCTCCCTGTGAAGGACTTAACTTTTGCTTAAACAACATTTTCCATCAAGATATGTTTTCAACAGAAACTATGAAGTTCCATGTCAGCTCTACTCATTAATGATGGTTAATGTTATCAGTGTTTTTCATTTTGATCAACGATTGTAATTTTTAACTTGCTGTTCATTTCAATGATATTTTTCTAAGTAGCTCTTTGTGACATTTTGAGAGAAATTTGGAATGTTTCCATGATTATAAGTGTAACAGTGTTATCAAAAGTAGACAGATCTTGTACTACTGAATACCCGTAGGTGTGTTCTGAAAGCAAGTTACTCATAACGATGATGTTATCTCCGACACTTCATTCTCAAAAAGTTACTGCTAATTAGAAAGACTGGTATTTGTTTCCCCTCTTGGCCAAGGAAACAGCTCAAAATAAAACATTTAAAGTCAAAAGCATGAGTAGGAGAAAGCAGACCTTCCTATTGAGTTTGAGGAAGATGTGGTTCCAGAGACTTGTGACTCTGACTCAATGCAACCCACAGTATTAATAGCCATGTGGGCTCCTGATGAAAAGAACCCAAAGTTCCAATACTGAGCAGGAAATTTTTGTCTTTGTTCTTTAAGTAGACTTTCTTCTGGATTGAAAGAGAAATTTTGCTTACCACCTTTTCCCTAAAGCATACCTTGACTTGCGATAAAAGCACTGTGATCAGTTGATCAGTTTGATTTTTTAAAAGTATTTTCCATTCATGTATCTCATTATTACTGCAATTGTGAATGTCAATTTCTTAGCCAGGGTCTTGTTTTTATAATTTATAACATGCTGAAGGGCTGAGAAGGGGTTCTTTAGACCACCCTTATTGGGATTTTCTTTCCATACAAGCTTTGAAGAGTGAGAGATGAATATTTTTAGGATGAAAATCAACATAAGCCCTGATCATTGAGGGAGTTCCCATCCTTGTCCTCTCTTTATGGATGATTCAGAAAGGAAATGGCCTGTCTGAAGATATGGCAGAAGTGCACTGACTAAATTATGATAAAGCACCATTCAAATGTACAAATTAATGATAGCTTATTTTCTCTTTTCTTTTCTACAGAAAATTTATTTTCTATTTTCTTTTCTTTCTAAAAACTTGCTGATTTTTTCCCATAAAATGCATAGAATTAACTTGAAGTAACACATTAGACGACTGTAAAATACTAAAAAAAAAAAAAAATTAAAATGTCTTCTGGCCTTGTGAGTCTGCAAATGTTTTCAAACACCAACTAGTTGATACTAACTCTGCTTGGCATAATGCTTTAAACAAGACAGGTTCTACCATATTGAAACAAGCAGGTTAGTAACGGGACCAGGTATTCTGGGCAGCTGAGTAAATCCAACACCTTCTTAACCTGGTAGGTTTGTAACAAAAATAGCAATAATATCAAGCAATAGTATAATGTCTATACACTGTAACATCTTTGAGTTTGGAAACTGTCAACATTTTAGAATTTTTTTTAATATTAACACCACTACTTTATACATAATTAATTTAATTCTTTGGAGAGGCTAGCTCTTAACTAAATCTTAAAGCTATGGAAAGATAACATTATTTGCCACAGCTGAATTTTGCTGAGTTTTTGAAAATGGGATAATAAAAGTTCCCAATAATTCTGACAATGTTCTTTAGCAGCATCCCAGCCTTTTTAGTTCTGCAGGTAGGTTTGGATTACCTCAGTCTTCTGTTTTGTTTTGTCTTTCAGGCTCAGAAAATTCCTTTGAAACCTCATGATAAACAGCACAAATTCTCTTCTTTATTTTTGCATAATCTTACTTAAAATGTCAAAATATGATTTTGCAGTATCTAAATAGAAGGTCTGATGATCTCAAATGCTACTTGATAACATGCATGCTAGATTTTAGGTAGTTCTTTTTAATTCTGTGGCTAGTATGAAGTGTGCTTTAACTTGCCTTACATTTTGACAGTCCCTGGAAGAAACCATCAAGTGAGATGTGCTTTATTGCCTGTTAATCTACCATCAACTGCTCTGATACATATTTACCTCTTGCATGTTTTCATGAAGGTATTGAGACTTGGTCAGATCATAGCATTCTGCAGCTTTCTCAGGTCTCTTCATCCCCAGCTTGGATGCTAAGGCCAGGTTATTGACTGCCACAAAGGAAACTGCAGCAGCCTTGTCATCCAGGAGTCCCTGCCACCAAAGGGACCTCTCAATTCTGCCTTCTCTGCTTCCACAGCAGAAGCGCGATAGTGCCAGACTTACATTCATCCCTTAGTTTTAGTTTAACTACTTTTTCTGAATTGCAGAATAAAAGCTGAACAGGGGTAGCCATTTTGTTGCTTGGTATTCACATCTAGACAATGCTTCATGAGCAGCAATCTTTATTATGATTAGGTATGAAAAGAAAAAATGAACCCTCTTACCCAAGGCAGGTATATGCCTTTCGTTGGGGAAAAACACAGTGAGATTAGAACTGAAAGATGTTTACCATAGGAAACCATCTTAGGAAGTTATAGGAGCGATGTCGGCTAGTGCAATTTTACCTTAAAAGAATGTTAAATCTTGGCTGGTGTTTCGATAGATTGATAACACCAGCATTATTATTCTCCTAATTTTCTCATATGACAGACGGTAACAAAACATTTGTTTTCTTTTTGCTGGAAATTCAGTGGACATTGAATGAAAAGATTAGGCACTTTTCAAGCATTCATATAGGTCTAGTAGTCATAATTAATAACTTTTTAGTCAAACAAATAAATACACTGGGTCTTAAAATCAAGACAGAGAAACTCATATTAAAACGAAAATTATTCTCTGACATATCCAAAGTGGAGAAGCAGTATTTCTGCTGCAATTTTCTTTCCATTGTAATGATTGATTTCTGTCACTAGTTTTTAAAACCTTTGACATGAAGCAACCAATTTCTTCTGTTTAAATTATTTTGTATCTTTTATAATAATAATAGTTGCTCTCACCAATCACAGGGAAAAAATGATTCCTTAATTTGCTAGAGAACAGAACGGTTTTGTCAAGAATTAAGTAACAGGTAGGTTTATATTGTTTCCTGGTTGGAACTGGTAAGGTCTTTCTGAAAGATGTCTGAGATCTCTTTACACTGTTTCACTTGGAACTGATCAAGAGAGTTAAATCACACATGGACCTGACACTAATTTCACAAAAAAATTCACGGATCACAATGAGCATATCTCTGAAAGAAGAACAAGAAATATTAGAATATATATATTCTTTATCAATTCTGACAGTACAGTCTTAGAGTTATTAAAAGTCAAAGAACTGAGCAGATGTCTAGCAATGCTGAATTATACAGTCTGAATAACTTTTAGAACTAGCAGATCCAGTGAAATCTTTTCTTGACTGTTAAATGTCTGTCAGTAAACCCTGATGCTTAATATCAAGTGGTTAACAGAGCCAGCTGTGTACTGTTCATGCTTAATAGAAATGAAAAAATTGAAGATTAACATATAACAGGTAAATTTTGCTGCTTTACTGAAATTATATGACTTATAATAGGTTTCATTGTATTTTTAGTGAATATTCAGAAAGATCAGCAGTGGGTCAGGCGTGTTGGGGAAATGACTGCAAAATACCCTTGCTAATTTCTGTCTCTTTTTTGCAAATGGAGACTTAACAAGAGAAAGAACAGAAATTATTTTATTAACCTTATAGTACTCTTGACCATATTTTGACTTTTTGGGAATTACAATAATTGACGTAGGAATGCACAGATATAATTTTTTTGGTCTGTCAAACTGTTTAACAGACAGTGCAAGTTTTGTCCAAGATTTTGTGAATAATCTGCTTTCTTGATATTATTTTATACATACCGGGAAACATTGGCAATTTTTAACCTGCATTTTAAAGGCCAGAACATGATACTTAAAAGATACATGTCTATGTAGGAATGTAAATAAGGTAGCAGGTAAGTTTCCAAAATAAGTGTAAAATATATAAAATATAAAAGCTTTTACTGCAGTATATAATAGAAGAGTATGGCTTACACTAAGCTCTTGATGTCTGCTGCCATGATTGCGAGGCTCCAGGCATGAGTGATGATTAGCTAAAATAGTTTAGAAGAGACATTTCTGATAGTATTGCCACAGAGAGGAAAAAAAAAAAAAGGGCAAACAAACCAGAAACCTCTGATAGGAATCATAGAATCACCAGATGGTTTGGGTTGGAAGGGACCTTAAAGACCATCTAGTTCCAACCCCCTGCCATGGGCAGGGACACCTTCCACCAGACCAGGTTGCTCAGAACCCCGTCCAACCTGGCCTTGAACACTTCCAGGGAGGGGGCACCCGCAACTTCTTTGGGCAACCTGTGCCAGTGCCTCACCACCCTCAGAGTGAAGAATTTCTTCCTTATATCTAATCTAAATCTCCCCTCTTTCAGTTTAAAGCTATGACCCCTTGTCCTATCACTACATGCCCTTGTAAAAAGTCCCTCTCCAGCTTGCTTGTAGGCTCCTTCAGGTATGGGAAGGCTGCTATAAGGTCTCCCCAGAGCCTTCTCTTCTCCAGGCTGAACAACCCCAACTCTCTCAGCCTGTCTTCATAGGAGAGGTGCTCCAGCCCTCTGATCATCTTCGTGGCCCTCCTCTGGACTTCCTCCAACAGGTCCATGTCCTTCTTCTGTTGGGAGCCCTGGAGCTGGGCGCAGTACTGCAGGTGGGGTCTCACCAGAGCGGAGCAGAGGGGGAGAATCACCTTCCTCGACCTGCTGGCCACAAGACATGAATCCAAGACATGACTCAATGGGTGACAAATCTTTGTCCCAAATTGGGTGCCATATTACTAACACTTTATATTAAAAGTACAAATGAAATCCCATGCAACTGTATGCTTTTTCAAGTATAATAGATGGACCTAAAGAGTTTGCCAAGAAAGATTTCAAAGTTTAAAGCTCAGGAGGAAAATGAAAGGTTAGGCTTAACAGGAGTTGGGTGTATTCTACAAACTCACTGTTCAAAGATTTACTTGATCTCTCATCAACTGATGTGTACAATGGATCAAACTAACACAAGTAACCACACTGAGAAGCTCATGTATTCAAGTAATTCTCTTTTACTTTATAAAATAAAACAATATTTTGTGTATATTTATATTTAAGGATCAACTTACAGACAAATCATTGGGCCATAAAGGCATATGAGCAGTAAGTACAAAATTGCTGTTGCTTTCACCGTTGATAATGCATTAGTAGGCAAAGTAGGCAGATTAATTTACTTACGGTAAGCTAAGTGCATTCTTGGCTCGTAAAGGGAAATCATTTGCTCACTTAAGCCAGATATCTGACTTTTGACGGCAAATGTCACTGCCTGGATTTCCCTTTGACAGTTTGGCAACCCCGCACCCCTGTTATAGTATCCACTTATTTGTCTTGTTTTCAGCCAGATTAATCCATTCTGTTTTGACAAGAAGACTGATGGGTAATTGATAACTGTGATAGACACAAACAGAAGAGTTGGATGCTGAATAATTCAGCACTTTTCAGTATCAATAAGAGAACAGGTTGAAGAATTTGTGTCTCTATTTACACTTAAACTAAACTAAGTCAGCCCAGACATTTATGCTGCCAGTCTATCAGAAAACCAAACAGTGTACATTTGGTTTCCACCCGACAAAATGTTTTATAAGCTTGTAACAATATGTGTGAAGCTGCCAGAATAATAAATAGGTACAGCAGCCCATGCATGCTAATGTTATGTTGTAAGCAGTTTTGTTGACAAGTGCTAATACTTCTTTCATACTATCATCAAAAGCAGCTAATACAACAGCCATTATTTGCTGGCTTTCCAAGCAAGACATGATGGATTGTGACCTTAATATGGGTTAGCCGAGTTTTGAAAGTTAAACAACTTGCAATAAATCATAGAATTATTACAATGCAGTTTAATTGGTTAAGGACTGTTTATTTCCTAAACAGGGTGAAAAATTTCTGTTTCGGCACTTTTAATTTGCAAAGTGCATTTTTATTATGAATGGCAGTTTAATATTCTGCTCTTTTGTCATGCAAAATATGCAACACACAGGCAATCTATTAATTGGACAAAAATGCATTGCAAGCGTAAATTATCCTTTATATCATCACTTGTGAGCTTTTACATCTATTAAATGCATTAAATGGAACATAGTTAAAGGTTTTACAACTTGCAGGTTACTTCTGAAATCTAAGTCAAGCTTCAAGATGATTTTAATGACCTTTATTTTTAGCAAAGTAATTAAGTAGTAGTAAATATAAAGAACAATTTAAGTGATATTATTCTTAGAAATAAGTACACTGATTCTATTGGTTAAAATGTCATAGAAATTGTAACAGTTGTCTGTATTATTATATTTCTTTTGTAAAAAGGGGTGGGGTGGGTGTCTGCCTCCTTTGTTTCTCACTCTAAACCAAAATGCCAAAGATTGTACAATTAATTTATACAGAGTGATTCAGTGAGAAACAGAAATTGCAGTAGTTTTCTAAAATTCTGCAGCATTTGGAACTGTATTCGATACACTAATAGTCATTTTGGTCATAATGGTCAAGATGCATGTTAAAAATAGCATACCTTTACAAACTTGAGAACAGTATTCCAGTATTGCTGAAACAGCTAGAATGGCATGGTGTTTTAAGAGTCACTCATAATACAGCTTGTTGATGCTTTAATTTTGTTTAAATATAAAATTAAAATTACAAGACACCAAAGAGGCACCTCAGTGGCACACGTTATTTTTAAGAGAGAAACTAAAGGGATCAAATTACTCACTATCCATTTTAGCAGAGAAGTTAAAAAGGCATATGAATTCAGCAAAATAGGCAGAATCTCTAGAATTACCTATTGTCTGAAATAATCTATTTCCAGTAAGCAGTAATTGAACACGTTTCATGACATGAAAAAGCAAGAAATTTTTGGACACTGCACTCTACTGAATAAAGCTTTATTCAATAATTTATGACTAGCCTAAAGTTCAAATTGGAGAGTACATTATTTATTCCTTATTTATGTGTCTTACAAAGTGCTAACAATTTTTAGTTGTGCAGTAACTTTCTTTTAAAAGGAGCAAGCCAAATTATTTCAGAATGTAGTCTTAACCTTTGATAAATGGTGGCGATTCCCTTATCTCCCACACCCACCACTTGGAATCGGGATCTGGAATATGTGGGCTAATTAGCATAGAAGAAATGTAAAGATCATTGTAAGTACTTGAGAATGAATGTTGCTAACATAGAAGGATGTGCCTTCTGTTTGGCACAGTACTTGGTAAGGCAAGAATGAGTTAAATAACAGACTTGTGGAAAAATAAGTAATATCAAGTAACGAACTATATATATATATAGCATAATCCACCAATAATAGGTGAAGCACTTGGAGCGCTCGTAGACTCAGGATAATTCAGGTTGGAACGGACCTCTGGAGGTCACCTATGAGGTCAGACCAGGTTGTTCAGGGCTTTACCTCATCTGTCTTGAAAACCCCTACGGATGGAGACTGCATGGCCTCCCTGCTTCTAATGACCACAGGATAGCATTACCGGTTGCTGTGAAAACTGAAGGGCATCTTGGTTTTCACTCAAATTTTTGTTTCATCCAGACTGGTTATATACCATCTGACTTTGCTATAATAGAAAATACAATGCAGTAATACAAGGATTTAAAATACTACTAAAAGTCGTAGTCCATCATTTTAGGTAAATAGCCACTGAAAATATGGTACCCAGAATTGTATCCAGATTTCATTGATTCCTATTGGTCTTTCAGAACCATGTAAAGCTTTGTTTTAGGATTATTACTGGACAAAGTCTCAAATACATGTGAGACCACCATTTATCCACCCACATGGAATTGAGCTCATGTTAAGATCCATCTGTTGGCATTTTTTTGCTGTAAATGAACCATTTTAACTATATCAAAGAGAACTGTTTCCATTCCACTTTATTGTGCTAACAAAACTGATCATTGGATCAGTAAATCATTGGATCCATCAGGTGAGCACTTGCATTATTAACCATTTAGTATTATGAGCAGATCACTCATGCTGCAACATTCCTTTCCTTAATAGTATTGTCTGTGATTCTTCCTATGATGTATTGCGATACTTATCAAACCTACAGATGTTCTGCGAAGTGTTACTGGTCTCATTGATGAATGCAGCAGTCATGGATGTGCCTTAGGATAGCAGCCCGGCAGATGGGTTTGGTTCTGTTTCCTTCACCTTTATGGCTAAGTGGGAGGGGAAGGTAATGTGGAGTAAATTTACTTGATGAACCACAGCTTCTGGGTTTGTTCAGCTAAGCAAGAACAAGTAATAATTCAGGACTAGTGGGATTACCACTGCCAATGTAATATGGGGTGGATGAAGACCATTTTGCTGAAGTGTGTGAAGTTATTTCCCAGGAGCTGCTGTGTCCCCCATCAGTGTGGGATTTCCTTATTAGTAAACTTTTCTAGCTGGAAACTTAGTACCCCTGACTGCTAGCAGCCCATAGCTAATTGATTTGGTAGATTTAAATATTAATCTTGGGAAAATGTTTGTTATAGTTGGTGACAAAATTTGGACATGCCATCCAAGATTGCTGTGGCAAATACGAAGTGGTGGTGGTTTGAGCAGGACTGAAATTTTATGTCCAGCAAAATAATCTTAAATTATAAAGAAAGGAGGTCCTAGAAAACATTGAGTATATTTATATTTATAAAACATATATCTTGTTAGATACTTATATCTGCCCGTGTCAAAATCCACTATTTTAATCTCTCACCTGTTTTATATTTAAACTGTTGGAGGTCCAATTTTAAGCCCCAACTCTCTTTAAAATACTCCTCTTGTCGTCAACAGCCTCTAAGTGCAGAGTATGGCTTATATTCTGAAAGGGACAAACCTGTGCCTGCTCTCTTTTCAGTATCCTTGCCTGTTCTTGAGTTGTAACCGAAACCTTTTGCCATTATTTTTCTGTTTCCCTGCCAAACTCATTTACCATTGGACAACACCCAGCTCTCAATTTCATCAGTATGCATTTGCCTCTTTGCAACTTGTCAAATGACTAATCATGCCTTAGAAAACATCTCCAGAGAGATATTTTCAGGTAGCTGAAAATTAGCAATAGCATTTCTACCTGTGGCTATGAAAGAGAGAGTGAGAAGTAATGATTATCTGATAGCAAAGAAGGGCTGCTTGAGATGTTGTCTGGGTTGTCTCCCTGACCACTATTGACTGCTGAACGTGTAAATCAGTACTCTCGACAATTAGCAACAGAAAGCAGGGCTGAGAGTACTCTTGTGAGGCTTATTTACTGTGGATATTGCTAATCACATATAATGATTTGTTGTGGGTCTGAACATGTGATTCTACTGACATTTCTTTCACTAAGGAGACCACCACTGGGGGGTCTGCTCCTTCCCAGATCTGTGCTTCTCATGCTGTTGTGTTGGTGCAACTCATCTCAGTGCTGTGAGACTTCCTCAGGAAACTATCCTGGGTTGAGCTCCTTGCAAAAACAAACAGGCAAGACAACAAGCCAAACAGAAAACAAAACAGAAAACTGAATAAGCTACAGAAAAATATCAGGATTTTTCTTCATCCCTGATAGACTTCATATCCCAAACAGTGAGAGACATTATAATACAGCACGTGCTGTTAAACAGACAGTTTCTCCATGAAAAAGATGTACGAGCTCCTACATAAGCTTCTCTCTCCTTGAGTCTAGATTGCTTTATTCTGGAAATTAAGTGTGCTATCAGCTTGGCGATTTTTTAGCTGCTGGCAGCCTTTGTCAGGGGGTAGAAAGGAACCAATACATCGACTTTCTCTGTTTTATATTCCTTAGGGATTTTCAAAGGATTTTCTTCTTTCTGCATTGGGAGTTGAATCTGATTTTGAGATAAACCCTTCTGATCTCATGACTATCTATAAAATAAGCCAAAGGTTTCTCTTGATTCAAGGGTCTGAGCAATATGAAAGTCAGGAGCAAGGAAGCTGGAGAAGCCACAGGGTACATCAAACAGAAAGATAAGGTAGAAAACTTTATCAGAGCCCAGTGTAAGGCAAAAGATTCCGGGACATGTGTGCTACAGGACAACAAGATTTCAGGGCTGGAGAAAGATCAATTAGGACAGAACTTTGGGTGGACAAGTGGGAGTAAGGGCAAAAGAGCCAGTGTTAAACAGAAATGCTACTTCAGCCTGGTGCCGTGATGAATAGCAGAGAACAACCAGCTCTTGTGTACCTGGGGTTTGTTAACCTACTAGTCAAGATGATTGCCTAGTCTCCAGCAGTACTGATTGTGGCCAAATGTTTGTTTGAAGAGCTTTCTTTCCAGGCAGGATCTAATAAGAGCTGACAGCAACAGTTCAGGAAGGTCTTCTCTTGGAGCCTTGTCCTTGGAAACATCTGGTGTTGCTTTTCGTTTTGATTCGTCAGTGACAGAGGCCGTTTTATTCATTTTCTTATCGTAGTATGTGATTCTGATAAGGAACGTAGACATTTCTAGAGGATGGTCAAGTCCAGAGCCTCTGAAGGGGTCCAGCCAGCCATCTGGGTGTTACAGAGGCTAAATATGAGGCACTGACATATACAGCATAGTAATGGAAGAGTTTCAGAGGCTACATAGATAAGAATGAGCCGTGATGTTAAAGCAAACAAAGTCTACAAAGTGATTTTTTTTCCTTTTCCTGCAGTAGTTGATCTCTAGTAACAAAAGAAGCCAAACAACTTTGTTCAAAATATGTTGCTTATATAAGGCATCTTGTGGGAAAGCTATGTTACCAGGAATCTTTCACTGGAAAAAGCCTGAGGCAAGCATTTTGGGGGCTGGAGGAAAACTATGAGGCTCTGCAACTCACAGAAAGAAGCAGCAGATAACTAGCAAGTCCTCTTATTTGGGTACCATAAAGACCTACTCTACAAAGCTGCTAAAAATGTACTATTTTTTTCTAAGGACTTAGGGCCAGATTTGAAGGCAGGCAGATACACCATTTGTGTGTGCATAATTATGGAGAAATAGTTCCAAGATAGGATATGGGATTTATATGCCCTGGCTTTTAGCTGTGCTTCAGAATTGTGAGGAAAATGTTATAGTGATACTACCATGGAAATTTCTGAAGGTAGCTTTTTGTATCTTTTGCTGTTATTATTTCTGGGTAAGTTCTGGTATCGGCCAAGAAATAACTTCTTTGGTCTTTGTAACATCAAGTTGAAGTTTAGAACGGGTGTGCTGCAGTGTGCCTGGTCTCTCAAAATGAAATGAACTGTATTTCTGCCACAAAAGAGCACAAAAAGTTCTGTTTGCTCCAACAAAAAGATGTGGTGAATTCTGTTCTGCAACATGGTCTTATAGGATGTAGTAATATTTTTATATGCTAGATAACTCAGATACATGTAGCAACATAGAATAAAACCCAGCACAGATTTACTTGAATTTTGGAACAAGAGATTGACTGTTTTTCTTAATATATTACCTATCTTGAAAATGTGTAGGACTGCCTTATCACTGTGCTTTATTGTGCAGCCATAAATAAACTCTGACAAGATAATAATACAGACTGTTTTTCTTGCATATCTTTTGTTAATGCAGTACTTTGGTTTGTTGCATGTGCTTATGAGTGTGGATTTTTATGTGCTTACATTAGATTTGGTCAATGAGACTATAAACACCATTAACACTTTCAGAAAACCAAGCAATGGCTCCTTGAATTCAGTTGTCATGGCACTGCACTAACAAGTTACTACAAGTAGTTTTCCTATAACATCATCTTTACAGAGAAAAAATTGGCTGAAAAAATAGAAATCATCTTATATTCTACTGAAGTCACTGAGTTCCTCTAGAAATTCATCTATGTAATAATGCTGTTCCATATGTTACTGAAATTTGGATCTTCATGACTAATTTGATCTCCTTTGAGAGATATAGGTGAAATAAAATGTAAAACAAGCAGAAATACAATATCAAAAGTGCCTCAGAGCATGCTGCTTCTGGATTTTGGAACTGATGTGATAAAATATTCAATCTGTCAAAAAATGAGTCAGAAAAGTTATTTTACTAAATGCAACATGATACAGTTTTGCAGTTTGTATTTTCTGCTTTATGTATCCATTTTTTAAACTGTTTTCAACAGATTTAGCTTTGGTCATGCAAATTACACTGTTTTGCAACATACAGTCCGAAAAGAACTTGCAAAAATGTAGCATGCAATTGGAGGTTATTAAATCAGTGTTTAATTTTATCTCTTGATATAAGTGGTGAGATCCTTGTAAATTTAGAGACAACTATGCACTGGCGTATGGTAAAATATTTCAGCTGATCATTTATTTAACCTGCAGGACAGAGCTCCTGAAACTCCTGACTAGTTTTAATCAAATTTGTCTGATGGACTTAGCCATGGAAAACAGGACTATTTATATTGCACATCAAGTGAGGACCAGCAGCACTCACCAACTGGGCCAGCCAATTGAACGAATAATTTCAGCCCATTCACCAGTTCATTCTTAAAGGTGGACAGAACAGAATCCCTGTGGAGAGAGTGAGTAACTATTTGGACTTTCCAGTAGCATCAAATGCGTTGGATTTGTATCCAGTAGCATTCAAAATGCAGAGTGAGACACAGCATCATAGAATCACAGAATCACCGGATGGTTTGGGTTGGAAGGGACCTTTACAGACCATCTAGTCCAACCCCCTGCCATGGGCAGGGACATCTTGCACTAGAGCAGGTTGCTCAGAGCTCCGTCCAGCCTGGCCTTGGACACTTCCAGGGATGGGGCATCCACAACTGCTCGGGGCAACCTCTTCCAGTGCCTCACCACCCTCGTCGTAATGAATTTCTGCTTTATGTCCAAACTAAATCTGCCCTCTTTCAGTTTAAAAGCCTTGCCCCTGGTCCTGTCACTACAGGCCTTGGTAAAAAGTCTCTCTCCATCTTTCTTATGAGCCCTGTTTATATATTGCAAGGCTGCAATAACATCTCTCTGGAGCCTTAATCACGTAAGGTGTGACTGTATTACAACAAACTACGTTTACACCAACTATGAATAAGCAAAGCTATAGTTAAGTGAGATTTGATCAGATCCTACACAAGATTGTAGGAAAGTCTGGATTCTTGCAGTGGTTTTGAGATCTCAGGATATTCCTTGCCACTGTCAGAGCCTTCTTATGCACACAAAAACACTCTAGCCTAGTCACTACAAATTAAAGACACCGATCCTATGCAGGACACCGTATGCATGGAAATATGTGCTCCTATAAAGCAGCAAATAATTTTGTCTATGATTTTGGTATTGTCAGAGTCCTTACTGCTATACACAGATTTTAATGCTATTTTAAGAAAGCAAAATAGACATTCTTTTATTGCAAAAATTTGCATTGAGGAATATTTTATTTGTATCTTACATTTTAAAAGTGCCATGGCAAGAAATGGGTTTGATTTTGAAGAAGAATCGTTTTGAATAATTAACCATGAATTACTCTAATTAGAAGAAAATAATTATAGGTTGGACATAGCTGCTTCAAATGAGATGTATGGAGTTAGTGACTATTGGAAAAATAATGCCACCTGATAGAAGCTGAAATAAATCTAAAAAAGAACTTTCTCTTACAGTCAGGATTTAACTATGGTATTTTAAAATGTCTCCAATTTAAAACATGCAAATTTCTTCTAGACAGAATTATTAGTAGGACTATATTGTTGAATTACAAAATCCTCAGTGTAATAATTAAAGAAGGTAGTTTTATCCTTTAAAAGAGAGCTGTGATTAACGCTTGTCTTAATATCTGAGCTCTTGCTCAGAACTACTGAGAATACTATAGGTACCTCTTCAAATCATAAAAAGGTTGATCTTGCTTAAACCCAAGGTATTTTTACAAGTAAATGTTATATAATAACATTATTTAAAATATATGTTTGTATTACATATATAGAGATGTATATATCAACAACATGGTTGACTTCAGTTTCAGGTGTAAGGGATTTAGCATCCATGCACCATTAAATTTCATTACATTGAGAAGAATAATTTAATAGTTTCCTTTAAAACTTAGGAAAACACTCACAGGCTGAATAGTCTAAGATTGCATACTGTTCTTCAAGGACTCTTTTGTTTCTTTGAAAATCACCTGCATACTGTAAGAAGAAATCTGTGTAATTTAATTTTTTTAGCTACTTACTCAGGATTAGATTTTTATTATATAAACACACACTTACATCTTTTGTAACTTGGAACTTGCAACAAAAGACTTAAATGTTACAGTGAAATGATGATTTTTGGTGGCTCATTAAATGCCATTCTCAATACGATTGTTGCATGCCTGTAAATAACCTGCCGTACTTTCTTTCTGTTACTTCTTAAAATCTTAAGAACCAAGACAACCTTTTTAACACAATGAAAGATTAACCAATCCATTTCTGTCTGAGCAACAGGGACAGCTAAACCTGAGGTTTTCTAGACCACTATTCTAGCAGCAATGCGTCCTCTCTGATGAATTTTACTGCCATATATTCATCATATGATATTGCTTATGCACACTATTAGCCTATAATGTGTTGCTGAAGTCCAGATATGGAAGCAAAAGTTCTCTTGAATATTTATCCTTATTATAATGATCATGTCACTTCTGCAAAACCCACTGATATTTTGTTTTGATGCCAGTACAAGTAACTTAATTTTTTCCAGCTTCATCTTCTCTTTCATTTCTTGCCCTAAACAGTGTGCTTTAGAAAAATATAGTAGTGGCTTCTACCCAAAGGCAGGTGAAGGAAACTTGCAATATGTGTAGTCAAACACACAGAAATAGTAACCTTTGCTGCTAGAGAAGCTAAGATGATGGCCTCCCTCTAAAGCTTAAAGCCAAAAATTATTTCTTGGTGGGGGTGGATCATGTTTTTTGTGATAAAAATGTAAGGTATTTTACATTAACTGAAACAAGTACAATAAAACTATCTTATGCGCCTCTTCAGTGGTAGCTATTTCATTTTTTCCTTCTTACCTTTTTATAACACAAGTCAGGGCACTAAAAATAAGCCAACAAGAGATTGTTCAAGTGTTTAAACTCTGCATCCTTATGAACATGGTATCTGAACATTAGTTGCATTAACTCACTCCAGAGCCAGTGCGTGTTATCTTAATGCAAAATGTGAGAGTGCTCACATCTTTTCTTTGTGGTTAGACTGCTGTCATGTTGGCCCATCCTTTTAAATAGGAATAATATATTTCTGTCAAATTTTTTTTGTCTTACCTTCCAGATGCTTCTAAAAGTCTTGACTTTGAGCCTGTGAGAAAATGATGTTGAGCATCTAACCACAGAATGCAGACCTTCTATAAGATCACTTAGAATTTCTCAATTCTGCAGTAATTTCTGAATATATAGGCTATTGGGGTTTTTTCAGATTAAATTCATTTAAATATATCCTATTCTACTGTAGCAACTCCTTACCCTAATAGTATTTAGCCATGCTTTACCAATTTTTTACCCAGATTATTGTCATAAGCAAACTTTCCTTATAATGTGGACATAAATGTGTTGTCATTTCATCTCAGTGTTTTAGAATTGTCATTCTCATTTGATCTAGAAGCCTGTAAATTATGAGCAACTTTAAGCAACTCAAAAGTATTGTGAAGGTGTAAAGTAAAACTAAGGAATAGTCATTCTCTTTATGAATAGCATAATCAGATCGCTGTGTAAGGTCTTCCACCTTTCCAGAGTGAATAAATCTGTCTATTCTAACTCTTTAGAATTATAACTTTAAAAAAGGAGAAAAAAAACCTCCTTTCAGAATTTAATTGCCAAAATGTGTTTATTAAAAAAAGCAATGAAAAAAATGAGGCATTTAATTATGATTTTAAATGATTGAAATTCCAGTGCACCTGTTTAGTCAAAAGAAAATAATGTATGCGCAGTAAAGTCTTTTTCTATTATGCTTCTGATGACAATAGCAGGGAATTAAGAAAATATAATAGGAAAAGTAATATCTAACATTTTGTTTTGTTATGTCAAGAGATGGAATAACTATTGTTATTGGATAATTTTTACAAAATTCTGCTATATTAAGCTACAAATTTCCAATTCAGCTTCATCTGATTACCATCTAAAGTTAAATGCTCGCCCAAATATACAATTAGATATTTGGTATATCCCTGGTGTACTTTTAACAAAGATATATTATCCTCAGATACATACGTCTGTACAGAGTATTGCAAAGCTGTTACCAAGACACATGAGCATTTTCTGCTTACAATACGGGAGAGCTTTAATTACAGGATTCAGTACTTTTTCCTTCTTTTCATATAACTACACCTTCACTCTGTGAAGAGCATGGGCTGTGCCATGGTTGCTGGACCACGGTTGTACAGCGATCAGAGCTGCTGTACGAATAACCTCTGCCTCGTTACTACCGAAGCTGGAATGTGTGAACGGGCAGAAAGAGATGGGATCCTAGTGCTTGAACAATGTGCTGAATTCTCCCAGTCTTGCCTCTTCGACACAGTTTGTACAGGGCGCAGACCAGGTTACTTGAAGTGGAGAATATGAGGTGTTATTTGGAGCAGACGTGAGCATTCACAGTTGCAGATGAAATTACTGGAAGATGTCCTTTCAGAAAGGAAACCACTGTGTGGTGCTAAGTATTCTGCAAGAGTGCATTAATGGTGTCTCAAACTGGCAACTCAAACTTGGTTTTCATCTCTGTCCCAGTTTGGCGATACATATGATAGGGTAGCATCTATTAATCTCAAAGTATGTTGTATAAATATTTTCTTTAGTGTTTGTGAAGCACTCGGAGAGTGATGCCTCCAACAGAAAAGCCCGAGAGAAAATGATAATAATACAAGCTTTGAAGTGTGTGGTAAATTAGATATAAGGTCATCAATTGAATGCTTAGTAGAAAATACAGTATTGAATATTACACAGATTTATCTCTAGATTTATCTCTATTCTGTGCCCCAAAAAGACAGAGGTAGGTAGCAAAATGGTGTATGGAACTTAATCATTAAAATTCATAGTTGACCTTAATTCCGGCATTTTCCAACTTTTTAAGTATCTGACTTTAAACCCGTCAACAAATTTTTTGTATCTGTGAGAGCATGTGTATACATCTGATTATGCTGTAGCATTATCTAGTAGGTAAGGGGGAAAAGCACTTTTAAATGAGTTAGCCTTTTGCAGGATTAATTGAAACCAGGACACTGAATATTCTGGACAGGCTGTTCAGAAAGTGTTTGTAAAACAGGAGGAGGATTTAGTTTCTCTTTAATATAACTTTTGTCTAGATGTTTCTCTCTTTCTGTTGTGTACCTTGTTTTCAACAACTTCAGATTACTGAAATAGTTGAGTTGATATGTGTTGAAAACATCTATCTGTGTAATCTTTTCTGTGTTTTTAATATAATTTCTAGCTCAGTTTTTGCCTCCAATTCTGCAACAGACTACGTATCTGTACAGTCTTACAGACATGCAAAATAATGACCTCCTGTGTTACAGTTTTATCTATTGTTTTTGCATCTAAATCACTTACAGTCCCAAGCAGCAGTTGAGTATATTGAGATTTAAAGAAGTAATTCATTTTAGTTTCTTTTAACTTGTCTTCTTATTGCTGAGTCTTTAGCCTGCACATGTTCAGCCTTTTCTGCAAAGTACGAGAGCATGGTTTTGTTAAACACTCTCATCACTCCAAGGAGCACAATTTATGAGCTCACTTTTTCTGCTGGAGCAGCTCATGTGGTTCATTGTGGATGAGAGTCATGCCATTGATCCACTATATGTTAGGCGTGTTCCTAGGGCCAGCTGCATATACTTTATCATATATCAAGTCCTTTCACACACCTAGCATCCATTCAGTGCACTACTTCTATGGCATACAATGGCTGATGTAGGCTGGCACCACGGTTTTAACAAATATAGTAAATATTTTGTGATTTTATTGTAAAGACATAACATTCACCTGAATTGCTGCCTTTAGAAGAAACAAAAAAAAACATTTCTATGAAATATCCCAAGTAACGATTGATGTAAGTGCATCATTTACACAGCGATTTCCCCCTTACCAATTCCAAGTGCTCAATTAGCAAAACTTGATCCCTTAATTGAGGCTTTGAATATTCACCTTTTTTAAACTACAGTTTAGGTGGCCATTGTTGAAAATACACATATAATTGCTTAAAGAACATGTCTCATTTTGTCTAATGCATCTTTTCTGAATGCAACTGAGTGCCTTTTTTAGTAACATGAACAGAGACATTTCTCCCTCTTTTCTTAGTACTGCTACTGTACTCAATCTCTTATAAAAAACATTTCAAATGTAAAATAATATTGGGTATGGTCCTAAGCCACATTGTTTATATACCGCAGATTAGAACAGATAATTTTGGGCTTCTTTCCACTGTGATCCAGATGTATCCATTATAGAGAACATCCTATCCGTGCTTTTGCCTACATGGTTACAGCAGTTACCTTCTGACCTGCAGTGTCTTTGAATTTCAAAATCCAAATTAATACCATCTGTTCGAGCTATTTCATTCTCTTTTCTGTGGCCTAAGGAAAACAAAGTGATTTTTAAAAGCTGATGTATTGTTACAGTGTTCATTCAAAGAGGTCAGCTACAACTTCTTGTTAAATTCAGCAGAAAAATTCTAAGTAAGCTGCCACTTCAACATTTTTGCAGCCATATTTATTCAGACATATTTACATGTCTGAGAAAATCACAACTGTGAAAACAAATTTAAATTAGCTTTTTCACTTTTAGGTATAGTTTATCTCTTTGCCCTAAAGATTTGTGATCTTGCCAAGGTCATTCTCCTCACTCGTATTTTTGCACTCTAGCATTATGATATGTTCTTTGCACATACATGAATGCTGCAACCTTGCGCTTACTGGTGGCATTAAAATGAGCGAATAAATGTCAGAACTGAACAAGTCTTGACTGTCAAATATAAGCTTCTCTAGCATTCATGGCTAATGCTCTAATCATTGGTGCAAAACATTGAAATAATTTGCTTTCCCTACATGTTTTTACTGGCCAGGATGCATAGGGGAGTAGTGTGCTCAGTCATAATCACGCTCCACAAAGGCTGGAAATGTTCCCTTTGAGCTTCCAATCATTAGGCCAGCCGAAGTGAAGACAAGCCCATTGACAAGCGAGAATGGCAATAATTTATTTTCTATTGATGGGTTGTGACAAATCATGTTTGGAGCAGTGGCTGCATACTGTGGGGCTACATGAAGAAAGACTGCAATGGCCCTAGATGAAGCTCTTCACAGATCATTTAGTCCAAATGTAGCCACCTGGGTGGTGAATCGGTTCAACGTACCAGCCCAGGCATTCCCGCACAAAATTAGATCACTTACAGGCAAGGCATATAGGGGTTCCTACAAGGCATTAATCAAGGAGGGGGGGGTGAGCTGTCAAAATGTGGATTTCAAAATTAAGGAACACAAGAAGGATTAAAATGCAGCCACGTCAGAAATTTAGGAATATAATTTCCATCACATAACTCCAGGTATGGAAAAGAGCTTGGAAGAAGAAATAAGTGAAATATTAAGAGTGCTTTCAGTAGGGTTAGATTTTTACAGATGTTAATTAGTAAAAGCAGCATGAGGATTTATTTGAGCTTGGGCACACCCCCTTCAACTTTCAGCTGACAGGTCAAATTAATTTATGTGCTTCCTACCAGTGCATAACACAGTTCATATCTTATTTAAATTTACTTTTGCCAAGGCCCACTGATGTGCTTAGCATCTGACATCTCATGCTGTTTCAGAATACAGACGGGTATTTTATTTTGCAGGATATGAAAAGCCTGCCCCGTTTATTTTATCAACTGTATTTATATTTTATTTCTATAGAAAAAAAAAAAATTGAGATCTGACTCTAAGGATTTTGCATACATTTTACTCTACTTTTTTTTTAATATGATTTTTGTTTCCTAAGAAATTCTGCTGTCTGTATTTAAAGTCAGATATCCTCTTAAGCAGTGATCCTTGAATCCTCTCAATGGAAGCATCCTGACCTGACCAGCTAAGCACTGCTTCAGATGTTGTGGGGTTTTGCACTGTCTTCTCATATTGTCCATTGCCCTGGAGAGAGAAAAGAGGGAAGAAACAACCAGAAGGGTAAATTTCCTTTTATCTTCAGAAAAACTGTAAAGTAGATATCTCTCCCGTCTGGCATGCACTGGAATAAAATCTCCCACGGTAGCTCCCTCCCTTGCCTCCTGCATCTCCCTCCATCATTAACTTGGAAAAGTGGAGAATCTGGGTTTTCTACTGGAGGGGAAAATCACTAATATCTCTGAAATGCTTCAGAAATCAGTAAATGAGCAGGAGTTGTCTCAGTGTTACCACAAATATCGTACTCCTCTGCATCACCCGCTTTCTGATGGCCATCAAAGCGGGTATCCCCAGCTCCGGCATCCGTAAGCAGCTGTCGGATAGGAACCGCTTGCCACAAATCTTCCTCTTCCAGAGCCTGGGGTGAGCAGCCCACGGGGGATAACAGCCTGCTTCCCTGGCAGTTGCTACTTACTGCTCACACGGACATCTCTACTGTGGCACTGAAAATTCCACGTTCAAGCCCTGCTAGGCGTACAAAAAATAATTTGTGCTTATACAAGTAAGGATTGTATATGACGGGATATGTAAGTGACAGAATTAAGGTTTTCCTGTGTCGCACTTCTAAAACATTGTTCTATTTCATCTATTAAGACAGTATTTTTTTATTTACTCAGAACGAGTCTAAGAATCTCATATCTAGTAATATGGTTTAAGTGATCTCAAATTTAATGAGCAAATACATATTTGGCAACCTAAATGTCTATGAATTGTATTTATTTCTCCTCTAATAATCTGAAATTATAACTTACTTAAGAAAATGCAAAACAAAGGGGGCAGAACTAGAGTTGTTATGTCTTTTAGGCAGTCTTGAATTCCCTGTTTGTATATTACATCAGGAGATTTGTGTAAAAAAAATTCAAGTGTGATGATGGTTTATTATCATAACATGTGCAATACAGAGGCAAATATATAACATTTAATGTGCCAGGTAATCTGTGAGAAGAGTTAATTATGTCAGTGTATTTTATATACTGTCAAGCTTCCTTTAAAGGGACATCTTCATCTCCTCTCCTCTTTTAAGGTAATTGTATTGCCCTGTGATCCTTAGAAGCACATTGAAAATACAATGGTTTAAAGGTAAAAAATAACATTATCTTTCAATATACAGACATATTATGACATAAAATACACGTGGTTTGTTTATACTAGTTAATAATTTTTGTAGGTTTCCTCTCCGTTTTCATTTCAGATTTTTAGTGCAGCTAATCTAAAAATAGTATGAAGACAGTGTACCCCTGTATGCAACTTCAGCTCTATACTTCCTGCATGTTGCATTAATAGTGGAAATATAGTAATGAATTTTTCTAAATAATTCATTATACCAGGAACTAGAAAATTTTATTTTTATTTGGTATTATTTTGTCTTCTAAGGTAACATGACAGGATAACTGTCTTGCATAAAAACCAAGATCATCACTCTTTCACTGCCTATCAACCAGTTTGTGCTTAACCAAGCATTTATTTATTAGTTCTTAATGGTGAGGTCCACGAGGTTACTACACCTGAGAAAAAAATCTGTAAGACAGGCTTTCTAATTAATCACTGGGAGGGTTCAAGAAGGTCTTGTTATTTCTGTGTACAGTAGAATTTATGTAGTCTATTACAAGTTTTGATTGCTAAAACTGCAGCTCATTTTTGTTTCTTCAGATCTGTAGTTCTTTTTGTGCTGAACTGTACCATTCCTATCATTCTGTTTGTAAACACACGCATAAGAAGGTGTGTATAGAGGGAGACAGGTCTAACTTGTTGCCTCTTTGCCCCCTGAGCATCTGGAAAAAGACTGGTGAGAAAGAAAGGGAAAAGGAAAAAGAAGAATATTGAGGGCAGCGATTTCAAACATGGACGGATTGAGGGAGTCAAAATGACAAAGTAAATATCCCGTGTGAAAGCAACAATCACATAGTTTGCAAACAATGTAGAGTGAAAATCCTCCCAAATAATTCCAGATATCATTTACTCTGTATGTTACCTTATTTTGTCTAACATGTCAGAATCTGGTAAACGTGACCGTTTAATGAGATCTGCTAGGTGGTATCCTTCTTTTCACTTGGGCTGTGCAGAGCTCTTGCTGCTGGAATACAGGCACTCGAGTCAGGAAAGCTAGAGGAAACTTCTGACCGCTCACAAAGGCCATGTGCTGAGACTCCTTATTAAAATCCCTTCGTTTGAATTCAAGTTCTGGGAATGAATCTCTGCCACATCAGCTTCCCCCAGGCTGAAGCGTGGTCCAGTTTTAGAGAAGCTCGCCTGGCACCGTGACCAGGAGGGATGGGGAAGCCAGAGGAAACATCTCTTTAGTCACTACTATCATAACAGAGTAAAACTGCCTAAACTGATCCTTATGAATGTAATGCCTCTTTAGTTCTAAGGAAATCATTTGCAGCAAAGAGAGTAAATAGAGCACATGGAAAAAACTGGAGCTGAGGGATTATTTCCTTCCTTTACTTCTTCAGTGAAAATCAGGGTGCACATTTTACAAGACTGTGAACTCTAGGCCACTGTAATCTTTCTGTGCCTTGTTTTCACAGTCTGTTAAATAGAGATACATTTCTCTGTGTGGCTGTTTTGAGAGGAATATATAAAAAATTCAGCTATATGAGTTTCTTGTGCCACTGGAAATGTCCATACAGAAAGCTGAAGAACTGCACTGCAATGCTCTTATAAGGAAGCAGTTTTAAGACCCTTGACTGGATCCCCTTCTTCTGAGCTCCTCAAAGACATATGTTTTTTCTTCCCATTTTCATAGATCATTGTAACTTTGCCCTTACCTATGTACAAATCTTCTTCCTTTTTCATGTTAGCATAGCAGTCTTCTTTTGCCATCTTATCTACATGCTTTCCTCCTATGCCTCTGTAGCTCTGTGAATTTCAGCCTCTTTTGAATAGGTTCTTCTTTTCGCAAAAGGATGTCCTCACCTCTTCTGCAGGTGACGTTTCCACAGGGAGAAGCAGCAAGGAAGCTTCTCCTTGCTTACACTTTGCTCCCTGAGGTTTCCCTTGTTTCATCAGATCACGGGAGGGAGCCTTCATACTCCCGAGTATCAGCAAATGCCAATGAGGGCTTCCACACTGGATTTCTGCATCCTTAAACAAAGCTACAGCTTGAATTGCTGATGTTCATTTGAAATAAATGGGGAAAAAAAGCCAAATCTTGCCACATCTTTCTTTTTTACTCATAGAAAATTCTTCCACAGCTGCATATCATCTAGTTCGCTAGAACTGGATCTACAATTAAAAAAAAAAATTAGTTAACAAATCATTATATGCAGTTCCACAAAGGTTGTAAATAGGTAGGGATAGTTGCACATATTTATGCAGGATCTGAGGGTGGTCAAACACTGGATCAGGTTACCCAAAGATGCTGTGGACTCTCCATCCTTGGAGGGGTTCAAGACTTCACTGGACATGGACCTGAGCAACCTGATGTAGTTACACATGTTTTGAGTGGGGGGGTTGGACCAGATGACTTCTAGAGGTCCCTTTCAACTTTGATGGTGAATAGCAATGAATATGTTCAGACTCTGATGGAAAATGTTTGCGTATGGTATTGAGCAGCTTTAACCTACGGAACCTGGCTGAAGACCAGGGTCTTGTGAAAGTCCACTGGTCTGGTCCTCAACATAAGACAATAAAGAGCTTTAGCAGACAATTAATTTCACACCAGAGTGACACCACTAGGGAAAATAAAAGGAGCAATGCTATTAGTAAGACTGAGAATGAGCAATGCTGTTGATAAAACTGAGAAATGGTAAAGCCAATTGAGATCAGAAGAGGGAGCCCAATGTAAATCCTTGAAGACTGGAAACTGCATGTGACCTGAAACCAGAAGGGTACTTCAGGGCAGTCCCTACATGAGTACTGATGGACCATCCCAATGCACTGGACAAAAGTCCTGTTCCCCAGTGTCTTGGCTGGCAAACAGGCACCCATGTCTGAAACTGGTAAAATGTCGTGGTAAGAGCGCATATGAGTGGCTGCTTGTGCTTCAGAATGGTTTTGACTAATAAGAACACAGGTCCTCTTCCCCTTCTAATAGCATCTATTAAATCAGCTATAAGGCAGTGTTAACCCTAAGAGCCACTTGCATCAATTGTTAAATTGGAAAGTTACTATTTAAAAAAAAAATATATTGTACACTAGAATAATATTTGGCATGTGAAATTTTATGAAGATTGATTATTTTATGGACGAGTTTGGGCTAAAGATGGATATAACACAGTAATCCTCAATTTTAACTAAAAGGCAACTGCTGTGCCCCCGTCATTAAGCTGTAATTCTTACAAAAACTTCAATTAATTGGATTTTTCACCAGAACTTTTTTGTTTGATTTAAAGTACCATGTAGATTCGTTATAGAAACTTCATTTAAATATGGATTTAATTAGAAATGTTTTATAATTTTAATGAGTCTTAAAAGTCTTTTGATGAGCAGTCAGTGTAATTATGGTATTTAAAATGATTGGATAAATGCATACTTTATAATTTACCTTCCTCGCAACTGTGTTTTCATGCCAGTTATTTTTAACATGAAGAATTGTTTCATTTTGTGTCAGTTTATCCTCCTCTTCCTTCCACAAAATGTTTTATCTCTGAAATAAAATTAAATATGCATGATACTAGTAGTATTGGATAATATTGTAATAGCACAGTTAAAAATCAATCTAAGAGAGGAAAATTATTTTGGTTTTGTTAGAGAAGTGACTAAATTGATAATTTGTTATCCAGAAGTAAATTACAGACTAGCTCTGTCCTATATGTGTTGTCTCTTTTGTGTTTGAGGAAATTACCTGCAAAATTGGTGCAGAAGACATGTTGCACTAGGTATTGTGCTATCAGCAATCTGCTTCACTACCACAACATAAAGAAAGAGAGAGGCTCAGCAAATTTAGGTAAATAAGGAGGTTATAGAACTAGCAGTTAAAAGGGGGGAAAATGGGCTTTTTAATGCATCGTGTACTTTATCACACAACCTACATGAAGACCACTGTCACATGCTGAGCCTTACAATTCATTGTTCAGAAACAATACACATTAGCTCCTTCATATCTAATAGATTGTTGTTACATTGCACTTTTTTTGTATGTGTGTGTGTGTTTGGATATATATTTATTAATATATTTATTTTATTTATATTATATATATATTATTTTATATATATAATATATATAATTTATTTATTTTATATATATATAATATATATATTTCATTTATTAATGAAAACTGAGCTTACAGAAAGTCGAGTCTTTAATACAGAACAGATAAGCTAATACTAGTACAACCAGCCAAAAGAAAGCAGCGAACAAGAATTTTACATATTGTTTCTCAGGACTGCAATACCTCTCTGCAAATCAGTCAAATCTCTTCTGCTGGAGTGCTCCAGGAGGGTTGCATTTTCCCACAGTCCCCAGATCTTTATATTTACTCACTGAACAAGTACTTCAGGGAAAAAATACTTGACTATAATGTAACACGCATAAACAATTCCCATTCCCTGATTTGATCTCCTTTGGCTCGTAGATCACTGGCCATGAGGTAGCCACGCCTGGTCAGCACAAAGCTTTAATGTGTTACCCAGAAAAGACTGTAAAAGAAGGGTAAACATGTAATGATACTTGCTTGAAATATTTGCCCACATCCAGCAAACTGAGCTCATAGTTCCTAGCCTTATGTGGATCTGCGTGTGGGTTTCCATCTTGCAGCGTTAGCCAGCAGTTCATACAAACTCTGTTTTGTGTCAGCAATGCTAGGTTCAGAAATTTTCCTCCTCCTTTCGCAAAAGCATATGAAAATGTATCCTGTTCTATTAACTGACTGTTGTTCACTCAGTGTCCATCTTTTAAGTGTAAGGAGCAACTTCACTTGCACACATGCTTTGCAACTAGATATATATACTGTCATCTTCCTATCTCATATGTGTACTGCCATATGGGAAGGCTTAAGATCTTTTAATTTTTGTCATAGTATATGTCTATTGGACTTTTCTTATAAGTATTTAAACTTTTTATTTTTAAGATAATTTATTACATAGTCAAGTAGTCTGGTTCTCAGATTTCCACGCAACTTTCCAGCAGGTGCTAATTCTATTTTGCCATGCACTGCTGTGTAATTTAGTAGTACCAAATATAGTTCTGGATGTGTTACTACAGCTTTTTCTTTTTTTTTATGTTGAAGAACACTTACAATTTTTAATACCATTTTTCCATGAGCCCATTTAATTGTGGCTGTCTTGAACTTAAAATAATATGCTTGAAATAGTATTCTTTTTGTGAAAAATTGTTATGAGTTTAAATCAAATTGTAGTCTATGACCTGTCATTTCCACAGTTGGTATGTCTGTCTAGCAAACACTGATTTTTATATGCTTAACAGCTTTATGATCTGCAATACCATTTCTGGATATTGAGAATACTAGTCCACAACCACCACATAATTTGTTCCTGGCTTAAACAAATAAATCTGTTCTGATTTATATCACTGATATAAAGCTTCTGTGAACATATATAAGATTAGAATATCAGAATCTGGTAATTCCTTTCTTTATTTTCTTTCATATGTTTTAACAAAATATTTTTTGTGAAAACAAGCTTTTAAACAGTATTAGCAGCTTCTTAAACTTTTCTGGGAACACCTTTACTCTTCTTATGTTTTTGTTTCATTCCACTTTCTGTGTACATAGGTCTTGTTCTTTTTATCTTCATGCCTTCTCTTTTTGTGATTTCAGCTAGTTCCATGATATTGTAAAATGCTTTCAGTCTTAGAAATATTTTCATCCTTGAAATAATTGCATAATTTACTTTTTCCATTTACTTATCTTTCCATCTGTTTAATATATTCCTCCAAGACAAATACTATTCTAAATCTCTATTCTAAGGTTACCTGTTTGTGATTCTTTTATTTATTAACGCTTTACTTTATCTTCAGATATTATGCTGACCTTTAAGCCAGTGTCCAACTTTTAAAATATTTAAATTACTTATTTAAGCACTTATCCCAGTAGTAGCCCAGTCTTGGGAGGTCTGTCTGTTGAATAGATTCCACAAGGACATCCCTTCATCCTTCACCGGTGGTCTGTATTGTGCGGGGAGTAGTTGCACCTTGTTTCTCTGCAAGTGTAAATATTCCTAGTTTATAAATTTTTCAAGATAGCTCTGCTTGCACATCTAGCAGCTTTACCGAGACGAAGGGAGCTGCTTAAGTGTGTCTGTGTCCATGTTTCTGCCTTTTCCTTTCTCCCCTTTTGCCGTGTCACTGATGCTGTCACTTCCATTTTGGCTTCTCACAGCTACCAGTCCAAGTCACAGAATTTACAGCAATAGCCGTGGATTTGAGGAGGAGAGGAGCTTATCTGTGGTTGGCATAAACATGGGCAAGACTTATACCATGCAATATACGTAAACCTTTCTTCTTCCATTTTGGCATGATGTCAATTTTATGAAACTATTTAAAGGCATTTTACACGGACTCCATCGTATTATTTTCTACAGATGCTTGCCCAGTTTTAATCTCTTCCCTGATACCTGTATCCCCTGGTCTTCTAATAAATTTTCTATGTGGATTTTAGGGTGTGCAGCTTTACCGTGAAAAGAAATTTCAAGGCAGAGAATGAAGTTCTACACAAATACCCTTTGTTCTTATTAGTCATCTTTTATAAGAGAGAGGTCAGAGTCTTTTTGACTCTGCATCTGAGAAGCAGAATAGGGATGTTAAAAGATTGGTGGTGAGTGACTATGTAAGGTAGAAGATGTAGGTGTGGTGTTTATTTAACTACCGTTTGTAATAGCGTAGGATAAAAACAAGCCAGGCCTGTAGTCATTTTGTGCTTGACTTCTCAAAGGTTCTTGTGCTCATAAAAATCTTAATGTAGCCATTACGAGCACTTCATCTTTTCCTCTGAAGTGACTCAATCACTAAAAAATGTTGTAAGCAGACACTAAAAAATGTTGTAAGCAGGCAGAAAAAGCATACTTCTACACGGTGCCCACTTCTGTCTTCATGGTTTCAGCCATATCTGTGGCTGGTTCAGATACTTCAGAAACAGAAAAACTGCTGCTTAGGTTGAAATAGACATTGCAAGTGCCAGCTGCAGCAGACACTGTAGGTTTTATGATCCTAAGGCTCTCTGTAATTTCTAAATCTATCATTCTTATTAAAAATACTGAATAATTAAAACCATTTCAATACATTTTCAACAATTTATTCTTTTAATATTTTATCCTAGAATAAAGTTCACATGATGCTCTACAAATATGTAGTAAGAATGCTGTTTGCCTTGAGCAGAAATATAGAGAGAATTAGAATTTCAAAAAAGAGAGAAACATTGCACTAACTTTGGCTTCATGGTCTCATTTATTGTAATATCCATCATTTCTTTATTTCTTTGGCAGCTCTTTATGCAGGAATTATTCTTTTTCTGAAAGCACTGAACTTTGTGCTGATTTCTTATTTTTAAAAATAAAAAGTGCATTACCAGGAGTTCAAATATGGCAATGAATTATTAAATTTTTTAACTCTTTGCTACCTCAGGTCTACCCTAATCAGGGTTGATCAAATGCTGTTGCGTAGCGTCATGTTCTCTGAAATGTGTAAGCAGCTGCGGAGAAATTAATAGGCTACGGATTCCTGTTTCAAATGCTGAAAATGGCATTAATTGATAGGCATTTTGCCAGCGACTGTAGTCTCCACCTGTATCTGCTTTTTTGGGCATCTTCCAAGTCTTCATATGTGATATCTGGATGATATATAGATTTTATCAGCTTGATTTCGATATACTTGGCGGATAAAGCAGAGGAAATTATATTCCTGTCATGAGAAGATTTCTGAGATTTAGAAAATGTTCCCATCCCGCATCAAGATGAAATCCAAACCTTTTAAAGTTCATCACGCAGAGGCACAAAGACAGGAGCCTGGCGGGTGGGGATTTCACCGGTACATGGGAGACCCTTCCTCTGTCACTCTTGCATGTCTCCTGTGAGTCATGTGAATTAGAAAGATACAGACGGTCCCACAGCGACACTTTCTTTCTCCTGTGTTAAGGAATTAATAAAATCCTCGCTGAATCACTGTACTGCAGCCCGATAGAGTGCTGCACATCTTCCCTCGTTCTCCCCACGTCCCTGACCAAGGCGGCAGAGTTGGGATGTGAGCCTTGGTCCTGGCTGGCAAAGGCCAACCTGTTAAACTGTCTGAAGGTATCTTCTTGATTTCTAGCTTTGAAATGTGTTTTCCTTTTGAAAATGATGTAAAAGCGGGTATACATCCATAAAAAGTGTTACCAAATTGACGTTTTCTGCGTCAGTAAAAGTTGTGAACATATGTCTTCATGAGTTTCCTGGTTGCAGATATATGCACGTAATCCCAAGCAAGTTCCCACTTCCAACAATCAGTGGGAATAAATATCATTTAGATGACAGCAACAACAAACCTGTGCTGTTTGATTGAATCTACACATCTCAACCAAGTATTTGCATGGTGTTACTGTTTTCTTACATGTCTTTTTCTTCATCCATCTCCTCCCTGCTTTGTGACTTCCACTCCTGACATCATATGTATCTTGCACAACAAGCTGTAAAACTGCCTTTTTGCTTTATCTGTTGAATAATGCCATCCTTACCTTATGTACCGTACAAAACGTCAGCAGAAAGTTTGGCAAGTAAATTGCCAAATGTTATTCCCACTAGCCTGTTAGGCAATTAATTGAATCTTCACTGGAAGACATAAAAAATTGATATTAGATATATTGTGCTCAGGTCATTTAAGTTTTATGATGATATATTCATATTTGTATTTTTCTTTTTGTACCACAGGGTTTTGGCTATTGCAACAGTAACAGATTAATGAAAAATAATGTAATAGGCCAACTCCTTTAGTATTTATATTAAGTAGAGGAAGATTCCTCAATCACTGCTCGCATTACTAAAGCCAATATTATAATTTAAATTATTCTACTGGATGAATTTGAAAACTAGAGCCTCATAATCTTTAAAACAATATTTGCACAGTAGTATTTAATTTTCCAAAGAATGGAGAAGTGGAAAAAAGCCACAGTAAATATAAGGTATATTAAGACATTTCATCATGTAGTATTTCTATTTAATCAATCCCCTATTTAGCAACTATTCTAAATATGTAACGTGAAATACAGTAAACACTATTTACAGTTAAAAGATTTGCATGTGTATGCACGCTAAGTAAATTAATTAATCAACACAATTTTAAAATGTATTTAATACACAGCTTTATGAAGTTAACTTTTTGTAGATGCTTTCCTCAAGATCAGTTTTACGTACCAGAGCTCAGCACAGTGTTCTGTAGTCACCAGTCTTTGTAATGGGTCAAAAACAGATGAAATTTGCCTTTGTTTATTCATCTTTTTCCAGTTAGCAACAGTTTAAGGAGTGGACCTGAGCTAAGCAGAGAAAGCAAAGCTCTTTGCCAATTTATTCAGGAGCTATTGGGGAATTTCTTCTGACCCTCTCCCTTACCTTGGTTGCAAGACTTTGGTCTGCATGACTGATTTCCAATATTTTCAGTCCTCTTTTCACTTGCCTTTCTCTTCTTAGCATTTGTGCCCTTCTCATTTCTGGATGTAAATATTAGTTACACTGGTATAGGCAATATTATCTTGCATGGAATGAACTGGGGAAAATGACTAGTTTTTCAGTCCCAAACATAAACAAATACTTTATTTATTTATTTATTTATTTATTTAGCATGACCCTTTCTGTAAAGGGTTGCAATACAGCAGTGAAAGACCTGAATGCCTAACAATGAAGCACACCGTGGACAGAGATCCTGTTTATGTATCTTCATCTCCTCCTCCGTATTTTTTTATTCACCTGTTTGCTAGTCTGAAATTGATTTGTTAGGCTATGTAGATTTTTATCTACAGATTATTTTATTCTTCTTTGAGATGGTATCTCTGCATCAATTGGTTGTTGCATTTTCAGTCTGGCCCCAGTAATCCTCAGGGAGAGTGAGACAGGGTTATACAACCAGTTACGAAGTTTTGAAAATAAAATAAGAAGCAGCTGCTAGGCTTCCAGGTTTGTTGAATTCAATTTTTTTGTATCTAACAATGGAAACCAGCCAATTTATCCTGGCCTTTCCGTCTTTTATTTTGTTTTATTTTTGGCATATTCTTTCGCAATCTCTACCATTAAAGAATTCATCCTGACTCAGTATTAGCCATTAATGGTCATGCCATTTAGTGCACAGTTTCCATACAGTTGCCTTTCAAAAATGTACTTCAGAGCCAAAAAAAAAGATTGCAGATTTTATTATACTAGACATCTATTTTCTATAGGAAAAGTCATACAGGCACTACTCACGTGCTGTTCTTTATTGGAGGGACCACATTTACCCTGCGAGTGTCAGACAGGGAAGTGAGTACTGATGTGCAGTACAGGTGTCTGATTTTGACCGGTTTACTTCAGTATTTCAGCTATTACAAAAGTTATAATCACTTTGATTTTTCTACACAGGGACCAGTTTGCATGGATAAAGTAATGTAAAGGCAAAGTCCTTCCTTTTCCCAGGGTACAAGTGACTGCCATGAAGTGGTTAGACATTGCTCCTACGGGCTCATCCAAAGCCTTGGGATGTTAAGGGAGCTTTCATGCACTAGTAGGAATGAAACACGGTTCTTCACGTGGCAGAAGAACCGTGACCGCTGCAGTCTGAACAGGGGAATTTTCCCCTACCAAAGCTGTGAGTTGCGCGGGAGGCCAGGACCCCCAGGGAACCCCACCTCCCACTCCACCGAGCCTGGGACACTTCCCTCGCCAACTACACCTTCCCAGGGAGCCCTGCTGAAAAGCACGGAGTCATGCCAGGAAATATACCTGCCGGGAGTGAAATAGGTACATTCGGGTGACAGCTGGATTATATTGAAACATATCTAGGTGTCCTTTTAATGCCAACAAAAGATAATTATTTTACTTCTCTGTGGTATGGGATTATATTCCCTGTAATGCAGTTTTGCTTGTGGACCATCTTGTGATATTCTGTATTGGATTGTTGTCAGCATTTTCCATAAGGCACCTTCTACTTTTAAGATAGTGTATAAATGTACTATCTTCAAAGATTATTCAAATTGCAAGCTTTAGTTCGTGTAAAATTGTGCAAGTTTAGAATGTGTAAAATGCCAAAATTAAGGTCATCTGAGCAATTTGCAGCCTGCCCTCATCAGTGCAGGTATGGCCTCCTTCTCTTGAGCCAGCACCACGCGAACGTAACTGTGCCGCTTGCAGAACGGGGAGCAGCTCGCTCAGTGCTGTCGCTGGCATTTATCTACAACACTCTGTCATGCCACGTAGAAATATCCTACGATACCATCTTTAGTTACACGAACGCGTAGTAGTCAGAGCTAGATGCAGCTGCAGTGTGCACGAGGAGGGACAACTATGCCATATGGGACAGCGCTAATGACGGGGCTAATGTTTCCTTTGGTAAGGCTGCCTGCTAGGATTTCTATAGCTGTGAAGGAGACATGGTGTTTGTGTGCCATCTGGGGTAGCTCCACATGGTACGGTGAAATACGATGAAACGAGAGGCTGAGAGAGCTGGGACTGCTCAGCCTGGAGAAGAGGAGGCTCAGGGGGACCTTATCCATGGTTATGGACACCTGATGGAGGGAGTAAAGATGATGGTCCCTTCTCAGTGTTGGCCAGCAGCAGGACCAGAGGCAATGGGTGCAACAGGAACGCAGAAAATTCTGGCTAAACGTAAGAAAAAAACTTTTTTTACTCCAAGGGTGGTCAAACTCTGGACCAGGTTGCCCAAGGAAGTAACAAGAGTCTCTGTCCTTGGAGATACTCCAAAGGGACATGGCCCTGAGCAACCTGCTCCGGGTGGCCCTGCCCTAGATGAACACCAACCCTAGGCACCCCAGGACGGGGCATGCCTGGTCCTCACGGGAGACTGGGGGATTCTGGCCACAGGCCAGGCAGGAGTGTTTTTTTCTTTGGTATGAACATGAAAGGACATAAGATTTTTCAGCAGCCCATCATTTGCTCAAATTTGAATAAAACCTTTTGGTACCAATCAAAGTCAGCTTCCTGGCTCCCCTAAATGGTCTGCTTAGATTGCACTTTTTTTCTGCAAGTTATGAACTGAGTGGAATTCTTCTAAAAGAAAGAAAAAGATTATTTTTTTTTTTAATTCAATGCATTAAGAAAAGTAGGGGATTATATTACTCCCATAATAATCTGTGTTTTCAAAATATTCATCTTTCTATGCTATCATAGTAGCCCCTTAACAAATGGAGGAAGTTTCTTGTTGACTAAATATGAATTTTTTATATTCCTAAGCCACAAAGCTGTCAAATTATCAAATATAATTTCTCAGCAGATATATCTTGTGTTTGTATTTACTAAACATACATATGCCACAGTAACCACATTTGAAAGCTTAATCCTTTAAAGTATTTACATTGGGTTTTCAACATTCATTATGGAAAGCCTTTGTAAATTGAAATAAAAAGGGGAGGGGTGAAGAGAGGGAACAAGTAGTGCATGATCTGAAGAACAGGATATTTTTAGTAGATGCATTTTTGGTTTCTAAGATCTACCATGTAATCATATGCAGGTAAAACTTACATTTACTGAATGGAAATGTTGCCAGCACTGTGATCGTAAGATACTTCCTTTTGTGAATCTGGGCCTCTTGATTTTCTTGAAAAATTATATTAATGCTCAAAATAATTACATTAATTTCATATGATGATTACCAAGTTATTTAAAATTACTGAAAGTACGAAATCCTTTAAATATTCACCTCCAAGCACTTAGCCTGGATATAGTATTACTGATCCCATTCTTCCATAAAATCTGCCCTCTTGAATGCCTGCATCATTACTCTGTTACTTGCACAAGTATATGTATATCTATATAAGTATATATATGCTATATGCATATATATTTGAAATATTATATGCATTTGCACAATCGAGCATACAGTGTTCTTAATTCAGAGAGTCAGATAAGCAACTTCATGCATGCAGGAGAGGTTTTTGGGGTAGTCTAAAGAAGAAATAAAAGAATGGGGACAGGATACAATCTGCAAGCAATAAGCACATGTGATCTTAGCACAATTATTTCTGTGAATTTCATTATAAGAAATTATCCTTTGTGAATAAACTTTGCTTCAGATTCTAAGCAGTTAGACTAAGAGAGAATGTGTTTTGGTCCAAATCTGAGTAAGGCACAAGTCCAGCAAACTGAAGCTGTATAAATTGTTATTAGAGTATGGGGGGTTTTTGTTTAACTTATTTAAAAAGCAACAGCAAAAAATCAAAATGCTTTGTTTTAAACATAAAATACTTTACATGTACTTGGTTACCTGAAAAGCTGAAAATATCAGTTTGGGTTAAAAATAAAAAATTTGTGGGAAAAGAAAATCCGTATTGAAATATTATTTTGAATAAAAACTTACATCATTTACTTATAAAACATTGAAACCAAATACTTTCATATTGGATTTAAATGTATAAGGCTCACCTTTAGTAAAATTACTTGACAATGAAGAGGTCATTTAAAATCTGCCCTGTTATTCGCGATCTTTCAGCCAAAATTTTTCACCAATTAGGATAAAAACCCATACTTATTAAAATGCAAAGGAGAGAGTGGCAGGCACCTTCCCTAAAACCTGCCAACTCAGGGAATGTGCCAGCATTCACTTATCTCTCAAAAGCATTCTAATTCTGGGATCCTGCTGAGATATGTATATTTCTACAGGCCTTTTATTCTTTATGCATTCCCGCACGTAATTCACCCCAGAATCCACTTAGAAGCAGTAACAAGTCCCTCTTAAAGAAGACACCTACTCCATGACTGACAGTGAAGTGGTGGAAAGCCAGTAGGACAAGGTCTGGGACACAAGAAGCCTTATGGGAATTCAGATGCCGTAGTCCAAGAGGAATATTAGTGGATTAGATCAGTGTGGAAGAAAACTGTTAGAAATTTATGACTTCTGTCTTTTGTATCCCTTTCTTACTTTAGGATTTATGCAAACTAAAATCCCAAATTGCTCTTGGGAGTAAATGTCTACATGCCCAAAACTTCTGGTTTCATTTCACTCTAGTTGTGCTCATCTGCTGACAGCTTGCTACTCTCAGAAGTGTATAATTAGTCTTCTGTTAATTGTTTAGTACATTCTCTTTTCTCTATCAGTCTGTATTGTTTTAATTGTAATTAATTAATTAGAAGTGTCATATATATACATATATGCATGCACATCTATATGTTTTCTCACCCAAGTTGGAAACACTTATCAAACCTTTATTAAGAGCATCTTTCCATTTTTTGACACACTAACTATGATGTCAACATTATTGTGATGGAAACGGTGCTGGACCTAGAGGAGCCGTATACAAGTTGTGTATAAAACAAGAAACCTCAGAAAACTGAAAATAAAATTAAAGAGACATCCTGCTGCCACATAAACCTAACAAACCGGACTATCTTCAGAATAAGATAATGGTGACAGCTTCAACAAAGCTGGGTCAGTATGAGCCTAATTCTCTCAAATGTCCATTATTTAAAGCTATACAGTTAAGAAAGAGTCGTAAGAATGCACTGAAAAATGGAAATTTAACTTAATGATTTTTTTAAAAGAACCAACTGAAATGTTGAGGATATAGATCTTTCCAATTTTCTACTCCGTTAGAATTATGAATGACAAAGGTTAAATTAAAAAAAGACCTAAGAGAAAAATTCATTCTGTTGCAATATGTTCCCGCTGTCTGCAACTCACGGCGTGGTGTCTGTGAGGCTTGATTCACCGTTTTTCAAAGATGTGGGATAGCAAACACCAATAACAGGGAGGCTGGGCAAATACTACCTCTCCTTTCTTTTTGCAGCTGGAATGCTTCTAAGATTTTTTGCTGTGTGCCTTCCGCTGCCCTTGACAACATTCTTCGTAGCTGTGTTCTTGCCCTGGAAAAGGGTCTTTCATCATTTTATTCCAACACTTGTGAAGTTTCTATTTCAGTTCAAAACTTCTTAAATATCCTTCTAATGTCTTAACTTCATAGCTGGGACAGGTTAACCTGTGAGTCAGAGCTCTATTCTCTTGTCTTCTCTTCTCATGACATACTTTCTAAAATGTTTCCCATGTACTGATTTCTTCAGTACATCGAAATACTGTCTCTTCTTTGGGTTTGCTCTTTGGAAGCAGGAGCATAACTCTGTTGATCCCTTATAGCTGTGTCTTCCTTTAATTTTTTTCCCTCGCTCCCATTCTTGTGGTAGATAGATCATTAAAAACATAAATAATAGTTTTCATTACTCCCTCTGATGGAGGGACTAAAGATGATGGTCCCTTCTCAGTGTTGGCCAGCGGCAGGACCAGAGGCAATGGGTGCAACAGGATATCTTCTAGCAAATAAATGAATTTATTTTATTGATTAGGAGAACTCTGGGAGGGCATTTCTGATGTTGTTTGTGTATATGTAAGAGAGAGGAATTTGGCAAAATTGTATTGAAATTTTCAGGTTTGATTTATTTCTGAATATGATGAAGGACACTTATTTTCACATAGATTGTCCTGAAAGCAATATAACTTTCCACTACAGGGGGATATTGTTTATTCTGGATGAAGAACGACAAGTGAACTGTTTTACATTAGGTAGACATAGAGATGTTGTCCCAGTTGGTGTGATTTCAGGGTGAATATCACTACCAGAACCTTTAATGCATTGCATTGTTCCTCTGGGTCTTGTTCAACAGTGCAGTTGTTGTGTATTTGATGGCTGCCTGCCCCCCCCTTTTTTTAATGTCCTTCAGGGGAGTATATGTTTAGTAGATGGATTAAAGAGAGATTAAAAAATCTGAGAAGATGACTACACAAATGACTGAAATAAAGCAGATATTTTTTGAATGGTTAATACTTAAGGAGTTAAAATGTTAGTCACAGTCTTAAATAAATTATTTTAACCAAATGCAATCTGATTAAACCACAAGAGACTTCCCTTTTAATTTAGTACTACCATTAGAAAAATAAAACATTGCCCCACATAGAAACTGAAAGATTTTTCAGGATTTGAGATTACGGACAAACATTGGGTTTAGTTGCCTGTCTAACATTGATGTAAAATGCATTTCATGGTCTATGATTTCTCATGTTACAGAAAGTGTATTTACAACTGAAATATGAACTGAAACTTACAGAGATGTATATTCTTCTATTACTTAAAAATTGCAAACAAGATACCAGCTGCTGAGATTTCTTGTCTCATGGTGAAGTATAACATGCTAGACATTGATAAAACAATCGTTTCACTGCCTGCAAGAGCTTAATCCACAGCTGTGTCTCTCATGAACTTCAGGAAGCAAAAAGGTAATTCATTAAAATGCTCCATGAGCTGGTAGCAAGATATTATATTTTATTTAACTGCATGATTTCTCTACCCATTGCAGCTCAGTGTAGAGAACACTACCAACTTTATTGGCAGTATTCTAATACATTTAAATGTATAAGTTCATTTAGGATTAAAATAAACATTTACATGTAAATTTAAATTTATTGATGTATCGTAAGAAATCTCAAGAACTACACAAAAATACTAAACTCCACATATTTTCCATCTCGGGTATAAATATGCCAGTATAATCTGGTACAAAGGGATAATGGTTGTTTCAACCAAAGGTGTTTGAATTCAGTAAAGGACCTGCACAGGTATGAGAACAGGATGTGTGATGATGACTTATAACTAGTGTGGAGGTTGCAAAACGCAAAAACAAAACACCAAAACACCTGTCTCTGCTTCATGCCTGCTTTGTCACTTTCCTCTTTCTCTGTCAACGTCTGGCAAAAAAATGGTCAGTCTCATCTTCATCAAGCCGCTCATAATATTTATCATAATTATATTCTACAAGGAGCAAGCACAAGGACAAGTATTAAGACCTCTTTTGGAGAAAATATAATTAATCATTTCACGTCTGCTCAAGTTTAAAAGGCTACAGGAAGTCCTTGCACATGGAAAATACTCTTTAAACAGAAAGGGACCCCAGGACCAACTGATCTGGGAGGGCTCCACAGCTGCAGGCACACAATGTAAGAGAATAAGCCACAGCTGCTAGCGCATATTAGGGTTAAGTCCCTGTCGTGGTTTAACCTCAGCTGGCGACTGAGCCCCCCCAGCCGCTCGCTCACCCCCCCCCAGTGGGATGGGGGAGAGAATCGGAAGAGCAAAAGTGAGGACACTCGTGGGTTGAGATAAAAACAGTTTAATAATTGAAATAAAATCAAATAGTAGTAGTAGTAGGAAGAAGAAGAAGAAGAAGAAGAAGAGAATATACAAAGCAAGTGATGCATGATGCAATTGCTCACCACCTGCTGACTGATGCCCAGCCCATCCCAGAGCATCAGCCCCCCAGACAGCTTTCCCCAGGTTTCTATACTGAGCCATATGGTATGGAGTAGCCCTTTGGGCAGTGGGGGTCAGCTGTCCTGGCTGTGCCCCCTCCCAGCTTCTCGTGCACCCGGCAGAGCATAGGGAGCTGAAAAGCCCTTGACCAGTGTAAGCACTGCTCAGCAACAACTAAACCATCAGCGTGCTATCAACATTATTCTCATCCTAAATCCAAAACACAGCACTACACCAGCTACTAGGGAGAAAACTAACTCTATCCCAGCCGAAACCAGGACAGTCCCTTGCAGAAAATCTGCACCTATTAAACAATGGGATGAATTTCATCTGAATTTCACAAAATTGCATCAATTAGTTGTTTATGCACAAACTATTGCTTTCTTTTGCCTCCTTCAGTTTATAGTGTTATTTATAAATAAACGCATTTAGACAGAAGTTTTAAAATTACAGCAGAACAGTTTATTGAAGAAATTGAAGGTAAGTATGTGGGAAATATTTTCATGTAAATTACATGAAATGACTCTTAAAACACATAAAGATAGAAGGGAATGTAAGTTAAGTTTAAGCACCTTTTTTGTGTTCTTTTCCCACTCTTCCCTTCTTACATAATACCTGGCAAAAAAAGACCTTGTCTACTTGTGCTCACTGGTTTTATCAAAATTCCTCTGGAAAATAGTGTGTCTGTAAAGCTTTCCAGTGGTAATTCAACACATTAAAAATAGATAAACTTAAGAGCTTGCGGTGCTTGAAGTCTGAATATTTACCCATGTTAGGATGTTTGAATGGCACTGTCTGTGTCTGATTTAGATTAGCTGTGAATTATGTCATCTTCTTAGCTCAGTATCAAATACATTGCTATTTTTTGATACATAGCAACTATTAAGTATAGCTATTATTCAATACGGAAATGCATATTTTCAGCTATGTACAGCTGTACAGTTAATGTTTCATCATTTGGCAACACTTCCCTACAAGAGGACCTGAAATACTAGCTTTCCCATAGGAAATAACAACTGTGTCATTGGTTTCTTTTTCTTTTTTTTTTTCTTCCATAAAGTTATGTGTGATGTAACGTTTTTCAAGACATTAAGAAATGCACTAGGTATCAAGATACTACATAAGGACTATTAGCAATATATAAAATACCACTATAAAATTATATTAGGGTGACCCTTCCTGTAAACTGTTCACTTTTTAGACATTGTTTTGTATAACCTTTAGAAAAGGGCATGGTTAGTCTCTCAAATAATACAAATAAGGAGATTTTTGAAAGTTCAAAATACATCTGAGTTGGAAACTAGTCTTACATTTTATTTCAATTTTGTTCGTGTTTATGCTTGCTTGTAATTTTTTGCATAATTTTTCCCTCTGATCTTTGCACACTTGTTATGACTCATGAACTGTAATAAACAAACTTAGTAACTAATCAAAGAGTATCTATTAAAGTAACTTCTTAATGAAACTTCTTAACATGTGGCAATCTGCTACAGGTAAAATCTGTGTCACTTTTGGTAATCCCTATATGCATACTACTATATGTGTTTTATTTCTGATTTAATATACTACTGCTTTGGTATCAACTGCATATACTTCCTTTTGATCTGTAACAAGCACCTGAATGTAATATATAGTCCCCATTATCGTTTTTAAAAAGTGCCTTCATAGTAATATATCTACAATTCACAAAATATATGCAATATTGCAATAGAAAATCAAAGCAGCAAGTGTATCACCATGTATTAAATCCAGCCCTGCTAAGATGTCCAGCGTGCTTGTTAACAGATGCACAGAAGAAGATTTTTCTCTGCATCTTTGCAAACAGATTTGCTGTTTCTTTACCTGTTATAATTCAGTATAACGGAGAGACAAAAGTATCACAAAACATTGTCCTGTATACCCATTTATATAAATGGATGTACTGATGCTAATTATAAGCAAGGGTAGCACATGGATACATTGCTAAGGAAACCTGAGCTGGAATCATTGGGTCTTCCTGGGACACCGAATACTTCTCCCCTTGCACTTCATTAGCTTGTGGATGTGCAAGCCAAGACTTCCTCCTCTCTTGCCTCTTATTTGTGAGGAGAAGCAGAAGCCCTCCTGGTGCTGGTTATCCTCTTCGACCTCATGATCTAAGGTCTAGGCTGACCAGCAGAAAACTTCAGTGATTCCTGTTTATCTGTGCTGATGTGTTTTTCTGTATCTATCTGAAAAACATACTGCTAGGTTTTTTTCTCCTTGATTAGCCACATGCAACACAGAAAGGAACGGCATACAGAGAAAAGTTTTTAGGCAATTTGCTTCAGGTGCACACAATATGTCATCTACGTTATTTGATATTTCAGCATATTTTGAAAACGTATTGCAAATGTTTAATTCTGCAAGTACACAAGTAGTATTTTCAACTTGCAATGCTACCCGAAAGATTACAAAGGTGATGGCATTTTATCCTAAATGTATGCTTTCGTATAAATACGAAGAATATACTGAAACTTGGGCTTCTAGATGCTCAGACTCATCTTATTATGGTTATATGAACTCTAAGCAAAATGTAGATGGTGGTATGATGGATTGGTTCAAATAATTCCAGTATCCTTTTGAAATGCTGATTTTATTTAATCTTCCAAGATATAGCTGGACTAAAATAAAATATATGCCACCTATGTATTTGGAAATTTTCTCTGAGAGCTATGTTACTAATACTTTGAAACAACAGAGGTGTGCAGGTTGGCTGTTCAACTGATGAAGCTTGCATTTTGAAAGTAATTCAAGATGGTAATTTAATTCACATTCATATTACTTGAACTGGCTAGTTGGATTTGTACCAATTACTATTGCCAAAACAATTGTCACACATTTTAGATACGCTAGTAAAAACATGTTCCGTTTTGGACAAATTTTTGAATAGTAAATGTTGACTCTTTTTCCACTTGAACACAAACAGCTGATTTCTCATCCCATTTAGAAAAGCAAAGATACGTTGCGGCCTTCTTGCTTACTGCCCAGTAGTCTTTTAAAAGACAATATTGTCCCCAGACTTTAAGCATAAGGCTGGAAAAAAATTCTAAATTAGATGAGGGACCAGGTGTTTGTCAAGCTCATTTCATAGATCTTTAATTCATGGATACTGTTAAGCGAATGCATAGAAGACATTCTTATCCTCATTGGACCTGCTTAAATGCTTTAAAAATAGACTACTTTTTGATAAAATGATAATGTAATGTATTAGTAATAACTTGTTATAAAGTGAACACTAAAGAATGTCCAAACTGGATGACATTGAAGATTTTTACCAACACTAACGTTTAAGATTCAATGAAATGTGCTGACAAGTATGAAGTCACTATCTTTAAAAGGAACCTGCTGATTTATTGTTAAGCTTCCATTAGCCAAGACTGCTAGATTTCTGTGTTATACCTCCAGCAATAACTGTTTTGAATGTATTCCATTTAGCATTTTCAGTTGTCGTCCTTCTAAGCAAACAGCTCCTCTACTTAAAAATATGCAACAAATCAAATTAATTAAAATGAATCAATTCAACGGGTAAAGTGGTGTTTCAGAATTACTCTGAGGACCATAAATTCAAATTAAGGCTTGCACAACTTCTTCTAGGTTTGAAGAGGCTCCTTGGTACATTATCAACAGCAAAAAGGGAAACCAGTCACCCTGTTTAACAGCATTCAACTGGGATGCTCGCAAAAGTAACTGTGCTGAGGGGTCATATAGCCAGGTTTTATAAACATATCATAAACCAGAGAATGAAGCAGACAGATGTAATAGCAATTAATTGTACCTAAAGTTAATATTCAGATAAGGCTAAGTCTGATAGTAGTCATATATGAGTGGAGTAATAGGAAGTTAATTATTGCACAACTTTGATCATGGACATGTTTATAATTTTATTCATAGTATGCTTTGCTTGTTCTGATACTTCTTCACTCCAGGCAGTAATGTGGGTTTTCAGATTCAGTTTTTAAGGTAAAGATATGATGGATATATGCTAATTTATACATGTTCATTGAATATATTTTTCCTAACATTTATATGTTAGGAAAAATACGTTTTTACGATCAGATTGTACTACAGAGCACTTGTTCTTTTTCTGGTTTTAGTAGCTTTCAAATACAGTTACAAAAAGTGCACACCATGCTCTATTGCCAATAATGATTGAACAATTGTCCTCTTTTTGCAAATATGATGAATGCAATAATCTCTTCCCACCATTCTGTATTATATTTGATTTATTCACCAGCCTAAACTTGTACATGGCTTCTGGTTTTTGCAGTCTGACTGAGGACCTAACAAGTGTGAGGACAGGATTAAAGTATTGCTCCTGACATTAGTTTCCTAAACGCAGTCTTTGTTCTGCTGCTCCCCTACATGTCTCCTACTTTACAGGATCATCCTATGGCTCATTTATAATCTACTGGATGTAATACTTGAAAATATGATTTCTGTATTCAGCATTCATGCTTTACCTTTTGTCTTCAGCTGGTCTAAACTGGGAGCCTACGCTTTATTATCTACTTAGAACAGAAAGAGATTAATATTGAAGGGATCTCAAACTCTTAAATATCCACAAAATTTGTAAAAGAGATAGAGCCACATTACTGAGCGTTATGTAGGCATAATTAGAGTAACACAAAGTTTAGCTGACTATGTATCAGCACTATTTCTGCATTTATTATCCTGATTTTCTGCAAGGGAATACTGTGTGACTCTTAAGGTTTTATATTTAATTAACTACCAAAGAAAAGCAAAATCATCTTTATATTCTTTTACTTGTTCAGTCTTTCAGTTTTAATGATATTAGGACTTCATCCTAAACTAGAATTGAATATTCACATGGAGAAAGGGAAGAATCTGATTTCTTCATGTGATAGGCGTACCTGATGGTTAAAGGAACAAAGAGCCAGTCAGTTTTGTGGTATTTTGTAATACAGTATTGTCACTGCAAGAGAATGATGACCATTCACATTAAATATTTGGGTTGGACATCATGTAGTGTTTGAGTTTTCACTGCAAATTTACAGCGTGTTGAGACCATCTGCTTAACTTCCAAAATGCTTGTTACCTCTTCCACTTCTTCTCTGCTAGTTTTACAAGGCTTCCACCTCTATCAACGTGTGACATAGAAAAAGAAAGTACTATCACAATAAATATAAGTGAAATTTTGTGGTAGTTTTGACAATTTGTGTCAGTTGCCTCACAGACATGCCAGTTGTGTGGGGCAAGATTTTGGGGGTTGTATTTTGTACAATTCAGTAATCTCAACTTGGTGTACCCCACCGTTGGTGGGGGCCATGAATTGATAGTGACGAGTTTTGTATTGACTTCCTTGTTCTAAAGACTGGTTTAAAACACATTAAAAAATTAATAAAAAGTTATTTTTCTTTCAGGTGGGAGATGAAAGAAGGTGCAGATCTTGAAGATGAGGAAAACGTTATGGTGGAACACTTAAAAAATGTTTATTTGACACAGAGCACTCCTACCTCAGAGGACAAAGAAGAATAATTACCTTGACAGGTTTCGGGTAGCACCTTTTTCTGAATTCAACATTATTAACTTAATGGCTTAGTTATAACTGACAGGACTAGAAAGCTCAGGAATATATATCTTGAGTAGGAGTTTTAAACTAAAGAATGTTCCCCTGTTATTGTCTAGTCACCCCATCCAGGCAGCAATTGTTCACACATGCATAAGGTGAGCAACAATATATGAAAATGTCAATGTCACAAAACAAGAAGGGTGTATCTCGATACTGCGGAGGCATAAACCCGAATGACAAACCAATAACTGTTTTAAAAGTATAAAACTGACTCTGAAAATAATGCAACTTCGGACATGTGCTAAGCAACAGCCATGCTATGCTTCCATCGACCGTTTTGGAGTCAGAGTCAGCCTGCCCCGTTAGTGTCTCTCAAGGATCTTTTCTCTCCCTTGGTGCTTGTGTTCTAGTTAGTTGTGCCATTAAATCACCCAAAATGTATGAAAAAGGACAGATAGAGGCCATAGGTCTGCAGTCCTTTGTGAAACTTAACATCCAGTGTATATTATGGCTTAAAAGACACATTATACAGAAACTTGTTAGCAGCTTTTAAAGTTTTGAGAAGCATCTTTTTACTTAAAAGAATTATTCATAGGCAGTGCTTAAAGGACTATCTTAACAGTGAACTGAGATGAGAAAATGATAAAGAATGCAATATTTATTTCTGATAAATATAGTAAAATTTCATTTTCAAAGTAAGCCCTGTCTGATATTCAGATTTTCCAAAAATTAAGTTTTTTTCTTTTCAGTAAAAGTTCTTCCTCAAAGACTAAAAATAGCTGAGTTAGGTGGCTGCTGTGACAATATTTTTATACAGAAGGTGTGGTTAATATTTCCTTAGCTCTACAGAAACAATCCATCATTTTTCTCTTTGTTTCTTGCATTGGAAGTCCAAGGGAACTATTTCCTCTGCCTGATGAAGGACCCTGGCAAGATCTTGCTAAGGCTGCAATCTGAGCTGCAGCTATTCCTGTTCCCACCACATCTTCTCACAGATGCTATTATGGACATAACTTGGACCACTTGAATAGGAGGAAAGCATGTTTTTTTCCTAAGACTTCAGCAGCATCATGGGTAACCATAACGCTAATGTTGCTGTAGAGTCTAATCTGAAATGCAGTTTTTCCTCCTTTCAATTGCTCTTTTTTTTATTGTTCATATAAACTATCAGGCCATTTAAAATGAAAAGGGTGACCACTGCATCTTACAAATCTCCACAGATCTTGCTGCAACACTGCATCAACAAAAGGGCTGCGAGGCACTGGTGCTTCAAAAATGCTAAAAATATTCCTTAAAGAATAAAACAGACTTTTTCCTCTGCTGCTGATATAGTAATTTCAGATCACAAAGAAGTGATGAAGTGTAAAAACAATTTTTTTTGCTTAGTATTTCACCTTTGAAGATTAGTTGTGGTCTTAAGGCTTAGAACATGGCTACAGGGATTGCCTATGATGGCAGGTACAGTATTCTGACAAATGAGGCACACATGCTCCAAGCCATACTAATAATGTGTTAGTGCATGTGGAAGCTGGCATTTATTCTTTCCTATTTTATCAAAATCTGTTGTACATAATTAACTTTTTGTATAGTCACATAAAGTGAATTTCTGTCTGTGTGGTGAAACTGACTGAAATACTTTTTGTCAAAAAGCTCCCTTCCTGGGAAACACTTATTCTGAATAGGATAAACTTTGCAAGGGAAATAAGCTAACCCAGAATAAAAACCCTCACTTACTCTGAAATGGGAATGTCCCTATGGGGAGTTACTCCAAACTGGTTATTATCCTTTAAATTCACAACACACCTGGTTCTGGAACAATCTGTAAACAGTCATGTTAAAAAAAAAAAAGGTCTTTATGCCCCTTCCTCCCTTCTCTCCCTGCCAAATTAATTCAGCAGTGTAACCCACTGGGTAGCATTAGGACAATTTTGTCTTTCTTAGCAAGAGTATATTTATAATCTTTACCAATATGGAGCTGACAAGACAGAATAACTAGCCTGAATAAAAGCTGAATCTTTGCACAATATTTTGTTTGGATGTTTTTCTTATTCAAACCTCTCTCTATATATATGTCTTTTAGAGTATCTGAATGCAAGCTAATGTGTGTTTGAAACTGAACTTGTCCCTCAATCCTGAGAAATAGCAGGGCTTGGTTTGTTGGCAATGTAGTGATCCTATTAACTGACCTTCAGCTTATAAAAGAAACATCAGCTTGGCAACATCACTTATGCTGAATAGATACTTTTGCAACATTCACATTTGTTCAATAAAATTACAGTAATAATAAGAGTTGTATAACTAAGATTGCTAAATAACATACCATTAATTTATCAAGACTGCTTACTTTAAACTTGAACCCTTAATTGAAGAAAAATGAAAGACACTTGAAAGAGCTTTTTACACCGTAAGGTGTGTAAAATTAGGAGTACTTGTATAACAGATTGCTGCTTTTTTGGTTTTTCTTAATAAAACAATGCTTCTATATTCTTAAAAAAGTTCTGCTGATTCTAAAATTAACTTAAGATTAATTTCATTTTGGAGAGTGATGGGTTCATAAAGCTGGAATATTTTGCTTTTGTATTTTATGTCCTGGCTCTTTGTCACTACTTGTTGATCCAAGAACGTCTCACATTTACATTTAGCCTCAATAAATGAAGGCAACAGGAGCCAGATTTGCTGGCTGCAGTGTGGTCTCTGTGTTGCATGACCACTGCAATCTGACCACGTTAACTGCTCCTGGAAAGCTGGTCGAAAATAAGGATTGAAGTCTGCTGTGTACAACAGACCTTTCTGAAAGGGCAAAAGCTGTCCTCGTTGGCTCAGCCAAGTTAGCTTAAAAGGAAATTATTATATTTATAGAAATGAACAGATTGGATCAGATAGCACAAACTAGGTAACTATGTATTATTATTAATGCTTACACCTAATTCAGCATTTTAGTATGCCCTTTTTACAAAATGTTTAACCCTTTTTACAAAGCAGGCTTAAATGGGAGACTTCACGGCATGGAACATCTCTAATTACATTTGTTTAGTATCCAGTTCAGAGTGCTCCAAATCTTAACATCTTGCTACTTTTGAAAGGCGGTTAATAAAATTAGAAGCAGGGCAAAACTGAGATAGCATTAATAGTAATGAAACTGCAGAAAGAGAGGAGAGAGAGAATTTTGGGAAAAGACAGGCATTAAGACATAGCCCTGCCTTTTAGTGAGTGCTGTCCTGACAAACAGGGTCCTGTAGATCATGCTTTATTCCAGGAGAGGGCTTTTGTAGAGACCACAGGCAACAAAGCTATTTGTTCTGGAAATACGTACGGCGGCAAATGGATGTTCTCTAATTCATCTCTACATCCTCACAGCAGTGCAAGGTAGGCATGAAGCTGGCTTCTTCCAATTAGCTTCCTCTGGCAGAAATATTCCATTTCCCTCTCAGCTGGGAGGTCTTCACAAAATACTACTGAGTCTTATCTACAGTAAGATACCAATTATATGCTGATATAAAACTATTTTATGGAACTCCTTAAAAATATGTGCAATCATTTCTAGTGACAGACACTATTCAGACTTCCAAGGCAATAGTCAAAAGACTGAGGAATTACACCCATTGCCCAATTAGGCATGAAATGACAGGGTAACTTGATGGCAATGGGGAGATTTCTGAGCAAGCATATAGATCTTGAGGAGGTCCTGGCTGGTGCAAAGCCACTTCTCTGTAGTAACTGTCCATGTTGTAAACAGCGGTATGAGTGGATGCAGAAGCTCTAAAACTATTTTAAGTGTAGGGCCCAGGAAATGGGCAAGGGTAAGCTTGTGTGCTGGTTTTGGCTGGGGTAGAGTTAATTTTCTCCACAGTAGCTAGTATGGGGCTATGTTTTGGGTTTGTGCTGGAAACAGTGTTGATAACGCAGGGCTGTTGCCGTTCCTGCTGAGCAGTGCTGACACACAGTCAAGGCCTTTGCTGCTCCTCACCCACCCCACCAGCGAGGGGGCTGGGGGGGCACAAGGAGCTGGGAGGGGACATGGCTGGGACAGCTGACCCCAGCTGCCCAAAGGGACATCCCACACCACATGGCGTCATGCTCAGTGTATAAAGCTGGGGAAGAAGAAGGAAGGGGGGACATTTGGGAAGACAAACACCATCACTCCAAGTCACCGTTAGGCGTGCTGGAGCCCTGCTTTCCTGGAGATGGCTGAACACCTGCCTGCCCGTGGGAAGCAGTGAAGGAATTCCTTGCTTTGCTTTGCTTGTGTGCACAGCCTTTGCTTTCCCTATTAAACTGTCTTTATCTCAGCCCGTGAGTTTTCTCACTTTTACCCTTCCGATTCTCTCCCCATCCCACCGGGGGGGAGTAAGCGAGCGGCTGGGGGGGCTGAGTTGCCCGCTGGGGTTAAATCATGATAGCTTGCTTTTTCCTCTACCTTTGGACTCCAACACTTGCAAAGCAGACTAAACCAACTGACATTGCCAGGCAAACAGTCCAAGAAAAGCATGCAAGGTCCTGAGCAGGTTGGGTATCACTGAGGGCCTTGTAATACCCATCAGTAAAATAATGAAGGAGCAAGATTATTCCTCTGTAGCAACAGCATTTGCAAATATACCATTAGCTATTATTGCAGTGAAACAATGATATAGACCTGACTAAAAAACACTCTAAAAAGCAAGGAATCATGCAAACATGCAAAAATAAATCCAAACCCTTTTTTCTTTTTCCTGAAAAAGTGATTCTATTAGAAGTGTCTCAGGAAAAGCTGGCAATTACCAAGTACTAATGACATAAAGTGACCATCTGAATTAAGACTGTATGTCTAAATTTAGCAGACAACTATGCCTAAGCTGACAAGGAGCCACTCAAGTCATGGCTAGTGCAAATTTGATGACTACCAGATCGAGCCCTTTAGATCCATGACAACTTCAGCTGTTAGTAGGTTGCAACCATCTCTGAGGAGATACTTTATGATATCTCCTACTGAAGAAAGTGTTTTAATGTTAAAATAGCTCATTATCGAGTTTCTGCAGTAAATCGATCCAAGCAGCAACAGACAACAGCCTCAGTGTCTACACAGCCCTGAGTCACACCCATTCTCTATCTAGAAATGAGGCAAAGAACCGCATAATGGTGATCATATTCAACAGGTATGATCTTCTCCAGTTACTACCTCAAAGAGCATGCCATGTCTGCCATGACAAACTCAGGCTTCAAACTTTGTTCATGGTGGAGGTTTGCTGCAACAGCACATAACTTTGTCTTTTTAATCTCTTTCCAGCTCTCCCAATAAATAAATACATTGATTAAAATTACTTTTGTAAAACAAGCACTCAGTCATTAGAAAACACCTGATGAATGATTACCAATGCACCGAGGTGTGTTCCTTAAGATAACTGTTAATGACATGGTCATATATATTTTGTCCCTAGATGAATTCACTAGAGGACAGAAATGTGGTTACACAAGCAAATTTGGTAAATTTGTAATTACCTAATATCCAACTACTTTATTTGTTTGTTCCATCATTTGTGTTTTCTATGTAAAAAGTCTAATATCTTTTGGATATTTGGTTGCCATCAAGAAATAGTATCACATAGCTCTTCATGTGTCATCTTGACTCTGTTTTTTTTTCCACCTCAGTATTGTCTTTCAGGCATGCTTGAAAAACTTACTGGTTAATGTTTGTTATAATTTAGAATGTGGGTACTGCTGGCACTCAGTTATACATGGTTAGATAATTCATTTTCTAGTCTGTCATACAGACTTAAAGCAGTGTAGGTCCTATATGGGTAATTATTTCAGGTTTAGGGTTGTCTGAAAACTTCTGCTCCTAATGTTCCACATGCATTTTGTAATATCTATGTTTTCCAGTTGTTCTAAGGTACCTGTGTTACCTGGGATAGTGGGAGCTATTTATGTGTATGCTGTGAGTTATTTATGTTTTTTACTTAAGCGAATGTATTTTGCCCCAGGTTTTATTTCCTTTAAGTTCTCGGAACTTTTAATTTACACTTGGAAATCCATAGCACATCTTTGTTCACAACCTACAAACACCTATTTACATATCAATAAAGCCTATGCCTTCTCAAACCTGATACAGAGTCTTACAGAACCAATAATTTAATAAATGTAAAATTCAAACCAACCACTGCAAGATTATCACTCAAGAAATGCAGCAGTGCTTTCCACTTGGAATTTCACCTCTCTGTATATTCCAGAAATAACACCTTTAAGGAGTTGTTTGCTTATGTTCTGGACTCTTTATTGGTATCTTCCATTCTATGTAATAAACATGTCTTAAATGGGTTTTATTATGTAGATTAAGATTATGCTTTCCCTCTAGAGAATGGAACGAACATTGGGGAGGTAAGAGGTTGAAATGGCAGGTGGTTTTTGTTCTGGCATATGGACCAGCAAACAGATTACTTTCTACAGTAAACCAGATGTGGCTTTGGGAATGAAATAATATTGGCAGGAATCCTACCTGCAGGTATGTATTAACTTCAGGAAATTGACGGCTGAACATGTGCTATGAAGACTTTCTTCAGAGGCAAAAGGATTAGGTCTCTTCAAACAGCAACAGTTTCTATTCCATTTAAGGTTCCCAAATTTCACACACGCCCATCCACTTTATGAATGGACAGATTGATGGAGGTTGTCGCATTAATGCAACACAAATGTGTAATGTTAATCATCTGGCCTGTTCTTCTCTCCAGACAAACAATTAACCAGAACATGGTAGACTGTTCTTTATTTCCGACAACTATGCAGGGTCCTGATCAACGTTACTGAGCGAGACCATACCTCCACCAGACTTTGGCATCAGAGCACAGATACCTCCACACTAATGAGTCAGAGAATGCGGTTTAATTTTTCATGTTTTAAAGGTGCTGTATATGCCTGGTGCGGTTCTGGGATTTCTGAACCAAAACCAACCAGTCCTGTGACCCTTTCATTTTCATTCCCTCCAGTTCTCAGCCTTCCCCAATTTTGGCTGTCAGTTTTACGATCATTCCTGCCGTTTCCAGATGAGGCTGTGACCACACCTGACGCAGCAGCGTATGAAATACATACAAAGCAATTAACTGTCTCAAAGAGTATCCAGCGCGTACAGATTAGTAGGTCTCCAGGCCCAGTAGTGAGATACTTCTTGGTTAAAGGTTTTGCATTTTAACCCTACACTCTGTGACATTTGGCCAGACCTCCAGTCTGACAGGCTTCATGGTGAGACAGACCTACTTGTTTTGTAGGAGCTTGGTAGCTTGGTTTTGGTTTTGTTTAAAGGAGAGAAGAGGAAGGGGAAGGGATTGTTTGTTTATTATTATGTTTATATTGTTATGTTAATTCTATTGCTTTTGTTGCTGCTTTGGTTTCTTTCCATCTGGACTGATGATTGGTCAATACATGACGGTTACAATCTGCTTAAGTAGTTTGGGCACTGATAAAAGTCACTATAGCTGACAGTGGCAGCAGTAATTTGTGCGTTTAGTCTTTGTAAAAAGTGTCTATCACCGCCACAGGCACTACAGGACTTAATTCAATCTAAATCTCTCTACTAAAATGTTCTATCATTAACATGATTTCTTAGTTCAGCTTTGTCAGGTCCTTCCCTGATAACCATAGTATTGCTTCTATGGTTGGAAGTGGGAAGAACAGAAAAAATGCTGGTATCTATCTCATGTGCTGTGCCTTTTTAGGGATCTCATTTTTCCAACTCGAGATCCAAAAGGTCCACTTAAACTACATAATGGAAAAGGTACATGTATTTGCTTTTCCATTTTATGTGTACACAAATTGTTTAGATGATGGTTGTACAATTTTTTAAAAAGTTATATAATACCCTGGAGCAGTCATCTGCTCTCTAACATGCATAATTTATTCAAAAGTCATTTGTGGAGTTGAGGGATTGATAGTTTGGAACAGAAAAATTATAGGTATGCTAAGTACGTTCTTGCAAAAATAAATCATGCAATCATATATTGAGATCCAATATTTCAAAATTCAAAGTACAATTAAATTGTTTGCACATGTAACAGCAGTGAAATAACTTTGCAAGGTTTACATCATAAACCCATATAGCTGCAGAGTAAATAGTAGAACACAGACCATAAAGTTCTGTCAATAGCGTTGCTTTCAATCTTTGTTTCCTTCCACCAAAACTTTTCATACCAGTCTGGCATTTTTTTGAACAACTATATACAGGACCAAAGAATTAGGAGTGGTAACTTGAAATATAGATCATATATATTTAATCTTTACAACAAATGCAGAAGCAGTAAGTGAAAAACAAAGACATAACAGACTGTAAAAACTCTCGAGAACATATAATGAAGCATAAGAGTGAATGTCACGACAGATTTATGTATGTTCTAGTTTCAGCAAAAACTGCTGAAGACAAATTTGAGAATATTTGTGTATCATACTTTTGGCACAATAGCAGGAACCAAAATAAATTATCCAGGAATAAGACATAAGAAACAGATTCAGGGTGTAAACAACAAGCCCAGTAAGAATTCTGAATTAAAGACAACTTTCAAGCCACAAGAAAGAGGTTTTTCAGCCTTGCAGAGCACTCAAGAACAACGTTGGTTTTTCATGAGTTTTCAGTATTTCACATTTTTTTTAAAGTTTCTAATTTAATCCTTCTGAAAAGTGTTTCTCAAAAGGTAACACATCATCTTTGTCAGGAAAGCAAACATATTTTTATTTTTTATGAAATGCATTCTCTGTATTTATGCACCACACACGTACACAAAAAGCCTATTCCATCGATGTCAAGCCAAAAGAACAAATGAAAAGAAACTACAAAGGGAATTCTAAAGATTTTTTTTTTTCTCCCACTATCCTTTCTTTTGGGCTTAGCCTCAGAAGGAATTTTTGTGTCCCAAAAGACACGGGATAACTTTTCCCAAGAATCACACACCCTAAAGGTTGCTAATTCTTAAATGCAACTGGTAGATGACAAGGCTATGCCTGGGGTTTTTTTAACCTCTGGAAATAGCAGCTGTCATTGACAAAAAAAATGTTTAATTTTTAAGTTTAAAAAAATTGGGATGTGTTTCCAGATCTGTGTGTGACAAGAGCTGGGCTGAAGTTGCTCAGGCCTCTATTGTGCAAACGCATTCTTCGGCATTAAATAGTATCTTGTGATTTTCATAAAGTAGGTGTCATGAGATGGTCAGCAGGACAGAGCAGAAGTACAGTGCATTTTTTTATGCAATTCTTCTCTACCCTGATACTCTTTGCATCTTTTTGTCCCAGCAAGATTCCTAAACTGGATTGCATCATTCGATTTCAGGATTCAGTGCAAAGCTCAAGTGGTATAAACAGACCACTGCACATTTATTGCAAAAGTAAATCCAACCCATGTAAAATAAAAGCGATCAGTCTCAGCATACTTAGGTGCCGCTGTTGCGAACTGCATTTGTGAGGTTTAGCGTGCTCTTAACTAGCAGTAATCTGACTGAGAACTAAAGATGTTAATACTCCACATCGTCAGGTGCTGAAAGCAGAAACGTAGGTACTTAGGAAGAAAGGGCTGTGGTACTCTACCAGCACTGAACCACAGGAGGATTTAACAACTGCTTATGAAAGTTGCATTGCAGGATAGCTATTAAAATCAGACATCCTACTTGCTACAATCATCTATCAGCTGCTTCTAAAATCCTGCCCACCTTCTGTGTGTCATCTGGAGGAGATAAAGTTTTAATTGTGAGCGGGTGGTATAAAAAAAATAGAAAAGAAAGACAAGGCGCCTTCTGTCATTCCAAATTTCTTGTCCTATCTTCCTTTATGTTTCAGTGTCTTTGTGCCAGTTGAAGTTTTGCAGGCAGCTTTTAAAAAGACAAAAAAATAAAAATAAAATCAATAGAAACAAATAAAATCTAGGACGACAAAGAGCACACCATAAAGAATGTACTGCAGAGAACAGGAATAAAAAAATACTGCATTTTGCAGCTTTTTCCCTTTTATGCTTTGACTCATTTCTCACCTAAGTTTCAAATAATTCCTAGTTTCCCTGGTATCCATTACCAAATTCCCTTTTTGTCTGTTTATGGTGCATTTATATTTATGACCTTAAGAGCTTCTTCCCTGTTTCCACTAAGCTACAGTATTAAACAGCAGAAGCTTGCGTTTTGGGGTTCAAAATGGTTTCATTCATATTTTCATTCAGCTTTTCTGTTCAATTTTTTTGAGTTGATGAGACTTGACATTTTTTTCAGCCATTTGAAATAAGCCTTGTTAAAGCAGTACTTATGTTACTGTAATAAGAACTGTCTTCAGACCATGATCACTTGTCATAGACACTACAAATATTTGGTTCCCCTGGTGTGCTCCTCTTTAGATATGATGATGAAGTCTTAAAATAACTTCTCCCATGTTTGATACAGTTCTTTTGACTTACATTTTTTGCCTCTAAATTAAAAAAAAAATAGTATTTTCATACTGACAGCACTGAACATTTCATGCTCTGTCATGCAGACTGCAGCCCTCGGTGAGAACAGCTTTTCTCATCTCCGTGCTGCAGACAGACGCTCACAGAGCCACCCGCCCAGGTCAGTGCCTCCTTCATCAGTTGGCTGGCCTGCTTATCTCATGCTTCCAGGGCATCCCAGGCCTCTTCCTTCCAAGGTATTATTAGTTTAGTGGCTTTCTTGAAAGTCTCTGGGTCTTGTTTCCGAGTTTGATTTTTTCCCCCCCTCTGTGCTGTTTTCACTGCAGCGTCACCGCTATTTCACATGACCATGGTTGCCAATTTTTCTCTTTGAAACTCCCTTTCAAATTCAATTTCCTAATTGTTTCATGGGAAAGGAACACAGTATCTGGCCTTTGTTTTATTATTTATATTTTGGCAAGGAAAAAAACAAAGACTTGGTAACAGAAAGGACTCCTTTAGGGATCAAGTCCAGGCAAACACATGATAGATGTCTAGTTTATACTAGAAAAAAGCGAAATACCTCTCTACTGCAGATCGGTGACCATCTGACTGTGGGCTTAACCATCATGGCAAGACACAGAAAATCAGGTCTTGTGAGGTCTTCAAGAAATCTTAATGTCCCCATCCTGGTTTCAGCTGGGATAGAGTTAATTTTCTCCCTAGTAGCTGGTGTAGTGCTGTGTTTTGGATTTTAGTATGACAACAATAGTGGTAGCACGCTGATGTTTTAGTTGTTGCTGAGCAGTGCTTACACCGGTCAAGGGCTTTTCAGCTTCCCATGCTCTGCCGGGTGCACGAGAAGCTGGGAGGGGGCACAGCCAAGAGAGTTGATCCAAAGTAGCCAAAGGGCTACTCCATACCATACGGCGTCATGCTCAGTATAGAAACTGGGGGGAGCTGGCTGGGGGTAGCAGTCACTGCTCAGGGCTGGGCTGGGCATCGGTCGGCGGGGGGTGGGCGGTTGCATCACTTGTTTTTCTCCTGGGCTTTGTTCCTCTCGCTCTCTTGTTGTTTTCCTTCTCGTTACAATTTATTATTATTATTTTGTTCCAATTATTAAACTGTTCTTATCTCAACCCACGAGTTTTCTTACTTCTGCTCTTCCGATTCTCTCCCCCATCCCACCGGGGGGGGGTGGGAGGGTAAGCGAGCAGCTGTGTGGTACTTAATTGCCAACTGGGGCTAAGCCACAATACCTGAAAAGAGATCTCTTTCCTCCTCACTTACCCTAACTCATGAGTTCATAGCAAATGCTTTCTGTTCTTTGAGTGCCCGACTTGGAACTTTATGCTGTTAAATTTCATCCCATTTCTTTCACTCTAGTCAAGAAGATCATTACTCATAAGGCCTTTCAACTCAGTGTCATCTGCAGATTTCATGGATGCACATCAAATTCTCATCTCTGTCTCATTAATGACTATATTGCACATACGATGTCCAAAACCAAATCACAGTCCCCGAAGAGTGTTCCTGCTTATGTCCTACCTGGTAACTGCCTTTCAGCTAGGCATTTGCAGTCTCCTCCTTAGCCGCTCCACATCCACCTTACCAGATAATTCTGGTCTGAATTATCATCATCCCCACCTTCAGTAATATTCCCCATGGGGAATCATATCAGATCCTTCCAGTTTAGATACATCAGGGTGTTGATTTACTTATCTGTAAGGAGGCTGCGATCGTACTGGAATGACATGATCTGCTCTGGGTAGCACCACTCTGCAACTTACCACGCTTTCTATTCATATCTGTGTTCACAAGTATGTCAAAATCTGGTCTAACTCTCCATAGTATTGAGTAACTGGGCAGTCTAAGGGGAGTCATCCCAGCTGGGTACGAGTTTGTGCAATCCAGCTTATCTGGAAAGCATTTATACAGAAAGGATGTTTTTTCTAAGCAGTTTTAACCTCTTCATGTTCCCTACGCTTCCTTTACAGTCATGGAGGCTATCTACATTTGAAGGACAACGTAACAGATGCTGAATCTACCCATCAGTTTTAACTAGGTCTGTAACCTCCTACAGACTCAAGATACACTGGCAGTCATTAACAACATGCAGGCCAAGATAGTTTTAATTACATGACCACATACTCTTTTTACAGGGGACTGTTTCATACACCAGACGGGGTGAATGGTGCTAACAGCCAACAGTTCAATGCCTTGTTTTCTCTACGTTCTTGAAATGCAGCTCCACTTACCTAGTTTTGAAGATATTTTATGGAACTCATTTCTACTGCATCTGAGGGTTTCAAACTTTAATTTACCTTCACATAATCCACAAAAGTAAATTATGTTTTTGCTTAAATTGGGAACTGAAATTAGGGCCAAGCAGTTTTAATAATCTGGAATGGTCAATCAAAACTAATGTAGACGTGACTCTTAACACATCTGATGTTCTATAGCACCTTGTGTAGGCAAATCACGGCTTCCGTCCATTTCAGGTGTAACTTACACACACTTAATATTTCTGAAAACTGAACTCAAGAACCTTACTGGATATTCAACCACCAATAAATAAACAGGTCTAAAACATGGGGCTTAAGTAACATATCCGTAGCCATCTATGACTGCTTTAGCATTACGAGGGATAGAAGACTGAAGAAGAAAACAGACACAGATTTTGGGAATCAAAACACTCCATTTGTCGAGGCACAACAGTAAGCATGCAGATTAGTACTTTTGCTAGTATTAGCCTATTACCGGCATTACTGTAGATCACAGAAGTCTATAAAGACACCAGAACTCCACAGTTACATGATAGCAGAAGATAAAAGCCCAGCTTCCAGCAGATGACCGTTTACCACACACTACCTCTGCTTCCTCTTCACTGCTGCTGTTTGGAATGTTGGGGTCAGTCCTCTAACGAGACTTGGAGACCTGCCCTGTCAACCTGCTACCTCTTTGTAACACGAAGAGCTTCAAATTTATGGTCAATAGTTCTTTGCTGGTCAAGCATCTCCAAAACCACTACCGCCCCGCCCCTTGTTTGGATAAACTTTTCCTCCTTGAGTCTTTCCCTGGCTCTGTAATTATAAAGGGCTGTATCAAGATCACAGACAGGCACTTCTTTTAGCTGTCCTGCTCGCACAAGCTGCCCCTGAAACTTGTTTCTGATGCCTACGTTCTACTGGTTTATTTTTGTTGTTGTTTGGATTTCGTTGTTTTTTTTTCATTTGGACTGTAGGAGATGCAGAATGATGGTGACCAGATTAAAAAACGGATCCAAATTAAAAACAATCCCACAAAAAATACTGACTACTAGTCCTAACCAGCTTCACCTTCCAACCCAGCACTACTTGCAAAGAGAGATGGCATGAACTTTGAGTGAGAGGGTAGGCTTGCTTAAATCGATGCAGTTGCCAAAAAGTGTTAATTAAACGATTTCCTCGATATCCTCCCCCAACCCTGAGTTCTTCGGTTCTGCTACAGATAATAGTCAGAGCCGACGGGCTAGACCTCAGTTGCAGCACTGTCATATGGCATCCCAAATGTCTCCTCAAAAGACAGACATCTAAGCACCTTTTTTTCTAACGGGGGAAATAGAGGGAAAAACACATCTCAATAGAAGTGGCTCCACTCAAAATACCAAACACATTTTGTAAAATGTAAATAGACAAGCTCTCCAAGGCGTTATTGAAGAAGAAAATTATTTCACTTATTCCTTCCTTGGGTGTTGCAGAAAGCCATTGAGAGCAGCACATACAAGCTTGCTGCTCTCGGTTGTAACAGAGAGAGCAGCTAAGAGCAACCTGGGTGAGAAATGTTTTATCTTCTCCCACGTAGACCTGTCCATGGCTCTAGTTCACTGGATTTGGCCATCAGGAATGACCGGGAGCTAAGAGAGAGGAGAACATTTCAGTTGCATGCATGGTATGCCGCCTATCTCGGTTGTCCTTGGGACAGGAACAGCTCACAACCTTCCTGTGCTGACAGAGCCACGAGAAGTGGAAACCTCCACCGAGCACCTGTGTAATGCAGGTTTTCAGCAGTCTTTTGACCACGTCTTGAAAGCTTTTCCAGGGAGCAAGACAAGGCACCCCTGAAATGACACTCGATGCACTTCCTCTTGCTATGCCAGAGCAAGGATGCTGGGACTGCTCGTGGCGGTCGGTGTCTGTTTTAGTACAGGCCGATGCAACACCGTCCTCGTGTATTTCTGAAGATGGCTGAAAGACCTGGCGTGAAACATTTTATGGCAGACCTTTTCATTTTACAAATTCCTACGCTATCAAAACGGAAGCCTGGGAGTGGAAACACGACCTTCCCAGCGAGGTCCACCAGCCCCAGGAGCACCCCGAGCCCCGGCCCCGGCCGCCGTCACCGCCCGCTCCGCCTCGGCGCTGCCCGCAGCCCGCAGGCTCGGCCCCTCCTCAGCCGCCGCCTCCCGGCGGGGAGAGCAGGACCCCGACGTTATTCCGACCGAGCTCCTCAAAACCCTCTTCCCCGGGGACGCCGCGGCCTCCGGGCAGCGCCCTGACGGGCTTCGCCTCCCCGCAGGCCGCCGACGGCCGGCTACCAGCGCGGTTTTCAGGCGCGTTTTGGCGGCGCCCGGGGCCGAGGCCGGAGGGAGGGACGAGGCCGCCAGGGCCGCCAGGGCCGCCAGGGCCACCGCGGCGACCAGGGCCACCCGGACCGCCCGGGCCGCCGTTCCCGCTCCACTTCCGGGTTCCCCGCCGCGCCCCCGGGCGCTGACGTCACCGCGCGCGGACCCCGGAAGTGGGGCCGGAGGGGGGCGGGCGGCGCTGCGCGCGGCGCCAGGAGCCGGAGCGGCCGCGCGTTCCCCGGTGACGGCGCCGCGCCCGCCCCGCCCCGCCGGCGACGGGCGCCAGGTACGTGCTGCGGCCCGGCCCCGGCCCGGCCCGGCCCGGCCCGGCCAGCCTCCGCCGGGGCGAGGGGCGCGGGGCGCGGGGAGCGGCGGCGGGCCCTGAGGCGGGAGGGGGGCGACCGGCCTCGGCCCCGCCAGCGGCGCTGTGGCGAGCGGGTGGGGGCGGCGGCGCCCAGCCTCCCCTCGCAGCCCTGCCCCGGGCGAAGGCGCTGGGCCCCGCGGGCCTCGCGTGTTGGCGGCGTCAGGCCTGAAGCGGCGGCGGGGCTGGAGGGGGGCGGCGGCTTCTGCCCGCGGCCGGGCGCCCCGGCTCTCCGCGCCGCCCTCGTCCCGGCGCTCCGCACCGCGGGAGCGGGTTTAAAAGTAGATTGGTGCCGCCTGCCCTGACGAAAGCCGCGTTAATGGCGGGGGCGAGGCGGCCGCAGTGTCACCGTCGTCCCAGGCCGGCCCCCCCCCAGGCCCCGCCGGTCAGCGGGCTCTGCCTGCGGCTGCTCCACGTGTTTGCACCTTCTGAAGGGCTTTCCGCCGCCGAGAGCGGCAAATGGACCAGAGACAGGGGATAACGATAACAACTGCTGGTTTTCTGAGTAATCTGAAGCATTTTTCTTTTCAAAATGCATGCTCACAGTCACTGCTGCAGCTTTTTGGTGCTGTCGGCCTATTTCACCACACGAGACTTGTCAGTTTTCCCTGTTACCCAATGCAGGCTTTCCCTACAGTCGTAAAGGACAAAAAGTTACTGCGTGAGCATAATTCTCCTGCCGTAATAATATAGCTGGGCTTGAGTGGTAATTTTCATTCTGAGTTTCGCTTTCCGAGTTATATGTAATTGAAAACTTCTTTTTGGAGTGAAGTTTCTCGTAGTTGGTCTGCCAGCTTAGAAAGCTGCATGAAATATTTGTCATTTCTGAGGTACGCAGGCGTAAATGTAGGGAGATAATTTTTCATTTTAAATTATTACTGTTACTTGGTTTTGGTTTGGCAATGACATAACTCAAAATTCGTTACTGTAAAACATCACATGTTGCGCATCTATAGTTCCTTTCAAAAAGCCATGCACTTTGCTTTTTAAAGAAGCGTTGGCTTCTTTTTTCTTTCAAAGGTAAATACCGAAGGTTGTGGTAGAGAACGTACCGCTTTCCTTCCAGGTAGTTAACTTTTAACTGTGGTGTTACACGAGCCAAGCTGCTCAATCTCATGTAAGCTGGCTTAACAAGTCTTAACAAAATATAGCACCCACTTTACACTATTTTCTGCACGAAGCTTTTGGCTAAGGTAGTGAGTTTGAGTAAGCAGGTAGCAGACCTTGGTCAGGACATACCATCGTTGGCAAAAGAGGTATTATAAAACCAACAGCAATTACAAAGCTAACTGGATGTCTTTGGTCTTAACTGCACAGCGATTTTGTGACACAGTAGAGAGTAGGGTGGTGACAATATTTGTCTTGGAAGAAGCATAAATACCACTAGTACAGCAAAAAGGTGGGGTCCTTTTAGTAATCACTAATGTTTTCTTGGAATCGTTAATGAGACTGGGTGATAGAAGGTGGCAACATGTTATGCTACCCGAGGTAAAGCTGCCTGATGATAGCGTATTTGTTAGAGAATGCCTGCGGGATGTTAAAATTAGGTATTTTGTAATTATGTAGGAAAAGGTAACAATGCTCTTGTGTAGGGAAGACTAAAATCTTAGCAATTGAAGACACTTAACGGCTTAGAGGGTATCACGGAGTGATACCAATGTAAAATAAAGGAACCATGTCTTTATATGCTCCTCTCGATTTGGAATGGAACAGATCTGGTGTTCTGAGTGTTTCAGATATTATTTAACTTTCTTTAAAAAAAAAAAAAGTAATCATTCTTTGCTCACGAGAATACTGGTCTTCACAGGGTAGCTCTAGAGAGGAGGCCTAAGCGATGGCTGTATCTGTTGCCGAAGTCACTGCCATTACTTACTGCCTGCCTGTCTGCTGGAGGTCTGATGTACCACCCTTGGTGTTAGTCTGAGCACTCCCCAGCCCACCTCAGTCAAAACATGGTGGGTTAAGACAGATTTTATATTTATAGTGTTTAAGCTGACCTGACTCTTTTTGTCTGAAATAGGTTAGCAGATGCTGGTAGGCGTAGGAATGAGATGAAAACTTCCAGCAGGCCAACAGTACTGAGCAGCTGGAGGCGGACAAGGGCATCATCATTTCAGAAGCATCGTGCGCGCTCAGAGTGCTGTCTGCCTTACTGAAATACCTTTAATTATTGGAGTTTTCTCACCAGTGCCTGGATTTTGTCTGTTTTCTTCAGATTGCTTTTTCAGTGATTGTAGGCAATTATGACTGTATGTTAATCTGCTAGTTGACTTGACCATGGTTTTTACTGAATTGCCTTTTATGTACTAGTTAGCTAATGTTTGGGAGAGCTTCTCCTTATAATTACTCAGTGGGGATTTATCTGTTGGTCTCTTTTCTTTTAAGTTCACAACCTTATTTTTTTCTTTCCCCTGAAGACTCAGCGCTGACTTTGGAGGTTTTGTCCATTCCAGGCTCTATAGAAAAATTTCTGAATGCGACTCTATTGCTGGTACTTTGAATTTGACCCACTGTTCCTTTGGGGAACAATGTGCTGTGGTGACTGAGGAGTTTTTTAGATTTACAATAGATTCCTTGAGTTCTTTGAAGTAAAGCATACATACAAAGAATGAATGGATATCTTTTTTTTATTTTTTTCCACTCGCTTACTGAAACAAATTGCTTAACAGTGGGCATGAAAACATCTGCTTATGAAATTTAATGCTGCCCTATGAAATTTTTTTGTGCCTTAGAAGAGGCATTTTTTTCTCTTTATAAGTGTGGTCGTACATATATCTACTTAGCCTGTAGATCAGTTTCACAGATTTGCACTGAGAGGAATTGCTGAAGTACAATTTAATGGGTTTAAAATGGTTATTTTTCATGGATGTTGTTCAGTGTTTTAAGTGTTGTGGTTAGAATGTGCGTTATGTATATATACACACTTTTTTGAGAGGAAGACTGCAGTGAGGACTCCGAGAACTTAATGTTTAAGTACTCACAGTATTCCTTACACTGTTCTTGTAATGTGGCCGAGTCTTACTGGAAGGTGAAAAGGTACAGCATTCAATTTTGTATAATCCTTGCCTTTCTGCTCAGCTCACCATCAGATACTTATTAGTGCCAGTTTTGGTAGTTATTTTTGTTTTATGGCTGACTGCTTCTAGGAATTAGGCTGGGAGCCACAAGTCGTTTCGCTCCAGCTACAGACCCACTCTGTTAACAGAGTGCCCAGGGTGCACTTTCACAGCCTGTTTGCATTACATCCCCGCTGCTGGAAGGGGCAGCACTCCTCTCTTTCCTGCCCCATTCCTCCTGGCCATACGAGAGATCAGCTGGCTGCGTAGTGAGCCAGGTAAGGAAGCTCCTGCTGGTACAGAACTAGAGATATAAAATGCTCCTTTCTCATTGCATCAGCTCGCTCACTAGCACGAGTGCCATCATGAGAAAGGATGTGGGACTGTGGTTGGGAGTGGAGAGGCTGGAAGAAGGAGAAGGGCTGAAAGTGTTGTATCATATGGGCTTCAGCAGATCACGGATCTGCAGCCTGAGTCACCTTGTACTTGAATTTGCTGTAGTGAAAGCCCCTCTACCAGTTTCCTGAGCAGTCTGCTCCTGTGAGTTAATTATTAATGATACTGCTGGTGAGGATGGTGTCCCGCTCTGTGGGCTAACGCACTCTTCGTGTAACTGCTTTTATTCCTGTTACACTCTCCTGGAGACTATCGATTTCCAGCTTGATGGAACCTCTCTGATACTGCAGTTTATAGTCTGTTGAGTGGGTATCCACAGAGGAAAGATGAACCATGTAGAGTTTATCAGGCTAATTTTAGAGGTTTCTGCTTCACAGTTACTGTAGTTTCTGTATTCTTTCAGCTTCCTGTTGCCCAGCAGAAATTGAAGGGGACCAGCGTGTGCTAAGCTTGCTACATAGACATTTGAGTCTTGGAAGTATTGATTTTTAATACTTAGCTGAAATAAGTGTTGTCTTAGCAACTGTTGTATTAGCTGAATCCAATATATTTAGTACGGTGGTAAATTTAGGAAACTCTTCTGTCAGCAAATAGGATTTTTTCTCAGGCAGGCAAATGAAAGAAAATTCTCTTTATCATATGTCTAGAAAGAGAGAATCATATGAATTAGCTGTACACATTGTCAGCTGGACTGCAAATTAGACAGTTCTGGTGTTGTCTGGAAGCAATTCCATACCTGAAGCACCAGTGATACTGAATGTTAGTGTATGTTTCTTGATGCTTATGCATTTAAAGTTAGACCCATCATATTACATTGTTCAAGTTTTTCCATGTTTTTTGTAGTTTATTATCAGTTGCTCATAAGGAAGTTTTCTTGTTTACTGCCAATTTCAGGTCAAGGCTTAAGCGACATATTTTTTTGAGAGGGACATACTGAGAAATGTATTTGACTGTATTGAAAATATTCGTGATTACTCTTAAGTACCCCTAGGCATCTCCAAGATGTAGATAAGAAATACGAAATTTAACAGGAAGATAGCTTTGGAAATATTTCCCAAGACAGCTAGTCTGGATTTGTCTGAATTATAAGCTTCATAAAGTTGCCATTTTCCATTTGCAATTAAATCTTTTAAGATATTTGTTTTGAATTCTCTGGACATTTCAGCTGCAATGTACATACTCCACTGGCCTACTGAGCTTTCTTCACCGTGTCAGCTTTATGCAGCGTGCATGACGAAAGCTCCTGGTGGGACACATGAAAAATGGGTTCTCCTGTTTCTCGTCATCCCTTAACTGAAGTATATTTTGGCTTAGGAACAGGCGTAGCGGACCTCATTCTCGTTTTATTTCAGCTACATGCTGGGAGTTAGTAGCTCAGTTGTACTTTGCAGCCATTGTATACCTCTGTCCTTGAAGGAAAACTGTCTTGGTGTTTAGAGTAATAACTGTTTGTCTGAAAAGATGGACAAGGCGATTCTGATTGATCATGTTGTCAGTATGCCAGATACACTCCAGGTTGTCTTGAATGTTGTGTCAAAGACCAAGCCCAACAGATAACATAGTGGTTATAGTTTCTTTTAAAGTTCTGCAAGCCAGGCTGCACAGAACCTCAAAATGTACATTTGACTGAATGTCATATTTATGTATAGCACCATTAATGTATCCTACATGCAAACCTAGGTCTCCTTGTTTAACTGAAGAAGATGCTAAACCATATTCTTTCTTTGCTTTTTTCCTTCTTGTCCTAAGCGCTGGAGTATAACCAAGCAACCTTGAAAACATCCAGCTTTTTTTCTAAAAAATAAGCATATAATTCCTCTTGCAGAACATGGGTGTTATAAACCCATCTCAAAAAATAAGGTGTTGAGTAAGTGGACTAGATTTAAATAGAAATAGGTACCACAGTCAAAAATAAAACTGGAAGTATTTTTGAAGGAGAAATATGTTAACGGGAAGACTTGGTAGTGAAAGAGCTGTTCCATAAAGGCATTATGGAAATATGGTGAAATGAGGGGTAAATAGGTGTGCTCATACACACAATCTGTATCTCTCTTGAAGAATAATAGTCTGTGTAGTGAAAGAGTGTATCCCCACTGAAGCATAGGTTTAAATCTTGTGAAATAAAATATGAACAGCTGGGAATTGTGTATCTGTGTGTTGATAACTCCCAAACTGCAAGGCTATGTTAACATAGCTGCCCACCTCCAAGCCAAGGAGAAATATTTCAGAGCAACCAGAGCCATCAGAACCAGCAAAGCTATTATAAATGCAAACTCACGTTTATTATGTGCTAGTCAGTAAGTCAAAAGTTAGTGGAGGTTTCTTGATACTTTATTTTAAATGTTTGTATTTTGGAATAGCAGAGTTTGAAATTTAGAAGAATAAACTATTGCCTATCACAGTGATCATTTATTGAGTCCTTCTTTTGCTTTGTCTGTATTTCTTTCTTGCCCATGTTGGCAAATCAGGCTAAAAAGTTTTCAGGCAGCAGCTCTATGTTCCTGCCTTGTTCTGTCACCTCAGTTGTACCAAGTAACGAACTGAATCTGAGAACTGATAAGTTAAAAGTATACTGTTAAAAAAAAAAAAAAAAACGGGTGGGGAAACAAAGGTAGTTGTCCTGGTGTCAGCTGGGATAGAGTTAGTTTTCTTCCTAGTAGCTGGTATAGTGCTGTGTTTTGGATTTTAGTAGGAGAACAATAGTGGTAGCACGCTGATGTTTTAGTTGTTGCTGAGCAGTGCTTACACTGGTCAAGGACTTTTCAGCTTCCCATGCTCTGCCAGGTGCACGAGAAGCTGGGAGGGGGCACAGCCAAGACAGTTGATCCAAAGTAGCCAAAGGGCTACTCCATACCATACAGCGTCATGCTCAGTATAGAAACTGGGGGGAGCTGGCTGGGGGTAGCAGTCACTGCTCAGGGCTGGGCTGGGCATCGGTCGGCAGGTGGTGAGCGGTTGCATCACTTGTTTTTCTCCTGGGTTTTGTTCCTTTCTCGCTCTCTTGTTGTTTTCCTTCTCATTACAATTTTATTATTATTATTATTATTATTATGTTCCAATTATTAAACTGTTCTTATCTCAACCCACGAGTTTTCTTACTTTTGCTCTTCCGATTCTCTCCCCTGTCCCACCGGGGGCGGGAGGGTGAGCGAGCGGCTGTGTGGTACTTAATTGCCGGCTGGGGCTAAACCACAACAGTAGTTTTAACTCGGATCAGGTCCCTCTTCTGGTTTAACTCAGATCTGATTCCCTGAACCCGTTCGCTATGCATTGCTACAAACAGTTCTGTCAGCACAGCTGAGGGGGTAGCATGGGTAGGGGGTGGGACCACTTAAGTCGTTTTGCAAAGATGTGTTTGGGAATATGTCCTTTGATTCTAAGACCTGGGGGCAGGAACAGTCTTTGTTCTGTATTTGTTCTCTGTGACACAGTGGGGTACTTGTTATCTGTCCGGATGAAGTCGAACACAGCTTTCCCTTGGGTTGTATTTAACATTTCTCAGCATAAGAAATTGTCCTAAATTTTTAGAAATTTCAAGCATGTTCTGATAATGGCAGCATGAAAGCTCCAGGTTATCTCACTTGGTGTTACGTCCACTGTGATAGTGAAACTTTTATTTCCAAAAAGATGCAATAGATGCTTAACCACCATGCTATGTGAGATTTCGTATCTGTACCAAACCCCAGCTAGTATCCTGACTTGTACTTTATTTCTTAAGACATGATTTTCTGTTGTCAGTGACTCAGAAACAGACAGTGACATTTTTGGCACACAGTGCCATTTGTTCTCCATTGTTACTCTTTCTAAATAGGTTATATCTCTTGATTTCTAGCATTACATTCATGTGAATCATCCCACCAACTTCACTAATATCAGATAGGTTGAACATACGTTCCTGCAGGAGTGCTTTAAGTTCTTGTTCATTATCTTCCCAACATCCTTCTGTGGGCAATTAAAGATTTTTTTAAAATTTTTGTCTTTTCATTCTTTGTTCTGTTAGGTCTATTCTCCTTGTCTTTCTTTCTGGTGACTAAGTAGTCATAAAAATTAGGATAAATCCCTAAGGAGCAATTGTGAGAGGACCACACCAAAATAACCAGAAGTTTGAATTCTTGCCTGTGTGAGGTAGTTGGTCGAGAGAGGAGGGGAGGAATGGAAATATGCTGGCATGGGAGATCCAGTTCCTTAATGATACCAACCCAGACCTGCATTTTCTTGGGATAAGAGAGAAAACGAATACTTGGTTTGTCAGACAGAAATTGAATTTTTCAAAGCTAGTAGTGTTTTCCTTTGAGAAGCTCAGATTTTGCCTACCCAGTGATGTCCAGAGGAAACATTTAAAAGAACATTGTTTAGAAAATTCCCGAGAATTGCGATCTTGAGAGAGTACTACTAACAGGAATTTAAGAAAGCTTTAGACGTGTGGCAGTATTAAACTATCTAGCTTTCCAGAAAAGGAGCTTGGTGTAGATAACGTAGTATTTTTAATTTGTTTGCTTGTTCTGAATCACATTTATCTGCTGTTCTGTAGCAGTACAGGATAGCAGATAAATATATTTTAATGTTTTACTTCATGAGAAATGTTGGTAGATATACCTCCAAAAAATTTACCTCGAGGGTGGTCAGACATGGGAATGGGGCCCAGGGAAATGGTTGAATCACCATCGTTGCACGTGTTCGGAACTTGGCTGGACAAGTGCCTAGGCAGCCTGTTCTGGTAAGATCTGCTGTTTCAGAAGGCTGGACAAGTTCACCCCCAAAGGCCCCTTCCAGTATACGTGATGCTGTGGTACGGTGCCTCTGTGTTGGGGATAAGAAACACAATACTTGGCAAGGTCTACTTCTGTGTCAGGTATCAACTTAATTTTTAGCATGTAAAAATCTCCAGTGATTCTACCTGTACAAGACATGCTGAGCCCTTTTTGTTGTTTGGATGCGTGCACCAGCGCCAGCCGAGCGCGCTTGTTCCACCAGTGGACTGTGGTGACGGTGACCAGTGCAAGTGGACAACAGTGGGGAGTTTGGTCTGAGGAAAATGCTTAATGGCTTTGCTATTCCTGTGATTGTTCTGTAATGGCAGGATGAATGAAACCAGGGGACTGGAGCAGAGTGGACGACAGGAAGTTTGGAATGAGGAGTTGAGTTGGCAGCGTCTCTGTGAAAGCACTTGAAATGAAAGGATGATCAAGGACAGCTTGGGGAGGGCGTAGAATGGCACTAGAAGCTCTGGGGGGGGAATGAGGCCAAGTGGGACTAGGAGCTTGTGAGAGAGATAGGAGGGAATGATTGAGAGGCACTTAAATATGGGGGAGGAGGAATTCAGGGTGGGAGAAGAGGAAGGTCAGACAAAAAAATGAATAGCTCCTTGTCAAGTGAGCACCTTTATTCTACGCGTTGACAAAGGTAGAAGTGCAGTGGGAAAAAACAAATACGATTATGTCTTAGTTTTGTTAATGACTTGGATGATGATGGCATAGAGAGCACATCTATTAATTTTACAGAGAGTACCAGGCTGGGAGAGGATTCAAGTTCTGTGAAGAATAAATTTAGAATTTCAAATGCCTTAGAAAAATTAGAGAAACAACGTAAAAGAAATAATGCCATTTAAAAGGACAAATGCAAAGTACTGTGCTTAGATTAGATAGTTCCCTACATAAATACAAAATAGCAATAATTCTAGAAAAAATCCCAGATTTTTAGGTGAATCATAGTCTGAACATGCGTCAGTAGCACTGTGCTGTTGCAATAAGGGTAATCATTCTTCTGGGATGTATAGTTAGAAGGGACATATTTAAACATGTCACATCATAATATCACTGTACTCCACATTGCTTGGGCTTCGTCAGTTTTGGGCGTCATGTTTAAGAAATGGTTTGAGCCCATGGGAGAGTTTTCCAGGGGAAAGCAATGAGAATCTTCAGAAGTCTAGAAAAAAAAAGTGCAATGTGGAAAGGCGGGAAAGAGTAGTTTGCTCAGACTAGAGGAGACTAGAAAGACGTGATAGCAGTCTGCGGGTACGAGAAGGGATGCTACAAAGAGAAAGGGCATAAACTTCCTAAGTGTCAGGAAATAAAGGGCTGTGGCAAAAGTTAGGAAAAATAATCTCCTGAAAAGTGTAGTTTGACATTGGAACAGATTTCTATTTACAACCAAAATACTCATGCTATGTCAAACAGGGCCCTTTAGTTATCAGGACTACAGGGGGATGTGGTTTCTCAGTAGTAGCTGGAGAGTGTGCACTACCACCCACCTTGCATGGAGAGGAGGACTTCAGCTTTGGTGGGGTAGGTTTCCCTTTGACTTCCATTCTTAGGGGCTGTCAACCACAGCTGGGGGAAGCAGAGCAAAATGCAGGAGGTCAGAGAGTTTGGATGTCCACTGGGGCACAAGATGAGGTTCAAGTGTGAACTTAGCTAATAATATGAACTTAACTTTAGGGAGCTTGTGGAGTATTCATCATGGGTATTTTTTAAAAAGAATTTAGGCAAGACCACAGTGGACAGAAACGTAGATATAGATGACACTAACTTAGAGAAGGACAAGAGAATGAGGTGACTTCTTTCCTCTTTGTTTTTATTTTTTCCACATTGTTTTTTGTATAAGACTGGAGATTAGTGCATGGGTGCTGAACTAAGTTTGTGCAGACAACCTTCATTTTGATATTTCCTGATACCTGTAGACCTCACAATGTTTTAATAGTGTCTTTGGGTAAGGAAAGCACACTTATTAAGTGTTTGCTATCATCTATGGAAACACAATATGGACACTTTTTAAGGTTTTGTTCATCTGCAGGGCGATTTTAACCAGCTTGAAGGTGTTTTAATGCACTTAAAACATGGTTGCCAATGGTTGCCAATAGAATGAGTAATATCCAGTGTTGTCAGCTTTCACAAATTTGTCATGGCTGTGGCCCTGATGGTTTTGACAGTTTCATGATGATAAATTTTGGCTGTTTCACACAAATTGAAGAATCAGAATCAGCAAGAAATTCCTAAGAACACAAAACTGAAACCCCTGAGACTACAAGCTCTAATTCTTGCTCAGCCACACACTGCTCATAGTGATTCTCACATCCCTTGTTATAAGCTGTTTGTTGCTCTTGTGGGAGGTAACTAACTTATGTATAAATATATATATACACATGCACACATACTTTTTGCATATTCATTTGTTGTGCACTTTTAATTTTTCTTATCTTCACAGAATGACAGAGTGGTTGAGATTGACGGGGACCTCTGGAGATTGTCTAGTCCAGCCTGGTACCCAGGGCAGGGTCACCTAGAGCAGATTACTCAGGGCTGTGTTCAGTAAGTTTTGAGTATCTCCAAGGACAGAGACTCTGTAACCTCTGTGAGTGCCTGTTCCAGTCTTTGGCCACCCTTAGAGTAAAGAAGTTTTTCCTTATGTTCCAATGTCCAATTTGTGCCCATTGCGTGTCGCCCTCTCACTGGGCACCACTGGGAAGACTCCGGCTCAGTGATCTTTCCTCATCAGGCATTTAACAGGCATTGGTAAGACTGCCCCCCACCCCGCCCTGATTCTTCTCTCCTCCAGACTGAACAGTCCCAGGTCCCTCAGCCTCTCCTCACCTACGAGATGCTCCAAGCCCTTAGACGTCATTGTGGCCTTTTACTGGTCTTGCTCCAGTATGTCGGTGTCTCTGTCATACTGGGGAATCTGGACCTGGGCACAGCACTCCAGATGTGTCTCAGCAGTGCAGAACAGAGGAGGAGGTTCATGTCCTTCAACCTTCAGGCAATGCTTTTCCTAAAGCAGCCCAGGATGTCGTTGCTAGGATCTTCTTCACTAATGTGTTTCTTCAGGTCTAATTTTAAACTTTTGAGCAACATTAGATATGTAGTCTAGAAAATATTTCCTACTTTGTTCTGAATTGTGGATTTTTCCCTTTCCAAACTATAGTAGCTTGAAATAATATTAATTCTGTTTTATGAAGTTTCAGAGATGGTAATACAAAAGGTGTACCCACTGGAATGGAGAAATTTGCTTTAGCTGATTCTTGCAAGATTGAGAAATATTTTGAAGTGGAGTAATTTTTAGGTATAGACTTATTTTGGTAGTTGCTTTCCATTTAGTTTGAAGCCTATACTTAGTTCTCATGGTAGTTAAACAACTGGCTAGTTAAGAAACATTTTTCTGGGAATATAAAAATAATATTTCTGTGCTATACTGGGCTTTAAAGCACTTGCGTCCTAATTTCAAATAATTTTTGATGTGCAGTACATGCTGCTTAAGTTTTTAGGCGCTTTTAGTTTTTAATGTCTCCAAGGACAATGCTCTGTCCCCCTCCCCATATTTTTTTTTTATCTTTGCCAGATTTTTTGTCACCTTCCAGATTTGTACCAAGTCTGCTAACCTTAATTTACGTCAAGAAGGCGTATATTTTGTCTAGCATTGCTGATCTTCTATTAACGAGATTTGGGGTTTTTTTTGTAAAATTACTTTCCATCTGCTTTTCCCCCTCATTTACTTGGTTTTTTTCTGTATCCTTTTTCATGGTTTACAGTAGAATTTAGTAACAAAGCATGAAGAGTCTGAAAATTTTGGTTTCTCTGAGATTTTCTTTCTCTTCCTTCCTCCTTCTCCAGCACAAGGAACTAAGGACAAAGGGTTTTTACTTCTTCGGAGTATGTCACATCTTTAAGGTGTTGCAACTGAAATGTTTCTTCTGCTTTAATTTGGGAGTAGGTTAAAAACATAATGGATTGGAGGGTTGGCTACAATCTACATCCAAGATGTGGATTTTTGCGATATTTTTTTGCTTTGCTGTGATTGTTCTTGGTAGGTGATGTGATATTTTTCTTTGCAGATTCATTTTGTCCTGTGTTTATGCTGCTAATGTGACCTTATAATGCTTGGTACAGCTTTCATTTAATTACAAAAAAAAGAATTCTTGTTTATGTAAGGATACTTTAAAGGTGGTGATATTTCAGTGCAGATTTTATTGAAAATTGTCAGTTATGTGAGAAAATGTTTGTATTGCCTACAGTGTGCTTTTCAGGAGTCTCTTGTTACACTCAAAGAGGCTGATGCTGGTTTGTATTTTTTCTGGGTGACACACTGTATAATGTATCTCTGCTTTTCTTGTGTTAATTTTCCTGTAGTCTTGGGAAGCAATATGATCAGCTGCTGTAGAGGTTGACATAAAAATAAGAACTTTAACATGGACAGGCCTTAGTATACATGTATTTTGTTTATATGACTTTTTAGGGTTAGGCATTATCCATCTGATCATAAGGTGACATGAAGGTAGAATAACACAATGGATTGTTTAGCCTTGTCCTGTAATCACTGTTCTTTTATCAATAAACTCTATTGTAGCTGTTATATTTTTCAGCTACCATGCTATTCAAATCAATGTTGTCTTTAACAGCAGAATTCCTTCTAAAAAGGCATCTAATCACAGTCTGAAAAAGTTATGAAGAGTCTGCTACTTCCTGTGACTTAATGGTTAGTCATTGTCTTTTCTGAGAGTGATTATTTATTAAAGTTGACGCAAAGAATGACAAAAGAGATTTTAAGGGAAGCCTTTTGTTATGCATTTTAAATAATATTTGGAATGATAAGGAAATCCTAGAAGATGAGGAAGGTGCTGATGGTGTGTCAGTACTCGGTAGAAGAGACTGGTTCAATCCAGACAATAATAGATTGTTTAGCTGACTGTCACAACTTGGGTAAAATAAAGGGATCCTAATGGAAAATTCTATTAATAAATAATTAAATAACAGAATAAACTGTTTGTTTAGATAATGAGTTTGCTTGATTACAGTTACTGCTTCAGTATAATGGATTTAAGATTTTGTAAAGGGAGTACTTTAAGATAAATCTCATTCAAACTTCAAGAGTGTTTAGTATCAGTAAAATAGCCACATCATGAGGCACTTAATGTCTTTCTGAACAGGTTTTAAGTAACAGTTTTTAGGAGTGGTAGTCTTCCGTAAATACTGCTTAGGAGTGATCTTGGAAATAATGTGAAATTGTTACTAGTAACATTTGTTTTAAACCCAAGATCGGTAAAATAATAAATAGTAATGAATTTATTTGGTATTATCCAGTTATTTGGCAACTTAGGTCTACAGTCTAAAAAACCAAATTAAAAAAGCAGGTCAGGTTTTCAGAAGTAAAACAAGGAAATCAGGAAAAATGGGGAACTTCCTAAGAAGCTGCCACTCCAGCGGTGTTTGTCCTGTGGAGTTTGGGTTGCATAATGCTGTCAATTGGGATTTAAAAAATGGGAGGGTACAGAGAAACTGGAAAAAATTACTTTGAGTTAGAATCAAAATTTCATAGAAGGAGACTCTGCTAAGCTTGTTTAGTTTACCAGAAGAAAGAGATAGGACTTGACTGCAGCATCTAATCAAGTACAGGAAAAATAGAGAGACAAAACTTAACATACAAAGGCATAGTAATAACTAGTGACTGAAGCCTGAAGCCAGAGTAATTCAAACTGGAAATAAAGTACGAAAGACAGTGACTAGCCTTTCAGACTATCACAGCAAGTGATAGACTCTTTAGCTCTTAACATCTTGAATTTGGGAGTGGATGCCTTTCTGGAAGAACTGCTGTGGTTAAACACAAGTTACTGGTCTCAGAGATTGGTAGCTGAAGGAAATAAAAGGCTTCTGTTTAACAGGAAGAAATAGAAATCAATTCTGATTGATTTTGTGGGCCCGTCTGGCCTGAAAGTGTGAACCTTCCAAGCAAGAATCATGAATTTATGGTGATGCTTTTTTGTGAAACTGAGTTGCATCTCCAGTCTCTTTCTTCCTACTCATCTGCTACTTTTATCTGCACCTTTGAGCTTGGCAGTACTTTGGCTGAACTTTGTTCTATCACACATTCTGCACCTACAAAATTTAAGGCAGTTCTCCGCCTTAGTAGGAATTCATTCAGACTGGTAGGAAATGCAATGTATTCCACAAAATAGACAAAGAATTTTACAAGGCTGGTTTAGAATGATTGGTGAAGTTTCTTTAGTCCTTGTCTTGGAGTGGTTACTAATAGGACAGAGTGTTTAGGCTTGAGCCTAAACCAAACCATTTGATATATCTGTTCAACCTCATTGAACTAGTTCATGTAACAGGTAGAATTTAATTTTTTCAAGGACTGTGTTTGGGTAACACTGCTTAATAGCATGGCACAAGGATCCAGAATAAAAAGAGAACAATTGTTCCCCAGTTTTTTTCTTCTGGACTTCAAATGACAGGTGCAAATGAAACTGCCAGATTCATTGTCATAATTATCATCTGTATTTGTGCACAGCAGTAATCCATTGCCCGTCATGCAGGCTGGAAGACTAGGCCAGCAGGAGTTGCCTAAGGTTTAACAAAGATACATGTAAAGTTGTGCACTGACAAAGGTATAATTCCCAAACAGCAGCGCAGGCTGGGGTATTGCTGGCTGGGATGTAGCTCTGCTAAAAAGGAGCTGGAGGTGCTGTTGGATGGCAAGCTGAACAATGCCAGCACTGTGCCCTTGTGGCAATGAAGGCAAACTGAGTCCTCTGTTGTACTGGTAAGAGCATACCTCGGGTGCTGTGTCTGGTTTGTCCCCTGATTTCAAGAGAGACATTGAAAAATTGGAGAATGTCAAGCAGGTGGCCACCAGGATGATTGGTATGTTAGAAGGATGATTGGCATGTTAGAGAACTCAACATTTGGAGAAAGGTTCAAGGAAGTTTGTAGAGGAGAGAAGGCTTGGAGAGATTTCATCGGTCATCCAATACCTAGAAGGTAGTTATGGAGGAGGAGTTGTTTTATGTTCACAAGGATGCATGGTGAGAGGAGAAACTTCATCTGGGTATGAGAAAAAGAAAATCTGTTAGAAATATTAAACATTGGAGTAAGTTCCTCAAAGGCATGGTGGAATGTCCTTAACTGGAAATGTCAAAGGCTCATCTTGGCAGCATCCTGGCTTACCTGATGTACCTTACAGGCCTAATGAAGTAAGGTCCAACAGAAGGTTGGAGACCAGATCATTTCCAGAGATCTTTTCCAACCTAGACTGCTCTGTGATGCCGTGGCTAGAGCTGTTTGGCAGTCTTGGCTCTGGGCAGGTATAGCAAGGTTGTAGATCAGGCAGTAGCAGAGCTGTCCAAAGAAGTCTGATTACAGTTACTGACTTAGGCAATTAATGGAATATTTTTAATGTAAATATTAGATTTTCAGTTTTTAAAGCTGAACCAGTAAATTTACTTGCCTTGCTTTTTTGTCTTTGTTCTTTTTATTGTTTTGTAATAGAAAGTAAAAAATTATCTGCTGTGAAAAAATTAAAAATGAGTGTAATGCAGTTAGAATGTTGAAATCAAGTTAATCTTAAATAATCGTCTAAAAGAATAATGTGCTTACATTATTCACGTTGGTTTTATATATATATATATAATAATATGGTGCTGCTTTATGACAATCCAGCAGAATCAAATCTGTGGACTGCATGTGTTATGGAGCTCTTTGCTTTGCCTGCCAGATAGTTGAAATGAAGCGGTACTTCTTGGTTCAGCTGACCAAATAGCATGTGCTGCCTCTCAGGTAGAGGGCAAGAGCAAAGGCAATTTGAGATACTGTACTAGTAAAGCTGGGAGAAATAGTAAAATAGAAGAAACAGGTGTCCTACAGGAGGAAAAGCTGTGGGCAGAGCTGTAAGGGAGATTTCTTGAGGCAGAGACTGCTGCAAAGAGCAGGGAGTTCGGGGTATTTTGGTCTAATTCTGAAATAAGATATCTCGATGATGAACTGATGTCTTCAGGAGCCCTGCGTGCTCATTTCGGTTGTGCATGATTTGATTCCGTGTAGCATCCATCTGGTTTGGATATTTCTGTGTCATCAGAATCAGAGTATCTGTGTTAGATGCAGAGTAGTCAAGTGGGGTGGTGATATTTGTTCTTTGCATGTGTACATTCTGGGAGGCGTTGGAGGAAACAGGTGTGTCACAGAAAGCTGGGTGCACCTCTTACCTTTTCCTAGTCTCTTTTTGTGCATCTCCTCAGCATGGAGTCTGGAGTAGAATTAGAAATACCTCTCTGTGTACAAGGATCTGGTCTACAAACCTGGATTCACTGCATTTCCGGCCAATTTGTCTGTCGTCTTTTCAGGAGTCTTCAGTTAATGGCAGACAGCCCTTCTGAAAGTTGTGCTATTACTTAAGAGCAAAGGGGGAGAGAAAAAAAGTGATTTTAAAGTACTAGACACATATGCATATGTCTAGGGCTTTTTAGCAGCTTTTGATGGTAGCCTAAGCAGAAATCATTTCCCTAGAGTTTTCCAGTCTTTCTCTCTTCTTCTGTGGCTGTCCTGCAAATTACTTTGGTGTCTCTCCTAAGAGAAGGCTCTTTTAATAGTCTTCGAGTTTTTCTGTGTTCAGAGGCCTTTTTCTCTCCCAGCTGACCCATGGGATTTCTTGAGAGAAGATGACATTAAAAAAAGATTAAAAATTCTGGCTTTGTCCTGTAACTGCTTAGTATGTACAGAGATGAGGCTATTGAGAGTCAGTCTTCTCCATCCCATCTTTCAAGCCAGAATCCTGTTAAAACCAACAGTCTAGTACAATAATCTTAAAATCTCATCCAAAACAGTTTTTTTATAAACTATCACAGGGCAATTTAAAGTATATTATGAAGTAATATTGTGCCAAGTCCTTGTGACTTCTCCTTGTGATGTACACTGACAGGAAAATCTCATTCTGTAATTACAGAGCATTTCACACAACTGTTTTCCAAATAATTGTATTGCTTCAACATTTCTTTTTGTCCTGATCAGCTGAGATGTAGCCCCATTCACTAATGGAACAACACCATACAAATCTTGCACTGAATATAGGTTTATTACAGGTTACATGGGCTTCTTCTGAGGCTTCAATTGCAGGGTGTTAGTTCTTCATAGATGTTAATTCCTTGAGTTTTCCCTAGCATCTGCTGGTTGTGGAGGATTCTCACTGGCCTTTTAGAAGAAGGTGGTCATGAAAGGCATCTTGAAATTAATGTCCTACTCATCAGTGTACACTCATCTTGGGTACTGAGATTGGGAAAGCTAGGGAAGGTTCTTCAAAGTTCTTAAAACAGGAATCCAGTGGTCCATAGTTGTGAGCGTTGAAGGAAATCATTCAGGCTGAGTTCCCAGAAAATGGGAAATATACAGAAAGAGGTTATCTGAGAACACTTTGTTTCTGAGTTGGGTAGTCCATAAGAACACCTGCAAATTCCGCCTGTGAACACAGTTCTCCCAGGCAGTGTTCTCCTGCCTTCACTGTAGGATCACTTTTTCTGTCCCTAGAGCTGCTTGCCTGATTCGTTAAATAACTATCCATCTGCCTCAACAGAAGTATGGTTCTCCGTACACTTAGTTATTGATACTCTGCATATTTAAGAGAGTATTCTATTATGTGTTGTTGTGGTTTAACCCCAGTAGGCAGCCAAGGCCCTCCCCCAGCCGCTCGCTTACTCTCTCTCCAGTAGGATGAGGGAGAGAACTGAAGGGGTAAAAGCGAGAAAACTCGTGGGTTGAGGTGAAGACAGGTTAATAGGGAAAGCAAGCGTCATGCACACAAGCAAAGCAAAAGAGGCAATTGCAGGTGTTCAGCCATCTCCAGGAAAGCAGGGCTCCACCACATATAACAGTTACTTGGGAAGACAAACGCCGTCACTCCAAACGTCCCCCCCTTCCTTCTTCTTCCCCAGCTTTATACACTGAGCATGACGCCATGTGGTGTGGGGTGTCCCTTTGGGCAGTTGGGGTCAGCTGTCCCGGCCGTGTCCCCTCCCAACTCCTTGTGCCCCCCCAGCCCCCTCGCTGGTGGGGTGGCTGAGGAGCAGAACAGGCCTTGACTGTGTGTCAGCACTGCTCAGCAGGAACAGCAACAGCCCTGGGTTATCAACACTGTTTCCAGCACAAACCCAAAACATAGCCCCATACTAGCTACTGTGAAGAAAACCAACTCTGTCCCAGACAAAACCACTATGTGTATTCAAAGCTGTTGCTATTACAGAAGCATTCTTGATGATCGTTTTGAACCTCATGTTTGGTTAAGACCATTGTGGTGTAAACCTCCCAGAGACTGTGTTGAAGTGTGCTGCCTTTTTGTATTATTTTGACATGTTTATTTTGATCATGTTTACACACATATGTTTATGAAGGTAATTTCCAGCATTTCAAGAAAGTTAAACTGAAGTAATTAAAATTTCAGTGTGTGGAATTGTGTTGACTCTGCCTTGTATGAACAACTGAGTTGCTGACACGGTTGGGACGCTAATGCATAGAGCTTGTAGTCCTCTGCTTTTTGAGCTTACAGGGTAAAAACACTGGAAAGTAGCTGCTGTGCAAATAAATCAACCTTTAGAGTCAGCTGCAGTCATGTACTTTATCAGCAGGTTCCACCACCATTTGGTAGAATGCGAAGATGTACTGAGATTCAGGGACTTTGGGATCCTTGCCAGTTTCTTTGTATTCTCGTGGTTAAAGATCCTGCTCTTCTAGCATTTATTACTTCCCTCCTGTGCATCTTCCCTCTGGCTTTTTGCAGCTGTATGGAGCATGCTCTAGGCAAATAGGTAAATTTTCTGGAAATTCTGATAAGTCTTAATAAGTCTATATTAAATGTGTGCGAAAACCAATTTTTACTTGAGCAGATCTGGGCAGGCTTTAAGGGTGATGGCAAGAGGCACACACTGCTAAGCTGATCCTCTGGCTAAATTTCTGATCTCTGCAACATGGAGATGCTGTAGCTGCTCATTAACGTCAGCAGAACTGAGCAGAAGATACTGTCTCTGAACCTTCTTCTTATACAAGAGGTAGACATTTTAGCTGAACTTTTTCAAAACCGTTTAGTCTAAAGCAGACTGGAAATAATTGGCTTTCAGAGCTGAAGTTTGGCAGACCTATAAGCAGTTGAAAATAGGGTCTTAGAGGTGAAGGAAAGTGAAGTACAGCCTTAATTGAAGCAGTTGTTACTGATGTCATCTGTAGTGCCCTAAAAGCAAGAATAGATAAAATATAATTAGACAGAAAATACTACTAAGATTAAAGTATGTATTTTTTGCTTTGTTGAGCCAATACAGAGAAGGGACTAGAGCCAAACTGTCACCCAGCCATCTCTTTGAAGAAAAACCGGGTCTTACTCAGTCATCAGCCACATTGCACAAACCTAACCTATACTTGTCCCTAGCTTGCTTGGGATGTCAGTTTACAGAGAACAAGGCTCTAATTCAACTGTATTCTAATAAAGCAGTGCAATACAAGGAAGCATTCTGATGACTCCTGTTCAGATTATGTCCAGATAAGCTCGATGGACTTGTGCTGTTTGAAAATACTTGTGGGTTTTCTTCTTGTGTTGCACTTGCGGTGGGTTATCACTACAATTATTTATAGCCTTTATTTGGAACATTTGTAGCATTGACTTAATTTCAGGTATTGCTAATGTAGAGCAAAATCATATACTACATTTTTTTGCCACATTTCTAGCTGCATTTACACAATGAAGGATAATTGAAGTCCACAGAAATCTGTGTACATGTGCATTTGTTTCAGAGGGGAGATATATAATACGGTGTCTAGTTTGGTTTGAAGACTCACACTGTTAATACAATCCCAAGCTTGGTGGTCCAAACTTGCAGTACCACTTTACAAACAGGAACATGAAGTATGTGTGGATATTCCCTTAAGCATGCAAAAGTCTGTTGGATTTGGTTGGGTTTTGTTTTGTTTTAAATGTAATGACCATTTGTTTGTGAATCCATCAGTTCTGTAGTTGCATTAATAGCAATATGATGAAAATGCAGCCTTATTGTCTCATGCGAAAGCAGTGTATGCAGTTGAAGGGGGCTTGAAACTGATGCCTAGAATAAACTGCAATTCCTGCATTTGCCTATAAGCAACCATTCAGAGAGCTTTATAATTTTCCCACTGTTCATTTCTGCACTATCAGACTATAGTTGATTCGACACCTGTCTGTCAAAGAAAGGAAATCCAACCCTCTCATCTAATTTCTTCTATTTGTCAATTAAACAAATATCAGGGAGGGATTCAACAAAGTGCTGTGTTCACACAAACAGTGCATAAAATACTGTGTGCTTGTTTCATCCTCATTCTAATATCAAGTCTTCCCTCCAGTGGCTGCTGTAACAGTTTTTCACTGTGTCAAAAAGAACTGGAAATTCTCTCTCTCAAAGCTAAATTCAGATTTATTTGTTTGTTTATTTACTTCAGTGCTTCTAGCTTGGCAGGTGAACCTGTTATCTACTCTTTCCTCGGTGGCAGGGTCTTTGTCTGTTAAAGGAAGAAGAAGAGTATCCATTGTAGAGGCAAGAATGCCAGCGATTCTTGGTCACTGCACTGATTTATCTGATTAGGGGTTGGGGGTTAGTTTATCAAGGTAAATTTGTTTAGATAGATTTTATGGTTCTTCCCTTGGATAATAACAAATCTTTGAGCACCTGTATGTATTTTGTAACTGCATTAACTTACCTACACCCAATTACGAATTTTCAAATCTTGTATACAGAGGACTATCCAATTTGTATGACTAGAAAAATTTTCATCTGGGCTATCACAAAACACTACCACTGTAATTTTCTAGCACTTCTAATAGTTTTAACTGGAATGGGTTAGTTACTTTTCTAAATGATCTACAAGAATGTACATGGGTTTGTGCTGCAAGTGTACAAACTGATGATGGACAAGATTTTGTATTTGGTGATCTTTTGTCAGTGGACTGTTTGGAATCACCTGAGAAAAGTTTTTAATACCATCCACATGTATGAATTGACATTTGAGTCATTTTAATCTTTATATTGACTACATGGTATGCTAAAAAATTTAAAAAAAAAGTCTCTGTGGCTTTGCTGTTATTTTTGTTCATCACTTTTGTTACGAGTGCTAACATGATTAGAGTGTTAGCCAAAAGATGCACATTTTGACTGAATCATGTTGAGTTCACAAGTACACAAAAAGTACACAATCTAAGCAGAGCTTTCCTGGTGAAGTTGTGTCTTTAAAAGACTTTTGGCAGTGTACTGTCATTTTTCCATCAGCTTCATCTGAACAGCCTTCTGCAAAGGAAGGTCTCAAAGTCTTCTGCAGGTCCAACTTGTAGAATGGATTATTGGACGTTCTTGAACCCCAACTTAAACCAAACAACACCCCCCTTTCCTTAGCTAATAACTATCACCCGCTTAAATTGCTGTATTTTTCCTTAATCTACACAAAAATGTTTCATGTAATAGTCTTTCTCTAAAGACAATAGAAAAATAGTCTTTAATATGCTTTATTTATTTCTAATTTTTTTCTGCTGCCTTTACTGTTACTTAAAACCATTTTGGGGTCTTCCTTACAAGTGTAAGTATTAGGGAGCCAGTAGTACAGTTGGTGAATACTATTACTCTTTGTTTGAAAGTTACAAATTGCTGCAGAGATACAGTTCATGCAAACTTATCCATGATAAAGTATATCGGGGGAAGAATAAAACAAATTGGTAATGACTGACAGATAAAAACAAAGAACCAAAAAGATGAAGGGAAAAAGAATTCAATGCACAGAAGTCTTTTTATTTAGAAGGAAGAAGCAGTGATTGTGATGTGGTAGTTTGCTCCCTTGGTGTCAGATTCAAGATGAAAGAGATTGCAGATTTGAATGTCTGGGTTGCCTTCTGTGTAATAGGAGAAATTTAGAAATATATTTTGCATGTAAATTCTCACCTTGAATATATTGAGGTTCATTCTATAGCTGGACATTTACTCTATACATTTCAATGCTGATAATGTACTGTAGAAATCAGAGTGGTTTAAAACTGTGTACTCCGTGCAGTTTTACTAAAACAAAACCATATAGTACAGTAAGAACAATAAAGTGGAGTTAAATGATGAATAAAATCCTTAAAGGTTGTGGAAGTTCTGTTGATTACATTCTGTTTTTTCTTGTAGCTTCTACTTTGGACTTACAAGTGTGGTGCTTCTCCAAAAGGCTTATTACTTACTGTTGTTACATTAGGATCACAAAAGAGAAGTATCAATTAGATAGATGTCCTTTTAGGATTAGGGAGAAGTTAATGCTCATTCTTGTGAACTTGAATCTTTGACCAAACTGGATACTGGAGTGTGTGCCACACTTTGTTGTAAAACGTCTTAATCCAGGATAGTGTGATGAGACTTTAGAGTGTTCCATATAAGTTTTGAATGAGAGGGAAAAGTTAATTTTAATTTTACTGTACATATCATAGTTGTTTGTAATACTCAGGGAATTTTTACTTTTGGAACAAGTTCTTTTTTTTTGTGATGTAAGCAGTAGCAAATGACACCTGTTGAAGTAGAAGTCACTAAATTTGTTGATTTCCAACTCTTGTTGATTTTCAGATTGTCCTTCGAAGATTAATGTTCATTTACCTCAGTATTTTAAATCTGTTGACAGTTTGGGTAATGATGGCTCAGCTCCAGCAAGGAGGCCCAGATGAAAAAGAGAAGACTACTGCATTAAAGGGTATGAGTCTTTTTGCCTTCTTTTTACATATATTGACATTTCAGAAACAATTATTAAGGAAGGAAAAATAGTTTTATATCACTGTGGGTTAGAGTCTGGGAATTGCAATACCGGAAGAGACTGTTAGTCCATCTATGCTAATGCTTTTTGTCTAATGGTGTGGCCATTATCAGTATTTTCATAAGATGATGTAAAAAATAGCAATCTGTCATAAGGAGTAACAGAATGAGATATCCATTAATTTTTTTAATTTTCATAATTATCCTTTGAGAAAGTTGACTGGTGCTTTTGTGTTCTTAGTTTCTGGGAGTTATAATTCATTTTTATGCCACTTATGTTTTATAATTACGCAACTATATTACAGCTTTTAAAAATCTCTTTGACTAGAATGTTAGCAGGGAAAGCATTTTCAGGACATTGATTTCCATGTTGATTTTATAAATTTTTCTTTGTATTCTGTGTTTAAAAAAAATAAATGGACCTGAGTGACTTAGCAGAGTAATTTTCTTGAGGAAAAAATAAATTAAATAAATTACATCTTTTAGATACTGTTTTTCAATTTTGGAAGTACATGGAGTTGGTTAGACGTACAAGTAAGCTAACCAAACATTGGATTTGAAGTGTTTTCGTCACACATTTACTCTCTAAATTGTCTTTCAAAAGAGATAAAAGAATATAGCTTGCAACGCCAGTGTAAAAATTGGGTTTCTACCAAAGTATTATTAGAAATATATGTTCTATTATACAGTGATGGTAGATGGTGCCTCTTCAGTTAAAACTGAGTGTTTGTGAAACGTGGTGAAAACCTGTGTGGTACTTTTTTCAAACCTTGTACTAACTCTGTCAAATTAGTATATTTTGATGAAGTTATACTTCATGTTTGGAAAAGTAAAACTCCCATTTTATACTTGGCCTTAATTTGGTCTTCATTAAGGATAAGTGTCCAAGCAATATGCCACATAATGAAAACTTTGTGTGAGGATGTTGTTTTCTTCATGTGATCTAGTGAACTCCCATTGAGCTGTAGAAGGTCTCCTGCAAATCACTCAGTTTTGGGCTCTGTTGAACCAGTCTCAAATTCAGTTGGAGAGTCCAAGATCTCAGGCAAGAATGGTGGATCAGATCTTGCAAAAATCTCAAAGTTAGAAGAACACTTTAGCTAACTTTAATTTGAAAAATTGCACAGGAAGAAAGTGGCCATGTCAGTGGCTGGAGCACAGGCCAATTGCAGTCTTCCTGAGTGACTCTGATGGAAGCTGTAAATCATGACAAGCTGTACATTCTGCAGATAAGCTTGATGTAGTTCATATAGTATTGCCCTTGCTACTCAGGAGATGGATATTTTATTATATAGTAACTGACACTTCTGTGTAAACACATTTCCAAATAGGTCACAGTAAGGAGACATGAAAACTCTGGTGAAATTAAATTCTAGAGGTGTAGTGTGACTAGAGTCTCTTCACCAAGGAGAGAAAGACGTGCTAAAGACTGTTTTGCTACCTTGACGTTGTGAAAGTACAGAGGAAGAAAGGGCATGCTTTTTACATCCTGTTGTGAAGAACTTCTTTGACAAAGTTGTTTTCTTTCTCCTGTTGTTCAGTTGAGGACCAAAGCAGTTCCCCCAGAACTTTCAAAGGACAATGCACAAGAACAAGCATATGATTGCTTACATGAATTGAATGTCATGGGGCTTGCTATTAAACAGATTTGATGTAAAAGTCAGCTATGGTTGAGAAAACCACATTTAGAAATCTTCCAGTCAATGTCCGATGTTATATAGCTATTTAGATACCACAGAGATGCTCAGATACCGTACTATGCATTGGAGAGAAGTTGAATTTCAGTGGCCATACAAGATGGCCTTTGGTCCTCCAGCTTTTGGTCCTCCAGCTGCAGACAATCATATGGACGATGCAGTGAATGTCATGTGAACCTGAAGAGTTATAAAAGAGCAGGCCAAGGAACTCTCAAGAATGTTGAAGCTAACTTTCAGTACATTTTCAGTACATTTTAAACACTAGAAATTTCAAAGTATTAATGTAGTAATGCTAAGCTTAGGTAATGCGGATAACCTATAGGCTTGTCACTGGAGACAAGGCTAAGCAAAAATAGTAATACAAAACCTATTCAAATAATGATTTTAAGTAATTAAAGGATGGAAGTGTAGTTAATGTCAAACAAAGCAAGTTCAAAGAAAATGAGACTTTTCAGACTGTTTTCTTTCCTTTGAGCTACAACTTTGGATGGTAAAGGTAATAAACCAATATACTTAGAATACTTAATACTACATATTCCTTGGTAATACATGGTGTCTTGATTTATGAAGCAGTAATAGTGAAAAGTCAATGTAGAAGTCCTGAACTGAATGTGTGGTCTTCAAATTCATCTACGAGGATTTAGGAAAATATATTTCAGTGGAATCCGGCTGAATAATTTCTTGATGATTTTTTATTAATAATCAGAAAGTATGTTAAAGGATAGCGTCAGGTTGTGTGGGTGATGAGCAGTGAGGAGAGGAGAGATAATTGTACACTATTATCTGTGTGTGCAGTAATTCTTTAGTAATTAGATGTAAGCAAAAGATGTCCCTATATGCTTGCCTCTGGTTAAATGTAAATCCTTAAATCTAGGGTAAATAATGCAGACTATACTTATTTCAGTGTACTTGCATTAGTGAATGTGGGCTGTACTAGGATATGCCACCCTGGTCTGAAAAGGATGTGTATGTCAAGGCTTGCTAGAAAATGGATGGCAGTTTTCTCTACCTTGAGGGTGGTTGTGAGAAGGATTCGGATAACTCAGTCTATTTGGGTATCAGAGGGAAGGTTAAGGAGTGTTGTGATCACAGCTTGTAAATGCCTGTGAGGTGAAGCGCATTTGATAATCTGAGCTCTTTGAGAAGGCAAACAAGAATGTATCAATGACTTGTTATTGAAGCTAGGTAAGTTCATGCTAAAATCATGATGCATACCAGAGATGTACTTCTAACATTGAGGGCAATGAACCATTGAAACAAATCACTATGTCTTTGGTGGCTTCTCTGTTCCTGGACATTTTTTGATCAACATTAGAGATTAATGGGTAAATAAGTAAATATATAAGAAGATAAGCTGTCAATGAGGCCCAGCTTTTGAATCTGGAATGAGATTTCCCTTAATGAAGTCCTATGTTTAGTAATATGTAGGATGTCCTTCTGCCCTTAAGATCTACAAATCTGAACAAACACATTCTGTCAGTGATAATAGTGAAGTAAGAAAGACATAGTATGCATTATGTAATTTTTCTTTTCCTTTTTTAGATTTATTGTCTAGAATAGACTTGGATGAACTAATGAAAAAAGATGAGCCACCACTTGAATTTCCTGATACTCTGGAAGGATTTGAGTACATTTTTAATGAAAGTAAGTCGTATATGCTTTGTAAAAGCTATACTTAGAATAATGTTGAGAGGTTATCAGAACTTTAATTATACCTTATAAGTCCCTATTACAATTTCACACTTTTCTGTTAAGAATAAAATTTTAAGCCTTAGTGTTAACAGACTTATAAATCTAGCTAAGTAATATTTCTTGATTTCATAAAATTGTCACAAAAATCCCTCATTTTATGCAATACTGTAGGTTCGTAGTGTGCATACTTTATGACTTCCTGTTTTCTATTATAGAAGCATTGATACAAAAATTCTGAAAGAATTTCTGTAGCATTAGCATTAAAAAGCAAAATTAGTGGCCACTCATTTAAGAAACATTTCATTTACTGATTCATTTATATGGATACAAAAGAAGTTATTATTTAGCTAATAACTTATCCGAGCTATTTCATTAATACTGGTAGGAAAACACCTATTTATATTGATGGAAGGATGGGCAATGTGATAGACTGTCTCTTACCCTTGTGGTGTGGGTCGTGGTTTTGCATTACAGCTAAGTGCGTGATGACTACACGTGCTTCAGCTAGCTGAATCTGTGTGTTAAATGAGTTAGTAGTATTTATAATTTCCAGTGCATACATTTTAAAATCCAGCTGAGAAATAAGCCTCTGAGCGAAAGTAATACCAGACTCCAGGAAATGACTCTTTCAAGATTGTTTGAAACCTGTAGGACAAATGGGGACGTTTACAATTCTACTTTGCAGTGCCTGTTCTCTGAACAGAGGAACTTTAGTTTCTAAATCTGCCTGTCTTACATCTTCCACTTTTAAAGAAAAAAAAGAGCTTTCCTTTAAATGATAGTCATTTATGCAACACTTAGCTTTTTAATACCCTGATGGCTTTCACAGGAAGGTACTTAGAGACTAAAAGTGTCATGAAAGTGATGCTCTTTCTTTGATGGGAGGGGTTCAGCTCTGTCACTTTTCAGCTCCTTATTTTTAGATCTGCACAGTGTCTACTGTCTTCCTTACTGACTTCAGAGTTAATGGTTCATATGTGGTTGATAAAAAGGGCTGAAATTTGAATTTTGGGAAATGATGTTTTAGAATGATGTTATTGAATATTCCATCTCTAACCTCACAGCCTGAGTCATTTCCATAGAATGCAGCAAAACCTATTACATATGCTGCTGGTCAGCAAAGCAAAAAGGTCTCCATTTTGCTTTTGTACATTTAATTCAAATGTTCAGTCATGTACTCTTAGGTCATAATCATGCTTCTTTTTATAATGGAAAAGTAAGGAAGATTTTTATCAGTAAAGAATCTGAAGATTACAAGGGTTCTAGAAAACCAATGAAAAAATATACCAGATATTTGGTCCACTTTACTTGTGGAGAGAGCAACTTCATGTACTATTGAATGGCATACTTGAAGAGTAACCAGCTGAGAAGGAACAGCTGAAGGTAGACTTACGGTGAAAATGCGTGAAGGAGGATATTTGGACCCAAGACAGGGATATAAAGTTGGGGAGAAATATTCCCCAGGTGTCTAGTATATGAGGTAAGACAGGTCTGGAAAAAATGTCAAATAAGCAGATAAGCATAACTATTCGAGATACCAGATCTTAAATATTTAATTTAAAACATCAAGAATCAAAATGTGACGGTCCTGAAAAGCTGTGAACTAAGTTAGCAATTTCTTACTGTTCAAGAGGAAATATTTTGCTGAGAAACCTTAGTTTCATCATGCAGACATTTCAGCTTTCAAAGGAGATACTTTTACATATCCTTTTTTTTAATGTTTCTCTGATTTACTGCAATTTTGTGGTGCTCTGGGACCATAACTTGTGTTTTGTCTAATTAGCTGAAACATTACTGGTAAGGTATCTGTTTTCCACAATTTGCTTCTTATTTGGCTGCCATTTTAATATTATTGTTATTTTAACTCAGTCCATGCCTTCATCTGTGGTTGGGTATGCTGCTAAACTTTTGCTATAAACAAGGCCAACTGCAGAAAGTTACATTAGAATCTAAGAATAGCATGTGGTTTTGCTCTGTAATCTCAGTGTACCCTGAATCTAAGAGCTCTTACTTGATTGCACTGTGCCTAGAAGTTAAGATATTTACCTTAACTGTGGACATTTTTTTTTTCAGATTAATTTAGAATGTTGTTAATCTTGAAAATAGATGTTTCCTTTCCTTCCAGCCTCCAGCTCAATTTGTGCTCACATTTCTTCATAAATGCAGTTGGTTTTGAAGTAGAGGATTTGTAGCTACAATTTGATCACCTAATTGACAATGAAGATCAAATATTAACTGCTAATGTTTACATTTCACTGTTAATCCATAGAGGTTGAGACATAAATATTTCTTGCAAAGCAGTTTGGCATTTGATATCTGCATGTAATTTCACTGTATCACTTGTGTTAGCTTTATCTAGCAATATATACCATTCAAGGGGAATGCATTTTGTTGTTATGCTAAAATTGTTTTCCTTCAAAAATGCTATAATCAAAAAAGGAGAAGGAATTCAAATAGCCCAATTTTTAGATGCAGCCCAATTTTTAAATGCTTTTAAAATTTTCAGCAATTAAATGTATCTTACTTTTAATGAAGAAGTATATTAAAATGTAACGATTTTGTTTCTTTTACAGAAGGGCAGTTAAGACACATAAAAACTGGTGAGCCATTTGTTTTTAATTATCGTGAAGATTTGCATAGATGGAACCAAAAGCGCTATGAAGCTCTTGGAGAGGTATATAAATTGTGTGCTTGTATGCATGCGTATATGTATTGGTGTGCTGTGGTTTTTGTTGTGCTTCTCTGTAGAAGTGATACTTTTATGTATGTTAAGAAAGATTTAGTGAGGCTGCAGTCATTTAACAAAAGGTATTTCAGGATTTGTTGCGTGTTAATGCTGTAACAATAATTTCCATTATTTGCTGTATAGCTTCAGATGTGATTTAGACTACAATTTGACTTTAGTTTATGTTCAAAACAGAATATCGTCTTGATTACACAAATCAGAGAATATTATACAGTGCAGTATTTTCTTTAACTTTCTTCTCCCCAAGGCGAAGCACTGGGTATAAAACTGTAGCATTTTACTTTCTAGCTGAAGATAAATGTATTGGCTGGTTTTCTCGTTTTATCAGGAGATAGCAGGAGCCACCAGATGGATTAAGTAGAGATCTGATGATTAGTTGATTAAATATTTGTTGATGTATTGGATATTTGGATGCTACTGGTACTTCCCAGGCTTTTTGTAGGGATGTTGTGGATGTAGTAGGTGTAGAAGTGACTGACCATGGTTCCTTTTTTATGTGAAAATGACTTTCATTTCAGTGCCATGCTTTTTGTAATGATTTAGGAGTCTGAGCATTGACTTGAGAAGAAAGGTGTCTGATCTCAGTGCATGCAAAACAGTGTGTGCTGAGGTCTTCCTTGCACTGTCACAACCTCTCCTGCCCAACAGAAAGGACAGCCTCAGCACGCTTACCTGTAGGCAGTAATGCTGCTTCACATCAGAGTGGCTTTTGGAGAAAGGGGATGCACAGTTCTGTGCACAAACGAAGGTCTTTTTCTTAGACACTCTATAATGTTGCCCAGCAGTTTCTGTTGGAATCGTCATGGCATATCATTCAAGAACTGCTTTTGCCTCATGGCTTGTCTACTTTCATTAGTGTTAGTGTTTTAGTAAGGATTAAACACATTTATTCCCCACTTACTCTTTCTGTTACATTAATTCAGACTACTCGGAGATATATTTGATTGTGCATGTTTAGATATTTTGTGTTTTAAACTTTCTTGTTGTCATGGTTTAACCCCAGTGGGCAGTTCAGCCCCCCAGAGCTACCTGATCACTCCCCTGCTGTGGGATGGGGGAGAGAATCAGAAGGGTAAAGTGAGAAAACTTGTGGGCTGAGATACAGTTTAATAGGTAAAGCTAAAGCTGTGCGTGCAAGCAAAGCAAAATAAAGAATTAATTCACTCCATCCCATCAGCAGGTGGACGTTTAGCCATCTCCAGGAAAGCAGGGCTTCTTCATGCAAAATGGTGACTTGAGAAGAGAAACTCCTTACTGGAAGATAACTCTGAATGTCCCCCCCTTCCTCCTCCTTTCCCCCAGCTTTTATTGCTGAGCATAACACTGTATGGCATGGAATATCCCTTTGGTCAGCTGTCCCAGCTGTGCCCCCTCCCAACTTCTTGTGCACCCCCAGCCAGTACATTTGTGTACTGAAGAGTAAAAAGAAAACTAAAATGTCTGAAGTGGCAGCTAGTCCTACACTGTTGCAAAGTAAATAATATAAAGTGTCTTGATGAGTTTCTTGGATGGATAAATAGGTAAATACTTAAATTTATCACTAAATGGTTTCATATAGTTTCTTGTGCTGTCAAGAGTGCATTTGTTAATGCTGAAGAAGTACCTAATTACATGGCCTTTTCTAGGTATAGCAGGATAAACTCTGGGAACTCCTGAGCATGCCGGCTCAAGAAAGGAGTGCACAGCAGAAGTCTCTGCCCGTCTTGATTAACAGGAATAGCACGCCATCTGTCTTTAATCTCTGCTGAGAGGTGATCTGGTGCTCCATGGCTAGTTCAGCTGCTCTGTTTCATTCAGGGGTCAGCCTGGGCTCTGTGCTGGATGTGCTGGAGCTGCCCAGCTGTTGAGCACTGCTTTGTCCTGCCAGAGCTTTGTTCCTGGGGATTGAAGAACCTTGCTTTTCACCTCCTCCTCCTCCTCCTCCTTGTTCCTACAAGAACTGTGCAGGGGAGGAGATGATGGAGCTACTGCTGCTGCTTCTCACATCCTTTCACCTCAACTGTATGTTTTTCCAAAACAGGGAATGTGCTATTGCCCAATCTGTTGCATTGTCTAAGTTACTTGATACACATTTCTTCCAACAGGAAACAGATTGGCACCTATTCCATGGGCTGTTTGTGCATGCCTTTGTGTGTACCTGTATGGTTCGGATATCCCCATTTTCCAAATAAATGAGTTGGACAAGGCACAACTATAAAGATTAGTATGTCTCCATGCGGGCTCCTGTGCCATCACATCTTCTTGTATGTGTTTGGCAACATCATCAAATTCCTCATTCTGTGCATCTGAATAGTGAGTGCCATGGCTTCAACCCATTGTGGTATGAACGACTTTCTGTGATTTTTGGTTAACCAGGAGGTGGGGTGTTTCCATGGAGTGGGTGTCTGCTGGTTTTGGCTGGGATAGAGTTAATTTTCTTCACAGTAGCTAGTATGGAGCGATGTTTTGGGTTTGTGCTGGAAACAGTGTTGATAACCCAGAGCTGTTGCCGTTCCTGCTGAGCAGTGCTGACACACAGTCAAGGCCTGTTCTGCTCCTCACCCACCCCACCAGCGAGGGGGCTGGGGGGGCACAAGGAGCTGGGAGGGGACATGGCTGGGACAGCTGACCCCAATGACCAAAGGGACATCCCACACCATATGGCGTTTGTCTGCCCAAGTCACCGTTAGGCGTGCTGGAGCCCTGCTTTCCTGGAGATGGCTGAACACCTGCCTGCCCGTGGGAAGGAGTGAAGGAATTCCTTGTTTTGCTTTGCTTGTGCGCGGCTTTTGCTTTCCCTATTAAACTGCCTTTATCTCAGTCCACGAGTTTTCTCACTTTTACCCTTCCGATTCTCTCCCCCATCCCACTGGGGGGAGTGAGCGAGCGGCTGGGGGGGGCTGAGTTGCCAGCTGGGGTTAAACCATGACAGTCCTTTACATCTGTGATCTGTCTTGTGCATTTTGCCTTAATTATAGTCATTCTCTGTGTTCAGGTTTGAGTGAGCTTCGAAAATGCACTTTGTTTATATTGGTAGGTAAAAGGCAAGGAAGGTTTGAGGTCAGGAATCTGACAGGGTGAATTGTTCTAAGTTGTTTATTTGTTTTGTGTTTTTTAGAGAAAAAAGAAACTCATCTCTGTTTCAGTCTGTTGTCTGCTAGGTGCTTGATACTACACAGTTCTTCCAACAAGCCACAAATTTATAAATGCTTCATTGTCTGTCTTTGGCACAGCGAGTGTTTATATAGTTATCTGAGAACACAGGGGATGGATGCTGACCAGCAAGACCCTTGGCATTTGTTCACATAGATAAAACCTCCTCTTGTGCCATAGATTGGTGGGTCACTGATGTAGATGTTGAATAGTACAGAAGTGGTATAGTACCCTCTGATTAGCCATTTTGTAGTCTAGGGTAAAATGTGTTCAGCAAACTGTGATAGCTTAAGAAGCAGCAGCTCATATAATTCGTAAGGTGATGTAGTAAAATCTGGCCTTAGGCCTTTGCTTTGAAACATCATGCTTTGGCTTTAGGAATTCTCTAATACGTATTTGTAGCTGGACATACAGTGAGATGATAAAGTAGCTAGACTTGTATCATCGGACAAAAGTGTTTTATGTATTCACTGTTTCCATTGTTAGCTCAGTCACTGTGTGCTGATTTTCTGATTTTTAAAGGATTTACCCATCCTGCCCAAAGCAACTTTTTTTTTTGCTGTACGTCTATATTGTGGGCTGCTTTTATTGCATTTTACTGATTTTAAGAAGTGGGTGTACTTCCTGGCCTTATGCTACAGCATCGTTCTCTCTTTCTTGGAGCATTAATAAATTTCCATTTGGTAATCCATTATTTTTTGCTGTTAAAAGTCATGAATACACTATCTGTGATGTTCTGCCATTACTCTGGCTGTATGGAAATTGATTCTTCACAAATTACAATGGTTCGTCAACGTCTCCACTTCTTACATCAATTTATTCTTCATTCATTGATCTGTTATTTCAGGCACACAATTTGTTCTGCAGCCTCTTGATATGTGTTCCTAATAGACAATTTAGTGAACTGTTCATAATTTTGTGATTCTGGTTCAGTCATTGCTATTGCGGCATTGAATTTTGTGGAGAGCCTCTCCATTTGCTTTTTAAAAATTGAAATGGCAACAGAAGTGCACAGAACATGGTGTTGCAGCTGCTTCTAACTGCCGATTAATCCATGTGGCAAGTTTGAAGTACGATTGAGAACAATTTTGTGACAACAATTCAGTTGTTGCAGACGTACTGTTCCAGTTCAAGGTTGAATTATCTTTTTTTTTTCTGGCCAGGAGTTATGGAGATTTGGATTCTAGGTTAAACTCCAGATTAGACTCACATGATGTGTGTCTCCTTGCATTTTAAGTAGATGTCTGTGTTTATTGTTTGTATTGCACTTTCAATTGATATTATGGCTACTGAAATTGCCAAGTCAGCTTCAGCCCCTGCTTGATCATGACATTGAAATTAGCTGGAATTAAAAAGAAAATACTACTAAAATCTGTTGCTGGGATTTTACCTCGTATTTTGCCAGTCATATAGGTTGTGTTGATAATACGGCTTCATTTGAGAAAGATTATGTTGACATTCTCCTTCCATGGTCTTACAGTAACCAGAGTATCCCTAGCATCAGTAGGCAGTTATTGTCTGTCCCTCTGTGTGTCTCTTACCGCTCTAGCACTGGGTAATTATAATTTGATGATTGCTTCAAGGCCATTTAATATTTCCAGATGTTTTTGTGAGTGCCATCACTAATGAAGAGACTTTTACCTGTACTGACAGTTTGCTTGGCTGCCCATGTCTTTAAATAAGTCAAATAGGATTTGTAAATACATAGATCATAATGTGGACCATGATATAAATGCCTCTGCTGTGGTCCTATTCAAGGACAAGTGTATGCCATCTCTTGTAATTGCAGCCTGTCTGACCTGCAGAAGTGTATAAGCAGGTAGCAGAAGAGTTGCGGTTATTTTTTACAGTTAGCACACCATAGCACAAGAAAATACCTTATATTTGTGTAGAACAGATACAGAAAGCAAAGAAATAGAACACCTAATTCAGAAATTCCTTGCATGTTTCATGTATGATAAGATACAGTTAATTTTACATCATCAGAGAAGTCTTGTCCCACTAAACTGCTTTAAAGTATGTGCACAATGTAAGGTCCAGTTCATCGTAAAGTAGATTAACCATCAAGGTTAATATTTGTGTGGGGGAAAAAGATAAGTATGTAGAATTATGACAATGACAACCCATAATTAAGATCGCTAAGTAGTAAAATGGGATGGGTTTTTTTCCAGATCTCCTTTAAGTTAAAGAACAGCTTGGTCTCAACATAATTTAAAAAATAAGCGTTCACCTGCTACTAATTTCCTCCTTGGTTGCAAAGATCATTATTTGTTTGGATGACTGAGAGAAAGAAGCTATTTACATAGCACAAATGAAAGCATAGAGCAGCAGAAGAGGACATGTAAGTTAATGAAGAAGGAAGCATTAAGTAGTCTGCATTTGAAAGGGTAGCTTCTTACATGAATAACCCAAAATCTGATGATAGGCTGCACGTGCACCTGATAGTACTTAAGGTCCAATCTTGCAGCCGAAGCTCATGTGAATAAACTCAATAGGTCTGATCTTGTGAATAAGGGCTGCAGGATCAAGTTCCAAATAAAATTTGCAGATGATTAGTAGAAATCCTTACACTCTAGTTTCAGTTTCTTTGCACAGACAGTTTATCACTAAACATTCCAGATTTTTTCTGGCTAGCAAGACTTTAGTATAATAAATTACATGCTACACGCCATGGATTAAGCAAAATTATGTTTGTGTACTTTGACTTACTATGTATGTGCTGTTAGTTATTTAGTGGTTGGAAAAATTTGTCTAACTGAAAGGACAAAATAAATTAATAGTGATGTAATATATAGGTGGGTTCATGGACATTTGCTTTCATGGGATGCTTGCTTGGCTAGGGCTGTTGAAGAGGTTGTTCTGTTCAAAGAGATTAGTTGCCAAATACTTAACAGGTGTCTGTTGAGCATGTGTAAACTGAATTTTTTCAGTCTCTTGTATTACAGTTAAGTAAGGGTAGACTTTCATGGGGATAGTAAAAATCCTCACTGAGAATCTAACACAAACTGTTCCTAACTTTAAGTCCTGTTTCAAAGGTAGGGTGAAAGCATCCAATGGAAATATTCTCCCCATCCTTATTTTTGAAAGTTGTTAAATCACATTTTGGGTGGTCTCCTTTGGAAGCAATTTGATAGTGCTAGTTCTGTGCATGTCGTACCCCATCCACTAATGAATGTTGCAGAAGGTTTTTGCTTTAGCAAAATTTTACAGTGGAGTAAATGTCGCAAAAATTAGAGTTGTCTATTTGGACAAAAATAGAGAGCTGAGTAGAAGAGAGAGATTGGGCAAATTCTTTAAATTAAAGCGATCTCATTTCTTATTAGACAGATAAGAATCCACATGGAATAGAGACTTTTTGTATGTAGCAGGTGGAGGAAGAGCTTAAATGACACCTATCACTTTTTGGACACCAAGGTCAATTATAAATGCAGTTCTTTAGGAATCCATGCCTACTGGTTACAGGTTTTTTTCATACTAAGTTGATTATTTTCAATCTGTGATAGATAAGTGTGAAACAAGAAACATGATGCAGAAGGCTTTAAGCAAACTAGATAAAGCACCTAAAAATGGGGCAGGATATTGAATTTCTCTTTAATAGTAGTTCCCAAGCTATAAGTAATCATACATTTCTGTAAGGTTCCAGTCCTTTTACTTCACTTGTTTTTGCACCGATGCCTTTGATAACAGAAAGAAAATGCCAGTAGGGGCAGCACAAAAAAATCTAAATCATGTATGTGTGCTGTCTTCAGAATTTTAGAAAGATTTCAGCTTTTAACAATCTGTTTATCTGCAGCATTGCTTTCTGGTGAGTGAAGTAGGTGGACAGACAGCTTAGCAAGGATTGAAGACTACTTAATAGTACCTAAGGAAATTTAAATTTAAATATGAATCTTTGTTGCATGCAATATATTCATTTGCATATGCTAAATCCGCTTTCAAAATCTGCTGTTTGTGAAGACTTTTTACTGGAATGATTATGTCAGATGTGCTTCAGTGAACTCTTCTAGTTTGTAGGCAGCAATTGGCAGTAGGTTGGTTCATCACTGTAACATGACAGTACTCGAAAGGTTCAGAGATAGTTTCATAATTATTGTTAGCATGATTCTTGAAAGAAATGATGAGCATCTCATAAACCCAGATGGGAATTTGTTACATTGTTGATAAATGTGTTGATAAATGTGTTTTACATTTTTAAATTGATAAACAGTGAAAAGCAGAGAAGATACAATAAGGCAGATGGTTGTTTATAAAGCACTTGCAAGTTGCTGCAATTCAAAGAATGGTACTAATTGTTAAAAAGAAGACAAAAATTGGAGTAGGGGGAGTGTTTCAATGAGTTAATCATGAGCTTTTTAAAAATAAAACCTTCAGCAGCTTTAGTTCAATTAGAACCATTCTTGCCATCCTGGATTTATGTGCAAAAGTTTAGACTCTCAGCTCTTAATAAACTTTTGTACCAACCATTTTCATGTAGCTGAAATTAAAAATACAAATAATCCACCTTTTATCTAAATGTATCCATTCCCATCTTTCTCCTTTTTCTTATTAGAAAAAACCCAAGATTTATTGCACAGCAAAATAAAATTGAATTATCGTTGGTCTTATTCCCATTTAAAAACAATGAATAGAATAGTGAACTCCAAAATAACAGAGAGCAAGGAAGTAAGATGGGATGTAGTTGGCTTATATTTTGTTAAAGGAGTGGTGAAAAAAAATGGGTTTCTGCCAACTGGAAGCTGACTAGAAAAAATTATTTTTAAGTAGTGCTTAGGCAGAATACAAATCAGCATATGTGATACAACCAGTTGGTTCACCTTTGTCTTGTGAATGTTCGGTTCTTGTTTCCATCAGTGATATTAGAAGTTTCTATGAAAGGCAAAGTATTTTCCTACTGTTTCAGCAGGAGTTTTTTGAAAACCGGAGATATGTAGATTACTGCCTTCATCAAGCAGCACTTTTAAAATATGTTTATTTTACTTCAGTTACTGAACTGCGGAAGAGTTAGTTCTCTTTCACAGGATTTTCAGATTCTCCGAGATAAAGAATTTAACACTTTCTGTGTCTTAAAGAGACTTACATATTCTGGTTTTCTGGGAATATTTTTATTAAAATTCAGCAGAATAGTGATATTTTTTAATAAAGCTGTATCAGCTGTGTCAGTCCTTAATAGGAATAATTTGAAAGGAAAAAAATTCAATTATAAATCAATAGTGTTGTATTTCTGTATGTGCAAACAACCTAAAATTACTTTAAGATGCTCCAGCTGCTCAATTCATTAACTAATCACAACTGAATTTTGGTATCTGTTATCTTCTGTTGATCGCTGCAGCAGAAATACCCAGTTAGCATGCCTGAGGCTGTTAGATGCAGTAAACGACTATTAAGGAAGATCAGTTCAATAGGTTGATGACTTAGGATTTTGAGAGGCTTAGTAAGTAGTTATCTATCTTAACTCATGCAATGTCCTGTCTGTAATGATTCAGCAAAGCGTCGTACTCCTCCACAAATAGTGTCAATTCCTTCTTGCATTCAGGGTTTCCAGATTTGCCTGTTGTGCTTTTTGGGTAGTTGCACCTCTTGACTCTTCCCAGTCACCCAGTTCCTCTCTTGATTGATACCCTGAGTAAGTTGTTGGTGATAAGATATGAAAGATCTTTGAGGAGAAAAACAAATAATTTTTCTCTTTTCACTGAATTAACTGGGGGGAGGGCATATGTTTTTGCCTTCTTTCCAGCAGTGTAAATTATACAGATATTATGGTAACTTTCTCTTATTTTGCTGCAGATCTGACACCCCATAACACAGGATAGAAAAATTATATAAAAAGTAAGGAAGCGTAATGAAAAGAATAATGGTTTAAAACTCAGGGTGGTTAAAATTCTGAAATTAATTTTTTATACATTGTTTCTAATTTCTAGATTCAGGGATTCAGCTTCCATCCTCATTTCCAGTGTATATGGCTCTATTCTAAGTGGGGTTTTTTTTAAGATAAAAGCTGGCATATATCCATCCCAGTCATAATGCATGTGAGTTTCACATAAAAGTACAAATGAATGTATAAAATGTATTTGGAAGTGTTTTTGTTAAGTTCTGTAATCCGAAATTGCTTTTAGATGTGATTAGTTTTCATGCATTAGACATGCACCTTCATCATGTGCCGATAAGAATTTTGATGCAGTAGATCTGATGATGTTTAAGCAAGATGGGGAAAATACTAAATGTAAGAAAAGGTGGTGTTTTTCCAGTGTGAGCTGCAGTTCTAGGTGAGGCACCTTTCTGGGTATTGTATGTACTTTTGGTTCCATGAAGTTGGTCATAAAAATACAAAAAATATAAACTTAAAAATGGAGGCCTTTTTTTTTTTTTGTATAATATCAGTACAACAGGCACAAAGGGAGTGTTCCTGTTGTCGGTTGCTCCATCTGAAGGTAATGATATAAATGAAAGAAGGAAATTACTCATACTTTCTGAAGATTGTAGGAAGGCAGAAGGTTCAAGCAAAAGAAAAAAATTTTGGACAGGTCACCAGAAGAAACTTTTAAATGCAAGTATTGGAAAGTGCTAAGCATTCTTACTGCCTGATCAACAGGGGTTTGATACTTGGTTTTCTCTATGCCATTAAATGGATCAAGATTGATTGTACAGTTGATCCCAAATTTTCAAAAAAGATGGGTTTTTTTATCATTTTTGATGAGACAGCTTTTTAATCCTGCTTTACCTGATGCTGTGGAAATGCACATCAAATTTTTGAAGTGAAAATTTCTGTTACTGCTGACTTAGTGAGGCTTTTAACTTCTAAGTTTTAAAACAAATGTTCTGTGTACTAGTTAAAAACCTGTATGAAACTGCAGGTAGTAATGGAGGTGGGGAATAATGCTAGAATAGCTGTCAGCAAAATAGAAATGATGAAACTCTAGGATAGGAATTGTTTTTGTTGAGGCAGAAGGAAGTGTCAAAGATGTCAGGACACAATGCTGATAGTTGCACAAGTTCATTGTGGTTTTTGTTCAGCTTAAAACTTCATGCACCTTTTGGGGGTTTCTGCCAGCCAAATGACTGATCAGTATCACATGCATTACTAAAATATAAATATAGTAAATATCACATGTGCTATCTACCCAAATCAAGTGCAGAAGGACAGAAGCAAGTCTCTCTGACCTATGTATAAAATGTATGGGCAAGATTGATCGTTGTGATCCATATACGCTTGAACTTGTGAAGCTCATGCTGGCGTGCACTATTACAGTTATGGCTGAGGACCGTATTTTTCTGTTCTAGATATCCATGTTGGCATAACTCTTACTGTCCCAGCAAAGGGCTACAGGAATTTGCCTTGTGCCTGAACCCATTAATGTGAAAAGGGGCGATGTCTTTTTTTTCCATTTACTGCTTGATGTATCTTAGGGGAGAGATCTGTGTGAGGGATGAAGAAACCTGATTGGTTCATCTTTAGAGGGCAGGCACACTCTCCCCAGGCAGTCAAAAATTATGCATTCTAGAGTTCAGGACAATTAGATTGAAGTCTTTTATGCATTTATACCTGCAGGCAGGTGTTTAACCATCTCCAGAAAAGCAGGGCTCCATCACACATAACAATGACTTGGAAAGACAAATGACTTAGAAGATAACTCCGAACATCCCCCTCTTCCTCCTTCTTCCCCCAGCTTTCTATGCTGAGCATGACGCCATATGGTATGGGATGTCCCTTTGGTCATTGGGATCAGCTGTCCCAGCCATGTCCCCTCCCAGCTCCTTGTGCCCCCTCAGCCCCCTCACTGGTGGGGTGGGTGAGGAGCAGCAAAGGCCTTGACTGTGTGTCAGCACTGCTCAGCAGGAATGGCAACAGCCCTGCGTTATCAACACTGTTTCCAGCACAAATCTAAAACATAGCCCCATACTAGCTACTGTGGAGAAAATAAACTATCCCAGCCAAAACCAGCACAAGGTGGTATTGATATCTTGGGTATGTTTACTGGTGGTACTGGTTATTATCTTAGAATCATAGAATAATTTTGGTGGCACCTCTGGGGATTCTGCAGTCAAATCCCCTGCTCAAAGCATGGGCAGCTTCAAACTTTTATCAGGCTGATCAATTTAAAAATTGCACACTGCCTTTAAGCGGGAACACCCTAACCATGAATGGTTGCTACAGAGGTCTGTGCATACTCTGGTGGTGGAGCTTCCTAGTAGACAGGAGACCTTAGATGAAACTTGCTTCTGTGATATGTGAGAGAAATGACCATGATAGATGGGGCTAGGCTCATATATCTGTGAAGCTGACTTCTAAGGGAGAAAATGTGCTGGTTCCCAAGTTTTGTAAGGCCGTCAGACATAATGATTCACTGAAGTTTTGTATGAAAACGTTGGAAGGAACACCACAAATCTTACGCAACTGTTCAACCAGTTGTTCAGGAAGGGTACTGAATGTCAGACTGTTACAGTCAGAACGTGACATAGACTCAAAGATGAAAGAACAGTTGCTTGCCGTATCAAGATGGTTCTGTCAAGTGCTGATCTCGGTAGGGATCCTGCCACCTGCTCCCAGAATCTTCTGCTATTTGAGGTTTCAGTTTCAGAGTGCGTATTGCCATCCACCAACCAATTTCTCAAGACACGTGTCATGATGCACTTGAAGTATTACCTGGTAGCATATATACCCTTGCTCAACTCCACTGTGTTTGGCAAAAGTGCACTTTAAGAGAGTGCGTGCCTTGAGATCAATTTATAATAGAAAAGGAAGCAGCTTGTTTGATAACATGAGCTTGTACCCATAGCAGTCAGCCAGGAACAGAGCTCTCATTTGTCCTGGCTTTCAGTCTGCTATTCAGTTTACAGTGTCACACCTCTTCTCACTTAAGTATTTTGGGAATGTCAGAGAGCATTGGATGCTACTTTGCTAGGGACCACATAAGGATTAATCATGAAGTGAGAGGTCTGATCAGTTCTTGGAGGTGTCAACATAATTCAGTGCTCTTGGTCACGGTGATGCCTAGTATGCAAAAATATTTCCAGATGTGTATGGTTGTAGGTGGATAAAATTCAAATAATTTTCACAGCAGATACATTGAAATCAGGTTGTGGAAATGATCAAGGTGCATATTGAGTTGCAAGTGTATGGCTTCAGGTTTGATCAGTTCTACATCAGTAAGCTAAAATGGCTAAGTAATAAAATATATCATTAATATTTCCTTCTGGAACAAATTTTTCTTTGTACAGTTACAGTATGATTCGATAATTCCCAAGTAAATCCGAAAGATGGTGTTTGTTGATCTTTCTGTAAGACAAATCTGATTTCAGTTCACAGTCTGCCTGGGAATTTAAATATCTTTTCTTCCACTGTCTTTTAGAAAGTTAGGATCTTTGGTGAAATGCTCACTATATTCTTGTGCTTATAAGTTTCTTGGGCTTACCTTTCCACCTCCACAGGAAACCAATTGAGGATATTGTCAGATACATTAGAAAGCAGAATTCATTTGGCTGCAATATTAAATGACCTACTAATAATTTTTGACATAAAAATAACCTGTAACCCTAGAGATAATATGGGTAAAGTGAACAGAAATTAAGTAAATCATAAGGTGAATACAAGTTGGAAGTGAAGGTTGATGCACATTTTTAGTACTGTTCCATAAAGATTTTTTTGGACAGGCTAAATTCAGTAACAGAAAGGGTCCTAACTTAGATTGTAATAATGTAATTTTGGGCTGATTTCCAATATTCAGGAATGCATATGTTCTTGATACTTCATTACAACTCATAATTTTAGGAATATTATGTTGGGAAAATAAGGCACATTAGCCAGCAGCACAAATAGCAGGAGAAGCCACAATATTCATTTCCCCTCAACCCAGCCAAAAACAGTATTTGGCTGACTATCAAAAGGAGCAGCAGTAATTGTTTCCAGTATCAGTGGAGGCATTTTGCTGTTTAAAAAAACCCAAAGCTTCCATTTCATTAACTCAAGAAAAGGCTTGGTCTCTGCCATCAATTAAGGGGCAAAAATGGGGTTCTTATGGCAAGCTATAGGTTGCTGTCTGCCTGTGCCTTGCTGTGGCCCATGAATTGCTGTAGGTCCTGCCAGGAGCTCCCGGTGCCTCTGCAGTAGCTGCTTGCCCTCTGCAGGCTCCGCTTCTCCTGGGTGCAAGGGCGGTCTGCAAGAGCAGCTTCCCAAGCCTGGGTCACAAATGCAGCAGGACCTGCTGTTGTGTGTGAAGAAGTGCCCAGGAGCTCAACCAGATCAGAGCCACCTTGTGAACACTGGCCAAAAGGTAGTCCTGGGTTTACAACTTGGTCTCTGTTTGTAGAAGAGAAAAATGGAAAAGGAGAGGCATGGAAAACAAGATTATAGGCAAAATTTGATGGTAACATGACAACTTGTGTCACTTGTCAGCCTGGTGGCTGCCAAACTCTGTGGTGACATGCTGGTCTCCTGCCTTTTCTGTCTGGATTAGGCCTTGAGCAGAACAAAGGGGGAACGCCCACTGTCCTGTGTGCCCATTTCCCAGATTATTGACTGACAATAGCAGTGGCAACGAAGACACTCAGTCAGTATGTGATCACAGCACCTCACGTTGTACAGAGCAATAAATATGGTTTTGTATTTGATGGAGGGCAGGTCATCCTCCATGCAGATTCTCTGCTCTGTTCTCATGGCATAGAGATAATTGTACCAAATTCTCTTGTCATAGAACAAGTTGCTTTTAGGCAAAAATCTGTCTGATTCCTAATCTTACCTTTTCATTTTATTCTCTTGACTGTGTTCACTTTATTTTATCTGATATATGATGAATTTAAGATGGCTTTCACATGTCTTTTTATTTCATAATACCCTTTCACCGAACACAGAACTCTTCACAGTGCTCTGCAGGCTAGTGTCTGTAGTATAATTATAAATTGCACACAAGCATGCTGCTCACTGTTGTTGATGTCCATTTTCTTTATCTCTATCTAGGTGACAAAATTGCCTACTTAATGTTTCTATGAAATACTATAAAAATTACAGAAACTGGATGTTAGGAAGAATATTCCTTTTCAGACAATATTTTGATATCATTGTTCAGTAGGAATTGTCATTACTTCCTACTTGATGTATTTGTAGCTGGTAACTACTGTATTGAACCACTCCTCTAATCAAACTTGGCTATTCTTCCACACGTCCCACCCCTACAAAAGAGCAAAGGATCCCATCATGCAGACTTCTGTTGGGAAATCGACAAACACCAACATGAACATGAACCAATCCTGATCACATGGTTTATAAAATGCATATCAGAACAGGCTTTTACACAGTATTTTCTGACTCAGGCTGTTTCATAGCTTTACAGACTTTTTAAAAATAACTGCTTGATTAGTTGGACATGCTAAGTATAAATTTCCATTAAAGCTTGCTAAATGTCCCATTTGACAAAAAAAAAAAAAGCTTTTCTTCTCGCAATATTTGTATTCAGTAGAAGGTCAAAGACACAAGCTAATATTTGAAGTTTGCATAAAATAATGAATTGTTGTGATCCTTCTTAATCACTGTCATGTTAAGCAATTTATGTGTAATTGGACTGTATCTTGGTGATTGGACTGCGAAAGATGTGATTCCTTCCCAAATGAAGTATGTAGGTAAAATTCATTAAAACACAGTAAATTGTAGTGTGCAGAGCTTCACTATTAGCTGTTTTTCCTCTTCTGATACTTGTGCCCACATAACTTAATGAGAAGTACTACCCTGATGTGCTCTCTTTGGACGTGTGCACGCTGCATGATCGGCTATGTTAGGTTTTCAGTCCTAATTTCATAGGAAGGAAGGATCTGCTATGCTTTTTGGACATCATCAACATAAATATTAATGTGTAACTAACAATATCCTTACATACTGTCCTCTTATTATCACTGAAGTAGTATGGGCTATGAAGTTTATTTTATAAAGCTTAGTTACCAAAAATATTTCTTCCTCGTAGGATTGTTTTAAAAATAAAGTAGAAAAAAACATGTAAATTAACCTTTCCAAATTTGATTTAATGGAGACATTTTAAATAATAATTTATTTAATTGTTAAATTAAATTATTTCCTGTATTTTATACAAAAGCGAAAGTGTCAGGATTTTACTTGTCACATATGAAGCAATCTTCCCTACTTCTTGGTCGAAAGTTCTGGCATTTGCCGTACCTGGAGATTTTTGTCGTTTGCTCCCTCGTTGAGTTTGCCTGCAAGCAGAACACAAGGCTGGGTTAGATGGGCTTAATCACATGGAATAGAAAAAGGAAATCTTTTCCTGAGAAGCAGTGAGGAAAAAGAATAGAAAAAGGTTCATCAATGTCCAAGGTGTTTTCTTAACCTTCAGCTTGATACCCCCAGAAGAGACAGTGCCTTCAGGGCAGGTTTTTCTCTCCTTAAGGGGAAGTTTCTTTCAGAGTACTAGGTATCATAACCATAGACTAGAAAAGCAGAAAGCAAGCTAGCCATTTCTCTTAGAAGTTAACTCCTGGCTTTTGTCAGTTACTCAAAGCAAGTGAGGGTCCCAAGTTTGCCGCTTAAGTATGCGATGAGTTAATGACCCTGGTGTGATCTATTTGGTTTACTTGACCTAGTAAAAAGAGGTGCAGGTATTAATAGTGCAACTATAAACATTTTTGTGATTTGTGTTCCTGCGGGTATCAACTACTAATTGTGCGCAGAAAAGAAAAAAATAAATGCTGCTAACAGTCAGCGCCATGGCCCTTTTCAGCTAAATTTATGTAAATCCAATTTATTTTGACCCACTACTGTTCTGGAGCACGGTGGCAAAATGGTTACGACATCTTGCTATGGAAAGAAGGTGTTAATTTGAGTTCTGCTCTGGATTTACATAAAATTAAGCCTTCAGTCCATCTGTGAATATTTATCTGGTCATTTCTGCTGAGGAATCAAAGGTGGCAAAATGAGATGCTTGACACATCACTGACTTTTTTGTCTGTGACTACAAAAGCTGGTATGCTTTAACTATGTTAATCTGATATGTCAGTTGGGTTTGGCATGGATTTTTAACCTTTCAAAACTGCATAGTACCACCTCTCCACCTAAACTACATTTTTTTCATTAATAGTTGGAATAATCAAAACTGCTACTGGTCTTTCTTCCAGATCCTTTTTCATAACTCATCTCTAATATGAAATTTAGATATAATAATCCTATGTTTCAGTTCTTGAATTGGAATATTAAAATGTGTTTATAAGCCTCATTTATATTTGTTCCTCTGTTTTTCTTTTGGGCTTCTTTTAGTTTCCGTCTTTGTTTTGCAACCTTTTCATCCTTTTGTTTCTTATCTCAGCTTGGGGATAGAGGTCATGCTTTCTGCTGATGTTTAATTGCTTCTAGCGCAAGGTGTTTGATTGAATCCTCTGCTTAGTACTAATACAGATATAGGTATATGTATGCATATTTAAAAAGAATTGAGAATTCTTGTAAGATGGGCTATGTAATTAAGCCATTTCTGAAACCAAATAATCGTCAAGCGATTCTAAAATTAGAGATGCTTTTCTTAAAAAGGAAAAAAAGAAAAACAAAAAATAAACCAACAGGTGTCAGCAAAGACCATGTAACAAAACATTGGGTCAAATCACATCAACAGTATATGCTGCCTTCATGACAAATCCCTGTTGTTTTTCATTTAATTCTCTCAAAAGATCTTGAGATGCTATTTGTGATCAGTCAACTCAAAATCCAGAATATCACACCCATGTGTTAAGATTGAATTGAATTGCTTTCAGTAGAAAATGCAAGAAATCCCTTAGAGGTAATGTCAATTGCATCTTAATGAATTGTTCTCCCACACTACAATCCAAGTGAGGTCTTTTGTTGATTTTTAAACTGCCATTGATTTTTTCTTTTTTTTTCTTCTTTTTTCTTTTTTCTTTTTTCTTTTTTTTTTTTTTTAACTTGCAATGAACAGAGCCTTTAGAAAGTCCATTCAGCTTTTAGGATTTTTTTGTTCTGGCATGGTGATGGTGGGTTTTTTTTGCTTGTCCCAGTTCTTAGGTAAGTTTGTGTCCAAGAGCAGTATGTCAAAAAGTTCCTTTGCATCTCTCATTGTTACTTATTGGCAGGTTTGTCACTTGAGGGTCAAAATAAAGCTCATTCAACCAAGGCTATGGCAGCCACAGTAGCAAGCCTCGGGTCAGTCCCACCACTTGAGATTTGCCGCAGGGCAGTCAGTTGGAATTCATTTTGCATTTGTTTCACTGAACGTTACTTCTCTTAGACCGCAAAGAGGAAAAAGTTGTGGGTAGACTACTGTATGTTATAAGGGTTGTTTCCTTCTCGTGCTCCTTTTCTCTTTTTGTGTTAAAGTGCTTATTACCAATGAGGAGACAAAAGTTATAAAACAAGAAAATCCATTACTTGTAATAGCATTGCTTCTAGCGGTTTATACTTGTTTATTTTTAAGGTTAGTGATAAAACCTCCAACCTGTGTACCCTGCCTTGAAGTTCTTAGAAAATACTAGTAGTGCTGAGGGCCTGATCTCTTAGGCTGAATTTAAATTATTTGAAAGTAGTATCCTTTCTGTGCCTGTGAAAGGTCCATTTTTTTGAGAAAGTTAGATTGAAGACGTTGTAACGTGTTAAGTCAGGTCTGAATTGATAGTTGAAAGCATTTTAGAGGTCTGGGGAGCTGACGGTGAATCTCTTGCTGTACTGTGCGAAGTCAAGTCGAACATACTACTTTAGGAAAAAAAGAACACAGGCGAATGAGGTTGATTTTGGTCTATATGTGGATTTGTCAGGCGAACTGGTAGTGTTCAGCTGTTACACATTTTAAGTGCAGTTCTGTCACAGGATGGGAATTGACAAGTGAACCTAAGGTTGAATTGTTTCTGCATTCTCTAAAGAAAAATGAAAAACTTCCTTTTTTTTTACTTCAGCTCAAAGCAAATTATATCTGAGCACGTTATTGTAGAAGGTAGAGATGGTCCGACTTCAGTGGTTTCTGAGCAAGTGTTTTTCACTAGTATTTTTAATTGTAATTTTTTCCCCTATATTTTTCTTTTTTCTGTAATATATGTTTTTATCTAGGAGATTAAACTGGGATTAAAGTGTAGTTAACTCATAAGGTTAATAGAATAATAATAAACTACTAATGACACTAATAATGTACTAACCCTTTCTATGACTTATGAAAAACCTGGAAGTCAAGCAAGAAGGAAAGTGCCATCACACCTATGTTTTATTAGCTACACTTTCCTTAATTTTAGATGTAATGTCCATATTATTCTAAAAAATCTGGCCCCTAATAAAAACCTACAAGCAAAATTTTTGCCCTTAGATTCTCTTATTCTCTGCACTTTCATGTACTTTGAGAACTGTCTTTAAAAGTTAATGAAAACAAGTGATCTCATAAGGTGTTCAAGGAGTGTTGTTTCACAAGTTGACATCTTCGGAGGCAGAAGCCTCCTATCCACTAAGTGTATCATTGCCAACACATCTCACTCTTGATGGGAAGTAGCCTCTGTTAACTTTGAGAGAGTAGTTCTGTCTCCATTCGCATTCTGTCCTTGGAGTAGTGAAAAGTGGTAACAAGAGTAGTAATAGTGGTGATGGGGTTCTGTTTGTGTTTTGAATAGCTGTGAATGAAGAACATGATGTGGGAAATCTCAGATCCATCCAGCTGGATCTGGTCCACCAGATGAATATATTTAACCGGTAGTTTGCTCCATTTCTAGCAGAAATCTGCTAGAAGTGTGTAGGAGCAGGCAATGGTGTGGACAACTTGGGTTAACAGCTTGCACTCCCTTATCCTTTCTCCAGGGTCTTATAATCCGTCCTCTGTCATGCAAGTGGTTGTAATGTCAACTGCTCGCATGCGCTTTATCCTTTGTCATGTCACAAGTGCTTTATTCTTTATCATGTGTTAACCATACACCAACCATTTGACAGGGTTGTTGGCGTTTTGGTTATGAAGGATGCACATATGGGAGAAGAGAGGGACATGTGGCGTTTGAGTGTCTTCAAAGAGATTTTGTGGTTTGCGCTAACCGAAGCGTTCCTCACATCTGTCGTGAATCCATGAACATTCGTTGCGTGGTAATGATTTCCAGTGACTACCGATAGGTGCCGGTTCAGAAGCGAAAGGCCAGAAATCACACGGGACTATGCCATTTCTTTAATATGTTTTTAGCAGAGAATTCAGTCTTGAGAAAATATTTTGCAGGTTTGAGTAGTTTACTTTTTCTTTTTTTCCCTCTACAGTGGGTTTGCTGTTCTGCTCATATACATAGTCTGGTGGTGGGCAGAGTTAGCCATGGTTGGTATTGACAGTGGGAGCACACTCAGAGGGAAGAAAGAGAATTCAGAGGACTTGGGTTGTAAAGCACAGCAGGGAGGGGGCTCAACAAGCAAGGCTCAGTGCACTTCACTGCGTCCCAGCATGGGTTTTGATGTGGTATGTACTGAAGCAGCTCCTCTGGATTAGGATGTGGGTGTTATGAAACAAGTTGTTGAGTTGTGATCTGTTGTCTGTATACCTGGCTATCTCTGTTACGAAAAGGTTCACCAGTGGTTCAGCTGCAGTTCTGCTCTTCCTCATGTGTGCCAGGCTGGTTCTTGACATTTTTGATATGTGTTATAAGGCTTCCTTCAGTTTCTTACAGGCTTAAAATAGGGGTGTATTATTTTACACTGAGTTATTCTGGAGTTGCATTATTGCTTTGTGGGCATGCTTTTGGTTGTCTCTTTTCCAGACTTTTGCTGTTTAAAGACCTCTGATACTTAGTGCATTGAAGAGTCTCTTTGGTATTTGTCTCCACTTACAATCATGTTTAGGCTTCAGTACCTTCAGGATCTTTGTAACTTTAAATGTGTTGGTCTCAGTGTCTCTTAGTCTTTAATTTCTCTTTTCACATAGTTGTATGCAGCTATCAATCTTTTGATCACGTAGCTTTGGGATGGTGTATTGTGAAGATTTTACAAGTTACGCTGCTAAGAGAATTTTTCAATGCTTTTAGGTAACTGAAAACAGTCCTGAAGAAAGTCCTCTATATGAACAATATAATCTTAAAAGAACACACATCATTGAAGCCAGGGCCTTACCAATTAATGTGTAGTAGAGTTTTCTGTACCGGAATTGTATTTCCACCTGGAGTTTGTTTTGCTCTGTAGACTGCATGCAACATTATAGTCTTGGCCACCATTGTGCAGAATATTTAGCAATGCAAGGGTAAAATCTCAGCTCTGTTATAAGATAATGTGTTTCTCTTTTCTTTCTGTGGTATTCTCTGTCTGCATCCTTTTTGCTGTCCATCCAAGTCACCAAATTTAATTTCTCTGTAATTAAAATAGATTATGTTATCAATCCATATGAAGGATCACTGTTCATGACATAGGTCTATCCCCCAATTATCCATAAGACTATTGAACTTTGCAGATGTCATATTTGGGGCAGACTAGCACTTTGAAAAGGTAATTCTGGAGGTAGTCACACTGTTATATCCAATGTAAGTCAGGAGACCGACTGTTTTAAGCACCTCAGAAGGGCAGTTGTGAGCACTGAAGTTTGGTTCCTGTCCTGAACCGTATGTATTACTGCTCTCGACCTTGTCCACAGTAGATGAAGGAAAACTGTAACAAGGAAATGGTAGCAGAGATTAGGTACTGGTGTTTTTAATATGCTCAGGATAATCCACTCTCGTTACTGTTTGGGATGGGTTCCACTCAGCTGTGGTGGTTCCTGCTCTCATCAGCCTGCCTTCATTCTGGGAATTTTTCTAGTCCAACAAAAGTAAGAAAAGCTGTGACTTCATTTAGGGCGGAAGATTCTCAGGCTTACGGAAAGCAGGACACTGGCTTCTCAGCTCATTGAGAGCAAATTCAAGTATAAGCCATTTAGGTTCCTTCCAAAGAGGACCACTTTGTGCTGGGTTTCTCCTGTCCCACGGTTTGAATACAACCTTTTACGGGGTGAAAGTGTTAGGCTGTGTAACTTTTTGTGGTTGGAAAGGATTTCTCCCTTGCTATCAGAATAGGTGATGAGAGGCATGGAATTCTTTTGGGTTTGTGTTTGGTTTTTTTCCCCCCAGTTCTCAGAGCAGGCAATAAGAACACCTTGATAGGCCTTAGTTCAGATGCTTACCCTATTTGGGATGTGTTTTCCTGATAGACTGCACTTGGAAGTGAATCAAGAGCAGAGGTACTGTAAAATGGAGTTCAAGTTCCCAGTGTCTCATACAAGAAGTACAGAGCTACCATTTTTTCCTCTATTCATCAGGCAATCAATTTCACACATTTTGGGCAAGCCTGACTATTGGTTCTTTTTCCTTTCCCATCTCAGATGTAGTGCTGCCTGCTCACCAGCAACCTTATTACCTTGAATTACAATGCAGCATACTGCTTATGGTGTTGGCCCACGTTATGAGTGGCAAGAGCCTTAGAAAAAGCATAAATATCCCAGGTTAGTACGAATAACATGAGTAGGGCTCTCTAGCAAGTGTTAGTTTGCCTTGAGAATGGCTTGTACTGGACAATTTGTTGCTTGATAGTTCCAGATGTGTTAACAACACTGGACTGGATTGAACAGCTTCTGTCACTAAATACCTACAGTCATGAGCAACCATATGACCGATGATCAGTCCAGGAGAGTTCATAGAGTGTAACCATACTCGCCTTCTCATACAAGAAGCCACAAGACACTTTTCAACATCCTACAACAGTTTTCAGGTCTTAAAGGTAAAATACCAGCATACACAAGCTAATACTACTACTTAAAGAAGTTGTGTCTATTTAAATTGTATAGTTTTGTAATAATAAGTCCAACTAGTGCTATATAAATAATATAGCACAGTTCCCTTTTCTTTTTAATGCCTATAGAAAAGATAGAATGCCTATAGAAAAGATGTTAAAAGTTAATTTTTCAAAATTACATATCAGCCATAAAATCACAAGAAGTAATTAAAAGAGTAAAATTCCAAAAGCAATGTCGGGTTTGTAGCATTTTCAGTACTTGCAGCCATATTCCTAGGTAGGACAGGATTTTGCTAGATTTTCCAGGCATATCCATGCTAAGTGCAGAAAACCTGGCCATTATGATTATGTTTTTCAAGTCTGGGAAATTTTGGGCTTTGATGCTACTTCAAGAAATCTCGTGTATCACCTTCCATCCTTTAAAGCTGACAGCGTCCTGGCCATTGCTAGGATATCCCTGAACTTGTTCATCTGCTGCTACCAAAAAAACCCGCTTGTGGTCTTATAAATACTGGGGCAGTTTACGGCAGTTTTTCCTCAAGTCTGTCTGGGCCGTGGAGACCATCCAGGTGCTGAGCTGCCTGAGGATCATCATCTCACATTTTGCATCCGAGACTCCAACCTACTATACCTTTTTTCATGTTTACTCTTATTAAAAGCATTCATTAGGTTAAGTCTTTGCTATACCAGAGTGCTCTACTGATTTAACAGTCCCATTTTTAAGGCTGATATCACTATTTATTATATTAGAGTAGTGCATAAAGAGCCAGTTAGGATCAGAGCCCCATTGAGCCAGGCTGTGGAAAAAATGAGTAAAGGTTTACTTCTGCCCTGAAGATATCACAGTCTAAATAGATGAGAGAGAATAGCAGAAATAGATACAAACACATAGCTGCACAAAAGGGTAGATTTTTTTGCAAGTAGTGTCTAAAATATATTTTCTTCATAGCAATTTTTTTCTCTTCCAAGTGTTCTTTTAGTGTTTTTGATGGTTAGTAGATGCCTGGATTTAGAGTGAAAAATAAAATTTCTATGTTTGAGGCCATATTATCATTATCCTCATTTTAATGGCTGTACAACATCAGCATCTGAGACTGCAGGAACTTAACTGCTTTACTTGTTGGCATTACACTGAAGTTGATTTCGGTGAACCATAAAAAGTTTGGCCCTGAAGGTAAAATTACACTGTATGCATGTTCCTAACATACTGCTTTGGGGATAAACATGTCTTAAATCAACTCATCGCTCACAGCTAAATTCCTTCTCCAAATGCAGTTTCCCTGTAGATAGTAATGTTCAGTAAGACTGGTTTTCTTTAAAACCATAAAGTTTTTTGAACGTAATTCTATCAATAAACATATTTGAGCAGGGTAGCAAAGAATTCACATAATCCTGATAAAGATTTTGGGGTTTTGTGAAAGTAAGGGAGGGGCATGCACCAACATTTTTAGTTAGCTTTCATCAGTACCTCTAATTTGTTCAAATGTGTTTCAAACGTTTGCATATTGTGTTTGCTCACATGTACATAATGAAAACTTTTGGACTTCATTGAAACTTTATTTGGTAATTGTGCATTTGGAAAATTAAAGTTGAAGTTTATGATACCCTGGCTCCTACTTGCTCAGTTCATAGCGTGTTGTTAAGATGCCATCACTTGAGAGCTTTGTTACAGCGATGTTTCTGTTGTGGCTTAATATGCTGTGGGTTCAGATGGCTGTAATTGTGGCCTTGAGGGGTTGGACTAAAGAATACCAGCTGGGTTTGTACCCAGATATTCTTGGATTAATATTTTGGGACTTAGATCTTGTCCTGTCTGGAATTTAAACGTAGTTCCCCAAGCTTTAAAGGGAAGGCAAGCACCATTTGAGGCTCTTAATGAGCACTTTTTTTCCTCTTTAATTTGCCTTTTTTTTCCTTTTCTTTTTTTTTTTAAACTCCTGTAGCCAGTGAAATCCAGGCAGTTACTTCCGAACTGTTTTTACAGCCCCATATGGACAAAGCGCTTTAGTTTGTTCCTCAGCTTAATTCCCAAATTAATAATAGTTAGAAAGTTCTTACATCGGCATCTCCATTTTTCTTAGAATATATCAGGGTGAAAAAAAATTTCCCTAGATATTAGGCAAGCCTTTGAAGTGTGAACAACTTTGTTACATTTGAGACGGCAAGTCTTTTGTTGCGACTAGGTTGATTTTTTTGGTTGCTCTTTGAAATAATTCCTTTTGTTTCAGGTCTAAAATTTCAATTTTATTTCTACATGGAGACAAGAGACTTAAACTCCCCCATAGTGGGGAATCAGTCAGGGTTTTTCTTCTATTTAGAAACCTTTGACCCATCTCTCCCCTGTTCAGTGAATAGAAATGGCAAGGCAACTTGTGCTGAGGGTGACTAAAGATCTGCTCTCCATGTAGCTCATGAAGTGAACCTGCAGGGGAGAGGGTTTCAGGAGTCCTGCTTATGGAAAAAATGCTTTTAAAGTATTTCTTTGCCAAAGAGAGCCTTTCTTGTACCCCTGAGTATATATTAATTGGTTATAATCCTTAGTTTTGAGGCACATAATTATTCACACAGCAGCACGTGATGGATTCACAGGTACAGTTACAATTTCTTTGTACTGGCAAGCAGCCTTTTCTGATGGACAGAGAGGACCTTTTTGTGTAAAGCTCCAAGTTCTATAATTAGTGGTATAGTAAAGAATTCAGATAAGTGGCAAAACGTAGACAAGTGCTTAGTAGTTCAACCAACTGTCCTTTAAGTTGCCTGCCTGGATATGTCATTACTGTAAGTGGTTTAACGTCTGTTTGCATTTCTTTTTATCTTCCTTTTTTTCCTTCCAGATCATTACTAAATATGTTTATGAACTACTGGAAAAGGAATGCCACTTGAAGAAAGTAACTCTCCCAGTAAGTATAATTTTTTTTTTCCAAGGATGTTGTTTGTTTGGATCTGTAAAAAGCAGAGCCTGCAATCCAGTACTCAGATAAAGACAAGGTGTGCCAGGGCTCTGTGCAGGGCTCTGTGCAGGACACTGCCTTCACATGCAGCATGTGCGTGCATCTGGAGACATGGTTCCATCTCACTTTTCATGTGTTTGATTTCTCCAGCTGCGCTTTCCTTGCCTTACGAGATACCAGAATTTTCAAAATGTGGTCATTTTGATAGAGGAGCCATAAGCTTTTTGAAAAGTATTTGTGAATGTTTTGAGACCTCTACGGCTGGATGTAGAGAACAAATGTGCCTTTACAGGTAGAGGAATAGACTCAAATTTAGTAAACTACTCCAAGACTTTTTTTAAAACACACTTTTTCAGTAACTTGTAACATGTATGTAATATACAGTGCTGCTGTTGTTTAGTGAAAATATTTGAACCGCCCTTGGAAGTGATGAAGCATTCCCCAAAGAACACGTATGAGACTGTAAATACATGTGATACCACGATGATGTTCAGGTATTTTTATATTCTAGAGTGGAGAGTGTAGGGGAGACTGTAGTGTGACAGCACTGTGTAGGTTTTCCATGACTATCATAAAGGATCCTTAGGGTCTTTGAGAAGCTTTTGCATTACTGTTGTTCTCAGCCAGTCCTTCATATTCAGTCAAGGAAAACCCATTCGGGCTAAGGAAGGAAAATTTCCATTATTTGAACAGTTCTGTAATGTTTTGCAGTTCCCATTTCAATTCCCTAAGTGGTGTTGTTTAGGGAATGTTTTGATAACCTGCCCAAGCTACTCAAAGTTTCCCAGCCAGGCTTTGCCAATGTCTCCTGGTCAGTGCAGAAGGAGCTGTGCTAGGAGCTCCACAGAGCAGTCGGAGAGAGAGCAGCAGCTCTCCTCCGCACTCCCCATCTGCTGAACCACATAGGCTGGGCCGATGCCCCAAGACCCGAGACTGATTCAGAAAGTATTCCCCTGCTTCAGATTTCCCTGTGTGGACAGAGAAGAGGATTGGGTTCATGGTGGCAGTCTACCTGGTGCAGTGCTGATTGTGGTCTCTCTAACTTCTTTGCACTACTAGTTTTCTTTGTTGGGGAAGTTTTGGTCCAAGAAGTACTTCCGTGTTCCAGACAAGTAATGTGTCAAAAGACTTCCTCAAGCCATGACACCCTCTCTCTGTCAAACCAGGAAGCTGTCATTTGTAAACTTTCAAGTGTCTTAATTTTGAGGCTATACAACTTTCTTTGAATGTGCTTTGCAAAAAGCAATATGCATGTAAGTAATGCAGTGCTAAGGCTGATCTAGTAGCTTCAAGAAATTACAATGAACAAACTTCAAATAAGTATTACAACACCTCCATCACCTCTGTCGCACACGTGGGGACTCTTCTGCACAGCTTTCAGATTTGGGTGTCTGGCTTGAGAGAAGAATGGCCCTGTCTAACTCCCACTGTTGAATTAATCTGTGTTTACTCTAATTTATAAATTATGTAGTAAGAACTGATGTACTGACATAGTTTGTCAGTAGTACATTTAAGCTATTCTCAAATGTATTACTTCCAGTTTCTGCAAAGTGTCGTAATTTAATTGCATTTTGGAGCAAAGTAAGAACTCATAAAATATATGCAGCTGTTTAATTGTGAGCAGTGTGGAAAATTTGGCACAAGGTATGAGCACCATTCTTCACTAATGACTACTATGTATAGGAAGCCCTCACTACAGTCAAAAATAGGTTATGAAGAGGACTACAAAAATGAGAAAAATGAAACAATGGTTGTAGAAGGTGAAAAATTAAACCTGCCTAAAGGCTATGTTTAAACCACCACTGACAGACTCCCAAGTAACAACACAAAGAAACCTAGTTTAAACTAGTAAAGGAGGCTAACAGAAGTAATAAGACAGCTTGCAGCAAGAGTAAGTAAGGAAAATAGAAAAGAGTGTAAATGCTGGCAAGTTACATATAAAATGACAGTAAGATCACCCAAAACTGAATTTGAGGAGCTTGTTACAGCTGTAAAGGCTGATAATAAAAGAGAGTTGATGAGGCTGATAGATGAGCTGCATGCAAAAGGAATGCTCAGCTCAAATGAGAAAAACTAACATGGTTATTTCCAATGTTATTTGTCCAGTTTCCACACTTGGATATTATTGAATTTTTTTAAACAGGATATAATTCTGATGAACTGTCTGAAATTTGGCATACCAGTAGAGGAGATCTTAGAACAAATTTATATATTATACGCTAATCAAATTCCAGGATGAGATGGTTTTTAACCCAGGGTACTATAAGAAGTCAAATACGAAGCTGGAGAACAACCAACTACTATGTAACTTACTGCTGGAATCAGCTATTTTCATCAGAGGAATGGAAAAAGAGTAAATGTGATAGTCTTTGAAAGGCCTCCAGGAGCGATTCATAGTGATTCCTGTGTACCAGGAGGAAATAATATATTGGGGGGAAAGTCAGTACAGGTTTCTTTTAAAAGAAACCTACTAGAATTCATTGAAGGAGTCAGCGATCACATGAAAAAGAAAGATCTTGTCAGTAAAAGAGTACGTGGATTTCCAACAAGCTGTCAACAAGCTTACCAAATGCATTTAAAAAAAGCACTGGCATGGCATAGGAGGGGAGAGTCCCCATAAGAGTTAACAATTGGTTAAAAGGAAAAAAAGGTGTTCATATTTTACAGATTAAATAAGTTGTTACCGGTGCAGTGTTATTAAGGCCTGCACTGACACAGTTGTGAATAAAAGGAAAAAAGAAATTAATAGAAACTAACAAACATTGCTGCTTTTTTCTAACTTTATTTAGAATACTTAAATCTAAAGTTGATTGTGATGAGTTGGGGAATTATTTCATGATGCTGAATGATTGGGTGATAAAATGACATGAGATTCAACTCTGGTAAATGTGAAATTATGGGGAAAATAACTCACTCTGTAAACACAATGGTGGCCTCTAAATGAGCTATTACAACTCAGGAAAGAGCTTGGAGTGATTGTGAATAGTTCTCTGAGAACATCAGTTAGTGCTCAATGGCAGTGAAAAACCCTCAAAGCAAATAGGATGTTAGGAATTATGAGATGTTGAGAACAAAACAGAAAAACATCGTCATTCCACTCATTATGTGGGTCCCCATCTTGAACACTGCATGGAGTCTGGACACCATATCAAAAAGGATATGAAGAATTTTTTTAAAAAAATATAGTGGAGGGTTACAAGGATGATCACAGGCATGAAATGCTTTTCAGACAAAGAAAGATTAGACAAAGATTCTTCAGCTTGGAAAATAGATGACTGAGGAAGGAATATGACAAATCTATAAAATCATGAAAGGTGTAGAGAAGATGAATAGGGAATGGTTTTTTTGCTTTTTTCATAATAGAGAAGCTAAGGGGCATCAAGTTTAAATTATCAGGCAGGAGATCTCTGCTGAAAGAGAGGCAGTACTATTTTATATACTTCCCAATTATATTGTGGAACTCATTGCCACAGAATACTATCAAGGAGAAAGGTATAAATGCATTCAAAAAAACCATTTGACAATGCTAAGGTGGGATAGGTGCATTGAACTATTGTACATGCTTGTCCAGTTATAAACTCTGGCTCGGGGGGCTCCAGAGTTACTGGTTGCCAAAACCAGGGAAGAATCACTCTGTAACCACTCTGTTCTCATACTGTTCCCCTAAGCAATCTGCCAGTTGTCAGAAACAGGACCCTGGGACCTTGATCTGTCCATCATGGCTCTTCTTATGAATATGACCTTATTATATGAATATTTTAGAGGTGAATACAAAAACATGTTTTTTTCTGAAGTTTGTCACAGGTGATCAGAAAGTTGGTGTATTGGCCTTCCTTTTTCTGTCAGCTGATAATGAAGTAGGCAGTGTAATGATGTTTGAATATATGAAATGTGTTTCAGGACTGTGTTAAGTGGAGTACTTTTTTTTTCGGCATGATTTTAGTAGTGTACAGAAATGTTACGCTTCAAAGGTTTAGGAAGACAGCATTTCGTGTTCTCTCATCTTTCTTAATTTCAACCTCATGTGCAAAGTCCAACTTGCTGTCTTTATTTTGCTTTCTCAGGTAGCAGCTTCGGTTTTGGACACAATTGTTTGTAAATGTCTTTTCAGATATGAAAATAAGAGCAGTTTGGAAATCAGGAAGGGTCGCCCATTGTTTTATTATGTCAGCATCTCTGACAAAACATAAATCTCAACATTTTTTCCTACACAGGGAGACTGAGATGCATATTGCATTATTGTTACTGTAAAGTATTGTAGTTCTTTTAATGTTCAACATATACTACTGGACTTGAAAATTTAAATGAAGAGCCTCATATTCAGGGAGAAGCCGTTCAATTATTTCCTTTAAATTTCTCATTTTGTGCTCCATTGAAGGTTATGTTATGAATATAAAGAAGACTGCAATTTTTTTATCCAGATGAAGTCTTTGTATTTCTCTAGTTTTACTGGCATAATCAGTGATTGATCTTTGCTGTTCTTTAGCTGTTGAGGACAAATAGAGGGTGCTTCTGAATTAAATGCATCTTTAACGGCTTCTGGGAAGGCCTGAGATGGAAGTTTAAATAATTATGAACATGCTTTATTGACGATGGCACTGAAAGGTCGCACTTTGCAGAATCTTCTAACTTATCAATGCTTTGCTCTTTCACTTCAATAGGTAAAACTTCATTCAGTAGTTCTCTTGATCTATTAGACAGCCAAGAATATTTTTGTTTCAGAAACAATGATCTCATCTCTACTGCATGTCCCTTTGGCTATTTTGTTACCTAAGTCAGGTCAATACTTGTTTTGTAAAATTCCACCAGTTTTAGGTGTGTTAAGTTAGTTGTGGTAATCACCAAATGCTAATTAGCTGCTTGTAGTATTGGTCAGCAGTTTTCATTTTCTACAATTCTGAGCGAAAAATTATAAATCAGGATATTCAAAATTGTGAAGACTGTAACATAAGTGAGTTAGTGAGCTTTTTGTAGAACCACATAACAGAAGACTTTATCTTGCAAAGCAAATGAGCAGTTTTCTCTCTCCACCAGCTGCTCACGATTCTCACAATATTTTTGAGTCTTTTCAGTTTCAGTTCCATTTATTTGCCATGTTCTTTCCTCCAGTCACAAGTGACACCTGTTTCACTCATTTGCAGGCTCTAGGCTCATAATTTTTATTCTGTTTATTAACGGGAATAAGAAAAATATTAGTGGGGGGGTTTCCCTTTAAAAATTTAACATTCAGTCTTAAACTTAAAAACTTCCAATGTACAAAATAAAAGACCCCTAGAGCCCAGTCAGGTGTTCTACATCTTGGGTTGGTAATGGCTAAGAACTGAAAATTGAGTCAATGTCGATGTGGTAGCGTGAATGTCAGCAAGATTAGATTTCAAGTATGGTTTAATCTTACCCTATATATTGATAGTAACTGCAAAATACTAACAAGCATGCTGCTGACGTATTCTATATACTGGTACTACTGTATTAGGTGATAGCTCACGTGAGGCAGAACTCATACAGAAAAATTAATTCACTGTTTGAAATCCTTAAGAATGTCGTAATGTATGTAGAGTGCTTAACTCGGAGAATTCACCATAACTGCATACATTCATAAACCTTAAGGTATAGTTGTGCATTGGAAAAATAAATCTGAGAAAATGAAAATTGAACTTTAAACAGTACTTTTAAATGGTAAATTATCAGCAGAATTTAGATTGGTTTGACATTCCTAGCTACAGATTATTGGAAGATTGTTATTGCATGTGAATAACAATGTTGAATCAAATTGTTAAATTAAACTAATTCAAGTTCAGCATTTTACAGAATTTATTCCATTTGTGTTTAAATAAAGGATCAGAAATAAGTGTTCATGAGTAGGTCCAGAAGAGAAGGCGGCTAATAAATATAAATTATTTTATGCGGACTCAGTGTGTCTAGCACTAAATGGTATTCTACGTTGATTTGTCAATAAAGTAAGGTTGTGCACAGGAGTGACCTTTATGTGCATACTTTAGTGAAAGCTTGATCTAATGAATTACTACTGTTTGAAGATAAATTAAGTTTCCAAATGGGATTAATTTGGGGAAGAGAATGAAGAGTTAGTTTTTTATGATCTTGGTGGATATTTTTAACTTTTTAAAATTAATGTATTTGCAGAAGTATGAACTAGTTATATGTTCTAGTACATATGATTACTAAGTGCTAGTATTTCCTAAATACTAAACAAAAATTTAGTATATAAATACTAAAACACACAGCTAAGTTATGTTTTTGTCTGAAATACAAATTCACAATGTTTTTTCTTAATTACAGTATCATAAGTATTCAGTTCATGTGCAAAAGTCAGTTACATCTTGCCAAGTACTATCTGAGATTTAGTGTTGTCTGACTTTTTACCTAAGCTGTGTTAAATTTTAAGTTATCAATACTGCTACTTCAGAAGCAGCAACATGATCTGACTGTAGCCCCAGTATGGTACCTGTTGCACTTACATATGCTAAACTCTTTTCAACAGAATGTATTTTTTACCATGTTTTCTGTTTTCTCACAAAGTGTGAGAGAAGGTGAGTACATTTCCTGGTGTAGAAAGTGCAAGCTGAGGCACATGAGTTGTTACGTCATTTTGGAGCAGGGAACAAGGTCTTCGATGACAGATGTGGAAAAGAGACATGACCATTCTTCCAGTTAGGAATTCCTTTTGTTCAAGTAGCCTCACTGACATCATTAAAAAAATATTAGGTAGGACTTGCATTATGAAAAGTCTGGAGATTCACGCTGAATTAATTTTTCCTAAAGTAATGGTAATTAAGAACGTATAACCCATGTATGAGAGAAAAACTGACATGTTCCAAATAGCCATTCCTCCTGTCTCAACGTAAGGCTCATATCCTGCCCTGCTTTTCGTTGCTGTTGCGGAGTGTAAGACAATGCAGGGTAGTTCCTAGCAGCTGTACAGTTAGCCTGTGCAGGTCGTGGGGTGTGGAGTACAGTAGGACGGGGAGATGTGCCTGTTCGGTTCTCCCTTTTCTATGTATTCATATGGTAGAAAGGGAAGAATGAGCAGACAGGATGTTTCTTTCTGTCATCACAGTGTTTACACCAGCACCGTTCTTTTGCTTTGAGCCAGGCTTGCTAAACCAAGTATAGACCTGTTTTATAGAACTCCTGTTTTTATTGAACAAAAACTGCTACTTTACTCTCTAGAGTAAGGACAAAACTTGGAATTAGATTATGTTTTACTGAATATCAAAGCTGGTTGTTGATCTGTTCCTGTAGCAAAGTAGCTAAGCATTGAGCAAGGTGCAGGACTCTTAATGAAGCCATTATTTAGACCCAATTTGGATGTCTATATTTTATTAGGTCTATCCTATTAAATTTGTAATAGACGAATTTACCATACTGGTTCATACATGGCTTATTGGGTATTTATGTTGAGGTGGCTGTGATGAAACTCTCTAGGATTTTTTTCATATTATGTAAGACTTTTATTGTTGCTTCAGGCATATCAGAGGTGACAAATTACTTGGACCCCCCCCCACCCCCCCCAATTTTTCTTTTATGGACTTTCTTTTTTGCCAGTAAATTTCTGTAAACAACTGATATTTCAAGGCTTTAGCACACTTTTTATCCCTTTTTTTGATTTAAATCTCCCTTGGATTACTGTTCTAAACTGTGGTATATTTTTATGTTTCAAAGTTACGTTGCACAGATACTAGCTTTTATTTTTATTTAGTACTGGGTACACATTAGTCCTTATAACATGTATCCAAATAGTTGTTAAAGGGTGAAAGTTTTTTCTATCAATTTGGTGGGTAACTTTATAACTACAGATGTTCTTTTAAAAAATTTTATTGATGCATAAAAGTGCGTGTTGTCTGTAATTGCAGGTTGATGCAACTGAGAGTGAACCAAAGAGCTTTATCTTTATGAGTGAAGATGCATTAACAAATCCTGACAAGCTGTTGGTCCTAATTCACGGTAATGGAGTTGTCAGAGCTGGTCAGTGGGCTAGGAGACTTATAATTAACGAAGATCTGGACAGTGGCACGCAGATACCATATATAAAGAGAGCTATTGAGGTAAGTGAAAGTGTATGTATTTATGGTTGTGTGTGCATATGTATGTGTATGTGTGTACCTGTGTATGAAGAGCTCTAAATCTGTGACGTTTTAATTTGTTAGACAGTATTCAGTATTTCCCTATATGATCATTTCATATATGATGGGAATACTTGCTTGGTTTTTTTTCAGAACTTTTTTCTAATGGAACAAAGTTTCTCTCTTACAGTAAAAAAAATTTCAGTTGTAAGTCATGTTGTGGCGGCACTGCCATGTAGTTTAATATGGCAGCTAACGTGACAAGAGCCCTTAGCAGGCGATGAGATGCAATAGAAAGTACTACAGAAATTTGTTATTATTTGAAGTGTTTTCTTTTACATTTCATTAAATTTGTACGTATTCTCACTCAACGTCTGTTGTAATCTCATGATAACATGAGCTTTCATAATAACAGCAGGCTTTTTTGCTAGGCTTGTGCTGAATTTATTAGAGGCACAGTCTTTTTCAGTTTTGCGCTGAATACTGATTCATTCTGATTCACCTATCAATACTTGACAGTAAAAAACATTTACATTTTATGGACATTTATTTTGTTACATTTACATCTATGTGAGAGACAATGCACCATTTGTATAATGTTTTTAACATTGGAACTTTGTAGGTGTAATTCATCTCTTGCATCCTGCTACATAAATGAAATGTCCTGTGGTAAACATTAGAAAAGCCTATTTAAGAGTCACTCTTCCTATTATGGTTACCAAGTTAAGCTAATGTTCTACTCTAAATATCAGTGTTGCCACTGCAAAACTCTTCTGCATTTTGCTAAATGAAGTTGAATTTTTTGCAGCTGGCTTAGTGTTCCATATAGAAAATGGTTCTCTTCAAACATGTTTTCTTTTTTTTAATAAAGCAAAGAAAGAAAACATATTAAAACATTGGACCATTAAGTTATTTTTGTTTTGTATAATCCACTAACAAAGCACCAGACTACACTTTGTGTGAAAAAGAAACCTAGTCTTGTGAAAGCGATGCTTGCCTTCTTTTAAGATAAAGTTTTTGTTCATTTTAAATCAAGACTCAGAGGCAGAACAAAAAATACTTTAGGATTATTGCATGTAATATAGGTGTTTGGTAGGTCCAATGTAGGAGGTTAATTTCTAGAGTGCAAGTTCCAAAACCTTTCCCAAGAAACCCAAAGAGCTGTAGCTACTTAAATTTTCGTTGCAATGCTTACATGCCTGCATTTTTGTTCTTTCCTAGAGATGCTGCTGTCTTGACTAACATGAGAGGCTGAGCATTTAAAACTAGGATACTATCCCTAAATTAACAGATAATCTTTAAGAGAGTATTTCTAGTAGAGAAGAGTTATAGTTCCTTTTCCTGTTTTGTTATTTTTATTTATTTTATGCAATGATTGTGCCAGTGTGACAGAGATCAGACCTCTGTTCCCTCAAATGGTTATTATCCTTAAAAACAGATTATGTATTTCTGTGTTTTGAATGCTTCTTTAAAAAACAGAGGAAAAAAGCCCAAAGAGTTTGATGAGAAAATGTCTTAAAAAAAAATGTAATCATTCAATCACATTGGGACACCAGACTGTCGTGGTTTAACCCCAGCCGGCAACTCAGCCCCCCCCAGCCGCTTGCCCACTCCCCCCAGTGGGGTGGGGGAGAGAATCGGAAGGGTAAAAGTGAGAAAACTCGTGGGCTGAGATAAAGGCAGTTTAATAGGGAAAGCAAAAGCTGCGCACACAAGCAAAGCAAAGCAAGGAATTCCTTCACTGCTTCCCACGGGCAGGCAGGTGTTCAGTCATCTCCAGGAAAGCAGGGCTCCAGCACGCCTAACGGTGACTTGGAGTGATGGTGTTTGTCTTCCCAAATGTCCCCCCTTCCTTCTTCTTCTCCAGCTTTATACGCTGAGCATGACGCCATGTGGTGTGGGATGTCCCTTTGGGCAGCTGGGGTCAGCTGTCCCAGCCATGTCCCCTCCCAGCTCCTTGTGCCCCCCCAGCCCCCTCGCTGGTGGGGTGGGTGAGGAGCAGAACAGGCCTTGACTGTGTGTCAGCACTGCTCAGCAGGAACGGCAACAGCCCTGCGTTATCAACACTGTTTCCAGCACAAACCCAAAACATAGCCCCATACTAGCTACTGTGAAGATTAACTCTACCCCAGCTGAAATCAGGATACAGACTTTGTGCTCTTATCTTTTTACTTCCTTCTTAGCATGGTTTTTAAATTCATAGTTCTCTTTAGTCGACTAATTCCAGCTACTGTAAAAGCCACTCTCCCTTTTTGTGCATCTTAGAATTCTGGTAAATGTACTGCATGTTTAGAACACATACTATTTGCAATTTTCTTTTTCATGCAAAATGAAGATTAGATCACATTCAATTGTATTATATTAAATGTATTGCTATTTTTTGTATCCTGTAATCACTGTAGTGGGAATTGGATGTATATCTGGTTAGATAAGGCAATATTTTATGGAAGTCGAACCCCACTGAAGGTATTTGGAATCATTATGTTATGACTAAAAAGAGAATACAGATAGTTACGTGCTGATATCATGTCTACTTCATGTGCAGATCGTATAAATTACTCTTCCAAATACAGGAAATTATGGTAGAGTGAGTATAAGGACTCCCGTTTTCGTGAATAATAATAAAAATTGCATCCTCTTCTGGGTTTTCTGGTGTTCAGTCCTCTAGTTGATTTAGGCACTTCTGTCTCTTATGAAATGAAAATAACTGGCCTGGACAGTAAATGGCCTGAATGAAAATTGTGATAACTCCTCATGCAACGTTGCCAGTTTAAATTAAGGAATTATTTTCCTTGATCTTCCAGTGTTTCTTCTAAGAAGAGGTCTGATCCTGGAATGAAACCAGCAGACCTTATCAAAGCATAAGATTACAGTGCTGATGACAGGAGAACATGGATTTTTTTTCTAATAAACTGTGTGAATTTGAAGTGTATAATAGTATCTAAGATTTGAAAATTCCACTGATCTGTTGTGAGTGTGAAACATATGCAGGTAGCTTAAAACATTTGTTGGAAACTACGTTTTCATTTTTTTTTAAAATTAAAATTGCAAAAGTAGTGCTGAAATGTCTGTTTTGCAGAAACTAGTTCAGAAATATCACCTCTGCTTTCCTTAAAACAAAACCAAGCAGACAAACAAAGAACCCTTTAGGTAGGTCAAACCCGTATCTTTTTCTCTACTGCTTTTCTCTGTGGAGAGTGATGAGACTACCACAAGCAATTCTCAGTTCATTTCTTGGAAAAACTGAAAACAGGGAAGGAGAAGCTGGAGTTATCAGTGAGCAGTGGATTGAGCAGGATGAACTGATACTGCCCTCCTAACCAGGAAGTTAAGGGAAGAAAAGAAACGATTTCTCTCTGGTACAACACTTCCAAGAAAAAAAAACTTTCCTCTTAAAGCATGTATGGAATAAGGGAGCAATGAAAAGGCTTAAGATTTATGATGCTTCTAGTGGCTTGGGGCTGATACACATTGGAAAGAAAAGATCCAAGGAGAAATATCCTGGTGGGAATTTGAGTAGCTAGAAATGTGTTTTTTCTTTTCATCTGGGTGGTTCCTGTAGGTGATACTTCTCTGTCCATCTTTTACGTAAAATTCTGTTGTGTAGATTCAATCTTTTGTGTAATAGGTGTTGGGAGTAGTTTACCAGGTTTTATGTAAAGAGGTAAGATTAATGCATTAATTCAGAAGTTCAAGCTTGATTGTGTAAAAGAGATTTTGAAATGTGAATGAAGAAGAGAACAAACAAGCAACAAGATAGAGAACAGACTGTAGGAAAAGGAGAAGGGAGAAAAGTGTATAGAATGTGAGGGACAGATATGTGTAAATACATTAAAACACGGTAGGAAAAGATCTACTTTAGAAAACAAGTATAAAAAAGGCAAATGTGATAATATAAAGCAATAAGGTAGTAAGAAAGGCTTAATTAAAATTATAAAAAATACATACTATAAAGATATTTAAAACAAAAAAGATGGCAATTTCCTATAAATACTGTACAAAATAAATATTGCATAGGTTTGGTTTTTTGTTAAAACAACTTTTCTACTGAAACTTTCTGCAGTGGGAAATACTGAGTTTTGACAGAAGCAATCATTTGACGTGTGAGAGACTGAAGTTCAAGTCCCTCCTCTGGGAATGAAGGACTATTCCCCTTTTAATGATAATACGGCACTGAAGCTATTCCATTTTTTAATAAATAAATAAATGTAAATTATATAAATAAATAAATAAATGTAAATTAGAAGAGGAATTTTAAACTGTCTCTTCTACATTTTACGTAAATGTCTCCTTCACTGTCCATAGAGTCAGGCTCTTCTCAGATCAGTTATTATTTAGTCATATGTATAATGACTGAAGCAGGACCAGGAGGGGATGATGAGAGACAGAAGTAAATTCTTTAATTCAGTGATGAGAGCATTTACTTGGTGTGCCAAGAATTAAGGATTTACATTCCTGGTTTCATTTAGGTAGTTCAGGGGCTCCCATATTCACTATGAGGACCTCGATCACCAGGCTCTTTATGAGGAGGTATGCTTCTCTGGTTCATTGTTGAGTGATAATAACATGGATGGCAATCTAAAGATTTGTTTAGGAGATGTGCGAGTGATACCAGGGAAACGGGAGCTCAGCTTACCTAAGTTTGGACAGTAGCAGAATTTTGGAGTCCTCTGATAAGTACTCTGATACCTTTCCTCTAGGGAATAAAGAGGACATCAGCTTACTGCACGAGTACAAAGAAACTGTTGGCTGCTTTGGAAATTCAGTACATTTGCTAAGATAGCTGTGGTCCCAAGGATGCTAATAAAATTCAACTACAGCAACTGTCAGTTATTTGATTTAAAAAAATATATATATTATTTTTTAAAAAAACATCCAGGAATTGTTGCCTGGTTTCAAACTCAGCACACTTTAAGATGGCCTAGATATTTTTATTATTATTTAAAGGAGAATTAGTACTTGACATAGGGGTAATAACACCAGAAAAATAGCTTCTTCAGAGAACCTGGATGAGTTTTTCAGAAGAAATGCAGCAGCACCCAAAAATCTGACTTTCCATGAACAAATGAAAAAAAGGTTTGCATGAGATAGGCATCAACTGTGGAAATCTTTCTTTAATGGCTGATAAAACATGATTTTCACCTTCAGTTTTCTCTTGTGTTTATCCTACTCTTCTCACTGCATTTTCTTAATGATTTCTGTTCTTAAGAATATTTTTGGTCAGAATATTGGATTTATTCACTCATATTAATCTAATTCATTTGTGTAAAACTGTCAGGTTGGTAATACTTACTGAGAACTGCTGAGGGTGGTTACTTTCTTCAGCATGCAGTAAGTTGTCATTAGTTTTTTAACTCAGTTGAATGGAACAACAAAATCATTCAGTGTAACAGTAATAAATTTACCGACCGTAACTTTTATGTGATTTAGTAACCTTACTGATTAGTAACTGGGATGGTAACACATGTTGGTCTCTCTGTTTTGTAGAAGTCAGCCAGCTTCAAAAGTGGATATTTACACATTGTTGTCAAGAAATTATGCTTTGTTTAAACTACACTAAGAAGAATTCTTGCTAAAAAACTTCTGTATCTCACTTTTAAGCACAGAATATCTTGTTAGACAATGCCCACTCTGTTCTAGTGGTCATATTTTAAGAACCGAAGATTTAAAATTTTGTCTTATAGTTTATACATGCTTATCATAATTTCAGTAAGACGGGCAAGTGACACTTTCTGGAAAAAAAAACCAGAGCTGACGTTTCACTGCAATTACAGTTCTTCCACAGAATACTAATATTTATGTACCTTTTATGTCTTCTAAGTATATTGTTGCTGAAAGATGTTAAAATACTTCATTTATTTATTAATAGTCAGTTACAGTGCCAGAGTAATCATAATCTTATTTGGGCATTCTAGTATTTTACTGGAAGTAAAATTTCACTAAAATGGACAATAATGTGCTATATTATTTTATTTCAAATATTAATTTTCTGACTCTGGTGTATGTATTTGCTTTTATTCATTCTGTTAGACCATAGAAGTAGCATTGCCTATAAAGTACTTCTTAGTAGAGAAAACTTGTATTTACAACTCCTGCTTTTGTGGGGATAATATTAAGAACACTTAAGTTACACAGCAGTTGTGCGGGAGTGTTGATCTGCTTGAGGGTAGGAAGGCTCTGCAGAGGGACCTGGACAGGCTGGATCGATGGGCCGAGGCCAATTGTATGGGGTTCAACAAGGCCAAGTGCTGGGTCCTGCACTTGGGTCACAACAACCCCATGCAACGCTACAGGCTTGGGGAAGAGTGGCTGGAAAGCTGCCTGGCGGAAAAGGACCTGGGGGTGTTGGTTGACAGCCGGCTGAATATGAGCCAGCGGTGTGCCCAGGTGGCCAAGAAAGCCAATGGCATCCTGGCTTGTATGAGGAATAGTGTGGCCAGCAGGACTAGGGCAGTGATTGTGCCCCTGTACTCGGCACTGGTGAGGCCGCACCTCGAATGCTGTGTTCAGTGTTGGGCCCCTCACTCCAAGAGAGACATGGAGGGGCTGGAGCGTGTCCAGAGAAGGGCAACGGAGCTGGGGAAGGGTCTGGAGCACAAGGCTGATGGGGAGCGGCTGAGGGACCTGGGGTTGTTCAGCCTGGAGAAAAGGAGGCTCAGGGGAGACCTCATCGCTCTCTACAACTGCCTGAAAGGAGGGTGTAGAGAGGTGGGGTCGGTCTCTTCTCCCAGGTAACAAGTCATAGGACGAGAGGAAATGGCCTGAAGTTGCACCAGGGGAGGTTTAGACTGGATATTAGGAAATTTTACTTCACTGAAAGGGTTGTCAAGCATTGGCACAGGCTGCCCAGGGAAGTGGTGGAGTCCCCATCCCTGGAGGTATTTAAAAGCCATGTAGACGTGGTGCTTGGGGACATGGCTTAGTGGTGGACTTGGCAGTGCTAGGTTAACAGTTGGACTTCGTGACCTTAAGGGTCTTTTCCAACCTAAATTATTCTATGATTCTATCTCTCAAATACTAATTTGAAATACTGATCACCAAGCAGATAGAAGGAAAAGTTGCATAGTTAGTTGAAAGCAATATTAATTGATCACAAAATACATAGTAACCCATAATAAGCTGTATAGGATTTAATAATTATTAAGTCAGAAATTCAAGAAAAGGTTAAAAGCTTAGACTAATATTGAACTGACAGGGTATGTAAGCCCACACCAGCCCCCATGCCAGCAAAGGAAAACAATGAGATGACAGCTCTACTGTTTGGAGAGAGGTTGCTAACGACAGCTTATTCCTTTATGATTTCAACTCTTGACAGAAGACAGGTCTGCTTGTTGCATCATGGCAGATGTATTGTTACCTTCTGGCCCTGTCATGACTGAACTGGAAAAAACCCCACTTGCAGTTCTGAAAATCCAATTACCCTTTGGAATTCAGTGCATCCTTTCCAAGATATATGTTACCATTGTTGTATTAATTGTGTGTATTACATTCTTAGAGTTTTCTGTGTTACATTAATTTGATAATGTAGAGATACTTACAGATTGCTTTGTCTTCCTTTATTCTGCTGGCTGTCATGTTTTAGAACCCTGTAGCACCTTGTGTTAGTTTACTCTTACTTTGTCACTGACCTAAGAAAATCACTGTTCAAGATATTGGATAAATGTGGCTTGAAAATACTCTCCCCCCCCCCCCCCCCCCCCCAACCATTTGAGCATTCTTTTCACTGGCTAAGTATGGGGTTAAGAACACACACTGAATATTTAAAATTATCATGATCATTTTAGAAACAAAGTTTAATATGAGTATAAATGGCCTTTTTATCATATGCATATTAGGATTCTTACCCCCCCTCACCCCCCCCACCCCCCTTCAACTTGTTGGATACCTAACAGTGACTCTGGAGACTTAGAAAAGAGTAAGAGGGGGTGTGGATATTTGAAAGTATGTCAAAAGCCTTGGGGTTTGGGTATGATCGGAATTTCAATAGAGGTTGAGATGAGTTTAAATGCATAGAAGGCGAACATAAAAATCTTGTTTAATTTCTGTCATGTTGTTCTTTTTTTAGTCACTCTGATGTCTTTTTCAAATCTGCTTTTCTCTCAAGCTTTGTGGTACTATATCCAAGATCTGTTTTTTTTCCTCTTTGTATTTCGTTTTAACTGCTGATCCCTCTTCTGTGGTGCTTCTGCCTTTAATATCAGCTGAAGCGGTCTGAATTGCTGAATCAAAGCCGTTTTGGGAGAGAGACAGTGTTTAAGATTGTGCAGGGTGAGATTCTCTGGGTAGAAGGTAACACTTCCTGCAGTTATAATCAATGCACTTGACACTTTCAAAGGCAGGAGAAGCCATGGCTTGCTCAGGGGTTAAACTTTTTAAATAACTTCCCTTGGGAAAAATGCCATCAATAAAATGGAATAATTAGTTGAAGATTCTTGAGTAGCCTAGCTTTGAAAAGAAAAGATTAGAGATAGGTCAGGTATGCACTTCTATTGTATTTCCCCTCCCTTTTGTTTTTTAAACTGTGAGCTTTTGTTTAAATGTGTGCAGTATTACAAAATCAGTCTGCTTCAAAAATAATGTCATCCTCTTAAGCCAATACATTAATTTTGTAGTGTGTTATTGCCTGTGTAGTCTTAATAATTGTGAGAATGGAGATTAAATTCTACATAAAAATATAACTTTAGATTTGCTAACTTTATCTTTTCCTACCCACACACCTATTCTGCAAATAGTCATTTTAGCTAACAGAAAACATTTGCAACTTACTAAATAAGCTTAGAACATATAACATACATTAAATGTTTTTTAAAATTAGATCTAAACAGCATTAAATGAACATCCAGTGCATAGGGTCATTGATTTCTATAGTGTTGAACAGTTTTACTGTGAAGTTAAATTCATGTCACTTTGCATTAATTATGTTTCACAATTTCAGGTTTTATGGGAAATTTATTGTTTTTCTGACCTTTTTGTATCATGATTTTTGTTAAAGCAGCTATTTTGAACTACAAAACATGACTAAGAATGGTACTTTCAATACACAATGTAGTATACACATATCATACAAAATATTGATAAGTAATGCATGAATGGCTTTGGAATAAAAGACGCTTGTTAATTATTTACTTATTTGTACTTTTCATTTTTCTTTAAAGGAAAGTAAAATCACTGTTCTAGACAGTAACTGAACACGACTAGCAAATATGTAATCAACGTTTTTCACAAGTACAGCATTGTATTTTCTAATGGGTTGTATCGAAATGAGATCTGTACCACCTGAATAGATGAGTTTATTTGGTAGGGAATATTCTGCATGCAGAGTTTTAACAAAACTTTTATCAAGAAGGTATTGACTAGTCTCAGTTCAGCAACATCCTACTATTCCTGTGTGGAGAAGTTTTGAGGATCTGCCTGTGGGAAGTTGGGTGTGGAACTGTGACCTTTTAATTGCTCAGAAATTGCAATGAGGCTCTTTCTGTTGTGGTACAGATCTTCAATATATTGTTTATTTTAAATTGGCAATACGCACAGCATTTGTAAGAGAACTGGGTAAATACATACTAGTATGATTGTACTTGGAAATGCAGTAGTTATTTGTGGCTTGGTTTTTACTCTATAGAGGCCACTTTTTAAGAATCCCATTTTGAAGAAAATAAAGTTGTAATCCAGTATTGTTTTGATTCAGAGAATTTGGGTTTGTGGAAGTGTCATAGGTTTGTGGTTATTTATATCTGAGAGCAGTACATAGGAGTAACTTTTTATTTCAGCTGATTTGCTATAGAGCAGTTGTATCTCACATTTCAACGTGGGATGGTCCAGTAACGTTGTGGTGGGGTAGCACCTCAGCTCACACAGCACACCAGTGCCTTTACAAGATGATACAATTTAGGATGGGAACTTTGCTGGGCTTTTTTTGTGTATAATAAACTATGCTGATAAGTATGTTTATCTGATCATGGAGTGAAGGTTTTAAAATAACTTTCATAGTTTTTTGGTAACTTCTTCTGTTGGGGTGGTCCTGTCAATGATTGTGTTAATACAGACTTTTGAGGGTGGCACCATGCTAAGTAGTATAGGTATGCACACAAACTTTTTTTTATTCCTCATGAAATGTGATTTTTAACAGGGATAATCTTAACTTATTAAAATTGCTTTCATATAGGGTGGAGTGTACTGTTAATTGTTCATTAGTTGACATATTAATGTTAAGTCATTAGCTAAATTTTGCTTTATAAAAAAAAATCAGTAGCCAACACCTTTTTTCTATTCATTCAGGAGCGTATTAATTCAGGAATGAGAAATATGCATGCATGTTTTTTACATCCTTTAAAGAACTTAACTCACTAACATTTAAAAATATTTAATGCATATTTAAAAATATTAAAATTTTCTTTCATCTTATTTATTAGATGTACAGATGGTTAAACTATCACCTAAATAATGTTAATGCATTATAATGTCTAAATTGTATTCTTTGTAATATATATCATAGAAACAGTATTACATGTGTGTCAGCATAGGTATGGTGTATGTATGTATTTAATATTACACTAAATTGCTAATACCCTGTTGATTTTTCAAATGAATCATTACTTAAAAGACTTACCAATTCAATGGGGAGATGAACATTTCTTTATTCATACCATGAAATGCATATTTGAATAAAATTATCTTTTGCTTACTGTGCATTGAGCTGGAAAATATTAACTTTAATGCATAGGAATTCAAATAAAAATTTGATATCCTTCGTCCTTAAATAGTTTAGTACTGTTCTAATAATGCACATTGCTGCTTGAGGTAATAAGGAAATAGATATGGCAAAGACTTTGTCATGCAAATTCACTCAGGATTGTAATCTTTTGAAAACACACAGATCTTTTGAACGATATATGTCACTTTTGATCAAAAACTTTAAAAAGTTTAATAATTCTGCTAGAACAAACTAAAACTGTGGGTAATTGTCCTTTTTTTCCTGAAATTAACAAATTATAACATAAAAAAATCTGAGAGTCATGTATGTAGTAGGTCATTTGCTGCTGCAGGCATTTTCTCTCCCTTCAGGATGTGCTTGTTTAGTTTCTCTCACTTTGTGCCTGTGGCACTGTATGGTGAAATTCAGACATGTTCTTCTCCCCCAAGGAATCTCTAGGGTGGCAGATTACTTATACAAAATTAATACATGGTGTTGCTTTTTTTATTATCACCCATCCCAGGCAATTCGCTTTGTGTTCCCTTTGGAGAAAAGTTGAGTTGCATAGCATAGCTTTATTAAAAAAAACTATGTTTGCTTCTACATAGAATGAAACAGTGAGAGTACCCATAATAGGGTGAAATATGTCATTAGGAAAATGGAATTATTCCATTTTCAGTGACTTCTTTGGAGAGAAAAAAAAATGGAACAGTGAGGATCCCTTGTGTTGATTAACTTTTTTTTTAAACTTATAAAATATTTGGAATTTTTAAACATGTCAAAGCATAGGTGATTTTTATATTTTTTTAATTCTGGGGTTAGGAATTTAGTTTCCTTTCATCTCAGCAACATTCTGAAGCTATTCAGTTGAACGATTATTTTTGGGGAAGTCCAGGTGTACCATCTTGCTTATTCACAACCATTTGTTATACCATATTGCAGTGCTAATCCTCTTAGGAAAGGGAGAGATTGGCGCAGATAGCTTAACCTGTTATATTGTGTGCTACACGAAGCCTCCGTCTCTATTATGCCAAAGGCAGTGAGACTTCAGATTGCTTTGGAGGGTAGAACGGATAATGAAGCTCGGGTGTAAATAATTGCTGATACATGAGGGAAAACAACTTAATCTTCATTTCTTTTTTTCCTTTTTTTTTGCAGTGATTAATTTTAATTGCTCTTTTAGCTGTGAAAAACAGAGTTGTACTTAATAGTGCCATGGTCTTAAACTGTTGCTTGCTTCTGATGAATAAGAATCCTTAAAAATGTTATAGTATTAAATATTATCATTTATTTTAATGTTTGTTTCCTAGAAGTTACTCATTGCCATTTTAAGTTTTCCTTAAGGGCATATATACTTCGCTAATAAGTAAATATTCCTTTTACTCGAAAAATCATTTGAAAAATATAGGCAGAAAACATTTACGGTGCTTCAGTGCACAGGTGATTGAGTTTGTGCTGACCCTCAGTAACTGAGCCTGTGTTTTGAATCCCAACTCTTCCTCCAGCGTTGGGAGTAATATGATTGAGTCTTCTGGAATGAGTTCCTGAATGCTGATAACATGAGGCTTTTCCATGAAATACAGAAGCTACTCATGTGGAATATGCACCTTCCACATCACGCATGGTTGAGATCAGATACAGGATTTTCAAGACTTGACAGCCCTGGTTCATGAACAGTGATATTTATACTGAATTTAGGACTGTCTTAGTGCTAACATTCAACTGATACCAGCTGATGATAAAAATAAGTGATTTTGGGATTCCATTTTAATGATATGGTGGTGTTAGTAATAACTGTTTTCATTATTTGAGAATAACAACTGATTATAATATCATTTATTAATTAATACCTCATGTTGAATCAAACATTTACTGGCTTTGATTATATAAGCAGAGTCATAAGAGTGTCATTAATTTGATCTTTTTTATTGATGTTGACACTCTTCATATTTTGTTCATTGTATTTGTATTCACCATGTTAGATCAGTGTCTTTTTGCTTTATTTTGAAATAGATCCTTTCTTAAAATAACAACATTCAGCTATCTTTGATTCAGCTTAATTCCCGCCCCCCCCCCCCCCCCCCCATATCCCATACTGTATGTTCACCTTCCCTACCTGTGGTGTCCTGTGAGGTTTTCTGTACATTTAATTTATTTTTTTAAATGTAGTTTCATGCAGGTATGAGGACAAAAGAGTAGAGGGAGTTTTAAATAAAAACCACGTGCGAGAGTCTAGCTGAACTGTTCAAATACCTCACTTCTCAGATAAAAAGAAATGCTTTAATGTTTTACTGCTGGAAATTAAGGTCTCACTTCTAGCCTTACTTGTATCAAATTTTGGGGGCGAGGTTACGTAGGATTTGACAAGAGCTCCAATATAAAATAATCTTTAAGCACCAAAGACAATGGAAATAAGTATTTGTTACTTTGTGACCAATTGTGACCAATTGCATGTTATTCATATTTTGAAAACATAATTCTTGTCTGTCTTGAATCTTTGTGTTCAAGAGGTTAATTTAGAAGAATGTACTGAACTGCAATTTTTTACCTTATTTCTACTTCCTTGTGGAGTAGTTTTATGGTGTGATCATTTTACATTTACAGCTAGGCAAATAGTTCTTTTTCAGCCATTTTTTTTCTAGTTTACATTTTTCAAATTAAAACTATTGCTTTCTGAAGTGCCTTTGTGTGTGTGTATGCAAGCCTATGCATGTGCATGTAGAGAAAGATAAATGCATCTCAATTGTCTAGTTGGTTGTAACTTTGCAATTTTATAAATGTTAACATGAGATGTGTGACATTCAAGGAAAATTGTAGTTAATCTCTTTCGTCTTTTGGGTTTGGAAGCTGTATGTGACTTTTTTCTTTTTTGGAAATGCTGATTATATTTTACAACACTGAAAAAGTACTGTTTCAGGTTATTGTTTTCTTCAAACCCAGTAATTTATGATATATTAAAAAGGGGTTGTACTGACTATTCCTCAAAGATAATAGTGTTTCAAATGTCATACAGGTTGACTTGCATTGTGATTTAACTTGATATAGCTCTTGTACTTTTTTTTTTTTACTCTGGACATCCTTATTGAAAGACTGTTAAGTAAGGAACTCATTAGGAATAGGTAATAATTCTCTAAAAACAAAAGATTCATAAGAATGACAGTTGACATAGTCTTATAAAAACTATATAGAACCTGGAGAAATATCTCTGCTGCACCATGTGCTCAGTTAAATTAAATCTGTCTACGGCTCCTATATAACAGAGTACTGGATCAGTGTCAAAAATATGAGGTATTTACTGTGGTGACATTCAGCATCTATATTTGTTGAGATACTACTTGTAAGTCTGGGCTTTTTTTAATGCAGTAAGTCCACATAAAAAAATGAAAATTTAAAGAGACAGCCATTATCAGTTTTACAAGTGTCTTGGTTTTCTTTTAATGTTCTGAGATATGGTCACAGGACATTTATGCTAATGGTGACATTGAAGTGTGCTTCCTTTTGTTTTTTTTTTATGAAGTTGCTGTTGAGACACCGCTGTAAGTGCTGGTTTTGGCAGTACATCTCTTTTTAATCCTGTTTTAAACAAACTTTGTGCTTGTAAAAGTTGTGCAGACTATCAGCCCTGGCAAGTGGATCCCTGCAAACTGGTACATGCGGGCAGCGGTGGGGAAAGCTCCCGTGCACATCCCCGCTGGCGTCCCCCAGCCTTGTTCTGCAGGGACCACCTCTAGAGATAAGGGGGGACTGTGTATTAGTCACTTTCAGTCCTTCTCCTCTGCAGTGAGCCTGCTCCCAAGGGTGAGGAGAGGTTTGTTGTTGGGTGGATGATCCCTTCTAGAAGCTGCAATGAGGCAGATTTACATACGTATTGCATAGTCATCCTTCCCCTGTATAAAGTAAGTCCAAACTAAGTAGGAGTTGAGTGATTTAGGCCTGGCTTGTAAACTTCTGCTTGTCAAGGCAGGTAAAATCTTTACAAGGCAGTCTGCTCTGTCCCAGTATCCCCTGTAGCCCCTGGGATTTACAGCATTCCAGACCTCCTCTGTGCCGTCCTACCAGAAGGGGTTTCTTTACCCTTTTTCAAACCAAACAGTGTAAATCCCTCACCTTTCTCTTCCACTTTCTCCTTCTGGAGTAAGTTCAGAAGTCTGAAGTTCAGGACAGTACTATTTAAATCTAGTCCAGCAACATGGAATCTGATATGGTTCTGATGCAGACTTTGCATCAGTCCTTGTGTGCGTTTTGGACAAGTTGTGGTGTTGTGTTGTTTAAAAATAACTCCATCTGATGTATGTTAAATGTATTTCATTTTAAAAATTAAGTTAAAAAGTAATGCTGAATATAATCAGTTTAATGACTATTCAACCGAGGTAGCGAAATAAAGCACTAAGAATTAGGAAGAATGAAATGAAATCAGATTTTGCATCTGTTTTAGAATATTCTACCGTACTATTTTGTGTGTATGCCTTTACTGACATTATTAAGTAAGTATGGTGCTCTTTCAGCTTCCTGACTAATTTTGTGTACAGTAAAAAAGTTACAAATGTGCTTTGAAAGATACGGCCTACTTTATCCTTTTCCTGGAGCAGGGAAGGTCTTTACCTTTGTAGAGTAACTAGTACAGTGTTTATCCATGTTCTGAGCTGCTAATGAAATAGTATTAATATTTTTAAATCGAATTCTGGATATTGTTATCCTGACACAAATTTGGGGGATAATGGGTAACACTTAAAGTTGGAGTCCTTCTCTTAAGCATTGTGGATAAATACTATTGTACCAATTGTGTCATACACTGACCTATTTAGGAAAACAAAAGTTCGTGGATATATTCACAAATACACAAAGAAAGAGGCTGATTCATTTCAACTCAGATATTTTGACTTAAGGATGTTTCAGTTTGCAATACTACTCACTGTTTTTCTTATGAAATGGATTATAAGAAAGCAGTAGCTTTGCAAACACTTCCCATTGTAGGCATTTTCCCAGCTGGTTTCTGAAGTGCATATACATCTTTATTGCTTGCAGTGGAACGTAATACTTCTCTGGAGAAGTAGCCTCAGTTCTGCTTTTCTTTAAAAATTATGTATGGGTTGTGTGGTGTGTGAATATCTATAAAATGAGCATTTTGGACTGAGGATGAAGTTGGAGTGTCACTATTCTTGCCAGAAAGTGTGATTGTGGACAGTTTATGGAGGTACAGTCTTTCAGACTTTTGTTTCTGGACAGTTTAATATTGGTTTAGAAGTAAACCCCCAGAGCTGATTCTGTCTTCCATTCCCTCCAGCCAGTTTCCAGACCTTTGTTTTGTGTCCTAATATTCACATCCAAATGACTGCCTACCTTCCCTCCTGCTGTCGTCTTTCCTCTCCTCTTGAATTTCTGCTGAATAGCTTTCTTCTGCCATGTATTTTTGGTACACAGGGAACACACTGGTTCAGGGACACATCCACATTTTTCATTCATGTGTCCAGACCTGAACTCGGCAAGTGCGGACCTTCATCTGCATTGCAAGGACTTGCTTTATTAGGTCTTTGTATACTGTAGCTGCTAAAATTTAAGAAGTGTCTATTGAGAGTGTGTAAATTGCAAATTTTCAAAAGTCTATAAGTTGGCCAATTTTGAGTAGAATCTTATGAGAATGGGAGGAGTAAATCCCAGCCAAATTTCAAGTCCCTGATTCAAAAAACAGGTGCACTGGAGTGTTTCATGGCAAAGTTTGCTAAATTTTCATAAAATCGGCAATCCGATGTATTTGTATTCTGACTTTCTCTTGGATATAGATGAACTGTTTACTGTGAAATTTTCAACACAGCTCAGCCTGAGGCAAACAACAGCTATAAATTATAGCTAAAGTTTAGTGAAGTTCTAAGTAAGTAGGAAGAAAGTGATTGAAATTTTATCAGCCTTAAAGATTAGCCAATTAATTGATTTCCAGTCACCCCTCACTGCAGTATTAGTGTTCCTTAATCATCAAATTGGAGACCAGCAACAAGAAATTCTTCTACCTTTAACCATAAAAATTCTGTTTGGGGTACTGTTCACTGTTCACCTGATGACTTAGACTGCAATCTTTGTTCTTACCGTTTGATTTTTGGTCAGAAGGTTATGTCCGTTTCTGAGTAACATAATGGAGCTACTATGTAAGAAGGAAAAGTTTTATGATATCTCCTGTTGACCATATTCTGGATTAAATTGATCTGTTTTGGAAATTTGTTTTGTATTCCCTTCCAGTATTTTTTTTTTTTTCACATGTGCATGTATCTTGATATTTCATAGACTCAGAGTTGCTGGAACACCCACTGGTTGAGGATAGAGACTAAGCATTAAAATATGACATCAGAAGACGTTCACTGGAGTAGCTGGATTATTGAGCATGAGTTAAGTCACTTGTCCTTCAGCTGTGCAGTACATCATACATTGTGGTTTACCATTTGGCCACACGTGAAATTATGCAGTGCTGCAGCAACTCGATTGCTGTCCAGTTCTTGGATAATCTTAGCTGGGATCATGTAAGACAAGGCGTTCAGGTTCAGTTCTGACTCACAACTCCTAGGCTTTTCCAGAATCTTATCCCGAAATAGTTCAGTGCTGACCTATCTAACCGCATTTCCCAAAAGAGGACTTCTCTATTTGAGGGGTGATTAAGCCTAAAGCTGTTACATTAAATTATTATGGTGTGCTAATGGCAAGGCAGTACGTACCTCTGGACCTCTCAAGTGTAATTATGGGATTTACAAACTCCACCAGCTATCATATGCAATGTGCTGAATGGGTACTCACAGAGAGGAACGCTGAGGACGTTCTAATAAAGATTAGTAGGAAGGCAGACAGCCTTGTGTAATATCTTGTAGCTACCTGTGATAGGAAGAGACATAAAGAATCAGATTCTGAATAAAGTTGCTTCTCCGGAGGATGTAAAAATCTGTTGCATTGCTCAAATGAAGGGCAAGTTTAAAAAGCTGGCAACAAAGAGTATAGTTTTCACCGATAAAAGAGTGCATGGATGAGCGTGGCTGCTATCCCTTGTATGTGAGGAAAGGATAGGAACCCAGTTTGTTGTGTGATAGCAATATAAAGCCAGAACAGAAAGGATGTGGTGGGGAAAAGTGATAGAACAGCAGAGCCTAGGGAAAAGTCTATAGGAGGCCAAGAAATCCTTATTTTTGAAGGAGAATTTAATTCAACCTGTCCAGATGCAGAGGGAAAACTGATGGGAGGAAACAATGCTCTGCATATCAGTGCAAGAAGAAATGAGTTAAGAAGTGTGGTCTTTGATTGACTGAGAATAATCAGCATTGAGAGCTGTGCTGCCTTCTCAGGTGGCTTTGGATGTTGCAGCCCAAGAAAGTAGAGAGAGAAGAGGGAAAATTATTGACAACATTGCTTGTTGGAAGGAGCAGGAAAAAAGACAGGGCTCTGGAGAGAGAAGAAGGGAGCTGAGAGCTGTGTCTGGTTGGCCAGGTGACATGAACAAGCCCTTCAGACCCCCGCAGACCCAGGAAGGGGTTACGTTTAGGAGCCTTTGTTGTACTTGGTACTATCTTTTATGGATGACATCCAAACTGTACATACTGCAGTGCCTATTTGAACTAGCAGAGGTCATAGTCTTTAAAGACAAAGTCTACTATTTTCAGAAGATGCCACCATGAAGACATAACCTGCTCTTCCCACTTTCAACATTTCTGAATCAAAATACTTGGACTTTTGGCAGGGCTGTTTGGGTTTTTGAAGTTTTGAATGGAAAAAAAAAACTTTAGAAATGCTGAGATTAAAAGCAAATGTTCTGTGGCTAGCCTCTGTCTTTCTGACCAGCTCTGCAAAATTATGGTGCTTGGACTGTTTTGGTCTAACAATTTTGAATCTGAAACAGAATCACTTTATTTTGAAGTACATTTTTTATTATTTTACTTGCCCTATGTTACATTTGTGGGGAGATTACAGCCAAGGCAGGAGAATTCACTGTGCTCAATGCCATGGGTGCATATAGCCCCACTTCTGAGAAGACTCTCAAAGGGCAGAAAAAAGGAATTAAACACATTTTACACGTAGTAGTAACAGGTGCAGTGAAATTAAGCCTCTTACACCAACTATGCAAAAAATCTGTGGCAAGCCTGAGAATGACACTCCTTTCTCCTGACACCCTGGCCACTGTCTCAATGTTGATATTCTTTTCACCATACCAGTTTAGTTAAATGAAAACTGTGGGTGTTGATAGGGAAACATGCTTTTTTGTTCCCTTTTTTTTTTTTTTTCATTTTCCCCTCAAGATACTGTAGTTCACCCATCTGTAGTGTTACGCAGTTTGCTCTGTCTTGTGGAAAAGAACACTGCGTACTAATGATATTTGAAAAGGTCCGTAGTTCTTTTTTATTTGTATTACTCTTATTAAAGAGTAATTATAAAACTTCAGCAGAGGCTGAAGTTTCTAGAGTCTTCTGACTGCTTTATGAAAATAAATTCTTCATTGTCCAGAATCTGAAAAACTAAAATTTTTCCAGTGAACTCCTATGGAAGATCATGTGTCACGCAATATTAATCTTATGAAGAGACAGGATCATTTAAATGTAATACTCTGCTTTTTTGTGTTTCTTACAATAAAACTGTGAAACTGCATTCTATCCCCAAAGGACAACATCATCTTTTTGTGTAGGTAACCCTGTACATCCAAGGGACACTGAAATGGGTCAGCATTGAAAGTGGAGCAATTTGTTTGCAGGTGGCTGTCTGCCATTTCAGTGAAACAGGGTAGCTCTGAAATGGTTTGAAGATTTGTAATGACCAATTTTGTGGAAGAGTGTACAGTAAGAGAAACAGTAATACTATTCAAAAGTTACCAAAGACCAGGGCTGAAGTTCTCTTTTTCTCAATATACTTATATATGAGAACTTACTGGATATAGGTTTGCTTTGGTTTGTAGCCAGTCATTTTTCATGCTTTGATTTCATCCTTTATGAGTGATCTCTTAAATATTTTTTTTTCCATTGCCTGTTTCTTAACTAAAGAAGATTTACTTTTTTCAGAGACATAATATCTTATACTTGAGAAATCTGCTTTTACAGGGAAATGAATAGACTATGGCGATGTTATATATTTGAGCAAACTGAACGTCAGCTGTAAAAAATTAACTGTGCAACAGAGGAGTCCAGTCCTGCTTTCTTTCATATCCAGCTACAGACTATTCACTTTATGCAATAGGAAGGTACTCATTTATAATGCTTACTTTTGCATTGCTGTTTGACCTGTATCACTTTTAAGTTATTCCTTGACATTTCCTAGTACTAGTTTGTGAATGCTAAGTATTAATAATAACTAATCTAACAGTTCTGAGTAACATTTACAGCATTCAAAGATTATGATTTATTTTTTTCCTTAGGCTCAAAGAATTTGTCATTTACAGCAACATTGTTGAAAAATACTTTTTCTTGTAAGTAGTTTGGAAATAGTCTTTCAGAAAGGAGTTTACTAAAAAAAAAAAAGGAAAATATTAGTAAGATAGTATGATTAGGGCAAAACAAAACCTAAACAAATAAATGAATAGACTTGAGAGCTATTTTGTCGCTTTGTTTTTGAAAGATAGCAGCTTAACCTTTTATATTTGTTAGTAGCAAGAAAATGAAGCATACTGACCTAATTTCTTCTCTATGCGAGATTCATTGTAATCCAAGTGGATCTTTCCCTCTTTTTGTTTTAACTATGTCTTTAAATCGTGAATGGTTATAGACCATAGGGGTCCACAGGTGGTACTTGTATATATTCTTGTGAATATGTGGTACACAGAATATGTGCAATATAAGCTTTATTTTTATTTCCACCACTTCAGGGTTTTGTTTTAATTCTTGAACTTGGTTCCTCCTCTGTCACCCATAACAGATGAAAAGACAACTTCAAACAACTTTATTTGTATATAAAACTTAGCATAGTGTATATGTGGTGGATGCTAATCCAAAATATTTCTACTGGCTTTCCATTTTTTATTACAAGTTATGAGGAAATTTTTTTGACCTGCAAAGTCCATAACCCTGACTTATGGGGGTATGCAAACCTCTGCTTTCCGTACATTTCTTGAAAGACTGGGAGAATATTCCTTCCTGAAAAAAACATCTGACCATGCAACGAAGCAGAAATCTCTACCTTTCAAATCTTGTGAAGATACTGCTTTTACAGCACAACTTGTGCCATGCACTCAGACCTTTAAAGCTTTATTTGCCACTGCACAGGCAGGAAAGGAATATGCAGTAAAATCTTACAAAGATTAACAAATCTGCAGCAACTGAACTGCTCTGGTTTTTGCTCACATGTTCTTCTAGTCAGAATTTGATAGTTTTGTGAGTTTGTGTCAGTGTACTATTTAGAGAAGAAAAGGATTTGTCTTTCACCTATTTGAATGGTATGCTGTTTGTTCTGAATTTTAGGTTAAGAGGTTAAGAAATCCAGTTTTAGTTTCTGTGAGAAATGTTCCCACAAAATGTTCACACTCTAGCATTTAATGTCTCTTATGTGTTTAGTTTATGAACATTTTTACTTAATACAACTTCTGAATTAAGAAAAAACCTGCTTGCGTACCATGAGCTTCAGTGCCCTTTTCTTAATGCAAAAGAGAGGTTGAAGGATAAAAATCATCGCAAATTAGGAACAGTGTTGAAGAAAACCTATAAGTATAGTTATGGAAATAAGCCATTATTCACAACTATATACTGTATGCATTTTTTCAAGGAGATGTGGATCTCAGGACACGGTTCTTTGAGGTGAAAGTGCAATTCTTTTAGATTTTATCTTGTTTGTGCATGGGGACATGCTGATAAATTGGTCAGTAGTTTTCCCAAGTGGCACTGACCTGCGTGGTCCTCCCTCCCTTTCTTCTAAGTGAAGGGCTGGAGTTCCACTTTCATGTCCCAATATTCTTCTGCACATACAATTCCAGTGTAGCCAACTCCTGACAAACTGTGTTGCCAGACAGTATTCAGTTTCTCCTGTCTCTTCACAAGTATCTCCTCATTATTTTTAGGTGCTGGTCTTCTAGGTCTGTAGGTAATTAAACTTTTGAAGTCAGTTTGTACTCAGTTTCTTATTTATTCTTAAACTATATGCCTGTACTAACCATGGGGTTCATGCTATCACTTGTACCACCCGTGACCCTCTATCCTTTTGTACGTATGTGCATTTTAGTAAAAGTTACGAATCCTTTCTTGGAGCTAAAATGTAGAAGCAAAGTAAGTTAAGCAATTTATTTAACGCTGAAGAAGTATCAAAGTCAAAAGTAGATTTCAAATCATTTTGCTCTGTTTAGGTTACCTAAACCCAGCTCCCCATCTAAAAGCTAGTATCTTGCATATTTTTATCTTGTTTGCAAAACTTAATTGTTTTTAACTTGCCTGCTGTACAAAGGTGAAGACTGTCAACCTACATGATAGACAGGGCTGCTTTAGCTGTGGTTTTGTCAGAAACTTATTCTCTGGATATTAGTTTATCTCCTCAAAAAGCTTCTGTCTCATCTTGCTGTGGATGTACAGGTTAATAGATACTCTAATCTAATCATATTAATTATTCTGTGCAACCAAATTATGAATCTCTTAATTTATAATGTTCTACAACTGTTCCTCTGACTTGTAATTGCCTTTTAGAGTTTTTTAAAAACCCGGGCTGTTCACATTGAAAGGGCATTGCCCACAAGGTCAAACGCGGACGTTCAGTTTTGCTTGGAAATAAGCTTTACTAAACTTCAGTGTTGAACTGAAAAATGATGTCTTTGTGTGGGATTAACCTTCCCTCGCGGAGCTGTCACTGTCGCTGTAGCCTGGGACTGCTCGGTGCCGTGGTGCTCTCCTGATCTTTCCCTTGAGGAGGGTAGGTTGAGTTGTTCTCCTGTTGATCATTTTGTGTTTGGAGGCCTTTCCCACTCCCCTCAATTTTGTTGTGCTGCTGAATGGGACTATGGTAATGCTTGGGCTTTGTGGCTCTCTCATTGTCTTTCTGACTAACGGATAGAAATGTCAGGCATAGAGAACCAGCCCCAAACTGTGACCCCTGTAACATTCCCCTTCAGCTGATTGACGTCCAGGCAGCTGCTGGGAGAAGCCCCCACCATTCAGAGGTTGGTGTACTTGCTGAGTGAGTCCCCCGATGTCAATCCTGTTAGCCCAATTGCCATGTGTTGGGAATGGTGGCCTTTCAACACTAGATTAAACATTCTGCACCTGCTGCTGATGCGGTGCTTCCCCCTTCCCTCCGCAACTGTGTCACCTTGAAGACTTGTAGGGCTGCTGCGGTCCAACTACAAAGGCAGCTTTTGTCCCGTTAGGGTTCCCAAAACGCTTTGTACCGCTAGTCCTTTTGTTTGTTTGCTTGTATAAACCCAGCTAAGCCTGAGTGTGGGTAATTTTTATTTTTTTTACAAATGTTGGTTTTGCACACTTCACTTAGGAAATTAAACAGCAGCATCAAATTAGTATTAAAATAGATATGGATAATTTCTCTTAGTGCAAATGTACCAGCAAAAATAACCAGAAAAAGTACTAGCAGTAAAAAGGCTGAGGAAGAGTGTATGCATTGCTCAAATTCTTGCCGTACCAAAATAATTTTGTTGCAGTCTGAGGAATTATAAACCTTACCTATCAGGTGAGGGTTAAAATCATATTATTATTCACTGATCTCATTCTTGTATTAGCACTTTACAGCTTTGTTTTGAACATTTATCTTCCTTTGCATCTTAAAGCTTTCACTGTTATGGTGTAGAATTTACAGAAGTAGCTAGGGGTATCCTATGGACCCTGCCTTTTCCGCAGCTTTCCCTTTCGAACGCATAGCTGGAATAGAGCAGTCAGCACGGGGGAAGAAGCTCGAGAGCGAACTTTGAAAACTCTTCTCAAAAGTGGTAGGGTGTCAGGAGCAATGCTTTTAGTGTGCTCTTAATCACGGAGGTCTCGCCATAGCTGACTTGACAGTGGGGGTGACAGTGATACTTCATCATAAATGTAGGTAATCGCATATCTGGCACAAGAATTTTCTGATTTTGCATACTGGTGATGAAGTTTCCAGTTATTGTAACTTATATTGCATATCTGCAATTCATTGTACAAAATTATTCATAATATTGTGCTTTTCCATTTTCACTGTGAACTGTTAAGTGTTCTTTCTTTTAAAAATCTCATCTTTGTTGGTGAGGTGGAAATTTATATGTAATTATTTGCCAAATATTAGCACACTTCTGCAGTGCAACTATTTGTGTATATATGCATGTTTAAGCTAAATAAATATATTTTAGAATATTCATCCAGTTGACAAGTGAAAGAACCAACTTTTAGCTCAACAATGTTGAAAGAGGAATTTTATTAGTAGGTCTTTTTAGCAGAATAGGTGACTGCCATAACATTAATTTTAGCTTGCACTGCAAATGTCTTTGGCATCTCTTCAGCAAATGTTGGAAGGACTACCTTTGTTTTTCACTTGAGTTTAAGATATTTAATATAAAAATGTTTTATTACAGCATTCTATGCAAGATAAATTTTATTTCAGTGTAGCATCTAGGCTTTTCTTGACAAAAGAATGGCAGGCTGGCCTTCACAGGGTAGTTGTTAATCCCTCTGAAATCTCCAGAAAAGTCTTGTTATGAAAAGAAGAAAGGACATATATCCATTCTTTTATATGACTTCTGGTTTTGTGTGTGTTTTTCTTGGTATATGAGGGATAGCTTTTGACATTGGTCTCCTTATTGCCAGCTAGTATTTTGAGAAAGGAAAATATCAGGAAAATATTAGAAAATGTGGGGAGTCTTTATTATGCCCTAGAAAACGCAGGTTCCATTCAGGTAAATAGAACTTTTATTTTATTAGGAGAGCTTTCAAGAATGTATCATCTGTTTGAAAACAGGTCAGATCCGAAATTTACAATTTAAAAAAAAAAATAATTAAAGCCTATACGCAGGTAACTTTTCAGGTAGATACTTCGGAATTATGTGATGGTGATACACATACAGATACATATTGGATCAATGAAAAAGTTGTTCTGAAAATAATAGGTTCTTACAAAGTTCTGACTTCTTTTGAGAAAGCAAATGACATTGAGAGGCTGCATCTTGAGCGCATCGACAATTGTTGATTCAGGTACAATCAAGTTATAAGTAACTCTCAGCTGGCTACTGATCATGCAAAATGTAGAAATACACCTTTTTGACTACCCTGTACTGCTCATTGTCACCATTCAAAGTGGTTCTTTTGGCAAGACTGGACCATTCTTTATCAAATTCCATTCTTTAATAGTTGTCTGGCAGTCATTTTGTTATCTTTTTTTATACGGTTGCACTTAGTAACTAAAATTATTTAGAGAGAGATGTATGGATTCTGTATGTGAAATGGAACGGATTTGGCTTGCTTGGTATTACTTTCAGCAGAGCCAAAACAGTTGAGAAGTTCAGCAAAATTTGTCAGAAATGTTGGAGAGTCAAATGGACAAAAAAACGTTCACAGAAAGCTGCCATTTGCATTTGGTTACAGTTCAGAGGAGAGCCTCACCTTTAACATCCCGAATTTTCCCTTTTTAACATTTTGTATTTTGCATTCAAGTAAGTATTTTGCTTTTTTAAACTGTGAAGTCCAAGTTGTCTTATATCTTCAGCAAAATTCAGAAAGAGTTTATTTTCACATTTTAATTTTTTTATGGCTCTAACCTAAAACATTCATTAAAAATATAGGATATAGGTGTTGGTTGTCTCTTTTTTCCCCTTGGACTATGAATTTTACATTTCCTTCCCATCGAGTTCCTTGCTCTTTTTTTTTTTTTTTTTGAGCTGGCATTATTTCTAGTGATTATTAAAAATTATTTTTTAAAAATAGTTAGGAGGAGTGTAGGTTTGTAATCCCTGTAAACACCTAAGAACATTTTTAGAGCCAATAGCTTATAATAATTTGGACTGTAGCTATCACTCTTACAAATCTACAACCAGACTAAAGGGGTTATTGAAATAAAATGTACTGTATTCCTTTAAGTTTTAGTTAGTACAGGACTTTGGCATTCAGTTTTTGTATTCTGTATAGATGACAAGCTAGATCAGCAGTTGCCATCCTTTGTATTTCACTCACTTGGTGCTGTATGCTTCCATGGCTTAAAAATTACTGCAAAAATTGCTGCTCTATTCTGTTCCCGGACACCAATTGCTGATTTTACAGCCAATTTATTGTGCAAAAATGGTTCACCTCTTAGATACAGAAATCCTGAATCATAGAAGGTGTCTGCCCAAAGCCAGAGTTTAGTTATGCTGATCTGCAAAAATCCCCAAACCTCAAGCCAAACGTTGTTAAAGTGCTGTAATCAGCAGCCATTTTCATAGAAAAATTCTTCTCACTGTGAATAAAAAAAGTTATGTTTTGTTTAAAGTCCATGTAAACAAAGACTAGTAACTATATTGGATGATTAGGAGCTTTATTCTTAAGGCTTAAAAAGTCTGTCGTCTTCTGCTTCAGCTATTTATGATGAATTCCAAACTGAATTTAAAGAATAGTTCAGTGCAGCTTGTTCAAGAAAATGAAAAGCCCAAATCTGCCACTGTCATTTTGTAGGAGTTTGGGTAAGGCATGGAGCAGAAGTGGAGAGCCCAAAAACAAGTACTAAAATTCCTCTATTGTGCGTGTGTCTGCTATTCCTCTGTTATTTACTGGTTGCTTAGTTATGTAATAAGTCTAATACTGATTGTATGTAAAATTGTTTTACATACGAGAAATACATGCTAACAATTTTGAAAATTATTATGAAAATCTTATGAGAAAACTACCTGCATAAACTTTACACTGAGGAGATGTCCTAAATAATTTCCAAGGGATTGCATAGGAAATTGAAAGAAGCAACTTAGCAATGCTCTGACGGTCATGAATGTTCTCAATATTCTCACTTTTGGAGAGAAGTGGTGGATGCAAGTCAGAGGAAATGAGAAAAAAAAGCTTATTCCAGGACCTAAGCTTAACTTTTAACTAATTAGCACAGTGTGCTCAGAATTGTGTATGCTGGGGCTTCAGATTAAATATTGCATGTGAATATGATGTAATACATACATGAAGAGTGATGTTATAATCACACTTCATATTCAGATATCTTCATCCAGAAGCCTATGGCAGGAGGAAAAAGAAATAGCTTGGTATTAGTAAATTAAAAACACTCTGTTAAAGCAAAGTGTATTAAATAGCAAAGAGAGGAAAAATAAATCTATAATAGCAACACCAGCAGCAATCTGTGAAGTATTTTTCATTGGCCATGCCAAGGACAAGAAAGAGACGGGAGAAACCAGCTTTTCTGTAAGGCAATTAATGAAGGAGTAAATTCACATCTTAAATACAGTTAAGAGCCAAGTCTTTACAGTATTTTAAGGAAGCCCTGCGAACAAGAGGATGTACCTGTAGCCAGTTGGAACAATTATGCCTTTTCTCACCTAAGTTGATCTCACCTAAGGGCAATAGATGAATAAATAAGGAGATCAGCTAGGTGATATTTCGTAATTCTGTTGTGAAGGACCAGAAAAAAACTGAGAAAATAAGGAATCCAGAGGAAAAGCAAAAAACATGTTGTTGTCAGTGAATATTTTAATACTAAATCACAGATCTGGCCAGTATCTACTTTCTGTATTTGGTGGGAAGGTACTGTGCAACAGGAACTCTGGAAATGGGATTTTAGGCACGGGTCCAGAGCATGACTGGTGTATACAGCTAGATGCAAATGGTACAGAAAGTTTAGTCTGGGAGAGAAAATCTAGACCTGCCAAGGAATTTGAAGACCAGAATGAAGTGGTCTGTGGATTGACAGGTGCAGATGGATGCTCCTCTGCCCATGGCCGGAGCTGGTGGCGTGCAAATTCGGGGCCTCCGCGCTTCGGCTAATGGAGCTGTACGGCTTCCAGAGCGTCCAACCAGGTCAGTCAGGTAGGACCGTTTGGACTCTCTGCAGATGTGCCTCTTGAGGTGTCCTTCTCCGAGTAACCCAGCCTGCGGTTGCGTTCTGCCAGAGGTTGGGTTCAGAGGCTGGGGAATCAAAACCGATGCTACTGTGGAAGCAGTTGCATATTTTATACTCTAAGTTGACTCCGAGTCTGCATATCAGATGATATTTGGAAGTTAATTGAGCAACTCCACCAGAAGACATGGGGAGAGGAGGGAAAAAAAAAAAAAGATTACTAGTTAACCTTTAAATCAACACTCATGCAGTGTTTTGAGATGACTTTGGATGTCTGCCTCACAACAGATTGTGCAATGGAAGAGTGAGAGCAGTTATTGATGCTTCTGGAAAAGAATCCGTTTTTTTTGCAGGTTGAAACATGATTGTTAAAATCAGCACAGGTTATTTTGTGAGATTGCGGCATGGCAGTTTGATTATTTGGAAATATCAAGGGATTTTGCTCTTAATTAAATTCTAAGATTTAATGGATAATGCTAATGATTAGAAATTGCATGCGTTCTTCTTCTGAAGGTCTCTGAGTTTAAGTAAAATCCAATGACTGCAAGCCTATCTACTGATAATACAGTGATGTCATAATTACTAGTGGATAGCTTAAGACAAGTATTGAATGACAAATACGAAAGAGAAATGTGTTTTTCATTTGCATTTATGGGAATAACATAACTTCCAATTCATGCTTTTTTCTTAATAGCAGTTGCATCATTTTACAAAAAATAAGAATTGTGATATTCATTTAAGAAGTTTGAGCCATTTGAGGTTACAAACTTTGAAAAGATTGCATTCCCCCCCAAAATATGTTCACGATTTTATCACTAAAATCATATATTCTTCAAACCTCTGTAAAGCTTATTTTATCTGAGTGGTTTTTTTCCAGTCGTTCATTGTCTGTTGACTTTAGTATTTCCCCTCACCTGGTTTCTGTCTTTTATTGTCTCTCAACTTGATGTTTTTGCCCTCACCTGGTCTGGGAGAGAGATCTGTGGCTTGATCTCAGGAGGTGGATTGTGTTTGCAGTCCTGGCGCCGGACGGGGGCTTAGGGAAGGAATTTTCTAAGAACATGGTTACAAAGGATGACTCTCTCACAATGTCGTCGGAAGTAGCAGTGTTGTGAAGGAAATAAAGGTGTTTTTATTCTTTCAGGTGTCAGCGTTTAGTGTGAGTGTATATCTTCTTTTTTTCTTCTTTTTTTTTTTTTTTTAAGGGGGTGAGAACATTGTTATTACATCTCCTAGTCCTGCTAGCCAGGTTTAGGGATTATTTGTGTCAAGCCTCTTATTTTCTCATAGTTATTGTTTCTGATGGTCATTTCTTGGTTCTGTTGACATTGTAATGAATTATATTAATTACTTTCCTTTATATCTTTGCATTAAGTGTAGTTATGAGTCTGGGCATTTCTTATGAAGTGTAGTTTTTAGAGAATGAAGGATAAGGCACTGAAGCTTGAACCATGCCCTGCCAGTTCATAAAATGGTACATTTCGTTCAGCATTTTCATATTTGCTGTCAGTAATGGAGAAGTCACAGATTTTGCCTTCACAATCAGTGAAGATCCACAGCCACAGGACACCTGTATGGCAGCTGGGACTTCTCTGGGGGAATACGTTAAAAAATATTGTGTGGCATTTGACATTTAAATTAAGGCTGTTAGATAATACTTTTCTCCCAGGTCGCAATTCTCTTTACCTTGATATTGTCTCTTTACCTTGATATTGTCTCTTTAAGAAAAACCTCTTCTCCTTTAGTTTCCGCTCTCCTCCCACCCTGAAGGTTTCCATACCTTTAGACCAATGCAAACTGATGGTGAGTTGTGCTCATGGAGCAAAATTAGCAGCCCGGATTAAAACTGGAATTAATCCCTCAGTTGAAAATGGTGCAAAGACAGAAATTTGTCTCCAAGTGTCCTGTTCAGCAGAGGTGACATCTGGGATGAACATCTGGCCTCAGAATGGGATTACAGCTCTGAAAGCCTGAACCCCAAACAGCCTCTTGAAATTTTATCAAATCATTAATATCAGTTAAGTTCCATAGTTAAAATTTTGCAGTGGATTTTAAAGTTATACAGCTAGGTTCCAGAAAATTCTGCGTGAAATCCCATGCTGGTCTGATTCAATTTTATATAACAAGCAGCTTAACTTCATGAAGTCACTCTTTTGAATTATAAGTAGCAGGGTAGTACTTTCATTTAAAATCTCAGTTTTATCAGGTTGCAACTTCACTGCTAGTATTTGTATTATGTATAAAAGTTCAGTGACATTTTTGACAAAGCATATTTTCAATTGCTTCAGTTCTCTTTTGTGAGAAGTAGTACAGTAATATTTGTCCTACTTTTGGGTACTTCTCAGTATACATTTAATAGTGAAAAATAATTACAAAATGTCTGGTGTGGAAAATGAAATTCCAGAGATGCTTACATGGCGTAAAAACTGCTTTTTAAATACTTGTAATATTTATGAAGTGATTTTTATGAATATTTTATAGCTACTAGTTTTAGGAACTGAATCACCATCGATTTTGTTTGTAGTATTCCTGATGTTATCCGTGCAGATGCATCACTTAATATTTAACACGCACAATAAAGGAACGATCCCAGAAATCTGCACCACCAATGGTTGCTACGAGGGGTATCCAGCATATCCTTGGAAGGTTTACCTGAGACCGCGGAATCACGTTTCTGCTTGCACTAAATAAGCAGCTTGTGATGGCAGAGATGACGAGACTCCAGCTCTCTTCTCCCCCCTCTCTGGCAGTACCTTCCTCTCTCTCAGATGGCTTTCTACATGCATGATGGATGCTAAAGCAAGCGCAAAGAAGGGGACAGGAGAGCGTGGCCAGGAATAGGGAAGGCAGGCTGGGACCATGGTGGCCAGAAGTTGCGTCGGCTTTGGCCTCTGCACGGCCACTGTCGTGGAGACTAATCTCCCCTGTGGTAAGAGAGAGGCTTTTTCAGAAGCACCTCAGAGCAGCTACCCAATATCAGGTGCTCCAAATCACCTTCCGGAGATTCACTTCTCCCTTCATTGACTATAAAGGGAGCAGTTTGCTGGGCTCCGCCGGATACCAGTCTTGGTAACAGTTTTATTACAGAGACAAAGGATTGAATGATTGTGAAGGTGGAATTGTCTTAATTATGCCTGTGTGTGGTCATTCCGTGTCTAAAAAAAACAATAAAAAGTCTTGTGCAGCTCTTTTCTGGACTGTAGGTGTTGTTATGATGAGAGGTTTTCAGTCTCCATCAGCACACATCTCACTGAGTAAAAACTTTCATGTACTAAACATATTTGGAATCCATCTTATGCATCTGGATTTTTTCTGTGTACATTTTCTCTCTTTTTTTTAATATGTACTGTGTAATTATTGTAGACATGTTGTAATAACTACTAAAAAACTAAACTATAAAAACTAAAAAACAACCCAAAACCCTATAAAAAAACCTAAAAATAACTATAAAAGACTAAAAATACATGAAGCGTACCTGTGTCCAGAAAATGGGTGTCCAGTTTGCAAAAGGATTTACTTCCTAAGTTGCCAAGACCTATTCAGATACATCAATGACTTCATACAGACCTGTTTCTCATTGGGAAGTCACCTGCACTATTACTGCTTTGTGTGTTTTGAGACACACAGTTAAGTCAATGCATGACAGGCCAGGTTAAAACAAAGACAGGACAACACATCTGTGAATTTGGGGGAAATAATGTAAAGGATCAGAAGAATGCGTGTTGGCTGCATACATAGATCTGATTACTTAATACATGCAGTATTTGATTGCAAAATATCATTACTTGAAGTGATTTTTGTACTTAGGTGGGCATATGACAGAATTTTGTCGTAATCAGGAGGTATATGAAAAAGGCAAAATGACCTGGCTGTCAGAGTGCAGTGAGGTGAGGCTTCGAGGTGAGCAAAATGAGGATGGTATTGTAGGGGGACATGGAAGAATGAAGTCAGAAGATGGGAAGCTGTTAATCAAGTGAAATCTTAAAGGCAGGAGTGAGTTGGCTGAGGTTGATTTCTATGGCGACAGAGAGCTAGAAAAATGGTATTTTAGATTGATGGGATGACCAAAAATAGGAGGTTGTAGATAGGCAAAGCAAAAAGAGTCAAAGTCTTTCAGAGGATGGATAAAAGGAGTGAACACATTGTCATGATAGTCTGAGGCTCATGCTGCAGATTTGGTGACCAAAACTTTGTCTTCATTTGTTCTTTAAGCATGCATTAACTGATGTAAATAAACTGGTCATGATAATGCTGAAACCAGTCTATGGATGAAGCCAAAACTAAGGTAGACTTTTTTTTTATAAGCTAGGCATTATTGCTAGTATCTGGACAAGAAATTATTGGAGTATGAATTAGGACATAGAGGAAGTTTTTTCACTGTATAACTTCAGAAGTTTGGGTGTGAACTCGTCCCTGGAAATTCCTTTTGATTTTGGGAAGAACTTAGGTTATTCAATTTAGGTGCTGTAACCTCGACCTTTGGAAGATGCACAAAGTTTTTAACAGAGTAGTCATGAATATACCTGTATTGTGTAATGCTGAGGCCATGGAAAACAGAGGTGGGTGTCATCAGCATTGAGTATAGTAATAATGTGAGAATGAATGAGGCTGGATGGTGATAGGAGAGGATGATGAAGGTAGACCTAATGGAGTAGTGAGACACTGTAGAAGAGAGGATTATAACCCAAAAAGGGGACATGAAGGGTCTGCTAGGGAAGCAAAAGGAGAGCCGTAAGAGTAGTGTCTCATTTCATTTAACTGTCATGCACAGCAGAAGTACAGACAGGGCCTGAGATTTGGCATGGCAATATGTTGTTTGAGTAACTTGAGTGAGAACAGTTTCAGTGGAGGAATAGAAGCCAGATAGTAAAATGATCAAAAAGAGCACTCAGAAAAAGAGATTCAAGACTAGAATCAGTTCCATATTCAACAGGTCTGAGAAGTAACAGCAGGACTGAGATGAGCCAGTAGGACATTTTGGTTGGAGGGAGATGGGTGGTTATTTAAACATCTTGCAGAGGTGAAATGCTGTGGAAAAAGCGTTGACAGTTTTCTGTAAAAGAAGGCTGTAAGTACTTTGGTGGTCTTGTCATCCCCACTAATGGCTTTCCCTCCATCCTGACTTGCAGACCAGTTCTTAGCTTGATTCTTAAACTCTGGTTGTAGTTCTAGAGCATGTTTGCATTTGTATTTTATGCCTCTTTCTTCCATTTCTGTGTTTGCCTTGGTCATTCTGATTTTGCCTCATTTAATGATATTTCTCTGTGTATCTCACAGCACAAATTCAGATGTTGATTTTCTAGGAGAGAAGACTTCTGGTGTGTTTCTACAGCATTGCATACAGGGCAGCATTAATTCTGAAGGGTGTTCCCAAGTGTTGCTGAAGTGCCCGTATTAAGTAGCAATTAAGAAGTGCTATTTGCTGTCTATGGTATGTGCGTCATCCTATAGACCAGTGCTGAAAGAACACAGTCCAGGAAAATTTGTGGCAGAATTTGGGAAAGATCTATATATTTATGTGCTTTCTGTCTTAGCTATGAGATCATCCTTGCTTCTGTTTATCCTTTCATCCACAGCAATGGAACGCCCTTATCTTGCTGGTATTTGACTGTGATTGCAGGCTGTGCTGCACTGGATTTGCTTTCTAATGCTTAAGTAAACCTGCCTAAACTTTGCAAGAGGTTCCGTGCTGGAGTATGAGGGCACTTCATGTACCAGCTTTTTGCCTCTTTTCCTGGCCTGGCAAAATAGTTGCACCTCCTATGCCCCAGACGTGCCAGAATACTGAATAAAGCCTTTCAGACTCATTTGGAAATCAGAGCAAGCAGTGAACCCTTTTGCTGCTTCAAAACAGTATTTCATATGGAGCCAACCAGGATTGGAGGAGTTTAATATGTAGTGACACCTTTGCACCAGCTTCCAAATGGACACTGTGTGTTTTGTACCTGTATGCAAAAGTTCTGGCCCGTTGTGTTCAGCAGATAAGCTAGAGGAGCTTTCTCTGAGCTTTAAGAATTTCATCATTCGTGTGTTTTTATACCAAGACACTCCAGTGCATCATAGGTGAAAAGATCAACTTCTACTGTGGAGTTTAAAACAAAAAGCTAAACTTAAAATGTGGGGGTTTTTTAATTTGAAAGCCATGGTAAAAAAAATCCTCGTACAGTGTAAGTGAAACTTCTGGGGTTATACCTTCTACTGAAATGAGATTTCTTGTGTTAATCTAGGCTTGTTTTTTCCAAAGTCTGAATTCCAGATAAGTTTTAACGGTAGTAACTGTGAAAATCTGCAAAGAAGATTTAAAACTAAAGGGCGCTTTCAAAAAAACAAAATGAAAATCCATTCAGAAACTTCTAATTTAAGCAGGTTTTAATGTGGGATGTGCATACACTCGGAAATTCAGCTTTGCACTCAAACATACTGTAAACATTGTTTTTGAGCAGGAAAATTCTAACAGAGTAAGTATCGCAATTGATAATTGTGCTGCTTAGCACCAAGAAGCAGAGTAAATTAAAATTCTCCTCACTGTGTGCCTTGGAGCCCATTCCACCTGACTCATCAAATGAAAAATTCATCAATTAATCCTCTGACAATAACGATATATACACAAAAATCAATCCAGGATTGATTTTTTGAGCCCAAACATGAAAACCAACCCCTGGCTTGCACATAATGTGAAATTTCTCTTCATTTCAACCTTATTATTGAGTATAAAAGCTGAAGTGTTCATAGAATTATTTGTTCTAAGTCAACTACAAAGGTGGGATTGTTTGAGGAAGGGTGTGCGCGCCGTGGAGATGTTCTGAAGCGCTATCGGAGCCAGCTAATAAAGTTGTCAGATGCATGTAAGAGCACAGCTGATAGGAGTCCCCCCAGAAGGCAACCGGTGGAGAGAGACACTGATCGCTGGGATCTGACGGGAGACCACCCAGGGTAGCTCAGAGCCAGCCGCGTACCAGGCAGGATCAAAGGGAGGGAAGAGCAATGTAAAATAAACTAAACTCAGAAACAGGAGTATGGAAACCATCCTGATGGGGGAACGCCGATGCTGCAGCCAAATCGGTAAATCGTGAGGCTGAGGCACGTCGCTTTGCAGGGATCGTATCAAATTCTCAGCAGCAGAAGATAATAATTTGTCAGATCTCTCACTTGTAATTCATACTGCTTTTTCAATGAAAAGGAAAATTGCAGCAGATTCCATGTGCGTTAGGGTGGCTAGTGCATCGCTATCTCTTTCTTTGTTTGCATAATCCACCTCAGGGTTTATAATATATATTGAAATGATGAGAGGTCTTCCCTAAAATGACAATATATTAATCAGATGAGAAGTTAAAAACGTTCGTTCATATTTGCACTAATGTTACATCATTTGAGATCAGATTGATGCTGGGAAGTATTTGTGTACCGCATTATATATCAAAATGCATAAGGTACACAGCAGAAATTCCAGATAAGAAAAGCTCTCAAATCTCTCAAGATAAACACAGGTTGCTTTTTATTTGAGGTACAAAAGAAAAGTACCCTAGTTCCTGTATTATGTGTATAAGCTTATGGTTTTAACTCCTCATCAGATTAATATTTTAAGCAACCTTACCTCCAATGTAAGAAACACTGATAGCAACTTGTTGAATAAGTTCTTGCCTCCGAATGCAGTACAAAGAAGGAGATAAAAATCTTCCACATGAAAGAACTAATTTTTTGTTCTTTGTATCAGCTCTGGCAGCGATTCACTGCTTCCTTCCCATATATAAAAATAATATCCAGGCTGTAAAGAAGAACCCAAATGATGTTAAAGAGTTGAAAATTGACACGCTGCAGCATGCAGACAATAATCAAATAGCAGATATATTAACTTTTGATGGGTCTTTGTGAACGTGTGTATTCACGGTGCGGATCAACATTAACATATTTATCAAGTTCTAGATGCGTGAAAGGTGGAAACACACTTTAGGAATACTTGATTGATGTGTATTTCCTCAGTCGTAAAACTACAGAGAATTTTGGTAAGAACACAGACTGTGAGATACTGTGCTGTTATTTTTACTTGCTTAGTTGAATGCTAAGACCACCGTCTTCAAAAATTGTATGTGTGATAGGAACAAGGATGTTGTCATAACTGTTTGTCAGCATATTAAATATTCAGATGTATGTGGTGAATTTGGCTCTAAAGAGAATATCAGAACCTATATCTGTTACCATGTAATATTTCTTTCTAAAATATTACTGCAAAGTATGACTCATTGCAGGAGAATTTTTGTTTGCTCTTTCAATTTACAGTTCTATTAAGAATCTTAAAGTGTAGACAGTTTCACAAATTATATTCATAGGTTTTGCTGTTGTCACATAATTAGAGACTGAAGGAAGTTAGGAGGGAAAATGGTAGTTGGTATAACTTACTTTTAGATATATTGAAGTTGAGTCTGAATTCTGGTCTTTTGTTTCAACTGTGCTTCATACATTTTTTTATATGTATAGATTTACATAATCGATCCCTGTGGGAAATGTACTGTTACCAGAGAGTGAGTAATAAAGAGTAACTTGAAGGTAGAGAGCATGTATATATTTCAGAATATGCTTCAATAATTTATTTTTATAATGCTTATTTGGATTTACCTTTGTGATTTATATCATATTGGTAATGTATATTTTAAATTTTATTTGTGAATTCTTGTGTGCATTATTCTAAATATGGGGCTAAAATGTACTATTACCATTTTGACAAAGCAGAACAATTTTTTTCATGCAGGTTAACATTAATTTGGTAAAATAATAAAGTAATGCCTTTTATCTTTTGAAAGTCCATTTATAGGATAGTTTAATTGATGGATTATTTTAATAATTAAAAATTATTTTACTGTTAGGGGATTTTACTTTCTTTTTCTTCATATGTAAATTTCCTCAGTAAATTAGGTTTATAGTTTACCGTCAGCTATAGATAAACTGGCAATATCGCTTGATAATTGTAGAGCCATTATTCAGGTGTGATGCATTAGAACAGATTAAAATTCTTAATTTTCCTTTTTCTTTAAAACATATTATGAAAGTTCTCTTCTTTAAACCTTATAGCCGGTTTCCAAACTGGATGCTTGCAGCGCACCTAATCCGTCCGCCACCCCCTGTGCTAATTAATTAGTGCTGCAGTCGGGGACCTAGCAAGGAAGGTGGTCGGCAGGTGGCAGTCCTGGTTGTCAGCGGTGCTGGGGAAGCAGAGCTGCATCCCAGCCAGCCCTGGAGAGGAGAGGAGAGGAGAGGAGAGGAGAAGCATCGCTTTAATGTCACTTAATAGCGCTGCTCTCGTCAGGAGGCTGCCAGTGTTTTCAGTGTTCCCCGTTCTCTGGTGGGGTTGTAGGTACCTACCGGAGTGAGCTCTTCTCAAGACACATAGCGCAGAGACACTGAGCACCTAAAGCAATTTAGTGATTTTCAGTGTTTTTAATGTTCTGAATTCTACTTTTAAAGCTAATTAGTCATAAATAAATGCTGGGGGGGGGGGGGTTGCCAATCATGCATATATATGCTTTTTATTATATGCAACTTGAATTATAATTTAAATGACTGCAATAGATAAAGAATATACCTAGTCTGGTTTTTTTTAGGCAGAGGTTTATGCTCTGTCGTATGCAATTAGATCAGCATTTTCAGATGCATGTGGTAAACGTAGACATCAAATCCATATTGAGGTATCTGCATGAAAATACATTACTTCCTGATGATTACACTGTGAAATCTCACAAACTTCAAAAAAGAGCAGCAGACAGTAAGAATCTCTTTTACAGGAAAGCCATTTTTATGTACGTATGAAAACATATATAGGCATCACATATTAGGCAGATGGATTGGAGAATACCAGGTGCAGTTGTGTTTTCAGTCTAGTAGTACATGTTTCTCAAAGCTAACAGTAAAATTATGTAGTGTTTAACAAAAAGGAAGAATGTTCTTGCGTACAGGCACTATCTAAATAAGTTGTTATTGTTAAATTGCACTTTAAAATCTTATTGCTTAGTTGAGCCGAATCTTGCACCTACCTAAAATAAAGAGAGCTCTGTGTGTTTGAAAGTTCACGTTACATTCCTGAGAAAGCAGCTGCCGTGCTCTGTGAAGTCTCGCCTGCTGTGGTTGTGTATCTTCACTTACTTCTGTAAGCGTGGCCCCATCCTGCATTGCCGAACGGCTGCAGGGTTCGCTGAGAGTCAGCTCGGCCCGTGGCATGTTTGTTACACAGGGAGAACTGCCGTTTTTCCTTGTAAAACTCTTTTGAGATCTAATGATGAAAACTGCTATTATAACATCTGTTATTATGAAGGTGATGCTTTAACATGTGTTTTTGAACTAATGGAAAATTAAGATCGTGCTTCAGTTTTATCGTATGCTTGTATGTCTTGCAGAAGTGTGGCCTTAATATCTCAGCCACTTTGAATTCAGTTTGGCTGAGACTTGGACTTTGTTTCAATATGCTTAAATTTCAGCATATGTTCAGCTGAATGAGAGCTTTGGTATACAGATGACAAGTCTAGATGTTACCATTTGCATCATTCCTTCCTCATTTAAAAAAAAATCAAAACATACATTACAGATGCTGAGTTTTGATTGACATTGAGGTGGGAATTGGGGTTTGGGGCCATCCGCTTCTTGTTTGGTGTGCATGCTTGTTTTGTTCAGGCTCTAAATGAAAGTTAAGAATTTATGCTGTGTCCTTCTGGGATTTTTTTTTTTTTTTTTAAACAAATGGTACTGAGACTATTCGTGCTCTCCTGTCTTTGTATTTAGAAATCTTACTGTGCAAGGTTTCATGCAAAAATGAACCTTCCTAAAAGGATTAAAAAGGCTGTAGCAGAATCTCTTAAATTTGTTTTCTGTATCGCTCTTTTTCATACTAATATGCCATAGTTCCATTTGAATAATAAACTGGCATTCATGTAACAAACAGGATGGAAATTCAGAGGTTGGTATTTTGCAATAGCAGCAGTAGAATGGGGAGACACTGCAATCTGTCCTTTCCACTCTTCACTCTGTTATATGTTGGCTCTGCAGCTGATATGGCCCTGCTCCAGCTTTGGCTTTGCAGCTGATAACGGTCTCTGAACAATGAATTATTTTAGAACCGTACTTTGCCATGTGAGCTGCATTACCTAGGTAAAATGCGGTGAGTTGTAGAAAAAGATAATTCCATATTCTGTGGCCAGTTGGAAATAATTTCCTTACATTTGTGAGTCTTAGTCTTGTATCATTTTGATGTGGCTTTTGTGTTCTTTCTGAAATAGTTACTACTGCATTTAAGGTTTATATCACATAGTCGATAAGCTTTGCTGACATGGGCTTACTTTTAATAACATCTTTGCTTTATTAAAGAGATATGTGTCTTTTTACATGAAAAATATATCTTTTTTCAGAGATAAAGATGGTGGGATTTCTGACTAGACAAGCAGCAAGTATAACAGTTTTTATCTTATGTCACTTCTTAACTGCACATTAAGGTTTATCTCAGACTACAATAATAGTGTAGTTATAGGGATTTTCCTTAAAGTTTATTAGTAGAATTTGAAACATGTCTATATTTGTGAAGGTGTAGGCCTGTAAAGCTCAAATTCATAACTGAGAATTTATGTTTTGTAAAAAAGTAAGAGAGAATACAGTTGGGTGAATATATCCAGCCACATAGTTTTTCTACATGTGTAATAGAGATGTATCTATATGCGTGTATTAGAATTTATATTCTGTCGCTGAAGCTATGATTTCTCACAAGTGCCAAGATCAGTTTTCTAACTCAGCATCGGGTTGAAGGTTGGGTAGAAGAAAAGAGAAGGAAAGGGGAGAAAACACTCAGTAATATCTCAACTGCAAAAACCATACAGAGCTGGACACACTGTTGGAAAAGGTTGTATTCCTTTCCTTTTCTAAGGCAATTTCTGTGCCAAATTGCCAGATTCTCCTTTTTAATCTGGGACTAAGGGGCACTTATGCTATTGGATTTTTTTGTGGCATCAGGGAGAAACTCTAGGAAATAAAGGGCAGTTGGTAGCAAAGGTGGTTGTAGAAATGGCAAGGTTACCATTTTCATCACTTCCAGATGAGTGGTTGCTGGGTGATGGTGCGTAGAACATAATGACATCCCCAGGGAAGTGCATGCCATAGTCAGACTTTGAGGACCAAGGATTATGAAGGCTCCTTTCTGATAGAAATGAAAGGGTACCTACAGATAGTTGTTCGAAAAGTAAGAACTCAACTGCCCTCAGCTGAAGTAGAGAGTGTTATTGTCTCTCCAGGTGAATTGCTTCAGAAAAGACAAAGTACAACAAAAGTCACCAGCTTTCTTCCTCCTCAGCAATGGCTGCCACACATATGCTTCATCAAGAGATTTGATGGGAAAAAGGCACAGCCTTCAAAGGCACCTTGCCCCATTTATTTGACGTAGGATAACGTTCATTACCCATTGTTACACTATGTAAATCCACTTTTTACCCCTAATCCACCTCTCTTCCATGTTCCTCTTGAAGGACACTTCTCATGAGAGCCTTTTACAAGAGAAGTGGCCTTGTTGCTTTGTTTAAACTCTTTAGATTAATTGCCATCATAATTCAGGGGAAGACATTTTCCAAAGCAAAAACACAAGTCTTCATTGTATCCTAGACCTGACCAACCCACTGAGGTTGCCATGTTTGCTTCCACCGTTCCATATCCTCAGCTATTTCTTTGGGTTTGACTTAACTTCTGAATATTTCTAGCCCACATGAAGTGTCTGAAGAGTTGCAGTAGGGTCCTGCTCATGTAGGTTACCACCCTTCAGCGCTGCCACGTCACTGGGAGTGTTCACAAAATTGAGGATGCTAACGGTAGCATGTGTACTAACAAAGGGAATATTTGTCGGTGTGTGGACTATCTACTCCACTCCTTTTCCTCTCAGCTTGAATTCCTTATGAGCAAAGAAATAATCTCTAACAGCATTTCAGATGAGAGTGCTCATAGGAACTTTGATCAGCTCCTGCCTGCCAAAAGACAGGCTTTGCTACCCTCAGTTATTGACAAGGGCTTGAACCCAATATCAGTGGTGTATATGTGTCTGCAGCTGCTAGGTTAAGTGTTGTGCATGTATGTGACATCATTTGTCAAACTTTGTGTGTGGCTTGATAGCTGATGTCTTCTGTACTCTTCATCCAAGCATTCCGTCAAAACAGTGATAGATCTTGTGAGTTCCTGGAGTTTTTTGGGAATGGTAGCTAAACACAGAAAACATATGAAAGCATTTTCCCTTCCTGACACTTGGCAGCCTAAGTTCATCTCTAAGATGAGCTCAGAGTTTTATCCGAATCAGTTAATTAACTTACTGGTATTCTTTCCAAAGCCACTTTCATTGCTGACCTTGTTTGCAGAATCTGGCACTGTTATCTAGGAAGAAGCCAACCCTTTATACCCTCCCCGGCTCTCTGAGAGTGTAGTTTGATTATTGAAATGCTAAGTTGCCTAGTGAGAGAGAGTCTTTAAATGAATCATGCAGTGGGTTATGCATTGTGTCTCCATCTGTTATCAGTTAGAAGGTGAACCTTTCCATCCAAACATCAAGGCATACTCCAATATGCATTGTCTTTGGCTTGCTTCAGAGACATGCCAGAATGTGAAGTCTGCGAAGCATGAAGAAAAGCAAGCTGCGGACTTTTATAAAATGTTGTGGCTGTGATAGGAGGGCTGGTTTTGATGCCAAGTTCAGGCTAGCAAGTAATTGTTCAAATAGTACAGGTGTTGCCCAGAGGTGCTTGCCCATTACAGTGGAATTTGTACTAATCTGTGCACAAAGTAGAAAGGTTGCATGCTGGAACTGTGATTCTTCAAGACGTTATAGGGACTGTAGTCCCCAAACCAGCCCTTCTCCTATGCCTTCCCAAAACTGCTCTTGAACTACGAAGGAGCTAGGAGAGGAATCTTTCCTTTCCTACCGTCACAGGGGAGAACAAGGAGGCCTGAAGTGTCTGCGTAGCAGTGATGTATATCACTATTCAGGGGATATTGGACCTGCAGTACCTGCAAACATACAGCAAAATTCATCCTGGCTGAGGTGCTTTGGAAGGCCTTGGTGAAACAGCTTCACAGTTCACATAGGAAATTGTCCTTACTTTTTTTGCCTGTTTTTCCCACCCCTCTTCTGCAGATTTATTGAAAACTGCACTGCCCTTCCTGTCCCCCAAACTCATCTCATTGATGGTTTTTGAGAGATTACTTTCCTGAGCCTGTCTGCCCATTTAATAATCATTGTCCTGAAACTACTGCTCTTTATTAGTCTACAAAGTACTTACTTAACCATTACAAAGCATTTAGAAGAGTTCAGGAAGTGATTATGTTCTTTCATTAATTTCTGGACTGGTAACATGGAACAAAACCAATAGAAAATATTGGTATTGAGTATGATAAAATGTACTAGTGCTAGATGCTTGATATGTAAGGTAGATGCTAGGCATGTATCTAGAACTTAATGTATAGCCCAACTATTTTTCCTCTTGCAACATCCTAAATAGTAATGGGTTTTTTTGTGCTGTCACTTGCTCAGTCTTCAGAAGAGTAGGATGAGAGACCCATTACCTGCCCCAAAGGGTTTCCAGCCAAAGCTTCATAAAGTAAAAAAATAAATATTATTTATTCTCCTTTCACAGCTACAGATATTGAGACACAACAGGCTTGTGACTTAACCGAAATACAGATGCTAATTCAGTAGCACGGCTGGTTTACAATTTAAGAGTTTGGTTTTTACATTCTGTGCATAAAGCCATTTGACCATGCTTGTTTTCCTGTATCTTTCGCCAGGCAATATTTTTAACCAGTCTATTTCTAAACTACTTACTAGTAGCTCATGCATCTTAGCACTGTTCCTGAAGCAGCTGATTACATTAACTGCACTAAGAGCATCTGTAATAAAGAAAACCTGCTGTTTTCTGAGCCATTCAGTCGAACTTGTTAGTGCTCTGACTGTGGGTAAAAACATGTGGAATAGAATGTGAATACAATACTCAAATATAATATATTCTGACATTGTATTGTACTTTAAAATAAGTATCAAATACTGGTTTTGCTTATATTTTTTAATTACGAGAGTCACATTTTAGGCTCTAATTTCACTTATCGTTCAGCTGTTTTGCTGAATTGTTGAAAAAAGCTGCCGAAATGGCTGGATTCCTTCTTCACTGCTTTTACCTGATAGAATTGTGCTGTTGCTCTTTAACTTCAGTACAGCAGTATGTCTCTCTGCCAAACTGAAACGATGTGAAAAATTTAGTTATATATCACACTTATTTTTCTTCTAAGTGACATTATTGGCCCCACTAATAGTGTGACTAACCTCATAATATTCAATCTCTTTCCCCCAGGAAACATGACTCTGTTCTTCCCCATTTAATTTGATGCCAGACCATGTGGTGTTTCTTTTAAGTTCTTCTTTATCTCAGTGTTGTAGTGTGGGGGGACCTCTCTAGATTATTTCAATCTCTCTTCATATGTAAAGATAATGGTAACATCCACAATGGGAAACAGTAACTGTAAGAAAGCACACAGCTTGGTGTTTCCTCTTTTTTTCTTCTCCCAACTTCAACCATGGTCTTTCCTCTGAAAGAACGAAAACCAGGGAGCTTATCAAAATAACTTACCTCCCTGACTATTGATTGTCTCCTTTAATAGTCCGTTAGAATTAGATGGAGAAAATACTTTTTAGATCTTTTGGTCTGCCCCCCTGCTAGTTCAGCATTGTTCCCTTCATTATGCCACTGAGTGTTTCTTCTAGTTTGTTGAGAAATTATTCCACAATTTCACTGTCAGGAAGATTTTCCTGATAGGCAGCATGCATTTTTCCTTTTTTTTATTTAATCTGACTATTCCTAGTTATATTTCCCTGTCATTCCAATATTTCTCTTTCTTACCACATACTTAGATGTTTCAAGCATTCCTGCATGGCTACCTCTCAGCTAAGCTAACAATTTACTGGTGATTCAACATTTAATTATTTTTTTGGGTTTTTCTTTTAATCATCTCTTATTTCAGTATCTTGATATTGAAAGTGATAAGGAGGATTGCAGAACTGAATATAAAAGAGGTCTATTACCTGTGATTTCCCAAGCTTTTTTTTTTCCTCACTTCTACTCTTGTTATTCTGCAAACTTACTCTATTATTCTGCAAACTTAATATAAGTTTAGCAACTGATACAATCTCAAGGTCACTTACTGCCTTTTAAATTTGTTTCTCTCATTACATGTATGGTCTTTGAACTATATTCCCTGTTTTATTCAGTGTCATTTTTATGATCCTAATCTCATTTTTTTATGTTTTTCTGTATAGAGATCTGAATCTGAAAGCCCTGTAGGTTATTTTGTATTATTTGTCTGTTCTCTTCGGTATTTACATCTATGGCCAGTTCAGGATTTTCCATCTTTGATTCTGTTAACATAGTCATTATCCTCTTTCAGTTTGTAACGATGTTAAAACATTACTTTGTCCACAAATTTATTTTTAACAGTATGGTATTGTAACATGTTGTCTATACTGAAATTCAGATGAGTTATTTTTCCTGCATTTTTGGTACTGATTTATTAGTTTATTATTTTTCATATATCTACTTTACGTTTTATTAGTGATTCTAGTATCCCATGTACTTATCCCCCAGCTTGAAGCTGCAGGGTCATGTTGAAAATGGTTCACCACAGGTTTGTGAGTAGTATGGTACCTCGGTGGTGCTGAGATACCTGAACTGAGTCAGGAATGGAGCTTTTCTAAGTGACTTCTTCCCAACCTCATTTCCTCAAAGCTCAGTCTCCATCCCAGAACACCAGTTCCCAAGCAAGTAGAGTCCATCCTTCACAAAGCGAATACTTGCCAGCAGTTAAAGATCTCCAAAATGAAGTATGCCTACGTGAAAAGGACTTTCCTGGCATCTTTTCACGTCACTCATCCTTGGAGTCTCTATTCTCAATTGTAAGTTTTCTTGCGTGTAAAGTGTTCTTTGATATTTTTATATATGATTAATCAGAAATTCAAAGCATGTGATAATCCACATTTTCATGACTATTTAATTATTATTATATATCTCTTTCTGCTGCCTAACTCAGTTCAGAATAGTGGAAAGGAAAATGCAAACCTTTTAAAATAAGATATGGAGAAGTCTTAAGTACCATTATCAAAAACCTTTCTCTGCATGCTTTAATTTTGTAATATATGTTGGTTTGTAAAATTAATTCAGACAGGAGTTATTTCAGTTTTTTACCTTAAGATTTGGCTCTAACTTTATTTGTCAGTTCTGTAAGTTGCAATGATTGTCTTAAGTGCTGAAACATTGACAACATGATTGCAATTTTATGGAGCAACAGAAAACAGTAGATTATTTGGGTTTATTCTGTCTGTTGATTGCGTGACAGCAGGATAGGATTTCTGTAAAAAGTGTAAGTTTAGTTAATTTTTTGAAATGAAAACCTTGAGGTGCTGCATTTAGCTGACCATTGTCTTCTGTGAGGTTGAAAAAAAACACGCAATGACCTGTCAGCATTCTGCTGCAATGCCATTGTGCATAAATAATTATTATTGCTTTTACTGTTGACCTGCTGACTGTACTCGGTGCCAAAGTATATATCACAGCTACCATTTGCAAGTTTCAGTACACTTATTCACGCTATTCTTTTATTGTGTAGTAAAATATTACCTCGGTTTTTAGAGGCTCTGACCTGTGGCACACAGGTAAAGCTAATATTTTATCAAAGTCACTGTTGATTCGGGGGCGGGGGGGGGCGTCTGCGTTTGTGAATGCTGACTTTGGTACATTGGGTCTGTTTTTGAGAGGTGTAGTGTGTTCACAAATCCTTTTAAAATAATTTGGAATTGTTTTCTTCATAGTTTTAAAGAGAATCAAATCCACACTGTCCTGAGGTGGGTGTTTCTTGAAAAACAACAACAAAAATCAGTTATGAATCGGTACGTGAAGGTCAGAAATACATTTTTTAATTCCCAGGTCTTCAAGAACGTGTTCTGCAGTGTTTCTCTTGTTTATTTCTCTCTGTTTTTAATTCCCCACGTGTTCACTGTCTGTTTTTCCTTGTGTCCATCCTTTATGGTTACTTTGTGCCCTCCCATTTTCCTCTCCTGCTTTTCCACATCGTCCAGCCTGGGGTGATTTTTACTTTCCTCTTTGTCTCCTTTCTTCTTTAATGCAGAGCACTGGGCATCCAGGGGCAAATAGCATCCATGACCTCGACAGTGAGGTCGAGCAATCATCTTCATAATTTCCCTTTCTTCTGATGGTTCTCATCAGTTTGTGAAAATCTATTTAGGACATCAGCTCTTTGGGACCTGGGTTATATCTAGAGCAGCAGAGCTGATAAGTGCATCTAACTGTTGTTTTAGCTTGGTTCAGTAGCGTGCTTCTGTGGCCTATCTCCCAGTTGTCCTCGCCATGCTTTCACTATCATCCCAGCGCAGTTTAAGAGTAGGCAAACTGGATTTCTTGCATATGAGACGGAGCCAGAAGGTGCATTTCACTCACATTTGTGTGGCGTGGTGGATGCCGGATCCTGGGCATCAACAGTTTTGCTCTACGTGGCCCTGCCGTTGGGCTGCGCTAGTTGGTAATGTCAACCTGCTAACGAGAGCCCTCTTCACGTTACTAGTTCTGCGGTGGGTCAGCGTTGTCCACGGGTTGTTAGCTTCGTTGACTTCATTGAATTGCACCTGGCAAGAAGTGGGCATAGCTGTGCTAAAATCAGTACAGGTATCTGTAAATGCCAGAGCAGGCTTTGGAAGAACGTTCTCTTAAAAAAAAGTTAGATTTACCAGTGAAATAAGTCGGTGATACAAAACTGAAAGAATAGAGATTCTGTCATATTCTTAGTGGTATGAAATATACTATAAGGTTGCCAAGCAGGGAATTATTAAAACAGTTGTGTAGCAAATCCCGTAAATTACTGTTCATATTAAGCTAAAGTTCATACTCAGAAGAACTGCAATTGCAGTGTCTTTAAGAAGTGCACAAAAACTGATACATTTCAAGTGTAGTTACTAGTGTGTTAGTTATTTCTTAACAAAATTTATATTTCTTGATACGGTTAAAGTTGCACTGTAGATGAACATTGTATTAAACTTCTACGTACACCTAAGAAAAACATATGCTGCATTTAATGTCTTTTCCCCTATCTCATTTTTCCTTTTCCATTTACTTTTTTTATTGCAAGCCAGTAGCATAGAGCCACATAATAAATGCATTATTGACAGTATTGAAAGTCTTAATTGATGACATAGATGCGTGAATGTTTCACAGGGCAGAAAATGCAGAAGCTTTCCTGAAGGGATGCAAGGAAAGTGTTTAAATTTTAAGTAGCAAATATTGGCAGCTCTCAGAGTGGGAGCACAGTATTTAAGTATTTCTCCACTCTAAGTTTTTTGTCTGTTACCACTTCTCAGGGAGAACTGCCCGTCTTCTCCACATGGCCCAATACGTTATGCTTTGCTACGCTCATGTCGGTGTTGCCATGAGCTTGCACTTACTCTTACAAAACTCCAAACCAGATTTTAACAATACACCCACGTAAAACCATGACCTTTTACATAAGGAGGAATAGGATGTTCCGGTCTTCTGTATGCTTGAGAAAACACTGAGGCCAAGAGTAGTCAGCTCTTTAGTCAACTGCAGTTTAGCCTCTGGTTTTTTGACTACTGTCTCAAAAGTAAAATTTCAGGGTAAGCGTGTCTCATCTGTCAAACACTGGTATGAGTCTGCATCAGGCTAGCCTCTCTGCTTTCCTGTGCTTGCAGGCCAGAGCACGCATGGCTGCAGGGGTAGAGGGAGAAATCTCACCTGAGATATCTCACGCTTGGGTATAGCCGCCTAACACAGGTCCAGCTTTCCTTCCTACAACTGCATGGACGGGGCAGGACTGGTCTCTGTCTTACGAAGCAGTCTCCCCGTGTGTGTCTCGCTCTCAGCTTTCTCTGAGCCCGATGCACTTTGACATTTTCTATACTCTTAAACGAAAGACAGCCAGAGCCCATTCTCTGACCCTGAGGGCAAATGAAATGCTATGACTCTCATGAATGCAGGTAAACTTTTTCCTCTCTCTACTATTCTCCAAAACAAAGGGAGGCTGCCTTCTCCGTGCTGCCCACTGGGAATGGCCTGAGATCCTGCTATGAACGCCTGTGCCCTGTTTGGAGAGCGTGGGTTGAAAATGAGGCAGGGGATACAGCAATATGCCAGAGCTTGAGCTGGTGACCTTGCTCAGCTTAGTGTACCTGCAGCCTCTGAGGCTGTGCCCCAGCTGGAATAATTGTTTGCTGTAGGCAGAAAAGAAGTATGTCATGTTTACACCTATTTTCAAGCCAGTACCTAAACTAGCGGTAGTAACATAGCATATGAAGGGTTTATATACAGAATTGCTTCTTGCAATTCTGCCTGGGTAAAATAGGTGATTTTAACTATGCTGCAGGAGGGGTAAGAGAGGAACAAGCTTGTGAAACACCAGACAAAAAAATAGACAAATAATTAAAAGGAATTCATGTCTCCTAACTTTGTAATTTATGTTGCTGATGGTAAAAAAATGGGATGATTTCAGCGGAGGGATTGAGAACATGCAGTATGCAGGCATTTTTTCCAGCTAGAACAATATTCCTTTAGGGCATTTTGGAAGATGCAATAGCTGATTCTGAAGCTAATTTAACTGCATGGATGTGCAGTGCTGTGTTTCTTAGGTGTAATTTGGGGAAGGGGACAGGTCACTAAGGTAGCTATGAAGTTAATGAAGCTGCAAACTTAAGTGGCTAATGTAATTTTCACTCTTGTTTTATTTAAAGGGAGACTGCCAGCTTGGACTATAGTCAATTTACAAAAAATGTTTAGATACTTACAGAAAACACAGCACACTGTGCTCGCCAGTTTTAGTGGCTCTGTAGTCATGTTTTCTAATGAATATGGTTTTTTCCCATCTCTTCAAAATCTCAGTGAAGCTATAGAGGGAATCTGATCATGCAAACACTCAAATGCTGTGTGATTTCTCTGCATATAGCTTTGTGTATAAAGTTATGCGATTGCCTACATACCTGTTACATTGGAACCTGAATATTTATGAGGGAGTCAAAGAAACTGATTATACATAGCACAGAATGAAGTCAAAAACACAGAAAAAACCTATTAGAAGAAAGGAGGGGGGGAATGTTTTTCTCCAGTCTCTTGCAGTTTTAATAACATTGGATGTTAGTTATAACATGATGGATAAAACGGTAGGAATGTGAGTTCCTGTTCAAGCATTAAACAATAGTTTTAGTTCTTAGATGCTGTGCTTTGATGGACCCTTTTCTGGCACGCATAGAATCATTTAAAATTTGTTTTCTGAGTAGTAGTACAGAAAGCAGCTGTATTTCCCACTCTTGTTTGGGAACTTTTGCAGGAACTTGCAATACACACTGTTGTAATTACTTGTTACAGTATATTACCCCATGGGGGCCATGTTAAGGTTGCTACCACAATTCAGATATTGCCGTTTCCTGATTTTTTTTTTTTTTTTTTAGTATTTACTGTGCAAAATATATCTTTAATACTATTTTGGGACAGAATTTTCTAGAAATGTCTGGATTTCTTGGGTGTCCCTTTCAAGATTGGTCCTCAATATTCAGAATCTGTGCAAGCAGAAAAAAAAAGAGATTGTACGTTGTCAGGTCTTGTGGCAAGCAGCTTCTTTCAAGGTAGGACTGTTAAATGATCCCTGTAATTGACATATTCATACTACCTCCGGTGAAAGAATCTTATTCGACAGACAGGAGATGCGTTAGAGGAACTCTTTGCTTCAGCATCTTTGAAATCTGCAGGAAGGAACCCTTTTTCTTTGAAATTTTACTTTTCTCTCATTCCCCGTACATTATGTAAAGCAAAGCTTAATCATGAAAGTGTTGACTGTTAAGCTGCATAGTTCTGAATACATATGCAATGTGGTTTTCCGTATTTACAGAATTTCACAATTTTTTGTGGAAACTGTGTAAAATATATCATGGAGAATTTTTCACTAGGTCAATACTGAATCAAATTGAGACTAATTTTCCTGGAAACTTTCAATAGCACATTTCTACAATAAGAACTATTCTGAAACAAAACGCATACTTTATTACAAACCATTATTTACACCTTTGCCATATAATATTTCTTAGATTCTATCTAAACTTTATTAGCTATTTCTAAGGTTCTCAGTTTGGTCTCTTAACTAATGGTGTAATTTTGAAGGGCACTAAGTTATGGACCCTAATAGGAAAGTACGTTTTTAAAATCTGTTCATATTCAAATTCTTTACTTTGAGCAGAACCTGCTGAAGGCACCTGATGCATCCAACTTTATTCACTATAACTTCACGATTTATTTTCATTCTGTTACATCATCATTGGTATAGCATTGGAATTGAATCGTGGATCATCATCCATCTCTATAATCTCTAGGTCCTTAAGATAATCAGTAATTTCTGGTTGCAGGAAATAAATTAATGAAAACTTGCAATTGATAGAAGATTTTTAGCTCTAAATAAGGAAAACACATTCCCAGTTGCAGAAATTGCATGTTCTTAAGAGTTCTGCTGTTGTCATTGATATATTTAACATCTTCCATTAGAATGCAGCCACATCTCACATCTTTTTAACTGATTGGAATGTCTAATCTGTCATCAGGCATTCTGTACTTTGATTTAATTAGTATTGGTGACTCCTGTGTTTAATGATGATGTGTACCCTTAACTGAAACTCTTAATGCCTTATAAAAATCATAAATAAAAATCACCCAGCACATCAGTTTTGGGTCTTCATAAGATTTTTTTTCTAATTTTGCATACACAAATTAATCTTTTATTATAAAAAAGCTTCTAGTCTAGGCAACTAGAGTTTGCTAGAGCACAGCATATTCTTCCTTCCATAATCCAGTAACTCTCAGCATGCATAACCCTCCTTCCCAAACAAACTGCAGTGCCTGAACTCCCTGGGAAGTGTTTGCAGATATCTGTATGTCGGTAGTGATGATTTATCTCAATCTTTTCTGGAACTGAAATATTATTTTGAGGTATCGGGAGACTTGCTTCTGTTAACCAAAAACAACAGAGGGTGCTCTTTCATACTGCATACTAACATGTATATTTCCATAGCACTCACACCCTTGCGTTCTCTTATCTCATTTATTCCTATGCTGCTTGCCTGAATATCTCAATATCAAAAAGTTTTAAGTGAAATGTGACTGCATTAACTCTTGTGAGTTTTCTGCCCATCCTTCCCAAGTGGCACAGTAGGATCAGAGTTACCCCTTTCTTTTCTTTCCATACTGAGCTTCAGAATTTCTACAGGGGAAAAAAAAATAGTAGAATAGATTATACAAGCCTTATTCTTTCGCAGTACCATTGGACCCTTTTTGTACCATAAACATTTCATCCGGTCTGCCTATTGGCGGGTGGCTCTCAGAGTTACTGACAGCAAAATCCAATTAGACCTCCCTACTTGTCTTGTTGTTCATATTCTCCAAATAGTTACTTAAAGAGTAGGGTTGGGAGATCTGGATTGTGTTCAGACCTCTGTCACACAATTCTTGTAAGAGTTTAGGCAATTCTCTGAGCTTCATTTTTTCCATCTGTAGAATAGGAGGAATGATAATTGTGTGCCAGCTGTCTTGTGGTGGGCAGAACATTCAAAAGTTTCTCTGTTCCCATCATACTCGCAGCTCTACTGAAACGCTCTGCTTGCAAAGGTCTGTGAAGAATTTTCCACACTGACTGCTCATCATCCCCAGGAGCCAACACTGAGGACGTGGAAACTGTCTTCAGCGCTATCCGTGCTTCTCGGGATAGTGCCCACTTGGAAAGGAGCGAAAAGCAACTGCTGGGTATGCCATATTGGGCTAGCGGAAAACGTGGGGCTGCGCAGGCTGCGATGCAGAGGAGAGCGGCAAAGAGAAGCAGATCTGGGGAAGCTGTTGGGACAGACAGGGTTGCATCTATACCCAAAAAGATTCGCCTTATCCTCTGAAAAGCCGCGGTATCCAGCAACCTTGCGGTAGTCACGGTCGCTAACCTAAAGACCTGCCTTTCAGTACTGCTGTTAATAGAAAGGACACAAAGTGGCATGAAATAATTTTTCTTTTAATTTATTACTTTTATTACATAGCACTAGCTATGGCTTGATGTTTTCCTATTGCAGTGAAGGCATTTGGGGATCTCTGCCTTTCTCACTTCTCCTTCCATTGCTAGACATCCCTGCAAGTTCTTTTGGAGTTTTGTAGGGAATACATATAAATGCCTGTTCCCAACCTAGAGTGAACTGCTTTGATGCTCGCTAGTGCTCCAGACTCTTAAAAATATCAGTTTCTCAAAGACATTCCCTTTCTTGGGAAAGCCAGTGACATTTCTAAGTCTCTGAATTCAGTTTTCTGAAGTACCTCTAAAGCAGTATGAAATCCAAGGAGAGCAGAAGCATAATGGGCTTTTGGAGTTGAGAAGTGGCTTGTGCTCAGATATGGGGAGTTCATATTGTTATTAAATTAGTGTTTTACAAAACTGAAGGTGTGAAAGTTTACTTTGCCTGGGGATGGCATTAACTTTGACTCCTGCTGTTTAATAAAGGAAAATGAATGCACACTGGAGCTGTTGCAGAAACCATTAAACATGATATCTCCAAAAGCTAGCTCATTTTCTTAACTATATTTCTTGAAATAGTATGAGAAATTTTACTTTAAACATTTGAATTTAAAAAATGTTAAGGACAAATGTTCTAAATGTATTTTGTGTTTCCAAATCTTTCTGTGAATATACATACAATTAGCACAGACAATACATTTCATTTGCACCTTTGGACTATGTCCAAGAAGACTGTTTCATATTTCTCTTTGCTGTTACTGTGGATATGTATGGTTGTTATATTTTGTTTGGTTTCTTAAAAAAAAAAAAAGGGAAAGAAAAAGCTCCTGCAATCCAGTATTTTCATGCAAAATCGCATCTTCAAAAGTGCACAACATTCTGTTCAGTGTCCCTTGCACCTGTGGCCTGTCTGTGCAGATGTAATTGCAAGACCAATTCCAATATACTTAGGGCGAAAATACCCACTGGCTTTTTGGCAGGAACATCTCCAGCGGCTTTTTGTTGCACAACCACTTCAGTTTATCAATTTCCCACACTGCAAAACATTGTCATTTAGAATATGCATGTGTTTAGATTTTTAGTTTCAGACTTATTTTGAAGCACTATAAAATTCAGGAAAGGTATTCCTAGCTGGAAATCTCTGTTTCAGCAAAATGTTTGATAGGTTTAACCTACTATTGCTTGGGGGGTTTTTTTCTTTAAATACTGCATATGAGAGGAATAATGCAGCATAACAAAATATTTTAGCTATGTCTACTGTTTTGTTATGGTTGATCACTTAAGCCCACGATTTTGCTTTGTACATCTGTAAAATGGGTGTAGCAGCACATAAGTGACTCAAATTATAAACGGTTTAATTAAGCAATATATGTAAAATGAGACTATATATTAGTATCTTATGCTGTTATTTTAGAAATACACAGATCTCTTAATCTGTAACTGGAAAATACATTGATCTAAAATAAATGTCATGTATTAAAATGTTAGGCAAAGATAATATTAGTGGCAAATATCACTGGGCTTGTGTCTTATTTAAATAGCACGCCAGCTTCGTACTTTGGGGATATGTTTAACATCTGACATGCACCAATTCCCAAATTCCGATCAGACAGATTTGATTTATAATTGATAATTCATATGGGTTGCAGTGCAGATTCAGTTTTAATAATGCAACTCTTGAAATTAGTATTCTTCAAAAATGACTTTACCCTAGAGTGGTTACAATACAAATCATGTGTTTTAATTTACGTGTGTTAGGTGTGGATGAGAAAAATTACTGTAATTTCTATGAGTTACCATAAAAAGTGTATCAAATGTGGACTCATGGTGTGCAAATTGTGTTAGGGGATTAGAGGGTATTGGAACAGTGCTACTGACAGCAGTATTATAGAGTCAAAGCTAATTTTTTAATTTCTATTTGTAACAATGCTGCAATGGAAAATTCAAATCAGTTCAAATACTTCTGTCAGTATTTTCAGTGTGTACTGAATAATCTTAAACAATAGTAAGGCCTGAAAAACTAGTAGAAAAGCTAGCATACAGCCCAGCATCTTAATTTCGCTTAAAATGCTTACCATTTTTGCTTATTTTACCCTTCTATTGATATCCACTTGGCAAGCCTGGGAAGAAAAAAAAAAAAAAAAAAAAAAAAATCTCTTACATATCCATGATCAAAAATGAGCGCCTGATGGCCTGAAGGTTGAAATAATTATCTCTGGTGGCCGTGCAGATCTCAATGTCAAAGCTAAGAACCACAGGGCAGCAGAATTAAAGCATGAAAACTGGCATGAGCACAGACAACTGCTTGAGGCTCTTTATTACTGTTTGATACAGCAGTCCTTTGTTGGAAATCTTGTTTTTTCAGGTTCGAAAGCAACTGTGTGTGTCTAATCTCACATTTTCCTTTATCATCAATTCCATTCCTCTGATATTTACAAAACTAAGCAACCTCACATGTGTTTATCCCGATTTCTGAATTAGTATATCTGAGGCTTTCTGCTAATCTGCAGATAGGTGGCACCGTTCATACAGATTGGAAAAGCAGAGCTTTCCCCATTCACACTATTCCGTGCTGTAAATTAACCTGTCACTTTATTATTTGACAAGATCTTCATTTTTATTCATCAGGACTTGGGCCAGGATGGGTGCATTTATGGCCATTTGCTTTGCACGGCTCTCAGCTGAGTTTGTAGGTATTGTAAGTGAGATCCATTATCCCTGTTACAAGTGCACACAATGCAGATGCTGATCTGTGATGATGATGAGAAACCAAAGTCAGTAAAGACCACATAAGCCGCCCTTGATGAAAAGATAAATGAATGCATAAATAACATTGTGCTCTGCTGTGTTTGCTGAGATCAAGGATAGATTTTGAA